>NC_143115.1:4415000-5056250 GCF_061535455.1 Colias philodice
GGTACATTTATTTATTGTAATTTAGATAATGATAAAATTAGACCCTACTTGACTGATAAATTTCGACGTATTGCATTTGATAGTGTGCATAATTTATGTCATCCCGGAATAAGGACTACACGCAAATTGATTCAAAATCGTTTTTATTGGCCAAATATGAATCGTGATGTTGGCCAATGGGCTAAAACATGCATTGAATGTCAACGATCGAAGGTTAATCGACATACAATGTCAGGTTTAGGATCGTTTCCGCAGTGCGATAGGTTTGAACATATTCATGTTGATTTAATTGGACCTTTACCCACTTCACCCGAAGGTTTTAGGTATTGCCTAACCATAGTTGATAGGGGGACGCGATGGCCAGAATGTTTTCCTACGAGAGATATAACTGCTGAAACGATTTCGCGTGTAATATATGAAGGATGGATCTCTCGTTTTGGTTGTCCGAAAAAGCTAACAAGCGATCAAGGACGCCAATTCGAAAGTCAATTATTTGCTACACTAATGAAGTTATTAGGTACTAGCGGTCCGCCCCGGCTTCGCCCGTGGTACATATTTACGTTTTTTCTACATAAAAACCATCCTCGTACTTCAAGGAATATAATAAAAAAAGAATTATCGAAATCGGTTCAGCCGTTCTCGAGTTATGCGCTTACCAACACATTTTGCGATTCATTTTTATATATAAGATTAATAAGTTGCGTACGACACCTTACCACCCACAGAGTAACGGGGCGGTAGAGCGTTGGCATAGGTCGCTTAAAGCGGCATTAACGGCTCGCTTATGCAATATATCATCATCTTGGGTTACGGAATTACCAACTGTGTTGCTGGGACTTAGAACAGCAGTAAGAAGTGATACCGGCATAAGCGCAGCAGAAATAACGTACGGAACAACTTTACGATTACCAGGTGATTATTACGATAAAAAATCGAGTTTAGAAATAGATAGCAGTCTTGAGTATGTAAGTAAATTACGAGACTCTATTAGGAAATATCAGTCAGTAGCTATTAGGCAGAATGAAAGACGGAACATATTTATACACCCCGATTTAAGTAAGTGCGATTATGTTTTTGTAAGAAACGACGCAGTACGTAAGCCTTTACAACCAACATACGACGGTCCCTATCGTGTGTTGAGTCGAGAGGAAAAGGTATTTTATATTCAAATGACTGGCAGGAAAGTTAGAATATCTGTAGACCGTCTAAAACCTGCATATTATTTGAATGATGATAGTGATACGACATCTGGGGCAGATACTGAGGTTCCGTTACTAATTCCAAGTAGCGAATTGCCTAATACACATACCACGCGTAGTGGAAGAGCTATACGATTACCAGTACGATTTAGGTAATAGTATTGTATTTGTAATTGTTTCAACAATTTTATATTTATTAGAATTACGATGATTATAAGTATTCATAAGAGTTCATAGAAATGTATAGAAATACTTAGTAATCAACACATCGTATTTAATAGATAATAAACTTAAGTAAATTTGAAACGAGTTTTTTTATTCATTGTTTAACGTTTTAAGTATGGTATTTCAAATTTATGTTTGTGTTGAGTTTTGATTGAAATGTTTACTACTTAGAATTTTAAGTACTTTTGATTTATGGCTTTTGAGTGTATAGTAATAGCCTTTGTAATATTAAACGATACAAGTGTAAAGAACGTATTGGGATTTGAAATGTTAATGTTACTAAGGGCCGGTATTTCAGTTGTAAGTGTTAGATGACGTGTAACAATTATCGCACGCCACTTAGAAGACCCAACCAAGTTTTTATAATAACATAAATAGTTTAACGAAATTAGGTGTTAACTTTTAACCACTTGTATACGTTATGATTGATTTATATTGTGAACATTTTTTATACTTTATATTGTAAACATTTTGTAACCTTATATAGCGACATTTTATATATACCCCTTTGTTTATTGTTTAATTCTATTGTAAGATTTTTTACTTGTATACCTTTTTTATTTTTAAGGGGGGAATGATGTAGCGACGACAAGCCAATTTACGAGTTACCGAAATATTTCAAGTGTAGTACCTACTAAGAAAGTTCCCACCATAGGTTCACACGGTAACTCGTATATAAACAGTTCGTGCGCTATGCATGAACAGTTAAGGGCTTGTCGGGACGCGGGTTGGTCGCATTAGGTCGAATATTAATTACATACCGAATAAATATATGTAGTTAACGAAATATAACCTGTGCGTAGTTATTCATCTTTTATTACACCCGCACATAACAAGCCCCTACAATATAATATATTTAAACCGTGAGTATATAGGGGCTGCGCCCGCTAGCAGGTCCGCCGCGGAGCACCACACACCGAGTTCAATAGACTATAGCAGAGTATAGTAACTATGGTCTACAGATTTGACATACTCTGTATATTAGGTATGTCATGTTTAGGTTAGGTTGTTAGGTTCGTCAATAAAACTTCAAGTTATATGTTTTAAAATTTAATTTACGTATATAATAACTATTATTTTGTATTATAATTAATGTTTTTATTGAAATAAAACGCCACAAAAGTGCAGTATAATATATTTAAACAGTGAGTATATCAGGGGCTGCGCCCGCCAGCAGGTCCGCCGCGGAGGCCGCAGCGGAGCACCACGCACCGAGGCGGCGCGCTAGGGCTCCGCAACCGCCTCGACCGAGGGCTCGTGCGCGAACCCATGACACCATCACTGTTTCGTTCACCTGTACAAATTTCAATACATAATATAAAACAAAGTCACAGCCGTCCGTCTACAGAGACGCTTAAATCTTTAAAACTATACAACTGATTTTTATGCATTGAGGTATTACTAGTACGTAGTACATGGTAACTCAATGTTTTTATGCGGTTTTTTAAATAGTGATCGAGAAAGGTTATGGAACGAAGTTCCTTATCTCGCGTTGTGAAAGGGGGCTAGACGGAAAAAAATCTTACGAAAAGTTGTCACGACAGTTTTTCTAACATTTACGACCCTTTTTAAACCTTCGTAATTTTTTATATTTTATTAATATAGTAAATAGTTGTCGTGATGAAAATTCTTGACAAGAACGTTCAATAGTAACACAATACGTGTACCATTTTAGAAACATGATTCCATGATATTTTTTGTATATATAAGGTTTTAAACAATGTGGGCGAAGCTGCAGGCAGAAAGCTAGTAATTTATAAAGCACTATATTTTCTGTCGCATATTCAAAGAAAAACATGCGTAGCTCCCGTTCGTCCTAAAACCTATCCTATGTGTAAATCAAGTTAACCTCTATGAGTGTGCCAAATTTCATGAAAATCAGTTCAGCAGTTTTTTGTGTGAAGGAATAATAAACAAACATACAAATTTAAAATGTTAGTAGGATTTGAATGCTATAAAAATAAATATAAACAACAAACATACCTGATCAATGTGTCCCCTGATTAATTTCTCAGCGAGTGCCTTCATCACCAGTAGTTCCACTTCATCATGAGGGACCCTCGCCTCTCGAGCTATCTCCGCAAAGGTCAGCTTGCGTTGTGACGATGTGCGGTTGAATGCCATCTGTATTATAATATTTAATGTGATTATAACAGTGATTTTTAAATGCTATTATTTGTTAATACAGCAACTTCTTCCATGTTAGGTGATAATATACGTCTTTTATGGTGAAAATGTATTTAGACAGTGAGAACATAAAAAAAGGTAATTTAAGGGTAAAAATTATTTCAAATATTATTTACAAACCTAAATGAGAATTATATAATCATTAATACTTTTCGTTTTTAAATAGAATATTTGTCTGTAGAAAACAAATATAACTATCTATATTTGTTTTATTTCAATATTGTATTTAATTTAAATTGAGACAGTATTTGCATGCTTTAGACTAAGCAAAACATGATGAACAATCAAAATATTTTGACATCTCTCTGTACCATGTTTTAAGCAAATAAATATTATTTTATTTACACTTTTATATTAAAAATCATATCTCAAAAAAATTGAGGGTAGTATTGAAACATACCTCCATAAGACACAAAATGGCTATCTTCTGTCTCAACTGACGATCAGCGCGGTGTAACTCTTGGTGGGGGGATTGCGCTCTGAAATAAATATATAATTATTTTTATAGATATTCAAATATAAATAGTCTGAAGCAAAACGGATTAAAAGTTAAGTTACAGTTAAGTTAAGTTACATGACTGCTGAAGAGCCTAGTTGCGGCTTTGGGTGGTTTCGTTCGCCGGTGAAATAAGAAGGCTTATGTGGTAGTTAATGGTAGTTTAATGTGCTCGACAATTTATATATAAAGCATACTAGCGGTCCGCCCCGGCTTCGCCCGCGTTTTCAAAGAAAAACCCGTTCCCGTAGGATTTCCGGGATAAAACCTATCCTATGTCCTTTCTCGGGTATCAAAATATCTCTATACCAAATTTCATGCCAATTGGTTCAGTAGTTAAGGCGTGATTGAGTAACAGACAGACAGACAGACAGAGTTACTTTCGCATTTATAATATTATAAGTATGGATTACAAATGTGCGGAATCAGGGCGGGGGGGGGGGATCGGCCGATGAATTCACTTGAGTCTGTGTGTGTGTGTGTGTGTATAATAATATCACACACAAGGCGTCAACAACTGCTGCTCGAATTATTTTTTGACGACCTCTTCATCAATAATATTATATGTTAAAAGGTCAAAGTTGCTAATTAGCCACATTGCAACATGCCACTCCCCGAACGATATTTACTTATCGCTATTTTGTACTTATAATATCATTCTAGGCGATAATGTATCTACTTGTAATCTATTTTGAATCTTAGTGCATTGTTATTAATTGTTATAAATCTATACTTACAAAATTATAAAGCTGAAGTTTGTTTGTTTGTTTGAACGCGCTAATCTCAGGAACTACAGCTGGTCCGATTTGAAAAATTATTTCAGTGTTAGATAGCACATTTATCGAGGAAGGCTATATATCATTACGCTAAGACCAGCAGGAGCGGAGCTCTGCAGGTAAAACCGCAGCTAGTTATCTATATAAGTATTTATTTAAAATTATATATGTATGTTTATCAGCCATCTGGATTCCATAACACAAGCGAAAGTTTAGTATGGGATCAGATTGTGCCGTGTGTGAAAATTGTCCTGAATATTTATTTATTTACTAGTGGTCCGCCCCGGCTTCGCCCGTGGTACCTACATGTTTAAACTATCCTATCTCTTAAGTTGGATCGAACTGCACATGGTGTGCGAATTTTATTATAATCGGTTAAGTGGTTTAGGAGTCCATTGAGTACAAACATTGTGACACGAGATTTATATATATTAAGATTTATATATACATACCTAATCTTCTCAAAAGCGACAACATCACCAGCGGCCACCGCTTTCACTAATTCACACGCCCACGCGTCTGGAGTGCCCTCAAGCGATTCCAGAATTGGATGCGCTAACTGGAATAGAGAAATAGAGATTAAATTTGTGTGTGTGTTGCAATAGCATATAGACAGAGACATACATACACATTACATAATTTTATGTAATATAAATACAAGTGTTATTTTGTATGTGTCTAATGCATGCGTGTCTTACAAGTTTGTCTGTACACACATTGACTCATATAACAAATATATGTAATACTTAATTTATTCATTGAATTTGCGCCAAGTCGCGTTCTAGCATACATTCCTTACCAATCAGGGTTGCCTGGAAGAGATTGCTTTTAAGCAATAAGGCCGCCTTTTAGTACGTATGTGCCGTGTGTTTTCATTGTATCTTAATTGTAATATATTATTCTATATATTATAATATAGTATAGCTTATTTATGTTTGGTATATTATGTACAATAAAGAATAAATAAATAAATAAATAAATAAATAAATATGAGTCGTTGTGTCAGTTTTGTACATGTTTGCCTGCATATATTTGTCAAGTATGCGCGTGTGTGTGTATCATACACGTTTGTTTATACATGTGCGTGCGAGGCTTGTTTGTACACATTTATGACACACTAGCTTTCCGCCCCCGGCTTCGCCCGCGCAGTCAAAGAAAAACCCGCATAGTTCCCGTGGGATTTTCGGGATAAAACGTATCCTATGTCCCGGAGTAAAAGGTAGCCTATGTCCTTTCTCGGGTATCAAAATATTTCCATACCAAATTTCATGCAAATTGGTCGAGTAGTTTAGGCGTGATTGAGTAACAGACAGTCAGACAGAGTTACTTTCGCATAAATTATAATATTGCGCGTGCTACGAGCCAATAATAATTGGCAAGAGACCGCTCAGGACCGGGGAAGATGGAGAGTTCTCGTCTCAAAGGCCAAGACCCACTTTGGGGTTTCAGCGCCAGAGGAGTAAGTAAGTATTTAAGTATGGATTAATTTTGTGTGTGTAACTCACCAGCTCGCCCAAATCATAAACATCGGGCGCTAACACAGCGGCCAACGCCAGCGGTAGTGCGGCCGCTCGTCGCTCAGCGGGCGGCAAGTCGGCGCCGCCGTTAGCGCAGCCCACGTGGCGTAGCGCTGCGCGGTAGTAGCGGCCCATTGGTCCGCGGACACTACGAATTATAATAATAAATATTATAGGACACTAGGTTTCCGCCCGCGGCTTCGCCCGCGCAGTTAAAGAAAAACCCGCATAGTTCCCGTTCCCGTGGGATTTCCAGGATTGCGTCATTTACCCGGGATAAAAAGTAGCCTATGTCCTTTCTCGAGTATCAAAATATCTCCATGCCAAATTTCATGAAAATTGGTTCAGTAGTTTAGACGTGATTGAGTAACAGACAGACAGACAGAGTTACTTTCGCATTTATAATATTAGTATGGATTCCGCCTGCCTTTTCAAAGAAAAACAGTTCCCGTTCCCGTGGGATTTTCGGGATAAAACCTATCCTGTGTGTTAATCCAAGTTACAATCTATATGTGTGCTAAATTTAATTATAATCGGTTCAGTAGTATCTGCGTGAAAGAGTAACAAAACATACACACCTACACATACATCAATCCTCACATACTTTCGCACTGCTATTGGAGCGATTTTTATCTACCTTAATGTTTTTACTTATAATATCATAGTATGTGTTATGCAAATACTTGTTGATTTAAAATTATATATAACAACTAGCTGTTCCCCGCGGTTTCACCCGCATTGCTCCGCTCCTGTTAGTCTTAGCGTGATGATATATACCTTCCTCGATAAATGGGCTATCTAACACCGAAAGAATTTTTCAAATCGGACCAGTAGTTCCCGAGATTAGCGCGTTCAAACAAACAAAGAAACTCTTCAGCTTTATAATATTAGTATAGATAACTAGCATAATTAGCATAAGTAGCATAATTAGTAGTCTAAAATTTACACAATAAGATTTTCTAGCAATAAAACAGTAACATTTTAAGCATTTCGTTTTTAAAGAAAACTCACCGATAATATTCAGAAGCCAGTTTATAGAAGCGTCCGTGCACAGGTGTGACTCCATCAGCGTCTTCCAAACTACCCTCCAGTTGTTCAATAATTTTCTCTGTTGAATCCAAATCGTTGAGGTGTTCAAGATAGATTTGACCTTGGAGTACCTGAAAATTAATAAATACATGAAGATTAAGTTATTAAACGAGTACAGTAGGTATATCATCCATCATCTATATATCCCCGTGGCTTCGCTCCTGTTGGTCGTAGCGTGATGATATATAGCCTATAACCTTCCTCGATAAATGAGCTTACTAACACCGAAAAAATTTTTTAAATCGGACCAGTAGTTCCCGAGATTAGCGCGTTCAAACAAACAAACAAACTCTTCAGCTTTATAATATTAGTAAAGATATCAAAATGAAACCCGTTTCGTGTTGTCTCGGCATCACTTGTGAACGGCTGAACAGATTTCGATAATTCTTTTTATTATATTCCTTGAAGTACCAGGATGGTTCTTATGTAGAGAAAACGTAAATATGTACCACGGGCGACGCCGGGGCCGACCTCTAGTTAACCCATTGACCACCGAGCGCCCCGATCGGGGCGCGACACAAAAGATTATCTATTGTGTCTGTGATTCCGGGGACTGATGGATTAATTAAAAAATAAACAATGTTTATTCAAGCAATTGAGGTTTGAATAAGTTTTGCTTAGTTTAGAACCATAGAGCATTTTGGGATTGATCAAGTATGATAAAATTCATATATTTTTTCATGAATCATACACAGTCAATAAATTATAATCATAAGCATGTATATTTAAAAAAAAGCAATGTACTTTCTCTTACTAGATGTTAACAACAATTAGAAAATTATAACAAACTAGCGGTCCGCCCCGGCTTCGCCCGTGGTACATATTTCGCAATAAAAGGTAGCCTATGTTCCTTCTCAGGGTCTAAAGATTGTTTGTGCCAAATTTCATCAAATTCGGTCCAATAGTTTATGTGTGAAAACCATACATACATACATACAAACCTTTCCTCTTTATAATATTAGTATAGAAGTATAAGATATACATTATTACTTTTTTATAGTTTATACTCACTTTACACAAAGCCAAAGCTTCATCGTTCATTTTAACTTTCGCCTCAACTTTTTCCAAGAAGGCAATAGCCTCTTTCTTGTCTGTATATTGTTTGACCACATGAACGATAATTTCAACCAACGATAGAGGATTTATTCTGAAATTTATAAATTAAAATTAAGAATATGTTAAACTATATGTAACTAGCAACCATAGCTTCAAACAGATGCAATTATGCATGTTTTATACAAATAAATCTTCCTCTTGAATCACTCTATCTATTAAAATATCTTGAATGAACATTTGTTGCGTCGGTTTAAAGATTTAAGCATACATAGGGACGTTTACGATATGCTTCATACAATGTAGTGTGTAGTGATCTGTGATTCTGCAATTTGTTTGGTGTCACTAAAAATTTTTGATTTAGCTCGAAAATGAAAGTTTTATATAAATAGATGTAAAATTTCAGTTTTTATCAGTCTTTCCATAAGATTTCCTTTGTAATGTTAATTAAATATGCAAGTCACTTCAATGTAACAAAGGGAAATTAAGAATATGCTACTATATAGTTTTTCGTAAATAAATAGATAAATATCTGTTTTAAGAAGGAGGTAAAGGTGGCTAAGGATTGATTGCGTAAAATCGTCTTACTTGTTTTCAAATGTAGTGATAAAGTTGCTGTATAGTTGGATAAGATTGTCGCCGCTTTGCAAGGATGGATGGAGGACAAGATCCTGTAATTTTAGTGTAAGCTGATGCCATAATCTGAAAACAAAAGAGTTTATATGAAATTGAAGTAATTTGAACGTGTTGTTCAAGTGGATTATGAAAAACTTACTTTTTATTATAAAGCTCCTCTAGTTTAGCCCAGTCTGCGGCTAAATCTGGCTCTGCAGCCTGTTTTTTAGATAAATAATCATTAACATCAATAACTGCAAACTTTACCGAAGCCATGTTTCAAAATTGTTTCGCGTAATTGTGTGAAGTTAGCTACAGATTGTGTCAATTTTGAAGGGTTACTGTAGTGTTGCTGCTACAAATAAATTAATAATAAGAAAAATATATAAAGAAATAATGAAAACAAATAATAAAATAATGTTTTTAAAATGTAGTTGATTTTTTTTAATGTCATAAACCTATAAGTTTTATTATCTAAATTTTGCAATAAATTTCTTCAATTGCATAAACGCGCCATCTAGTGGTAGAAAGTAACTAAGTACTAACTTTATCACTTCAAAAGTTCTTTCTACTCACTGATAGATGGCAGCACAAACTTACAAATTTACTTCAAATAAACGGTTGTTTCAAGTCACAGACTAATAAACTGTGATTCTGCCTTCTAGTGAAGTATAAACTAGAATGCTATAATATGGGATATTGAGATGTGTTTGGTATAAACTAATGCTAAATTTAAAAGTATAATGTCAACAAATTTTGCAATAAATTTCTTCAATTACATAAACGCGCCATCTAGTGGTAGAAAGTTGTACTAACTTTATCACTTCAAAAGTTCTTTCTACTCACTGATAGATGGCAGCACAAACTTACAAATTTACTTCAAATAAACGGTTGTTTCAAGTCACAGACTAATAAACTGTGATTCTGCCTTCTAGTGAAGTATAATTATTTAACTAGAATGCTATAATATGGGATATTGAGATGTGTTTGGTATAAACTAATGCTTAATTTAATAGTATAACAACTATTTCTTAATTTGCAGTTATAGTTATACCAAATAAATGTATTTGATTTTTTTTAATGTCATAAACCTATAAGTTTTATTATCTAAATTTTGCAATAAATTTCTTCAATTACATAAACGCGCCATCTAGTGGTAGAAAGTTGTACTAACTTTATCACTTCAAAAGTGCTTTCTACTCACTGATAGATGGCAGCACAAACTTATAAATTTACTTCAAATAAACGGTTGTTTCAAGTCACAGACTAATAAACTGTGATTCTGCCTTCTAGTGAAGTATAAACTAGAATGCTATAATTAATATGGGATATTGATATGTGTTTGGTATAAACTAATGCTAAATTAAAAAGTATAACAACTATTTCTTAATTTGCAGTTATAGTTATACCATTATACCTAACCATTTACGTTACATTTCATTGAAATAATATATCTAGGCCTAAGGTATTGGTAATAATTATTAAATATTGTATATTACACAAGTTTTGGTATAAGAACTTAATTAGAATATTGTTGATGAAGGAATGGATGAATGTATGTGAAGTTTTTGTTCACATACGACATACCTAGTTATTGAATTTGTTACAAGTTGTTAGGTATCATGCATAGAGATTCTTTGATCTGTGGTATCATGTTATATGAAAAAAATAAAAAATAGTTAATTTAATAAAATATTCATTTTAGTCTATCGTGGATTGTAGATGTTGCTATAGCATTATGTACTTGTGTTCACGAAAACTTAATGCTAGCTTGGTTTGGTTTTTGCATTTGTAGATTCTTTATAGTGTCAGAAAGCAAACATCTTATTTATTTTTTCATATCAACTTAACTACTAAGATATAAAACTACTTCTAATTTCTATTCAAAACAGTTTGCCTTTTGCCTATTACAATGAGTAAAATGTTGCTTATCCTCGTTTGTTTTATTTGATTTAAATGGCAATATTTTTGCACACGAAATAATACAATAATTATATCTTTAAAACGGGAAATTTAAAAATAAATGTATAAAATTTACCTATGTTGTAGGTTGTAGGTTCGATTACTTTTATAGAATAGGTAGCTGAAGGTAATTAATATCAACCAAAAAGATTTAAAAAACGAGTGTTTTAAATTTTAATCTGTGTTATATTTGACATAGTTTCACGCTAGATGGCGTTATGTGAAATGTCTGTGAAAATTACTGTATCAAGTTATCATACTAATCCATTTTCTAACTACGTATTTTTCTTTCGCTTCTTCTATTATTCGATGACTTAACAATATTAAAATTTCCGTTATATCTGGTGTAAGAAGAGTGAATGATTCAAAAAAACCTTAATATAATTTATGTAGAGACTAGAGTCGCGTAAAAATTGCAATTTTAAAATGACAATCATCCATGTTATGTTTCTACTACCTGCCTATTGATTATTTTTCAATTAATTCTTGTTTTTTGACAAATTTATATCGAATCTTTGCAAATTGAATATTGAACAGAGTCAAAGAAGTTTAATTTAATTGACTGCATGTATCTACTTTTAAATGTAAACATTAGTAAATATTAAAAAAAATATTTACCTAAACTTATTTTCAGTTATAAGTGACAAGTGCAATGAGGCGAAGTAACTTAATTATGACTTCAATTATTTATTTAGAAATTGTACGGAATTATTAATTGTAAAATTAAGTTTATTTTCAAGAAATAATCTATAGACTTTAGGTTACAGACCTACCTAAGTATTTTTATACATTGTAAATTAAGCATTAAATTACCTCGTTATTATAGAAGTACAAATTATTACCAGTGACATAATATTATAAAACTTTTTTCCCTGCTCATAAGATTAATTTTAATATATTTTTAATCTTGTATAATATAACCTAGGTATTTAATAGGACAGAGACACAGTCTTCTTTTAGAGGTTATATTTTAATGCTGCCCTAAAATAAATTCAAAAAATAAACTTTAAATTTGTGACTCAAAGAATAATGACTTTTAAACCAATTCGTTATTTTATTTAAGGACTACAAAATTGGCTTTAACTATTGCCCATGATATTAATTATTTATTTAAAATAATATGAAATGAAATGAAATGAAATGAAATGAAATGAAATATGTTTATTGTGGACATAGAAGATACAAATAAAATAAAACAAGAAACTTAAATCTAACTTAAATCTATGTTTGCCACAAAAGGCCTGCCACTCAGTGCGATACACTGATTTTCAGTGGTTGCCTTAGAATGCCCTGCTGACAGCGGATGTATGTTTTGCTCAAAACTGCGTCATGTTATTAAAAAATAAAAAATCTATTTTAATATTATGATAATATACATATACTTTAAAATACTATAATTATTAATTTTAATATTATAAATTATAATATATACTTATACTTAGGAAATAAATAATATTTAAACATTAGTAACGAGATTATTGGATAAATACTTAAATAATAAATAAACACATAGGAACATTATTGGGAATGCTAAATTTTTTCTTGTTGACGTTTTTGAAAATCGAGAAGATATGACTTTAATTTTTTTTTAAAAGAAGATAAGCTTTGTTGTGAACGAATAGGCGGCGGTAAGTCGTTCCAACATTTTGAGGCTCGATACCTAAAACTGCCTCTAAATGTAGAAGTTCTATGTAAGGGAATTTCCAACAAAGAACATGCGTGTCTAGTCTGGTAGGTTGTATTATTTTCCGCCAACCATTTCAATTTATTGTACAAATATACAGGTACTCTATATTTTATAACATTAAATAGAAGCGTAGCCAGGTGTAAGTGGGTACGATATTCCATTTTAAGTGAGTTGTGTTTGATCAAGTACGGTGTGACATGATCACGATAGGGAATATTGTAACAATAGCGGGCACACGCATTTTGCACCCGTTGCACTATTTTTTTCGTTGATGCCAGCAACCTAGGACCAACAACCACATCCGCGTAATTAAACTTCGACAAGATAAGCGACTCACAAAGTAATTTCCTGACATTAACACTCAAGGACTGTCTAATCCGATAAAGCAGTTTCAGTCGGTAAAAACAGTTTTTTGAAATATTTAAGATGTGCTTGTGAAATCGCAAGCCTTCGTCAAACACTACACCAAGATTACGCACTTCAGTCACTCTTTCTATTGGATCTCCGTTTAAAAATATGGTAGGTTGTTGGGCCAATATTGAATTGATTTGATGAGTTGAGCCTATGATCATATGAAAGTTTGAATGTGACTTACTCAAAAACTACTTAAGCTTTTTGTCTGATACTTAGTATAGAGATGGATTATCGAAAGTTTGTAAGGATGTATGGATGTATGGATGTTTGTTACTCTTTCACGTAAAAACTACTGAACCGATTACAATGAAATTTAGCACACATATAGAGGGTAACTTGGATTAACACATAGGATAGGTTTTATCCCGGAAATCCCACGGGAACGGGAACTATGCGGGTTTTCCTTTGAAAACACGGGCGAAGCCGCGGGCGGAAATCTAGTCTGAAATAATATAAAAAATAGATGTTATCATGCAAAGCCGGCAACTGAACCTAGTTAAATTCATATTAATACCTATTTAAAATTCATCGTTATTCGTTGAGCTAATTTTTATCATGATATATACGTATTTATGAAATTTATGAAAATCAGAATTAATAAGTAATTTAATCTCATCGTACTCGGCAATTGGTGAAAATTAAAAAAAAAACGTCATAACTCCGAAAATACGAAAAATCGCATAACATACATGGGGGTGATTCGGATAGCCCTCTAGGTCCTCTACCTCCTGACGTATATCCATACTTCTTGGGACACCCTGTATAATTTTACTAATTAAATTGAGATAGAGATAAGATTTATTATATTATGATACCTGCTAACTTGTATTTTTAACAAATTATGTACAAAAACCTTACTCGTGAATCGTGCTATACGTTGGTAAAAACATGATTAAAAATCGGCACAGCAGTTTTTTAGTTCTTCGCGAACATAAAGACAGACAGACATTCATGGGAGAAGACGTTATTTATTATAATAGAGATTAAATGCATGTAATATAATAAAGTATTCTAAAATATATAACTTTTGGTGTATGTAGAGTCATAACTCTAAAGCGCGTCACACACGATGAAGATAATATCTACTATAATATTTTATCTTAAGATACTGTTATAAATTTTATATTACAGTATCTAAATTCCGAAATTTTGTGTTAGTGTTTCGGGTCATTTGTAACAGGATGGCGGTTCTACAGGGGTCTTAGTACGCAATGACAAAAAGAAAAATGATGGTCAGCACGCTGATACCGGATACCTTAAGATACTGTAATATAAAATATAACAGTATCTTAAGATAAAATATTATAGTATCTTCATCGTGTGTGACGCGCTTAAGAATTGGAAATTAAACGATTCTATGGGTTTCTTTGCAAAATAAGTTGAAAAAATTAAAGTAATAGTGATTGCCTACATAGGTATAGGTATACATATAGACAATCACTATTACTTTTATTAACAGACTTCAAAAAAAGGAGGAGGTTATCAATTCGGCCGGTATTTTTTTTATGTATGTACACCGATTAATCCGAGGTTTCTGAACCAATTTACGTGATTCTTTTTTTGTTTGATGCGGAATGGTGTCGAATTGGTCCCATAAAAATTTTATTCGGATAGGCCAAGTAGTTTTTATTTTATGAGCATTTTTGTCTGATCTCGATGACTTAATTGAAATGTAGCAAGTAACTTTGATTCACTTCCCGATAACCGATTGAGCAGAAATTTTGAATACGTATGTAAATTGGATAGCGATGAAACATTATCATAACATAGAGCTGATTTGATGATGGAATCGGAAGGTGGCCATAGGAACTCAGCAATATATTGACTCAACTTTATCGAGTTTGGGCTCGTTTGATTCGTGTTGAAAAATACACTAAAAAAAAGTATTAAATAACGGGCACGGTTACACGGGCTTAATACTAAGTGCTTAGTGCTTGGCACCGACTTCAAACCTATCTTATATATAAAAATGAATCGCAAAATGTGTCGGTAAGCGCATAACTCGAGAACGGGTGGACCGATTTCGATAATTCTTTTTTTATTATATTCCTTGAAGTACGAGGATGGTTCTTATGTAGAGAAAACGTAAATATGTACCACGGGCGAAGCCGGGGCGGACCGCTAGTTTAATAAATAACACATCTAAATAGTAGGTAATATGTAGTAATTAATAATATCAAATCTTTTTTATTTTTCACTTTTCCGTTTTTGAAGTCGGTTATTTTTAACGTAGTTTTTTTTATTTAATTTGATATAGTTAGGTGTAAGTAACTTACAAAATAAAAATGAAACCAAAATATAGGTAGTTTAAAATAGATTTATTCATAAACGGAAAGGAAAGATTTTTATACAAAAATAAACTTATATCATACAAAAAAATTCATTGCTTATTATCTACTTTACATTCTTCACACAAATGTCAATTAAATACTTAAATATAATTTTATTTCTTTTATATTATTTACGTAGGTACATATATTACAACAAAAAAAAATTATAAAAGGCTAATGTTTTCGAATTTTCTACAAAATTGATTTTTAACATTAGGTATGTACTATGTTTACATTTAAAGATATTGTTACATGAGTTTTACTAAATAGTTATAGAGTACAGATTACATAATCTCTACTTGTACTTTCGAATTCAGCTTACAAGTGACGTCATAGTGCTGAATCTTATTATTGTATGCTCTTATATCGTTCTAGATAGGTCACCTGGTGGTTCAAATCCTTACTAATATTATAAATGCGAAAGTAACTCTGTCTGTCTGTCTGTTACTCAATCACGCCTAAACTACTGAACCAATTTGCATGAAATTTGGTATGGAGATATTTTGATAGCCGAGAAAGGACATAGGCTACCTTTTATTGCAAAATATGTACCACGGGCGAAGCCGGGGCGGACCGCTAGTGACCCATAAATTTTTCAACATGGGCCTGTAGTCTATTTGATATTAATGTCAAACAACAGTATAACGTGGTATAACCTACATATAGAGTTAATAAACTTAAGAGCCTTGTAGTCTATGTACCTACTTTATATATATGTATTTTTATTTTTATTACAATTGTATTGTAACATTCGTAAATTAAATTTAAACTCAGAAGTGTTTTCTATTCGTACCTTAATCTTAATATATTTATATAAATCTCGTGTCACAATGTTTGTCCTCAATGGACTCCTAAACCACTTAACCGATTATAATAAAATTCGCACACCATGTGCAGTTCGATCCAACTTGAGAGATAGGATAGGTTTATCCCGGAAATCCCACGGGAAAGGGAACTATGCGGGGTTTTCTCTGAAAACGTGGGCGAAGCCGCGGGCGGAAAGCTAGTATGTCTATATATTACTGAAAGTTCATATTACTACTAATATTAGAAAGAAAGAAAGAAAAAACATTTATTTATTTAAACATAATTACTAGGTACTATTAATTTTAAAAGAGCAACAGCTATGGAGTTTCTTGCCGGTTCTTCTCCATAGATACTGCTTTCCGAATCGGTGGTAATTGTTAAAAATATGTAATGACGATTCGAAAGTGCTTCTAAAAGAAGTCTAATTGAATAAATAAATGTTTGAGTTTACTATTTAGTATAATACTTTCTTATATATAAAATTCTCGTGTCACAATGTTAGTCTGCATACTCCTCCGAAACGGGTGGACCGATTCTCATGAAATTTTCTGTGCATATCGGGTAAGTCTGAGAATCGGCCAACATCTATTTTTCATATGTACCACGGGCGAAGCCGGGGCGGACCGCTAGTAATAATATAACTTTAGTATGCAGTTACTTACGCAAAGGTAACTAAAATTTAAATGATAGTAAAAAAAAGCTATGCTTAAACTATAGGTAGGTTTACCTTTATCTATGGAAAAGCAATTAAAATATGTGAGTACGTTTTAAAAACAATTTTACTATAAGTACCTACTCTGCATAATTCTTAATAGGCACTACTTTCAAGTTTCAACAGACTCCAACAACGTCAAAAAGTGCTGATTTGAACTATAAGTAGGTATGTAGATTCTATTTCTGTTAAAAATCTTAACTTGTTATAATTATGAAAATATATTATTGTCAATTTTTAAATATTTACATTGAAAATAAGCCACGTAATTCTAAATTCAATATGGCCGCCACTAGAGGGCAGAATTTTATGATATTTTTCGAAAGAGATTGTTTCAATTTTGCTCTACGTAGAGTCTTTTATATAATATAGGGAAGACTTTAACATTAAAATTATTAAGAACAAGTAGGTATTGCTTTTAAAAACTTTGAAAATACCTCTAGAAAGTAGAAATTTCATTTAGATTTCGAATTCCTGCTTGTATTTTATTTTATTAAGATAGAGTCAACTAATAATGGTAATATTAAAAAAAAAAAACGTAAGCCAAACATTGTGAATGTGAATTTTTTAACTATTTACTAGAAATATAAATTGAAATTGAAAAAATAATATATTATTAGGTATATGCCAAAAATAGGCATTTTAAAATATAGCGTGACCCAACTTACCTACATCTATAGGTAGAGATGTTAAAAAATTGTTAATATTTTATCTGTAGTCAAAAAACTCACCTAAAATTTTGACTTATATGTACTACATATTCTTTCTACTAAATTACTACTACAAATTAGATATATTACTTCGGCTCTATGACTCTACTTCAATATTATGTGAATTAATTAGAAAATTAAATTTATAGACACACAGAAATGAAAAAAAAAGTATGATAGGTACCTACCTACATAACTACCTACGTAGATATTATTTTAATTTATCAATAAATATTTTAATAATAGGTTAAATTAAAAAAAATCAACAAATAAGAAATTTTCACCAAAATAAGTCTCTAATGAGCTACAAACACACATTTTAATTTTTCATTTTAATTAAAAATTTAATAAAAACATCACAACATAATTACATCAAAATAATAATAATCTATTCAGCATAATCTCAACGGTCATTCTTATCGAAATAAAAAAAAAACTTCTAACGTTCTTAAAATTTTAGGTACCTATTTTATACCTACAAGATTGATGATACATTTAGGCATAACACAGTCCACGAGGACGTTGTAACAAGGTTATGCCCGTTATTCTTGAGCTGCCATTTCGCTAACGTTGTTCGATCGTGCACCACCGATTTAACTCCCATACATATAAAAACACCATACTAACACCCTAACCCTTCACCACCCTCTTTCAACCCCCACCATTCTAATGAAAAACCCTATTGACAAACGAAAACCGAGCGACACGATATCATATCCTAATAACCTTCCAATGTTCCCGGATAGGCATTAAATCATCCCATTTTGAATTCCCCGACGTTCCCGTGTAGTCCTGACGTCCTATAGTAGGTGTAACCCGTTGTTTTTTTACCAAAGATATCGGACGTTAGATATGGTTAGACCGCCGAAGTTTGCACGTGGTTCGTTATAAGTTTACGAGTGAAAAATTGTATTATTCCGCTTTATTGGAGTGCTCGGATCCTTATCAAAGGTATGTCCTTTAGTATCGGTCGCGAATTTCTATCGGTATAATAGTGAAATACCTTGTGTTTGTCGGGGCAGCGCGCGCGCCTGTCCCTTCGCGGATCTGTAGGCCTAAATCCACGGCAAACACGCGGTAATGCAAAATTTTTGCGAACATTTTGCGTTCTTATTTCTAATAAGATTCTTATAGGCCTATTAAAATGACTGTTTCTTTACAAAGTGTGGACCCCCGTTTCAGTGGTCGATGTGAATTTTTGCGAAAAAACAACTGTTTTATATATTTTTTTAACGATTTTGTAATGTGATTGTGCGGCGTCAAGAACTTTGGTGGAGAATGTTCTATAAAAATTTCCCTAATGGATTTTGTTTGGATATATCTCTTGTAGTGGTAAGTGTGTTTATTATTTAATCATAATTAAAAAGATTTTTTGTATTTATTTATCATTTTTTATATTTAACTGTACATGACTCTACCAAAAAGTATAATAACGGTTCATATATCGTAATCTGCTAATAAAATCGAAAAATGTATGTTTAATGCTAAAAAAACTCTTCATTTTGGAGAATTTAATTATTAAATGATTTAAAATAAACCATTTTATCCAATTTACTACTATTTTAAGCATTTTATATGACTTTTTCATTTTACATCTAGTATGTAGTATCATGATGTACCTAGAGCCTAACAAAAATGACTCTACTAACGAAATTTAATTATTTGCCTTAAAATACGTGTAAAATATAATGCCTATGTGATAATACCGTATTTTGTGAATAATTAATCCTTTTTTTAATATCATCCCGGTAAATTTATTTGGTAAAATAGCATTTATAGGCATAATACAACACGCTTTAAAAATGTGTTCATCCTAGTAAAACACGAAATATATTATAATTTAATGTAATTTAAAAAAAAGGGTTTTAATATAAGTAACTAGCCCTATTTCTAAATCTTTAAATTATTATTAAAGTAAACTAATGATATTTTAATTTTAAAACATTATAATTTTGAAAAATTAAACAAGATTTAAGTTACTTAACATATAAAATTTTGTATAGCGTAGTAAGGTATAATAGTATATTTTTATTAAGAAATGACAAGCCTGTATCGTTTTAAAAATAAAATCATGCATTTTTATTTGAAATAGTAAGTAAAATATGTAACATTATCTTTAAAATACCATTTAGACAGATTTTAGTAAATTGTTCTAAACATAAATATCAAAATACATAGGTACCTATTTTCTTTAACTATGATTTTTAATTTGAAACTATAAACGATCTATATCACAGAAAACATTATAAATACCTACCTAGTTTTATTTTTTAATATTTTGTATTATTAACTTCAATAATTTAAGTACAGAAGGAGGCCTAATTGTTTAGACTTCAGACCCTCTATAGAGGGCCTAATCCTATTATAAAAACGAGAGCCCTCAGCCCTGTACAATTAATATATTAAAATATCTAGAGAACATTAATAATTATCAATATATTTTTGTAAATATACACGATACAGCTATAAATAATAGATAGGCATTGTTTTATATGTAGTTATTTATAACTAGAAAAAAGAGAGAAATCATTTATTTTGCCATAGGCCTAAAACACACAAATAAACAGGGAAAATAAACATAAAAAACGTTTAAAAAAGAAATATATGTACTAGAAATAACTACAGAAATGCAAAAGTGTGGCACCCTTTTTGCAAAAACTAGCAACATTAGAATTATTCCTAGCTCCTCCTTGAGCCCATATCACTAATAAAGTATAGGAAAAAGAAAAATATAGGTACTAAAACGATAGAGCAATAAACATTAATATCATGAAAATAATCAATTTCAAACATTTTGAACATAAAATGACATTCACTTTAGTCTTTAGGCCAAAACCTAGACTTGATTCTGAATAAGCTATCCCACCAAAAACATTTTCATGTAAAATGTTGCCAAGACGAGTCCATATGACTCGCACTATCAAAAAGTTATCAGATCCCATGTAGAGCCAAGCTTCTAACACTACACGCCCTAACTCTACAAGGCCTAACTTCACAAACCCTACACCTTAGTCAAAATATGTGGCTTGGCCATTTCGCTATATTCACATCGGCGTAAGGTGAAAAATTAATTCACTGTTCATTACTTTTGTGTTATACAATAGTTCTTGTAGTAACGAACCTATCATACATTGCTATTGAAAATCGTGATGACATTTGACACTTAGGCATTTCAGTTTTTAGGTTATGATCTAGGTTACTAACCTTGCCTAGTATTCATGTATATATAACTAGCTTTCCGCACGCAGCTTCGCCCGCTTTGCCTAAAACCTAATAAAATATATAGACTATAACCTAATAAATATATATATATACTAAAACCTTCCTCGAGAACCACTCTATCTATTAAAACAAACCGCAACAAAATCCGTTGCGTAGTTTTAAAGATTTAAGCATACAAAGGGACATAGAGTCAGAGAAAGCGACTTTGTTTTATACTATGTAGTGATAAGTTAAATTATTAATATCTATGGAATAGGTGAACAAGAAATAAAAACCTAGCTTTCATCTGAAAATGAAAAACTATTTAGTAAATTCAGAATTTAGAAATAAACTTACACACAAACTCTCAAACTCTATTACATATACATATACATTTAGTAAAGAAAAACTATTTTTATTTTTTTGTTTGTCTGTTGTTGTGTGACTCAAAACTGATATATCAATTTTGATAATGCTTTCACCAGTAGAAAGCTACATTATTTCTGATTTACATAGACTTATTTTTTTTAATCACAGGCAGAGTCGGGGCGATCGTCTAGTATATGTATTATGTTTCCTTGGCAACAGCTTACGTCATTGTAAAAACATTGCTGTATATTTTTTGTTAAGCTGTTTCGAGGTTAGCATAGACTGACTAACGAAAATTTGGTATTATTATACAACCTAATTCTAAGTTAATAAATTAAGTATTTATTTTTCGTTTTTTATTGCAATACACAAACAATAAAATAGAAATTAATATTTGTTCTACCTACATTAGGTGAAAATAATGATGAACAATAGATGTTGGCCGATTCTCAGACTTACCCGATATGCACAGAAAATTTCATGAGAATCGGTCCACCCGTTTCGGAGGAGTATGCAGACTAACATTGTGACACGAGAATTTTATATATAAGATAAAAATAAGATATAGACTACAGGCCCATGTTGAAAAAATTATGGGTCATTTGACCCACCACCTGACCTATCTAGAATGATAGAAGCGCACGCCACAAGCTCAAATTTCACCCACATCATCTCGATACTTGGCGTTCTTCCACCGTGCGTTTTAGGAGGAACTTCCTACCGCGCACTACTCCTCTGTGGAACGACCTTCCAAATTCGGCATTTCCCAAGGACTATAATTTAGAATACTTTAAGAAGAGAGCGTATTCCTCCCTCAAAGGCCGGCAACGCAACCACAATACTCCAGAGTCTGTGGTTGTTCATGGGCGGCGCCAATCATCGCTTTCTGTACGGTGACGCGCAAGCTCGTTTGCCGACTTATACATAAAAAAAAAAAAAAAAAATAATAAGATTCAGCACTATGACGTCACTCGTAAGCTGTCCACCTGAGTGCAGATGAGAATTCGAAGGTTCAGGTAGAGATTTTCTCCCCTTGTCTCCATGATTTTTGTACGGCGTTGCGGAATAATTGATTAAAAGTAGTATAGAAATAGTATGACACAGATGCCGTACAAAAATGGTGGTCCACAAAGTCGGAATTTATTTTTATTTTTCGACAGTTGCCGGGGTAAATTTGGTCATTTGAGTTTGTATTGTGTGAATGCCAATATCTAAAATTCCTAGATTTAAGCTAGAGCACAGATAATCATTAATATTATAAATGCGAAAGTAACTCTGTCTGTCTGTCTGTTACTCAATCACGCCTTAACTACTGAACCAATTTGCATGAAATTTGGTATAGAGATATTTTGATACCCGAAAAAGGACATAGGCCACTTTTTATTGCGAAATATGTACCACGAGCGAAGCCGGGGCGGACCGCTAGTACAATATAATCATCATTACATAGTATAAAACAAAGTTGCTTTCTCTGATCCTATTTCCCTTTGTATGCTTAAATCTTTAAAACTACGCTACGGATTTTGATGCGGTTTTTTTAATAGATAGAGTGATTCAAGAGGTAGGTTTTAGTCATAGAAATCTAAATAACAAGACACTAGAAGTCGTAAGCGTGCGTGACCTTGTCGCCACTCAGGTGATTTGCACATCACCAGTGCATTCGTCACTGTTCAGTTGCTCTGGAGACGTATGAGTGTATACATGGTGTGTTTCAGCAATTCCCATTGCGGAAATTCTTCCACAAGTTGTAATTATACTTATAAAGGAATAATATTTCATCGGAAAATATATTTTTTTAGAAATAATGCCGTTTTTCCTTAAAATTATAGAATATTTACAAGTATTACGAGTGTCACCATAGTAATCGAAATAACAATGAATGACACAGTCGACCATTCTTATTATCACGTTTGTTCGTATTGGAGCAAAAAGTCTCATATACTTAGGGATGTTATTCTAAAATAAACCGTAAATTCGAGCGTTAGGATACATATTCAAAAGCTTAATTTAATAGATAAGTTAGTTTTCACTAAAATCAAGCTGTCCAATAAAAGGCATAGTTTACTTGTGTGTACTGTTTAGCTTTCAGTTTGAATGTGTTGATTTTGGCGACAGCGGTTTTCATACGAATTATGACATTCTAGCACTTCTATGTGTCTTGTTATTTAGATTTCTATGGTTTTAGTATATAATTTATTAGTTTTTACTTTTTAGACAAAGCGGGCGAAGCCGCGGGCGGTAAGCTAGTAATAATATATGTAAAAGAACATCCTTTGAATTTACTAGCAGTAAAATATAATCTTTTTAACGTAACCATAAATTTAAAATAGACACAACATTGTGAAATTATATATTCTTGTGTTAAAAATAACTTCATTGTTCAATGTAAAGGATTATTTTTGTTTTTATTATTTACAAAACGTCATCACCATCATCATAAATCAACTATATAAAAATAAGTCGGGTTTTCCTTCCTGACGCTATAACTCCAGAACGCACGAACCGATTTCCACGGTTTTGCATTCGTTGGAAAGGTCTCGGGCTCCGTGAGGTTTATATAGCAAAGAAAAGGTGTCTCTGGTGGCGAAACGGAGTTCGCCCGGTTTGCTAGTTAATAATAAAAATGATCATCATCATCAGCCCCCGTACCGGCCACGACATCTTAAAGCAGTATTATATCCTGTATGGAAAAGGGACAGCGCTATATAGGTCGTATAGTGCCATCCCCTTCCCACACTGGAAATAATACTGCTATAAGACGTCATGGTAGAGTGCGTTTCACGAAAGAGTTCCCCTGCCGTTATGTTGGCATACCTGACTGTCAAAAACGAAAATATTTTTTTTTAATCAAAAATGACAGAGATAATATTCTCCTTTCTTCCTAGCCTTATCCCGTATCTTACGGGGTCGGCTGCCTAGAAAGGAGAATATTTTCTCTGTCATTTTTGATTAAAAAAAATATTTTAGTTTTTGACAGTCAGGTAAGCCAACATAACGGCAGGGGAACTCTCTCGTGAAACGCACTATAACTCTGCTACAATTCAAGTGCGTGACAGACGTCATAATGTCAATTAGTCTTACATAATTTAGTTTAATAAATGAGTCATAAATAATAATAATAAAAATAAACATTTTTTTCATACAGATAGGCCAATGTGTAGGTACCTTCGTATTTATTACTAGATTTCCGCCCGCGGCTTTGCCCGCGTTTTCAAAGGAAAACCCGCATAGTTCCCGCATATGTGTTAATCCAAGTTACCCTCTATATGTGTGCTAAATTTCATTGTAATCGGTTCAGTAGTTTTTACGTGAAAGAGTAACAAACATCCATACAAACTTTCCTTTATAATAGTATTAAGATACTTACCAAAGTTTGTCACTTCCAAATAACTGAATCGATGTTGATGCAATTTTGTATACTGTGTCTATTAGTAATATAATTTATGTCTTAATATCTCAGAAACATTATTTATAATAATTTAATTTCATACCTGCTCTATCTCTTTTTAAAACATAATAAACAGGAAATTATTTCATCTGTTTGTTCAAGTATACAGCAGAAACTGCTAATATTGTTTATGATACATATTAAATGTTCAATAAATAATAATATTGTAGGTATTGTAGACCCGGCTTCACCTGGATTGAACTGGTATGAAAACGACATATAATAAAGCAAATACTACAGTAGTGTAATTCCTTTGGTGAAAGTTTTTTCAAAATCAGTTCAGCAGTTTTTGATACTGAATTATGATCTAAAGCCTATAGGAGGAATTTATCTCTACAGTGGGAGCAAAATAAACTGATAAAAAAAATGTGTGCGTGTAGATACTAGTGTACCTACACACGTAAGAAGTCAAACTTCTTTATGACCTTATTTTTCAAAAAATAATTTACTATATGCAACTTTACAGAAATACGTCGAATCACGCGTGGTAGGGATATGAAAAAGATGGCGCGTAACGGAAAAATGTCACGCGTAACGAAAATGTTACACTAAATTTTTTCCAACCCCGATAAAGAAGTATCTCTTCAAAAATTTTAATTAATTACTGTATGACAAACGTCAGTCTTATATCTATACATATAATAAATCTGTAGAAGGGTCAATTCTGTACATTGAAAATATTGAAAAAATAAATAGCAGGGGGTGTTACTGGATCGATACCAAACCCAAGTATGTGATTAAAAAAATTTTTGTCTGTCTGTCTGTCTGTCTGTCTGTCTGTCTGTCTGTCTGTATGTTCAGGCATCACGTAAAAACTAACGGTTCGATTTCGATGAAACTTAGTATAATTATACCTTATTATCCTGGGCGTAAAATAGGATACTTTTTATCCTGGAAAAATACGTAAAAAAAAATTAATCTTAATTTTTCAGTTTTATCCATAGACGTTGTTCTGTAGAACCGCGAACACACGTTGCGTATTATTATAGGCCTAGCCGTATTTGGGTCCAATAGATATTTATAAGATGTCATTGTCAGAGTTACTCAAAATGGAGAAATAAACCATCCACGCGAAGACCGACATCCGCGCGGACGGAGTCGCGGGCGGAAGCTAGTTCTATAATAATATTATAAAGCTGAAGAGTGTGTTTGAACTACTGGTCCGATTTGAAAAAAATAGCTCATTTATCGAGGCTGCTATAGGCAGTAGGCTATATATACATACTAGCGACCCGCCCCGGCTTCGCACGGGTGAACGTAAAACGTTGTATATATGTAAAAACATAGCGGCCCGCTCCGGGCTCCGGCTTCGCACGGGTATAAAATATATAGCCGGGCGGTAGGCCGCGGCCGGTACCGCCGCAAACGCTACGTCCCGCAATTTTTAAATCTGTAATATCTTCGAAAATATTCACTTAAATCATACGGTGTAATGGGCCATATAGATCTATATTAAATGAACAATGTATTCAAGGTATTTAATTGGTTAAGGATTAATGCTGTATTGGGGAAATCTCCATCCTAGACCATGCTTATCGCTTTCCATCAGGCGAAGCGATGGTCAAATGCTTGCCTAATCTCTAATAAAAAAAAAAAAAAAATCGCTTCGAAAATTAGCCATTATTGAATAATATTAAATGACAAAAAAAAGTTATTGTGGGTTATCCATAAGAGATAGACATATACCATCGCGGACTTTTCTGTAGACCTTTTCAATGTGTATAATACTTAGTACATTATTTTGATAAAACTCGTAGGGTTCAGCCTGCGTTTGCAATGTAAGCGGTAAAAATGTAATTTTTTACGACATCACATTAGAAACCTCGAAAATAACAGTACTTCTCCACTATTTAATGGATGTTACTATACCTACATATAAACCTTCCTCTTGAATCACTCTATCTATTAAAAAAACCGCATCAAAATCTGTTGCGTAGTTTTAAAGATTTAAGCATACAAAGGGACATAGGGATATAGGGACATAGGGACAGAGAAAGCGACTTTGTTTTATACTATGTAGTGATATAGCCTAAAGCGCGATGATATTATCATCGCGCTATAAGACCAACAGGAGCGGAGCCACGCGGGTGAAACCGCGGGGCGCAGCTAGTTTCTAAATATAAACAATAACAATTGATGTTAATTATGCAGCTTAACAAAATTACAATTAAATGATTAAATTCGAATCATTATTTGACCTCATAAGTATGATTCATTGGTATAAAAGGTGTTCTTAATATACAAGCATAATATGACCTAATGATAAATCACGTAACCTATAGGAGTTTTTATTTGACCGCCTAAAAAAAAATGTCTCGGTCTGGCAGGACACAGAAGGCTGATCACCTACTTGTCCCTAAAGAAAATCGATCAGTGAAACAGATGTATGAATCCATCATCTGCCCCTTACCCCACTATAAGGGGACACGGGACTTCACTTTATAGGAGTTATGATAAAAAATTTAGCAGACCATTGCTTTGAAGCTACTGTATCATGATGTATAAAGAAAGAAACAACCAATAACTATTCACATTTAAAACTACAGAAAAAATAAAATTAAACACCATTACAAATAATAGATAGGTACTGCAAGAAAAAAGAATAAAAAGCATGTATGTGAGGCGTCACTTGAAATAATACTGCTATCTTAATATATAGGTATAAATCTCGTGTCACAATGTTTGTCCTCAATGGACTCCTAAACCACTTAACCGATTATAATAAAATTCGCACACCATGTGAAGTTCGATCCAACTTGAGAGATAGGATAGTTTAAACATGTAGGTACCACGGGCGAAGCCGGGGCGGACCACTAGTTAGACATAATGGATATAAATAGTTCATGTTAATCCAGACTGTAATCTAACTCATGTCAATTTATATCAAAAATAGACAAGCCGTTTTTGTTAGAAAGATTATCAAACATTTATCCAATCTCACAAACTTGTGTGTTCATAATAGAAATGGAAAATAACAATATATTAAATTTTAAACTAAATACAAATAATTTTCAAGTAGTATTATATTATCTGTGATTCAGGTAACAACGAAAAACTAATTGAATAAATGTAGCAGGTAGAATATTGATTCTATCAAATGTACCTGACCCTATATGACCTATGTCTCATAAGACACTATACCTAGTCCATTAAAACACCTAGGTCCTAGGAGATGCCTAGATAGTCTGGACACATATTCATATCATTTATTTGATTGCTCTTTCATACAAATAAATCTTTAAAAGTATGAATTATTTCCAAAAAAGTCTTTAGATATTATCTAGATTCAGTATTTTTCTGTTCATTCTTTCTTTTCTTTTTCCAGTATTACATTTACTACAGCGCCATCTAGTTCGAAATTAAACAACATCATAGAGTCACTTTATTCTAAAACTAGCTGTGCTCAGTTTCACCCGCATTGCTCCGCTCCTGTTGGTCTTAGCGTGATGATATATTGCCTATAGCCTTTCTCGCTAAATGGGCTATCTAATACCGAAAGAATTTTTCAAATCGGACCAGTAGTTCCTGAGATTAGTGTGTTCAAACGAACAAACTCTTCAGCTTTATAAATGAAGTATAGATAGTAACATATAAATAAACACATACAGCAAATTTGCATCTATAATAGGTAAATAGGACACCCATTAAAACACCCTAGATAATCTAAATACACCTATCCTATAGGGTCAGGACCTATAACTAAATAATAGGTAAATAGATAACCCATCAAAACACCCTTGATAACACATAAATAGCACGCGATTTAACATCTATCCTTTAGGGTCTGTTACCAATAGAAATTTGTCTAGCCACATACTATTAAATACATACAATTAGATATCTATCAAAATTCACCCCATGTCACTTGTCGTGGGAATAGCCTTGGGACAGACCTGTTACTTGTTACATAATTTAAAGGGGAGATGCTTTTCAAGGTTAGGACATTTGTGCAAGACAGGTCGGATAAGAATTCTAGTATATTAGCAATTCATGAGCTTAACCAGATGACCTGTTGGAATCGACCCTACGTTTTTGGACAAAGGTCAGTCTTGGAGCTAAGCCCGTGCACCGACATCAAACCTATTTAATAAAAAGTACATCTAAATAATATGCAGTAATTAATAATATCAAATCTTTTTTATTGAAGTGAAAACTTCTTTAGCGGCGTTGAGCACTTTTTCTGTAATGGGTATAAAATCTTAAACTCGCTCGCACTCTTTAAACTACTGGGCCTATCCGAATAAAATTTTTATGGGACCTATTCGACACTATTCCTCATCAAACAAAAATAGAATCACGTAAATCGGTTCAGAAACCTCGGAGTAATCGGTGTACATACATAAAAAACAAACCGGCCGAATTGATAACCTACTCCTTTTTTTGAAGTCGGTTAATATAGAGATAAAGTTTATTTTGAAGTACTAGGAGACAATAAAAACGAAGAAGTATATACAAAGGACATTGATTGTGTAAGTGATATAGGAAATGCAAGTGAAACTATAGGATTTAGAATGATTGGTAATATAGTGGCGAAGAAGCAGGATTTAGTGAAAATGGGAGCTGAATCTTCAAGACAATTGAAATTCCATCAAATATAGGTAAGAATAATTTCTATAGGCTTATAATTTCTATAGATTATAAGTACCTGTACTAAAATGTAATCAGTTGTCTAAAGACAATGCCACAGATATGTAACTTATTATGCTCGAGC
Source organism: Colias philodice (assembly GCF_061535455.1). NCBI lineage: Eukaryota > Metazoa > Arthropoda > Insecta > Lepidoptera > Pieridae > Colias > Colias philodice. The sequence goes on from NC_143115.1 coordinate 4,444,509, forward strand.
TCGCCTGAAGGTGGGAGGCGAAACACTCATCTAGGTATTTTCATTTGATAGATTTTGATGTATTCTGCCCTCCAACCGACTTCAAAAAGGAGGAAGTTTTCAATTCATCTGTAATTATTTGATTTGTTGTTACCTGAGGACTTTTCCGATTTTGATGAATCTTTTATCTTATTTTACTTGAAAGATATCAATCGCCTTTTTTGTCCAGTTCTGATCATTGAAGGCAATTAAGTATTTTTTTTTCTTATAAAATAATTAATATTTTAATTGTCTCTACGCAAAATAGGATTTATTTTAGAAACATTTCTATTCATATCTTGATGATGATATAGAATGAGATATCTTTATGATCATAGACAAACCTAGATAGGATAAGATACAAAATTCTATTATCTATGGTCCTTGAAACGTGTGCAAAATTTCAAGTAAATGAACGTTTTCAAGGTGTTGAAAATGACGTTGAAAAATTCCGTTACATAATATTATAATATCTATAGATACCTACTAGCTGCGCCACGCGGTTTCACCTGCGGACGAAAGCTCGACAAAACTATTTTACAAAAATAAAATGTTAAATTAAACGTTAAAGTAATGATCTATGATCCAGGGTCTTCAACTTTTTTAATTTGAAATTTCATCAAAATCGGTGATGTGGTTTATTCTTGACAGCATAACAGACAGACAAAATGTGGCGTCTATAAAATTTGTATATATGATTAGTTTGCTTAAATTTCATTGGTCTTAATTTAAACCTCTTAAAAACAACTGCTTAAAAACTAAGCCATATTACAGTGCGTTTACATCAAACGAGCGAATGCTCATTCTAACCCCACTATGTCAAATTCTTTTAGTGTAAACAGGCGTAGAGAATCCTTTCGTTGTTCTTAGTGCGTTCGAAAAGATTCTATGCAATGTTCTAATACTGAACAACACTGAATACGAGTTTTCGTTTACACTAAAAGATCGCAAACGAATGCTCTTACTCTAGCTCTAGTTCTACGTTCGTTTGATGTAAATGCACCGTAATATTATGATGTACTAGCGGTCCGCCCCGGCTTCGCCCGTGGCACATGTTTACGTTTTCTCTACATAAGAACCATCCTCGTACTTCAAGGAATATAATAAAAAAAGAATTATCGAAATCGGTTCAGCCGTTCTCGAGTTATGCGCTTACCAACACATTTTGCGATTCATTTTTATATATAAGAAGATAAGATATAGAAGTACTTACTTATTTGATGTGTTTGTTGCTCTTTCTGTCAAAAATCACTGAACCGATTTTGCAGAAATTTGGTTTTCAGTTGGATAATAAATCGTAAATTATAGAACATTAATAAAAATGAACAATAACAGCTTGCTAAAGAATATTTTCAATGTTAAACATTGTTTAACCTTTCACGCAAAAACTACTCGACCGATTTTGTTGAAATTTTATTTACTGATAAATTGGTGTAACATATGTATTATGCTCTGCTCCAAGGAACAAAAATGAATTAGCAAAAAATGTTGTATTAAATATGTGAAAGTTTGTTTGTTGCCCTTTCACGCAAAAACGACTGCACTAGGTTATGAAATTTTGAAAATTGATAGATTAAAGTCTCTATATTTTAAACATATAATTAATACCACATTTACAACAGTATACCTACAGAAATTAGAGGATGTGTGCAGAAATTAAACTTATATGCATATCTACTAACTTAATAGAATATAAGTACTTAGCCTATGTCACGCAGGAATAATGAAGCTTTTCAAATGTGTCCAGTCGAATCGAAACAAGCTTTCCGCGCACATAGAAAAGGAAATCCCGCATAGTTCCCGTTCCTTTGGAATTTCCGGGATTAAAAGTACCCTAAGTAGCCTATGTTCTGGGTGTTCAGCTACCCACATACCAAATTTAATTGTAATCGATTCAGTAGTATTTGCGTGAAAGAGTAACAAACATCCATCCTCAAAACTTTCGCATTTATAATTTTTAGTAGGATAGTGTGAAGTGCCACGCCAGACGCGTCGGCGACCGCACCTACACAATTTCAAATTCACATCACATGTAAACTAGTTCGAGAATTCGAGACGATTACACACCGATATTTATAAATAATACACACTTTTGGTTCTTATAGATAAGATACATTTATTTTATTGCTAAATCTTTTTGAAGTGAAACTTCTTTATCGGGGTTGGAAAAAAATTTAGTGTAACATTTTTTCGTTACGCGTGACATTTTTCCGTTACGCGCCATCTTTTTCTTATCCCTACCACGCGTGATTCGACGTGTTTCTGTAAAGTTGCATATAGTAAATTATTTTTTGAAAAATAAGGTCATAAAGAAGTTTCACTTCTTTCGTGTGTACACTAGTACACGCACACTTTTTTTTTTGAATACCTACTAGAATTATAAAGTCGATAGCTATCAAATCTGAAAATAGGCGTGTGTATCTTATTATAAATGTTATTTTTTGTGTTACCTATTCATTTTTGGAACATTTTCGATTTAAAATATATTAATTTAAATATTGTAAAAAAAGCTTAAAAATATCAAATATGATAGTAGACAAGATTAAAAATATCATTAATTATTTACCTGCAGTAATATGTATGCCAGTTTTCTTATAATATACTTAAACCAAAAATTATTTTATATGTAACCATTTTTATACCAGTCTGGAAATAATTGATTTGACTAGGAAGATAATTGAATCAAAGAAACACAGACACATTATATTGAACAAAGTAAATATAACATACCTAATATAATATGACGATTCAACGCCAAAAAAGAAGTCCTTGATTAAATGTTTGAGTTTGAGTTGAGAATCAATACCTATTCCGTAGTCTGGCATCAAGCCAGAACCAAGGCAATAGACTTAGTTCTTATTACACTGATTTCTCCCTCCTCAGTAAGAAACAGAGAGAGAAAGGTCTTTTATTTTATTTTTATTTTTTATGTATCCATAATAAACGTTACATACATATAATTATATATTATATGTATATATATTTATGGTATATTTGTATAATATAAGTAGACATATGTATATTATATATTATATAAGTATATTTTTTGTATGTACTGTAGTGTCGTATATATGTTTATGTACAGTATATAATTTATAAATTGTTATGTGTTTTAATCTTCTTATACATATTTTATTATGTTTACAGTGACATCATTATCATCATTATTATTTTTTTTTTTTTTTCTTTTTTCTCTCGACCTACCTTTACAACTTAATTGAGCTGATTACCTTCTGCCCTGGTTGCCTGGAAGAGATCACTTCTAAGTGATAAGGCCGCCAAATACACTAAACTGCTCCTTGCTTTTATTTTTGTGTGTTCTAGTATGTAAGTCTGTTTAGTTGTAAGTATTAAAGAGTAAAATAAAAATAAATAAATAAACGTATTTCATTTCATTTCATATTTCATTTAAAAGAGAGTTTATTACATTGCATTGTACATATTATATTAAAGAAAAACAATATGGTGCCAGAAACAATTGTACTATTGGAGGCCTTATCACTAAGCAGTGATCTCTGCCAGACATATTATGTTTACTTATATGTATCTATACTTTATATTATAAAGCTGTTGAGTGTAGAGTTTGTTTGGTTGAACGCGTTAATCTAAGGAACTACGGGTCCGATTTGAAAAATTTTGTCAGTGTTAAATAGCACATTTATCAAAGAAAGTTATATTATATCATCAAGAAGACCAATAGGAGCTTACCAAAGTAGGTAAAACCGCGGGGCGCTAATCATATAGGGAACTCTGCTTAAATTACACTACCTACTTTTAAAAGGACTTCAATCTAAAATTCAACATTTCTATTTTAAGATAGATTAGATTTACCAGGAAAAAATGTACTCAAAAATCTCTCCTACCATCCTATCCAATCTGCCTATTCACATTAAATATTTATTACTAGCTTTCCGCCCGCCGCTTCACCTGCGTTTTCAAAGAAAAACCCGCATAGTTTTGTTCCCGTGGGATTTCAGGGATAAAACCTATCCTATGTGTTAATCCAAGTCTATATGCGTGCTAAATTTCATTGTAATCGGTTCAGTAGTATTTGCATGAAAGAGTAACAAACACACACATACACATCCTCACAACTTTCGCATTTATAATATTAATAGGATTCGTTGTTGGCGTTCATAAAAAATAATCACCATACGTCACACGTTCAGATGACGTGTCTACACGTGTATTTCGTCGACGTTTTTTTATCGTCTGCGCAGGAGTGCAAAACATGTACTATTTACTTATGATTTTTTTTAGTTGATAACGCTGTCTGTATTATTACTTTGTGAATGCCGGATTTGGTTCAAAATGTAGTCCTGTAAAGGAAATTTATATTGGAATTATCATTATATTATTATAACTAACCTTTTCGCCCGTAGCTTCGTCCGCGTGGTCAAAGGAAAACCCGCATATTTCCCGTTCTTATGGGATTTTCGGGATAAAATCATTTCTATATTTTAGTTAAAAATATCCTCTTATGTGTATAACAAATTTCATGAAAATCGGTTCAGCAGTTTTTGCGTAATATTAGTAGGAAATAGGATAGGATAGGATAGGAAAAGATAGGATTAGTAGGAAGTAGGATAGGATACTATATTATATTATTATTTATTACTTTCAATTTATAGACTAATTATTAATTAACTACATGTAGATAAATAAAATAATTTTATTATTTGTGTCACGCCAGACTCAGACATTTTTTTATATTCCGTGGCTTACTTATTAACATAATAAGAATATATTATGTAACTATAAATAGACAACTATTCATACAATTCTTTAGTCTAATGATAAAATCTTCTTCATATTTAGAAATTAAAGACTTTTTAACGGATTTTAAACGCGATTTATTCATTATATTATAAATATTTTCCCAACGTTTTGAACACACAGCGAGCGTGGTTGGAAGACTAAGATGTTATTCGTCTTGACGGTCATTCAAAAATTCAGCAATTAATAAATCGCGTTTAAAATCCGTTAAAAAGTCTTTAATTTCTGAATGTATAATACTCGCGTAAAATCAAACACTAGAAAATACTCTTCTTCATATTTCTAACGGTGCAATGTGCATTTACATCAAACGAAGATAGAGCTAGAGATAGAGCAAGAGCATTCGTTCGCGCTCTTTTAGTGTATTCGAAAATTCGTGTACAGTGTTGTTTAGTATTAGAACATTGCATAGCATCTTTTCGAACGCACTAAGAACAACGAAATAATGCTCTACGCCTGTTAACACTAAAATAATTTGACATAGTGGTAGAATGAGCATTCGCTCGTTTGATGTAAGTAAATGCAACGTAGTATTACGGTGTAAAATCGGTGTTAAATATAAATAGTAAATACTATAATTTAACTACTAAAATATGGTATTGATTTTTAGTATAGTATCTTGGGCCTTGGCTCAGCATGTATTTTCTTCCAAAGGTAATGACGTATGAAAAAAATGGTATTGATTTTTTCATACATTTTTTTTACCTTGGGAAGAAAATACTTACTCAGCCAAGGTATTCCAAAATGGTCACCCATCAAGACACTGACCTCTTATAAAGCTGCTTAATAAATAGATCATTAACTGATAATTTAATGTAACAAAATAATAATTATCAGATTTTAAATTCACTTATAGCATATCTACTTTTCATCAAGGTTTGCATAATTAGATTTTCAATAATAACATCCATTTATTAGATGTTAATGTATCAATTTTAGAGCACCCTTTTTTGATACTGAACTTTCAATTCAAAATATCATATGTGTGTAACATACAAACATACAATCAGATAAACAGAATAATTAGCTAACCATTGTCTATACTAATATTATAAAGAGGAAAGGTTTCTATGTATGGGTATGGGTTTTCACGCATACTACTCACGCATACTGGACCGATTTTGATGAAATTTGGCACAGATAATCTTTAGACCCTGAGAAAGAATATAGGTTACCTTTTATTGCGAAATATGTACCACAGGCGAAGCCGGGGCGGACCGCTAATTACTAATAAAATTCATTCAAATATAACTGACTATAATCCAGTAAAAGCAATCCTTGCTTGTTATCACAAAATTGTGAGACGCAACGGCGCCCTCAATGATATACTATCTGATACAGATAAGGTGACCGCCCGGTGGTGCCCCTGTATGCTTTGGGGTAAATTGTAGACCACCAAAACATTTTCTGTAAAACTAGCTTTCCGCCCGTGGCTTCGCCCGCTTTGAATCACTCTATTAAAAAACTGCAAAACTCTCTCTTTTCTTCTCTAGCTTAGCGCAGCCGGCAAATACCGCTTCTCTAATGTGAGCATTTTGTCTATGAAAACATAATCTTAAACGATAGCTCACGTGCTTGTGGAAGAGTTGGGCGGGTTGCTTGTTATGGGTGTACAAATAGAGTTTTAAGAATTCATCCTTTTGAAAAAAAAATGCGTGTGGAATTTTATAAGTATTTTTTACGTAGGTACTCAGCGTATGCAAAACTATAACCTCCTTTGAGCTTAGTATACCAACAGTGGGACACTCTGTATAGGGACAGAGAAGTCGACTTTGTTTTATACTATGTAGTGATGATGTTGTCCTGTGTCCAGACTCCAGACTCTCGTGCACTCTAAAAAAGTTCTTCCAATGTAGAGCCAAGCGTCTAACTCTACACGTACTAACTCTACAAGCCTTAACACTCTAAAATCTATATCTTAATACCTACGTGACTTGGCACTTCCTTATAGCAAGAACTATTGTAATAAATGAATGAAATTACCTTACTCAATATGAAGTTGTCAAAAAGCACTTTAAGTAATAGTAAGTCGAAGAAAAAATGTTCAATTTATGATGATTTAAGATTAATTAGATCTATAATAAACCTATCTGAAATATTCATTTTCCTTATTTATTTAAAGTAGGCAAAGTCAACAGATCCTAGGTTTTGAAAGTATGGGCTGATTTATGATGACTATGACGTCATTAACATTATTACGTTAAGAAAAAATGCTAAGTCATGTTAGAGTGTAAAATTTTAAAGTCCTGGGGCCGTATTATGACCTCTTATTTCCAGGCAGTTTACGCCTTGATTAGACTAGAAAATTCATATACAATAGATATCTCGATTTGAGCCCGCGGCTTCGCCCGCGTTTTCAAAGGAAAACCCGCATAGTTCCCGTTCCCGTGGGATTTCCGGGATAAAACCTATCCTATGTGTTAATCCAAGTTACTCTCTATATGTGTGCTAAATTTCTTTGTAATCGGTTCAGTAGAATTTGCGTGAAAGAGTAACAAACACACACACACATCCTCACAAACTTTCGCATTTATAATATTAGTAGGATAGGATACCATAATTAACCATGGCTAATTATTGCGATCATAATATGAATTGGCCAGTCAGTTCAATTCACGGCGTAAAGTGACTGGGAATAAGAGGTCATAATACGGCCCCAGTGTCCCCTTCTAGGGTATTTTCTTTCCGGACAAGTATAAGTAAGTCCAGCCACAGATAATATACTACCTAGTAGTTATCTTCTTAATATATAAATCTCGTGTCACAATGTTTGAAAGAAAGAAAGAAAGAAAATCATTTTTATTAGGTACACCACATAGAACATAAATGTTGTCCTCATAAACATAAATGTTTGTCCTCAATGGACTCCTAAACCACTTAACCGATTATAATAAAATTCGCACACCATGTGCAGTTCGATCCAACTTGAGAGATAGGATAGTTTAAACATGTAGGTACCACGGGCGAAGCCGGGGCGGACCGCTAGTAGTATTATAATATTTGTGATAATACAAGATTCTGTTTCCTGTAGTGTTGGGTTTTCTTTAAGCAGTAGAGACGATTTTAGAGTTAAGAGATTCCTATAAAATAATGTATATTTTTTTTATCTAAAATGTTTCTTTTGTTACAGATTTGAGAATAAAGTACCTACCTGTCATTGTAAAGGTAAGTTGTAATCCTAATTATATTAATTACTTAGGATATATTTTTTTTTATAAATAAGTTGATTTTCAAAAATGTAACACGAGTAATATCTATTTTAATGTTCCAAGTTATATACATTATCGTAAAAGATGTTAGTACTGTCCCTATATAAATATGATAATGTAAATACAAATATAGAGACATAAAAACTCTATAGATTATAATTATCTATATTAAAAAAATATAGATTAATATACAGGGTGTAATCGTTAAGTGTGCACAAGCGATTATTCCGTAACTATTGCAAATATCAAAAAACTTTAAACAGATATCGAAAGTAAGTAGGGTTTAAAGTTAATTTTTTTCGATATTTCTCATTTTATTTTTAAAAATTTATAACGGCCATTTTACTCATTAGGTTAAGTACTTTTGATATCAGTTTAAAGTTTTTTGATATTTGCAATAATTACGGAATAATCGCCTGTGCACACTTAACGATTACACCCTGTATAGATAAAGTTTAAAAATAGGTACATTATCTATAACTAGTCTGGTCATAAGTTCTGTCATTATGTTAGATTTTCAAATTTTTTATGTTTACCGCAAATTTCTTTTTCACGTTCGATTTTTGATTATTTTACGCGTTAAAAAACGACACATTTTATTAGAATAACGTATTTGTTACAATGTAGTGGACGCAAAAAGAAGACAGAGTCGCTGTTCTCGCTCTGCATCGTAGCGGTTACGCGCCAAGAGAAATTTTCAGTTTGCTTTAAAATTCACAAATAACACAGAGATTTTTTTATTGCACTATAAAACGATTTAAGTAAGATTCAAGAGTAGAAGATAGGAATAGAAGTGGTCTTTGTCGTACGATTTGGACGACAGCAGTGATAAATGCAGTAAAGGTGCGAATAAGGAAAAGTCCGGTGCGAAATCGAAAACAGTTAGCACTGCAGATGGGCCTTAGCAGTACCACAGTTAAAAGGGTGTTGAACGAGGACCTAGGACTATGGGCTTATTGTAGAAAAACATCGCATCTTCTTAACACACGCCTGAAGAAATTAAGACTGGATAAATGTCACGCTTTACTTAAACGATACGCGAGAAAAATGTATCGTGAAATCCTGTTTTCAGATGAAAAAATTTTCACAGTGGAGGAGTGCTGCAACAAACAGAATATCAAAGTGTATACCCACAGTAGTGAAGAAGCGTGTCAACGTGTATCTCAAGTCCAACGCGGCCATCACCCCTTATCAGTAATGGTTTTCCTGGGAGTGTCTTATTTTAGCCTAACATAGGTGTTTTTCTGTGAAAAGGGTGTGAAAATAAGTTCCAATGTTTACCAAAATACGGTCCTGACAAACTTCGTAAAACCTCCTTCTCAGACTATGTTAAAAAATCAGCACTGGGTATTCCAGCAGGACTCAGCACCTGCCCACAAAGCCAAGAGTATCCAAAATTGGCTGGCCGCCCATCAGATTGACATCATTCGTCATGAAGATTGGTCATCTTCTAGCCCGGACCTGAATCCTCTGGATTATAAAATCTGGTATTATTTAGAGGAGAGAACCTACGCTAAATACCACCCAAATTTGGAGTCACTCAAAGCATCCATTATTAAAGTAGCTGCTGAAATAAACATGGACATGGTGCGTGCTGCGATAGACGACTAGCCGCGGAAGTTGAAAGCTTGTATCGCAAAACATGGATGCCATTTTGAATAATTTTTATACGAAATTATTAAGTAATATGTAAGCTTTATTGCTACATATAAAACATTAAATATATAAAAGTAACTTTTTGTTTATTTAATAAAACATATGTGACAGAACTTATGACCAGACTAGGTATATTATACTAGCTGTGCTCCGCGGTTATACCCGCATTGCTCTGCTCCTGTTGGTCTTAGCGTGATGTTATATAGCCTATAGCCTTCCTCGATAAATGGGCTATCTAACACCGAAAGAATTTTTCAAATTGGATCACTAGTTCCTGAGATAAGGGCGTTCAAACAAACACACTCTTCAGCTTTATAATATTAGTATAGATTCATCTAGGTAATAAACAACATTATATTTCATATTATTTATACCCAAAACCGTGGGGCACAGCTAGTATGTCACTATTCGATAGTCCTCGGTCTACACTATTATAGTCTATGGTCTAAACTGTGTCGCCGCGTCATAAGTTGACTGACCGAGTGACGTAACAGTCTATTACAATTCTAATGTTTGCTCGTGTTTTGTAACGTGGAAACTGAAGTTATGGTTCATTCATTTTTTATTAAATTGTGAATATTTGAAGCTTTTTTAATTAGTTATTTAAAAAAAAAGTGAAGTCCCGTGTCCCCGTAGTGGGGTAAGGGGCAGATGCATTATTCATACATCTGTTTCACTGATCGATTTTCTTTAGGGACAAATAGGTGATCAAGCCTTCTGTGTCCTGCCAGACCGAGACATTTTTTTTTCTTCGTCTCCACCGGGAATCCACCGGAAAATAAAATTTGAGATTTAATTAATTTTGTTTATTTTCTTTGTGCCCTTTTTTAAATTTTGAAAGAAAGAAATAGTAAATATTTGAAAACTTTATCAATATATTTTTTGTTAATTTCACAATTAACAAAAAAATACTGGAAAAGTTTTCGAAAATTTATTATCATAGTGGAAAATTTTTGGACTTCAAATTATATCTATAAATACATTAATATAGCAACATGCAATTTACTGTTTAATCAGTGTAACTCATTTTAATACATTTTCTGCTCTATCGACATAACCAAAATAATCAAGCAAATTAAAACGCACAACCAATTTCAATTAAAACCCAACAAACCGTCCCAAACATCAATCGATACGAACAAAAGGCTGGCAACACTTAATAAAACTCCCTTGTCCCTACAATAAAAAACAAAGCGTTCCCTCCAAAAGTGTCTGTCAAAAATAAATCAAAATTAGAATGCGACGCCGCGCGCGCCCATTGGCCGTTTCTTTTTTCTCCAAGTGGGGGAGCCATAGACTATATACTTCTAGGATAGATAATATAAACAGGTTATGAAAGGGCCCGTTTTTATGGTGATAGACCAATCGACAATGTTTATTTTTTGTAGCGAAGGTAGGGCTAGAGCAACTCGTGTTAGGTTGTTATGGTGTGATGCACTTTTGGTATATGGTATTATTATAATTTATGAAAGTATTTAGCGAACATGAAAAAGTAATAAGAACTTTTTTAATGAAATTATAGAGTTGAATAATGAAGTATGAATCAATTAACTTATTGAAATGTAGGTTAGTAAAGAGATGACGCTTTCCTTGTGAAAAAATAGTAATTTACATCTTTCTGATATTTTTCTTTACGTGTATTAAGTACTAGCTTTCCACCCGCAGCTTCGCCCGCGCAGTCAAAGATAAACCCGCATAGTTCCCGTTCCCGTGGGATTTCCGGGATAAAACCTATCCTATTTCCCGGGATAAAAAGTAGCCTATGTCCTTTCTCGGATATCAAAATATCTCTATACCAAATTTCATGCAAATTGGTTCAGTAGTTAAGGCGTGATTGAGTAACAGACAGACAGACAGACAGAGTTACTTTCGCATTTATAATATTAGTATGGATAAGGATTTTTCAAGGATTCCCAAAATATATTCTAATGGAAACTTTTCATTATTTGATTTTTGCACGTGGAACATAATTGTAGTAAGGATTACATATTTTTATAAAGTTTATATAGTACAATAATGTAAAAACTATTATTTAGGTCTTATTTAGTTTTCATAATATAATATAATGGTCTGTATCTTTTAAATTACTGAACCGAATTTGACGAAACTGTTATTTTGTTACTGCAAATGAATAATAAGTAGACATACATATTTTTAAAGACAGTTTGATTAACAAAGATAATATATTGACCCTCCTATCATGTTTAAAAAACTAATTAATTAAAAAAGAATGTACAGCAACTTGATTATTAACAAAGTTCTCAGCATTTGCTGTCCAACACACCAGACTGATTATCACGTTACACAGCACAAAAGTCACGTTTCAGCAAAAAGTATGTTTAAGAAAATATCGAATATTGATGTATTTAGAACACCTAGATACATTATCAGTGATTACTGATACGCTGATAACAGCAAGGTCGTTATACTTAATTTGCATATGACACTTCTATCGGTATCTATATGATTGTTTATCTAATTATTTTACACTAGCCACTCGCCCCGGCCCCGCCCGAAAAGCTAAATAAACTTTAGCCCATAGGCTAAAGTTTATTTAGCTTTTCGGGCGGGTAACATATTACTTACAAATTATAGCTCTCTATTTGTGAAAACATCATTGAAATCTGTCCAGTCATTTTGGTGCCTAGAAATAAAAAAAAACCTCTCTCATCATCTCATTCTCACAAACCTTCACATTTATTATATACATATTAGTAAGATCAGAAGTTTTATTTTTTTGTTTGTACCAAATAACTTTAAAAGTACTGGACCGATTTTGAAAATTATTTCACCAGCATCAAGCTATGTTATTTCTGAATGAATTAAGCTTTATTTTTTATATTAATTTCTCTTGTCAATGTGGACAAAGCCGGAGTGAAGAACTAGTATAAACTAAACAAAGCATTTTAAACTGTGTAAGTTAGACTATACCATCCCGCGGCTTCGCTCGCGTGGTACTTGGACAAAAAGTAGCCTATGTGCTAATCTACTTAGACTATAATCTATCTCTGTACCAAATTTCATACAAATCCGATAAGCCGTTTTTGCGTGACAATAACAAACATAATAAACTTTAGTATTTAAAATAGTATAGTAGTAAATAGCAAATTTCTAATTGTAAAGAATTTTTGGCAAACGTACAAAAATGCTGCACCAAATGTGATTTTATTTGCACAGAGAATTGCTTTGGAATTCCTTTTCATGGTTAATGGATGTTTAATGATATGATATAGCGTAAGAGCTAGTGAAGGTTTTTTATATCTTAAAAATATAGAATATTTTTTATATTATGGTAATTTTTTTCTTAAAGAGTAATGCAAAGTAGGAAAATATAAATTGTCTGTACCCGTGGTTTCCTCTGTGTGAGATAATATTATTTTTTAAGGGCAGATTAAATAGTTTTTTAAAATAAAATTTATCCAATTTGTCCAATATTGCTCCTGTTTATAGCCTAATTTTAATACTTATCTAACGGTTAGCTATCAAAGTCTTATCAAAATCCTTTCAATATTTTCGGATATAAAATGAATATTCATTTTATACCTACATAGAAACCACAAACAAAAGCGTTTAATAAAACGTGGCATGAATTTGAATTTTATCCAATAAATCACTGTCTGTCTGTTTGACTGAATATATAAAATGGTTATATTTGCATTTTCCTTCATGTATCTATTTTAGTTATTACTTATTATTGTTCGGTTAATCATTAATTATTATTATAAGTAAGTACTTACGGGTAATATATTTAATTTATTTTGTTAAAAATATGTGATTTGAATTTTGAATGCCATAAAAAATATGTTATTTTTACATTACAAACAAACAATTGAATTTTGTTCACGTATAGAGACATAGATTAGTGTGATAGTCTAAGAGCTAGACAAAGATTTATTATCGCACTTGTATAGTTTAAGAGAAGATGACACAAATCGATATAGTGAATATCTATATATATAAAACTCAAAAGTGACTGATATAGTGATCTGAGATAGTGACGCACAGCCCAAACCACTGGACGTATCGGGCTGAAATTTGGCATGCAGGTAGATGTTAAGACGTAGGCATCCGCTAAGAAAGGATTTCCCGAAATTCTAGCGGGAACGGGGAAAACAGGGATGCCCGTACAAAGTCGTGGGCGGAAGCTAGTATTAATATAATTTTCTTAAAAAAATGTTTCTTTTTTGCTGTCACATATTATGACATTATATGCATTCTTATAGATATCTATGTGAATATATTCAATTATTACTTCTAAATGTCTGATCAGATGGAGTATTTCGAATTGTGAAGCTATACCTATTTAAAAGTTTTATAGAAATGTGGTTATTACTTACGTTGGTGTTCATAGTGTACATGATTTGAAACCAGGAAGTGAAAATGTTTGGTGCTCTTTAACATAAAATTACTGAACCGATTTCAATGAAATTTGACTTGCAAGAAGATAATAGAAGCAATTTAAAAGTAGTTAAGTAGGTAAGTAACAAAATATGTATATATTTTAATAGATTGAATAGGTTACAAAATAGAAATAAAAACACTCTAGATTCATTACAATATTTATTACGATTATTCAACATGTCAAGCCAGGGAGAAAGCTAGTATTGTAATCAAAGACTAGCTGAATCACGTGACTTCGTCTGCTCTATATTTTCACATTTTTCATTGCTGCTCCGCGTCTATTGGTCGTGATGTTATGTGGCTTCGATAAATGGACCATCCAGAAAATATTGTCAATTCATTAGTAGTATTCAGTAGTCAATATGTTCCTGAGATTAGCTCGATCAAACAAACAAATTCTTCAGCTTTATAAGAAACTATATTAAATATTTATATTACAGAAAAGAGCCATACGCTCTGTATATAATTTGCGTGCTCGAGACTCGCTAAGAGATCTCTTTAAGAATACTGGTATCCTCACTGTACCATCACAGTATATATATTTAATATATTTTGTATGTACACAATAACGCTTAGGTACTTACATACAAAAGTGGTAGATATACATTGTTATGGCACATGAAACAGAAATAAAATTGAAATGCCATTTTTCCGGCTAGCTAAAGTAAAAATTCATTTATGTTCAGAGAGCCAATTACAGTATTAAGGAATATATGGACGATAAAAACCCATGGAGGGTTGTCGCGTAAAAACCACAGGACAGTTCTTTGGCATATTATGATACTATATGATGCTACATAATATGTATTTTGTAAATTTAAATTGTAATATTGACATGATTAAAAAGAGCAACTATGGAGTTTCTTGCCGGTTCTTCTCCGTAGATACTGCTTTCAGAATCGGTGGTAAATGTTAAAAATATGTAATGACGTTTCAAAAGTGCTTCTAGAAGAAGTCTAATTGAATAAATAAATGTTTGAGTTTGAATTACTTACTACTAAGTTTTAACATTTTATATGACTGCGGATGTACGCCCCATGCCCCAGTCTGGACCCTGTCTACATCAACGTATTTCGTGAAATCTAGAAGATTTTGCGGGTCAACGACCCGAGAATTGAATTCTGCCTGGATTTCGATAGTCAGCTGCTAGACTGGGATGGATATAGTGTACTGTGCGAGTGCGAGAGGGAGGGTCTAAGGCTTCCTATGTCTGGGCGTCTCGGTGGTGTACGGTGATACTTGGAGCGAGAACTAGGTTGTTAAATCGCTTGAGCGATTTTGTGTTTTTTGTTAAGTAGGATAAGGTACAATTTTCTGTGATATTATTAAGAGGAATTGATTGTAAATGTTTGTAATAGATAAACTTGAAAACAATTTTTTTCAAAAGTAAGACTCTACATTATTTGTGAGTGACGTAGGACATAAATTTTCATTTATTTTCCGTTATCAAAACAGGTGAAGCCAGATCGAAATACAAGTCACAAATAAGTAACAATATATTATTATCTAGTATGATGTGCTACCTGAAGGCTCTTCGTCTGTAATATTGTTTCAATGTAGAGCAAACGGGGAAAATCATGTAATTTCATTTTGATACAATTGTGGGTGTCGAGTGTGTGTTCCATCGCGATACGAGCAGGACATTTTTTGAAAAAAATAAATATTTTTAAATTTAAATTTTATTAAAAAATCATACATCAGAGCGTGATGTGTGAACAGTGAACACTCCATGTTCCCACAACACAATGCGATTGTCAAGTGAATCAAAATTATACCTACCGATCCTAAGAATTATTGATATATAATATTCACTTTTAAATATCCACATTTCACTTATCGTGGCTTATCTAGCGAGTTATTACGAAGAACATTGCTTTATCAATATGTATGATAATAATTTGACTTTCATACCACCTGAGTGTCATTTCTAGGTGAAGGTCGGAAATATAGGTCATGCATAATCTATGTATTTATGTATAATCTTGTCATTGCTATGTATCGTGATAGTTTTATTGGATTAGCGGAAAATAGAAAATATATTGCATACTAGGTTTCCGCCCGCGGCTTCGCCCGCGAAGTCAAAGAAAAACCCGCATAGTTCCCGTTCCCGTGGGATTTCCGGGATTGTGTCATTTTCCCGGGATAAAAAGTAGCCTATGTCCTATTGTCGGGTATCAAAATATCTCCATACCAAATTTCATGAAAATTGTGTCAGTAGTTTAGGCGTGATTGAGTAACAGACAGACAGACAGAGTTACTTTCGCATTTATAATATTAGTATGGATTTTACCATTTTATTAGTTTTATCATAAATCTTGAATATAATTATTAATATAGAAACCTTATTACTCTTATATACAAAAAATGAGTAAGCTTAAAAACATGGTTGATAAATACGATCAAAAATTGTCAAATAAGATAATTTAAGAGTGTCCCAAACGGGCCATCGACCGTAGCTACTGGTGGCCAGCGACAGCCACCACATTTTTTCATATTATATTTTTATTATTTTAGTGTTAATTATGTATTGGAAGCAATTGTTTAATTATCATATAAACTCGATTTTAACTCAATCTAAACGAAAATAATAATTAATTCAAACTTTGTACGCTTATCAATATCAAGCATCGTGGGCAATACAACAATTTCATCAGTTTAAGCGTGTTTTTTTAACTATAGTATATAATTATCGGTTCTGTGACTAGTATACATTCGTAATTTGATGTGCATACTATGTAATAAAGATTAATACAATAATAATGTTTTAATGTCGTATTATTTTAATTTTCTATCCTATTTCGATAAAATCGCTTCAACTAGCAACATACAGTAGACGCTCAGTCGATCCGGTCGTTCACCCAAGGCTTTACCGCGACACGAAAGTTCAATATTATTTATATGTATGTCTGTCTGTTACATGCAATTTGTTCCCGCTACTGTTTCTTTTTGTGATAGCGTATTTTAGATTTTGGTGCAGGTTCTAGTTATTGTTCAAGAGGCTTATATGACTTATAGTTTAAAAAAAATATTATTTTTGGCAAGATTTGTAAGTTTCTAGGTTTTTTATTGATTACTAGATTTCCGCCCGCGGCTTCGCCCGCGTTTTCAAAGGAAAACCCGCATAGTTCCCGTTCCCGTGGGATTTCCGGGATAAAACCTATCCTATGTGTTAATCCAAGGTACCCTCTATATGTGTGCTAAATTTCATTGTAATCGGTTCAGTAGTTTTTACGTGAAAGAGTAACAAACATCCATACATCCATACAAACTTTCGCCTTTATATGTATTAAGATTCTTTTAAATACTAATAATTGTGAAATTTATTAGTTGATAGTTCTTAGTGCAATGACTATGCGTTCCTATTTAGATATAGTTAACAAGGGGTTAACTTTATTGTTTAAGTATTGCAAGGAAAAGTAATTTCCTTGCATTTTCTTTACTTTATGTCGTCTGTATTGCATTTGTGAATGGTCCCAAGTTTGAAATTGATCAGACAATGCTATTACTACGAGATGTTTGGTATATTTACATACAAGAGTAATTAATTTTGAATTCTGATTTTAAGATTACAGGAATAAGGCTTTCATCTGAAGATTTTAGCGAGAAATAAGATATAATTTTTTAATCTGGTGTCATTCGTACTAAAGGTACTTACTATAATAATAACCTTATTTCGATACTTATAAAAAATTAAATAACTCCCTAATAAAAACCAATGATTTTTTAGGATTTTGTTATAAAATGTGTTTATTTTTGAGAAGATAATAAAAGAATCTGTTCGCTTAGTCCTGACTTTTTACTAAACTACACATTTTACGATACAGTAAGTTAAGAATTGGAAATTTAATACAGACGATTACGTGTAAAATTAAAATAGAAGTTATTCCACTGGAATATGATAATTGTCATTTAGGAATTAACCATTGGAGTGGGTAATAAGGGTTAGATGTATTTCACGTCGGTTTCATTGATTTTCGGGCACGCAGATTATTAGCTTACTCTACTAGTATGTATTTCTGGTCCTTCTTTGTTACTGCAGGGATGTTTAAATGTCATCGAAAACAGTTCATCCGTTTTGTATGATTCGTTACAATCTTACAAACTTCACGAAACCAGAATAAACTAGCAAATTTTCTAAATTTTTTAGACAGATCATTTTGCCTTTGTTCTGTGAATAAAATTATGACACAATCCTGGTTATAAGTTTTTTTTTAAATTTAAGACCTATAAATCCAGTAATTTTCGTAAATTGCATAGACAATATCAACACCATCTTATTTCTAACTAGCTTTTCGCCCGCGTCTTCGCCCGCGTTTTCAAAGGAAAATCCGCATATTTCCCGTTCCCGTGGGATTTCCGAGATAAAACCTATCCTATGTGTTAATCCAAGTTACCTTCTATATGTGTGCTAAATTTCATTATAATCGGTTCAGTAGTTTATGCGTGAAAACCATACATAGGTACAAACCTTTCCTCCTTATAATATTAGTATACTTAGACAAGTAGGTAATATTAACATTTTAGATTAACACCATTGCAAAGATTCTAAAGGGCGTAAACGAATTTCATAATATACTTACACAGATGCTCTATTTTTTCGTATTGATATATTTTAACAGGAGAGTATAAAAAGTGGTTATAAAAATGATATCAATTTCCTACTAGCCTTTAACTTCCACTATATAGTTTTACGGTTAGGAAACTCGATTAGGAATAAAATAGTCTCTTACATTAAATAATAACTGCGTGTGTATTTTTCGGTTTTATAGTTTTACCTATATTAAGTGTCATGAAAAAAAAAGTTACTCATAATAAACATACAATCCTAAACTTATCAATAAAATCAATTTATAACGTAATTTAAAATTTTAAACCCTAAAAAAAACATTAAACTTTTCATTTGAATCGTTAGATTCCGATAATTAAATACAAAAGTAATGTTGATGATAAACAATCTAGATACAGCTCGAAATAAAGTAACCAGCTTAGATTGCACGCACAAACGCGCACATAGCAACAGCGTAATTTAACAACACCCCACTTTTGTCTTACCTCACCAAGGCCTTTGACACGGTTGCACCCCAAAATAGTGCATATTATCAAGGCAATACGCTTCAAAATCGCGATGTATTCAACGCATTTCACTTACAAGCATAAAACTGGTCGGAGAATAATTGATAAGCGAGCAAGTCTCGATTTTTGTTTGTTTTTTTCGTGCGGAGTCTCGCAAGGCGCTGTACTGGGCCCAGTTTATTCGACCTTGGTACTTAGGGTTGGAAGGAGATAGTCAATTAATAACATTAATGATAATATTTTTTGTTGGTTGGTTTTTAAACGGTTTGAGCTTTGTCACGTACGAGCTTTCTGTACATAGTCTGCCTTAGAATTTTCTTTATATAGGTTAGTATTATAGAAATAGTTACAATACTATTCGGAAGTTTTCTTGTTATATATCAAAAGAGACATACATAATATCAAATATATTTATTTCATATTAAAATATAGTTTTAATAAGTGGCAATTGTCACCCCTGAATCCTGATTACATTCATCTGTCGTTCAGACTTGTATAAAAAAATACTTTTCGACGTCATTTCGAAGCACAACTAATACTGATAAGCTTTCATTGAAAGTCTAACAATTATCAGCATTAATGGTTTCTTGTTTAGGTTCATTTATATTTAACTAGATTTCCGCCCGCGGCTTCGCCCGCGCAGTCAAAGAAAAACCCGCATAGTTCCCGTTCCCGTGGGATTTCCGGGTTTGCGTCATTTTCCCGGGATAAAAAGTAGCCTATGTCCTTTCTCGGGTATCAAAATTGTATCTCCATACCAAATTTCATGAAAAATGGATCAGTAGTTTAGGCGTGATTGAGTAACAGACAGACAGACAGACAGAGTTACTTTCGCATTTATAATATTAGTATGGATTCCTTCTGTTCTTCGTCCCATACTAACTTATACTAGTGTAGTTACCAGGGGCCTTAGACAAAGTAACGGCAAAAAGGCAAAAATGTATGGGATTGACATACGCCGCGTTAGATCACGTGGTCTATCTAATGTCAATCCCATACATTTTTCCTTTTCTAACTTCGTTATCGTTTTTTAATTGTTACTTTGTCTAAGGCCCCTGTTCTTCGTCCCATACTAACTTATCACTTATGCTAGTGTAACTCCATACACAAGCTCCAGACGATTCAGTCGCGGTTAGATACAAAGTAGGTATACTACTTGTATACTTTGTTAATTAATTCACAGAATCAGTGTTAGAAAGTATACGCGATTATTACGCAAAAGTCGTGTGCATTTCCTAGAACTTTATAAAAAAACTAGTGGTCCGCCCCGGCTTCGCCCGTGGTAACTACATGTTTAAACTATCCTATCTCTCAAGTTGGATCGAACTGCACATGGTGTGCGAATTTTATTATAATCGGTTAAGTGGTTTAGGAGTCCATTGAGGACAAACATTGTGACACGAGATTTATATATATTAAGATAAATAAAAATAATTTATTTGTTTCTGAATAACACAGTGTACAATAAGTTTTGAATACAGTAAAAATTGCATATTATAATAAGGGGCACTTATAGTCCTTTCCACCTAGGATGATTTCTGTGACACATGAATTTTTGACACGTGTAGAGATGTCTTTAATGAAATCATATCAATTGTTTTCGATAATCGATAATATTTTATATGGAAATGAAATCGATTTGAATAAAGTACCAAAATTAGTTTTTTCGGCATTTCGCCAACAATTAACTAAGGAAACTTAGCAAACAACAGCAACAAAAAGTCAACAGTAACAATTAGTAACAATAACAGAATACCACGTAAAGTATCATTATAAAAATGCAACTTGTATGCACTCGTACAGACGATTGACTCGATTGTCAAACGATCACAAGATGGGCGCCGATTATATGATTTTCCAACTCTATGATTTTTCAACGATCCATTTCATGTAGGTACACAAATTGCGTAGGTATTATATTTTTGTGTTATTTTATTTTATTTTTCATTATATTAAACTAAACAATACTGTTTTCGATTTATAAGTTTAAGATGTTTTATTTTTATATTTTTGGAAATAATTCCGCCATAAAATAAAAATATTATGCACTAAAATTATTTTGGCGTTATAAACATAAAATACGTAATTCGGAACACGATGAAGTGTCACAGGAATCATCTTAGATGAAAAGGACTATAATAGAGAATAGAGATACACTAGTCCCCACACTAGGATCCCCTGTGTTGTGGGAAACTAGTCTCTTCCGATGTTACAGAAATATATTTTAATTTTTAAAAAAATATATTTTTATTTCTAAAAAAAGAAGAAACAAATAAAATATTTAACAAACTCCAGTGTATGTGTGAGTGACTTTATTCTACCCAACTTGAAACTATACAGTGTTAGAACACTAGTTTTCGCCTTGTATATTTTCCAAATACGCGTCGCGGTTTACTCAAGTGACAGCCCAAGCTGAGGTTCGTGATCCCCGTCAAGGGACGCCCTTGCGCATGTCGCTACCAGGGTGAACCTGGTACACCCACGCGTTCGCGATAAGATGCAGCAGCCCTTCTGGCTTACATCGCGAGACACCACACAAAAAATGATTTATCAAAATCGGTACATTCGTTCACGTGTGATACCGTAAACAAAATTTACTTTGTTAAATATTATTTTTAAAATCGAACAAGTGAGGTATCGAAATAAAGTATTCTAAGTGAATTCTATAAGAAAATATTATTGTCTCATAAGGTCTGATTTTTTTACAATGATTATATAATATTAAATATACCTATATACAGCCTATAGCCTTCCTCGATAAATGGGCTATCCAACACAGAAAGAATTTTTCAAATCGGACCATTAGTTCTTGAGATTAGTGTGTTCAAACGAACAAACTCTTCAGCTTTATAATATTAGTATAGATTCTAATATTATAAAGAGGAAAGGTTTGTATGTATGTACGTATGTATGGTTTTCAGTTTTTCACGCATAAACCACTGGACCGATTTTGATGAAAGGCACAGACAATCTTTAGACCCTGAGAAAGAACATAGGCTACCTTTTATTGCGAAATATGTACCACGGGCGAAGCCGGGGCGGACCGCTAGTAGATTAATAATTAGGTATTTGTATTTATAATTGAATGCATCGAAACAGTGCAGTTGAGGTCAAAAGTTATCATATAGATAACTTCACGAAGGTGACGCACATGTATATGTATATAACAATAAGTCCAACATTTATTATTATTTATTTATTTAAACATACTCCTATCTCTATGTCTTTATATATCTACCTACCTATATATATAAAATTCACGTGTCACAATGTTAGTTACTCCTCCATAACTACTGGACCGATTCTGATGAAATTTTGTGTGTCTAAGGATCGGCCAACATCTATCTAGTATACCTATATTATTAATGCGGAAGTAACTCTGTCGGTCTATATGTCTGTCACTTCTTTTCGCTTAAACCACTGAATCAATTTGGATGAAATAACAACGTCCGTCAAATATGGTTATTCTAGAATTTATTCTTTTGTCACTAATTTAACGAAATCTGACCGTTTAAAGCGGATCAAAATCGACTCTAATGGAGTTGCTTACATACAAACACACAGGTGAAGTACGCGTATTAATAAAATTGAAGCATGTCGGACAACATTTGAAAGATGAATAAAAAAGTATTTTATGTCTATTTATACCGATAATGATTCACAATGCTGAAAAACTGATAGCCCTTTTCACACTTCTTACCTTTAAAACTACACGTTGTGTAGTTTTAAGTAGCGAAGTAATTTTGATGCGGTTTCCGCTCCGCTCCTGTAGGTCTTAGCGTGATGATATAATATATGTATAGCCTATATCCTTCCTCGATAAATGGTCTATCTAACACCGAAAGAATTTTTCAAATCGGACCAGTAGTTCCCGAGATTAGCTCGTTCAAACAAACATACAAACAAACAAACTCTTCAGCTTTATAATATTAGAGGTAGTATAAATTTATCAAGCTTTAGACAAATCAAAGCTGCGGGCGGAAAGCTAATTGGTAATACATATAGGAAACTAGCTTTCCGCCCGCGGCTTCGCCCGCGTTTTCAGAGAAAAACCCGTTCCCGTAGGATTTCCGGGATAAAACCTATCCTATGTCCTTTCTCGGGTATCAAAATATATCTATACTAAATTTCATGCAAATTGGTTCAGTAGTTCAGGCGTGATTGAGTAACAGACAGACAGACAGAGTTACTTTCGCATTTATAATATCAGTATGGATGAAATAGACATATTATCTACTTTTATTTGGTTCCAAAACAATCATAGTTAGAAATTATGTAAACCATAGCCATACAATGTTACTAAAATGCCCACAACAATAAAGGTATTTTATGAACAACAACTTCTCCCTAGAATTTAAGTGAAAATAATTTTTTCCACCAAAATTTGTTATCTCCAGTATTTTAAGTAGGTACTTTTTATCCTGTATAGTGTATATGCCTAGCCTTTCCTAATAAAAATACCATGTCACAGTTTAAGAATTATTCAATTCAAAACAATTGTTCCTGAGATAAGCGCATTCCAACATACAAACAAAAAGCTCCTCAGCTCTATATCTTATAAGAGATATAAAAATTCAAATTCATAAAGCAGCAAACTCTACATTTAATTATTCCACTTACCACTAGAACACAACATGACTACATTGTAGAGTCAACATCCATACGATTATTATAAATGCGAAAGTAACTCTGTCTGTCTGTCTGTTACTCAATCACGCCTAAACTACTGAACCAATTTGCATGAAATTTGGTATGGAGATATTTTTATACCCGAGAAAGGACATAGGCTACCTTTTATTGCGAAATATGTACCACGGGCGAAGCCGGGGCGGACTACTAGTAATATTATATAGTAAATATAATAAGAGTTATTCGATTTATTATTGCAATCAATAATTTATACTGAAGATATTAAATACATTATTTATATTCGATATATTATTTTATTAAAAAAATGTACGAATAAGTAAGGTATGTTGTTGAAATGCTTAGGTACCTATACATATTATAATAATGTACTAAGAGCAAAGTTGTTAAATGCATTTTGATATTTCTAATTAACTAGCGGTCGCCCGTGATACATGTTTATGTTTTCTCTCTATATAAGAACCATCCTCGTACTTCAAGGAATATCATAAAAAAAGAATTAACGAAATCGGTTTAGCCGTTCTCGAGTTATGCCTACCAACACATTTTGCGATTAATTTTATTTATACAGGGTGTAATCGTTAAGTGTGCACAGGCGATTATTCCGTAACTATTACAGATAACAAAAAACTTTAAACTGATATCGAAAGTACTTAACCTAATGAGTAAAATGGCCATAATAAATTTTTAAAAATAAAACGAGAAACGGAATACGGAAACGGAATACGAATTACGGTATAATCGCTTGTGCACACTTAACGATTACACCCTTTAGACTAGCAAACCGGGCGAACTCCGTTTCGCCACCAGAGACACCTTTTCTTTGCTATAAACCTCACGGAGCCCGAGACCTTTCCAACGAATGCAAAACCGTGGAAATCGGTTCGTGCGTTCTGGAGTTATAGCGTCAGGAAGGAAAACCCGACTTATTTTTATATATTTAGTAGATAATATGTTTGTTAACAATACATTCACCAACTTCTAGCTACATTATTCCTGAAAAAAATTGGTTATATTTAAATTAGTTTTAACGTAGTGAGTTACAGACGTTTCTGCTTATTTTTATTTCTTTGAAATAAAGCACTAAAGCACCATCTTTTTATTCATTTCTAGAAAATTTTCAGTATAATTGCTTACATAAAGCTCTGTTTAGTTTTCACTTACACCTTAATTTGTGACTAGATGGCGCTGTATGAAAATCTAAAGAAAAGTCTGTGATGAATTGCAGAAAGAAATTTATAAAAAGGTTACTTATTATCTAGCTTGGTATAAATTTGTCACGTTACTGTTTAAGTGATCGCCTCCTTGGCACAGTGGTTGACGCGTGAGCGTAGCACAGAGGCGTCCTGGGTTCGATTCCCGGTGGAGACGAAGAAAAAATGTCTCGGTCTGGTAGGACACAGAAGGCTGATCACCTACTTGTCCCTAAAGAAAATCGATCAGTGAAACAGATGTATAATGCATCTGCCCCTTACCCCACTAGACGACATGGGACTCCATATTTTCCCACTGTTTCACAGCGAATTTTAATAAAGATTAAATAATATTTATTAAATATAGGTAAGTACTTACCTACATGCTTGTAAGGAATCAGTCAAGAAGTTTTTCTTGACTGATTAAAAATAATAACAGTTAAATAATAAATATTTTCAATTGTAAAATGACAAAATGGAATGGAAGGAGAAAAAAATTTCTTTGTTTTAAAAGCTTTGATAGAGCTACTACTTTGACATTAAATAAATTCTATTGTTTTGTTATTTCACTTAGGGCTGATTTTTCAATCCTTGGTTAAAACAGACATTATTCATCGAATAACATATTAAACTCCCATTTCAAAACTGTATTCCAATTGTCCGTATATGACAGTTTACAGGTGACATTTTAAAATGTTCGTGTAATACTTTATTGGACGGATAAATTTTAACCAAGGATTGAAAAATCGGCCCTTACAAGGTATTTGGTATAAAAACAAACATAATATAGTTTATAATAATGTTTAGTTCTAACATTGCTGACTTTTCCAAAAACATCGAAAGCTTCCTATTCATAACGTAGCTTTCTTTAAAGCAATTTTCGTAGTTTCTATCGAGACAATGCTCATACAGTGTTCGAGATAAAATAAGTCAGTTATAATAAACTAGCTTTCCGCCCGCGGCTTCGCCCGCTTTGTCTAAAACAAAATAAATTATATACTAAAACCTTCCTCTTGAATCACTCTATCTATTAAAAAAAAACGCATCAAAATCCGTTGCGTAGTTTTAAAGATTTTAAGCATACATAGGGACATAATAGGGACAGAGAAAGCGACTTTGTTTTATACTATGTAGTGATTTGATTATTAAATTTATCCGCTTTCCTCAAGAATTTTCCTTTACAGATTAGAGCTTTAACAAACTATCGGTGGTAAATGTTAAAAAAAATGTAATGACGATTCAAAATTGCTTCGAGAAGAAGTCTAATTGAATAAATAAATGTTTGAGTTTGAGTTTTTGCAATATGAAGAAGATGATGGGCTGATGATGATGATGAGAAGTACGTCTCTATATTTTTTATAACTATTGGTTAATCTTTCTCTTTTTCTTCTTATTCTCTTATGATTCACGTTTTCATTTACTGTAGTTGTCGGATATATAAATAAATGTGTATGAATAATATTTTATCAATATGCAAATAATGTGTTGTTAGTATGACTGTTTTGGTTCTATTATTAGAATTGCGATTTGCAGTTTTAACAAAAAATAAATGCACACTTGCATAATTTAGTTTAAAGACAAACAATATCTATCAAATGGAGTACACAATAATAAATTACGTAGATACGTTTTATAAGAATATTACTGGAAAGTAAGACGCAATCGTAATTAAGAAAATACAATGAAAGTTCCAAGAAAGAAAATTCGATAGAGTCACGTGATTAGAAAAATGCTTCTAAAGGTTTCTTCATTATTTCAACTGCTTATATTTAAAGATTTAACCCTTAATTATATTAACAAACCTTCCTAGGATAAATCGATTTACAAACCTCGTGTCTGCGTCTCGAAATTTCTGTAATTTCTCACAATCACAATTTTAAGTTAAACCTCGTCTGTTGCCACGCATATAACATTAAAGTGTATATAAAACCTTCTTTTTGAGGTTATAAAGCTTAAAGTCGATTACACGGGCGCGTGTGTGTGTGCTGTGTATGTGTGCGCGCCCTGCGCGTTGCATCGGCCCTAGGTCAGTACTCTACAGTGCATCCGACTGACTGCATTCTCGCCCGGTTTACTTGCAAAACATGAAAAATCAAACAATAAATATATTACCATTACCCCCAGTGCTTTAAAATATACGAAAATTCGCGGTTTTCGCAATACAAAGTGAAGGAAACACGGATAAACGAATTTCTCCGGCGCCATATTGATGCAATGTAAGTTCGCTTTCCAATTTTTGAATCCGGGACGTGAACGAACGCCATCTTGGAAATCGCTTTTTTATTTCGTCAATCGAACATCTGCTCCAAGGAACTGTTTTTTAATTGCGCTAACGTTAATGTGCCAGTATTATTTTCGATGCAACCTTTTTGCTGTTTTATGTGTAAAAAAAAAATAATTTAATGTGATAAGAAAATGTATTTATAGAGAAATGTACCAAGGAAAAGTATTTTAAATGCATTACGTCATGTTAAGATACAGTAAGTACTTAAGATACGCCATTTTGAAAATCGGCGTCCACGTCTCACTAAAGAGGTTTATTATACTTAATTTAATTTTATAAGTCTACTTGTAATCGTTTTAAAAATCAAGACTGGCTGCAAATAGTCTTTATTTTTAATTTTTGTGACATAATTTAAATCAAATAAGATTATTAACTGCACTATTTTTACATAATAATATAAGAATCAATAATAAATACAGTTGTTACTTCTTTAAAAATCTTTATATAAAATAGCATGTTTATTATTTATGACATAGTTTATGTAGAGTCTAGACAATCCATTAGTCATTAATTTTCTTGTTATATTTACCTTTAACACGTCAAATGAGGTCATACTTGTGACAATGAAATTACAATATACAATTAAAATGAAAATGCAAGGCCAGCAATACTTAATTGTTTATTAAAATCACTTTTAAATTAAAACTTTAAGCATACTTTTAAAAAGCTTCATTTACCTATATTAATTCTTTCTTGATTTCTTGATGTAAAAATAGATCATTTGCCCAAAACAGGGCAAAAAGTGAATTATCTGTCCAGCAGAGTAATTTCAGAGATAGGTGTATACAAACAGACACACAAACTACAGTATATTACCTATTAATATAAAAGTTATATAATATTACAAAACATATTCCACTCTATTTTAATTTTATATCTGCTCTATCACCTTAAGCGTCGTCTATAGGTACAGTTAGAAGCTTTCTTTTTTTCTCTTCTTATTAAAGCTTTATAAAATACTAGCGGTCCGCTCCGGCTTCGCCCGTGGTACATATTTCGCAATAAAAGGTAGCCTATGTCCTTTCTCGGGTATCAAAATATCTCTATACCAACTTTCATGCAAATTGGTTCAGTAGTTTAGGCGTTATTGAGTAACAGACGGACAGACAGAGTTACTTTCGCATTTATAATATTAAATAGTATGGTTAAGTCACTCAATGTAAAAATCGATCAATTCCAAATGGAAAAGTTAAATTATTTGTTAAAAACCTAATGTAGAGCCAAGTAGAGATCTATAATTTAAAATTTAAATCACTCGCACTGCGACTCAAATCTTAACCTACCTAACTATTAATAATTTTAATAGGCTTCTTTAAAAAGAAAATGAAAAGAAAATATAGTCTACTAGTTTAACGCCCGCGGCTTCGCCCGCTTTGACTTAAACCTAATAAATTATATACTAAAACCTCCCTCTTGAATCACTCTATCTATTAAAAAAAAGACGGGTTGCACTCCGGGAGTGCCGGCAGAAGTGAAAACTTGATTATTAACGTTCAGCATGTTTGATATTTTGGAATGGTATCCGTCTTACGCATGGAATATAAGGCCTAAAAAAAAATCCGTCTTACGCTTTTTCGATCAGGCCACGTGTCCTGACGCGAGTTTAAGATTTTATACCCAACGCCGCTAAAGAAGTTTTCACTTCAAAAACCGCATCAAAATCCGTTGCGTAGTTTTAAAGATTTAAGCATACATAGGGACAGAGATAAATTGTTTGTCGACTTTGTTTTATACGATGTAGTCATGTAATAGAACTAGAGTATTTGATATATCTAAACTAATATTATAGAGCGAACATTAGTGTAGATACTGCTTTCCGAATCGGTGTTAATGTTAAAAATATTTATGTATTGACGATTCGAAAGTGCTACTAAAAGTAGTCTAATTGAATAAATAAATGTTTGAGTTTGAGTTTGAGTTTCTGTACCGTGTACGTTTGTACAATCCTACTAATATTATAAACTAGCTTTCCGCCCGCGGCTTCGCCCACATTTTCAAAGATAAACCCGCATAGTTCCCGTTTCCGTGGGATTTCCGGGATAAAACCTATCATATGTGTTAATCCATGTTACCCTCTATATGTGTGCTAAAATTCATTGTAATCGGTTCAGTAGTTTTTGCGTGAAAGAGTAACAAACATCCATACAAACTTTCACATTTATATAATATTAATAGGATGTGAAGGTTTCTGAGGATGTTACTCTTTCAAACAAAAATAGCACGAAATGTATAAAAATTGGCAGAGATATCCTAGAATACTTGCATGATTATAAGTAGATTAAAATTAATATATTTTTTGTCCTAGTTTAACTTAATTTAAATCAAATTATTTTGGTAACCTATTAAAAACTCGAATTTCTATTACCCGAATCTTAAAAGCCCGAAAACGGTTGTTAGAACTTTTAAAAGACAGATGTAATGAATGACAAATTTTTAAAATTCCTTTTTTAATTTCCCAGATGAATCGATTTCCAGATGCACCAAAACCAGATTTTTAAAAAGTATTTTTTTGTTTCCCGTATTCTCATAATACAGATCTCATTATACCAGATTCTCAGAATACTTTTATTTGTTTCCCATCGTACCATTTTCCAAATAAACTATTGCCAAATTTTCATAATCTTTTTATTTGGTTCCCATATAATCGTATAACAGATAAACTATTGCCAGATTTTCATAATCTTTTTATTTGATTTCCATACAATCGTGATTATACCTTTACTATCGACTGAAAATAAACATTGTCAGTAAGTATATTTATTGTTTTACTTGTCCATTATAGACCGGTTTTAGTGTCAAAGTCGACTCAGTACTTCAGTACTGAGAACAGAACCTAACCTAGGTTTGAACTACGAACCCCACGCTAGAACTGACTCGCTATTGTTTTACTTGCCCATTACAGATAGGTTTAAGTGTCAAATGCGACTCAGTAGGTTAGGTTAGGTTTGAACTGTGACCCCCCATGCACGAGCCGAGCGAGCGAAGCGAGCGTGCCGCGGCAGCGGCCGGCGAGTGCCAGAACCGACTCGCTATTGTTTTACTTGCCCATTACAGAAAGGTTTAAGTGTCAAATGCGACTCAGTAGGTTAGGTTAGGTTTGAACTGTGACCCCCCATGCACGAGCCGAGCGAGCGAAGCGAGCGTGCCGCGGCAGCGGCCGGCGAGTGCCAGAACCGACTCGCTATTGTTTTACTTGCCCATTACAGAAATCTATTCAGTAGGTTAGGTTAGGTTCGTGCTGCGACCCCCTGGAAGGATTTCGTTTCGCTGGATATCGTTTATTTGAATTTCAAAAATCTGGACATTGTTTGTCTGGATATCAATTAACTGTATTTCAAAAATTTGTGTTTTAAAAATCTGGCTTTCGTGCATATGGATTACGGTCATCTGGATTTTGTGCATTTAGATTTCGTATGTCTGGAACTCATTCGTCTGGATTGTAAAACGTCGTACAAATAAAGAAATGGGCAAATGAAATTCGGAGTTGCGATTATATGGCAAACAAAACTTCGAAATTTTAAAATTCGGGGTTATGAAAAAATGTCCAAACGTTTTCTGGATTATGATATTCGGAATATTAAAATTCGAGATTAAGATAGGTAACCAATTATTTTATATAAGCTACATTTTCTGGATATCAATTTTCAATCGAATACTTAGGTAGAGCAAACATCAATTGGCTATTTATACCAAAATTATATAGATGCTTATTATAGATGCTTTTACTTACAGTTAAGAAAATCTTTGTTAATATGAATTTAAACCACAAAGTCCTTAGAATTGTGTGGTGCAGAAAATGCTTCATAAAACTAATTAATAATTTGGAAAATCCAAAAGTGCACGCCTCATAATTTTTTTTAATAAATATTTATTAATTATTATTTTTGTTTATTTAATAACAATTAAACCACATCGAATCAGACCCTGAAAAATGAAAGGGTTCTATTCCTGAGCATACTCAAGCGTAAGAGAAAAAAAAAGACTCGATTAGTAAAGTATTTCGGTCGCTATCGTGTTAACAAGAAAAAGGATCCGCACATACAGACACACGGACGTCCAAGACAGAACTTTTTTAAACTGTTTTTTAACTAGTTTAAATAACAAAAATGACATCAAAAATATCATGAACGTTAAAAATAGTGTTTTTTCTTAATATGTGTGTGTATGTATTATCTTACAAGTGCAATGTATGATACATAAAGACATTTTAAGTTTGAAAAATCAGATGTTTTGCGCGAAGTGACAGTAGTACCCACCTCAACGCTTCGCTTATGAGGCGTGCAATAGGTACCTACTTATTAAAAATTTTAAGATCGCTAACGCTACTTAAAATGAGAGCTAAGAAAATCTGAATTGTCCATCCGTTTATAAGCTACAGACAGACAGGTATTATTTTGCGTTTTTGAGATGAATATTTATCAAATTCGTAACCATAAAATATAACAAATACTAGGTTTTCGCCCGCGGCTTCGCCCGCGCAGTCAGCGAAAAACCCGCATAGTTCCCGTTCCCTTGTGATTTCCAGGATTGCGTCATTTTCCCGGGATAAAAAGTAGCCTATGTCCTTTCTCGGGTATCAAAATATCTCCATACCAAATTTCATGGAAATTGGTTCAGTAGTTTAGGCATGATTGAGTAACAGACAGACAGACAGAGTTACTTTCGCATTTATAATATTAGTATGGATTAATTTTGTCTACTTCTTTAATATTTTATTAATTGTGTTTGTTATTATTGTGGAGTCAAATAAATAAATGATATTTCTTCTTCTTCTTCTTTCTTCTTTCTAATATTAGTTAATTGATGGAAGAAATAAGTTCAATGCTTAGCATTGATTGAAATCTAAATCAGAAGCTTAAAGATCGTTTTAAAAATAAAAATATAACAATACCTAAGTAAGTACTACGATTTACTACAAGCATTTATCTGTATGAAATATGCCAACACTCGTATCAGCAGTCATTTGATACTCGTAAACATTGCATTGTTATATACCGCTGAATTTGCATGTAATGCAAATAGACTAATTATAATCGAGATTACTTATCTATACTAATATTATAAAGCTGAAGAGTTTGTTTGTTTGTTTGTTTGTTTGTTTGTTTGTTTGTTTGTTTGTTTGAACGCACTAATCTCGGGAACTACTGGTCCGATTTGAAAAATTCTTTCGGTATTAGATAGCCCATTTATCGAGGAAGGTTATAGGCTATATTTCATCACGCTACGGGCAACAGGAGTGGAGCCACGGGGGTGAAACCGCGCGGAGCAGCTAGTAATAAAATATATATAAAAAAGCCGATAATAAAATATTCGTATAATATTTAGACTTCCACCACAGCTTCGCCCGCGTTTTCAAAGAAAACCCTGCATAGTTCCTGTTCCTGTGGGATTTGACGCAATGACAAAAAGAAAAATGATGGTCAGAACGCTGATACCGGATACCTTAAGATACTGTAATATAAAATATTACAGTATCTTAAGATAAAATATTATAGTATCTTCACCGTGTGTATTTGAATATAAAATAGGTATCTACCTAGCTGAGTTTGAATCATGAGGAATTCTTTATATTGAAAAGGCAATAAGGTTATACATATATACAAATCTATACTTCTATACTTACTTAATATTATAAAGAGGAAAGGTTTGTAATTATGTATGTATGTATGGTTTTAACGCATAAACCTCTCAACCGATTTTGATGAAATTTGGCATAGACAATCTTTAGACCCTGAGAAAGAACATAGGCTACCTTTTTATTGCGAAATATGTAACACGGGCGAAGCCGGGGCGGACCGCTAGTTAATTATATTTTCAACTCAAACCTTTCTATTCATCTAAAGTTTTACATTTTATGAATAGCCATTTTTCTTTGCGGAATTTTCTATATTTTCCTACATTGTAAAGGGTTCTTATTGAATGCAAAGTTTTCGAAGTAGGTTAAATATAAGAAAACTTACAATTCAATGCGATAGTCTTGAGTTTATTTTAATAATAAGGAAAAATAGGTTATGCAGAAATAATGTAACTTTCTACTGGTGAAAGAATTATTGAAATCGTTCCAGTATTTTCTGAGCTTTTTCGTGAAATTTTATATGTACGGAAAGCTCTTTTCCTTTCTTTCTGTTTTTCACCATAAGTCTGTCAGTTACTCTGCTATAAGTATATGCATATGTACAGTATCTACCAATTTGGATGAAACTTTTTAATAAAAAGATTTAAACGAATAGTCGAACATTGGTTAGGGACATTTTATCAAAAATCTACTCCTAATATTCATAATTGAAGAACGGCTGAATCATTTTAAGACGCTCACACGTGTCAGAAGTGAAACTTCTGTGTCAAGATTCAAAGATACCAATATCGCCCTACTCTATGACGTGACGGTATTGCCATGACGCGACTTTGAAATTTTACTCTACAATTTTTCACTTCAACAATAATTTGTTTTATAGGTAAGTATACGATTTACGTATTGTTTTGTACATATATGATATAGTATACTTGTTTCCGCCCGCGGCTTCGCCCGCGCAGTCATAGAAAAACCCGCATAGTTCCCCTTCCCGTGGGATTTCCGGGATAAAACCTATCCTTTGTCCCGGGGTAAAAAGTAGCCTATGTCCTTTCTCGGGTATCAAAATATCTCCATACCAAATTTCATACAAATTGGTTCAGTAGTTAAGGCGTGATTGAGTAACAGACAGACAGACAGAGTTACTTTCGCATTTATAATATTAGTATGGATATTAATACAATATAAATATAAATAAATATATTTCTGTTCGCAGCGAGGATTGCCCTCTCATATCAATGTCCTCCCGGTGATTGCCCTCCAGGATATTGACTTCGATAACGTTTTATTTATTATTGCAACACTGTAAATTAGTTGGTTCGATTAAAAAGTATATAGAAAGAAAGAAAGAAAGATTGTATGGAACACTGCAGTTGTGAATTGTTTTGAAGAAGGAAGTGAAAATTATAAGAATCACTAGTAGGTACCTACATCTGGGGGCACGGCAGTGCCCCCGCCAAGTCGAGCAAAAAAAAAGCGGCACGGCCGTACCATCCTTTTCTCGAAGCAATTCAGTAACTAATCCGGCATTGTATAAACACGGAATATTTAAAATTTCAGTCAATTCGAACCAGTAGTTTAAGAATGACAACTTGTTAAAGTTTCTAAATTTTGTCACTCACTGACTCACCGATCATCAAAAGTCCAAGGCACTTCTAGCAGACTTAGAAGCTTCATATTTGGAATACATATAGAGTTTAGTGTCTTAATCATGGGAAAACTTAAATATTTTGTAATTTCGGTCCAGTTTTCCAAATACACCAACTGCATCAATAACTTTGTAATCCCATATAAATATATGGGATTACAAAGTTATTTATGCAGTTGGTGGTTGGTGGTGGTATCAAAAAGAAAGGCTCTACAAAAAGAAGTGAGATCCCATCAAAAACATCCTGTAAAAAACCCAAGTCTCGCAGCTCAGTCTTTCTACCGTCAAAAGTTGTGAGATCCATGTAATACCAAGTCGGTTAATCTATTTAGTGTCTACTTGAAGGACCTTCTGTCTTAAGTTATTACATAAGTTATTATCATGCCAATATTAAAAATATTTAACGTTTTAAACAAATAGATCGACTTGGACATCGCATGAAAACAAAATGAATATTACAATATTATATTAGACTAGCTGTTGCCCGCGACTTCGTCCGCGATTACGTCGTTTTAGGTCATTCGTCGTTTAAAAAAAATACGTGACACTTTATTTTTGAATGTTCTTAATTGTCTCTTATAAAATTTAACTACATTAAAATTGAACACTCTGAAAATCTTAAAATCGGAGAAAATTGAAAATCTGAGGAAAACATGAAGGAATGTGATTTAAATTCTACATTACTTAGTATTTCAAATAATAATCTAAATTAAATGTAGATTAACAGTTTGAGCGCACCGTTATAGAATATGTACCTAAGTATTAAATTACGTTAGTTTACATAGTAACAAAACAAAAACACGATGACTTTCTTTCGCGCTCGGTACCACAAACTAAGCATGTTAATGGTACGTGGCCCGCGTCACTTGACCCCCCGCGAGTTCCCATCCTTTGCTATGCGAAAATACATTCGTCGCCCTGCTGTATGAAAAATTGTAATACTGTGGCCTGGGCGTTATACACGCCCAGGGAGTTCCTGAGTGCCGATAGACGTCCGTCTATCGACATTTATAACAATCTTATATTAATATCACCATCTTGAGGAAAAGCTTCTAATGTCGATTTAAAACTGCATACATACGAATTAACCTGATGAAACATGTTCTAAAATTGTGAAATGAGTTCAGTTTTAAATTCGAGAAATATTGATAATTCTTGTATTCGACTATTCGTTGTAGTCGAATACAAAATATATTTAAAGAAACTTAGGTTGGCCTTCAGGCAAAATGGATCCTATCAAATGGTAAACTTGACCTTGTATCTTAAAAGTAAGCATGAAAGGACCTTCTGATAATTGTTGAGCACCAAAGGATCATTTGAAACGCACTACTATAAGAGCGAATATTGTCTAAGAACTGTTTAGATTGCACGTCATGTTCCTCTAAAAGTAGTGATTTCAAAGGTTCCGGTGTATCTTCAAACGAAAGCCGACTCCTTACTCCACTTTAAAGCATTACAAAAATAACATACTACGTTAATATCGCCTATACAGAAGATGATCTGTAATCAATTGTGAGGTTATAAGAAAACCCACTTTTATATTTGTCGGACCCCACCACCGAATTCGTAGATTGATCTTCTATGTTTACCTCTAAGTCATTAAGACTATGCGAAATCTGTCTGCAGTAAGAGGGGCCTCTCGCTATTCGTCCGTTTCCAGAGACCGAATAGTTTCAATTCTTAATCTTTCATTAAACAAACTTATTAATCGTTTTTGTCTCAATTAATTGTAATATTCGCGTCCCTACTCTAGTCATTGCTTATGCTCATGTTCATCTTCAAGAGATCGAATAATATTATGGTGCACCCTATCATTTGTCAAACGGTCTTCATATTGAGTAAAAGTTTCAGATTCTCGAGATAAAATGTGACGGCCGTGATCAGCTGTGAGACGTTATACCCTCTCAGTGAAGGTTTCAGTCTCACGGGATAGTACATGCCGTTCGCGGTCAGCTGTGAGCCGCAATTCTCGTTGTGAAGCGGTTTCAGGTTCTCGGCATAACACGTGTTGTTTTCGGCCTAGAGTATACCTCTAACGATTCTTGAGAACTCTTATTTCTCATTTTCTTAGCTTTGCTCGAATTTCGAGATAAAGATTTTTTAGGTGGCACTGATGCATGAAAATAAAAATTGAGTTAAAACGGACTGAGAGTGTTATAGACAAATATAATCAGAAAGCAGTGTTGCCATATATACAGATTTATCTGTATCTATACAGATTTTAAGACCACTTAATACAGATTACAGATTTGGCTTTACTTTTATACAGATTTTAGGTAAAGGACACTAACTATGATAAAATAATTGATAAGCAAAGTAAATTTTATACATTTGTTAAAACCTTTTTTGGATAAGGACACTACTATGATAAAATAATCCATTATCTAAGTATATTATTTTTATACAGTTGTTTAAATCCGGCAACATTCATGGCGTACATCGGGGATTTCCCTCGGAACAAACAAACAATAATTGTATATTATATTCTTCTGGGGATTTCCTGAAACATGTATTTTGTTAACGAATGAATGTATTTGTTTCTTTTTAATGTTTGCAAATCAATCATTCGTTCATTACGATGATTACGAGTCGACTACGTTTTCTGATTACATGAAAGGATTTTTTCATCTATTAATTTAATTAAAACAAAAACCAGGAACCATTTAGGCACCGAAACGATGGAGGGGCTAATTTTGACAAAACAATTATTGAATAACGAGCCATGTTTTAAGCTCAATGTTCACAAGAAATTGATTAATAAAATGAATAAAAGTATGTATTTTTTTAATCAATAAAGTTTTAAGTACAATCCAATGTTTTCTTTAACAAACATACCATTCAGATTTTAAACAGCTTACGGTTTGATTTCATACAGATTTTATACAGATTTTTAGACTACTATATCCAGATTTATCGATTTGGCATGTGGCAACACTGTCAGAAAGCTTCGAACTCCTAAGCTATCGGAAGTTACACGTGTTATTGTGAGTCAACCATAAAAGATAGACATTTATGATGTCGGGAGATATTTTTTATATAATAAGGAGAACATTTCTTTCATACATGATTTCTGTGTAGCTTTAACCATTAAGGTTGCACACGCGACGAAAGCTTAAAAATGGAGTTACTGCTCTGCTCAGGAATATGAAAAATAATTGTGCCAAGTTTCGTTTAAATCCGTCGAGTAGTTTTTGTTTCTATACCGGTTATACGGACAAAAATTTTATTGTTTGCTTCTTTGGCATCAGTGTCGATCCCTAATCACCCCGTGATAGTTATTTAGGAAATATATTTCATGTACAGATTTAATATAAGTATACATAATATATTTAGATTCCAATTTCCATGTAACGTTAAATTCGACTAAGTATACAATAACTAACAGACAACGCAGGTTACTCTCGTTTCCGTAAGTTGAGGCGGCTACATATTCGGTCCTCATAACATCACTTTTAGTGAACGAAACGACAGCGCGGTTTAATTCGATGCCAACACCATCAGAAAAAAGGAAATATTTTTAATTGTGAAAAAATATTATGATTTACACTATTTTAATATAAAATATATGGCTGTGAGTGTGTAAAAATAAATCCAGCTAGTTTCACATCACACTTATGTTTATAATTAGCTATACGACATGAAAATATACATATTAATTACCAAGCAATAATCATACAGGTAAATACTGAACAAAAGTATTAACAGTCAAAGTTTATTTTTACTAACATTTAACAACACCCATGTAAATGATGAAGAAATGATAATTATCAACGAACTAACCTTTTCTATAATACTTAACACAGCACATTT
The DNA here is from genome assembly GCF_061535455.1 of Colias philodice. NCBI lineage: Eukaryota > Metazoa > Arthropoda > Insecta > Lepidoptera > Pieridae > Colias > Colias philodice. Next base: position 4,482,796 of record NC_143115.1, read on the forward strand.
TTTAAATTATCTTGCTCAACTCTGCTCAAAAATTTGAGGGTTTTGTTGGAACTGTAATGTGTCAAAACTATGATATATCTAAACTACGATACAACTTGCATGCGGAAATGCTCATTACAATCAGTGAATTTAAAGAATAACTAACAACAACTATTCAATTTTATTGAGCTGATGAATATCTTTTGCCTGGAAGAGATCACCGCCGCCTAATAAATATACTGTGTTTTCTTATAAAATCGTAACATAATTTCTTTTATCTACTAAATTTTAATAAATAAGTTCTTTTTGTTATTTTTATCTAAAAATGATCTTGAGCTTATATTAGGCAAAAGTATACATTAACTTTTTATAATTTCAGGACCGCACCTTAAATGGGGTGCTCGGAAAATATGCCTACGGATTATTAATAGAGAAATGATACACAACAAAGTTATGTTGGTTCCATTTTATTTATAAAATATAATGAAAATGGGCAAATATAAAACATATTATGTAAAATTATTAAAAATAAATAAATGAAGCAACTACGATTCAAAGAAAACATCTTTTTCAGTGTGAAAATGCTCTAAGCAATCCTGGATGATGAGTAGGTATAATATCATGTACTCTCATCCCAGTACGGTCGGTACCTCGATAGCCATAACGATAAATATTATAATCAGATAACAGCAAAGTCAGAATAAAAATCATAACTTGTACAGTTGTGAGTGCAAAATTTATGTTTTATTTGGCAATAACATTTTTTTCGGTACTAAAACGTAGTAGTTTGATATGTGGTTGGCTGCCCCTCCTCTCCTTCCTGAAAAATATCCTCCAAAATTACCCGAGATACTTCCAATGATTGAACCATACGTTGGACATTAACTTCAGTCAAAAATTGACGAAGCGGATGATTACTAATTTCCACTTAATCCTTGCTGCCACTATCTTCATCATCAAATCATCAATTTTCAAGTGGTGTTGTAAAATTGTCAGCAGAAATAGTCTTCCAAAGGCGATATAATTTTATGAACATTGAATCTGTAAATAAAAAATCAAACGTTAATAATTGTAAATCAATAAAAAAAGCTACTTACAAATAAAATTTTATCAACAAACTACTGTTCCCAACGCACCTCAAAATCTTGTAAAAGTCAAAAAGAATTCATCATTTTATTATTTCATTCTAAAAGTGTAATATAAAACCAATAAAAAACATGAATTGCTATCATTATAAAAATAAATACCTATAAAAGTAACAACTTACCTTTTGTGGGAACGCATGGTGAAAATTCACAAAACACGAAGATTGAATTTGATATTTTTGGTTTTATGACATTTATTTTAATTTTATTTATTTATTTATTTATTTATTCAAATGCTTTATAAATATAAATTTATAAAGAATAGAAACATTCGATCACGAAATCATGTGGGTTCGAGTCCCGCCTCGTGATCGAATTTTTTCTATTCTTTATAAATTTATAAAACACGAAGATTTTAAAAATGTAACCAATGAACACAATCAATATTAGATTAATTGTAATGGTGTCTAGTTTGACTTAAAATAATAAACATCTACCCTCACTTTTAAAAATGTAGTATATTCACACGAAATATAAGCGCACCTTATAGGGAAGGGAAGATATGGGTTAAAGAGTTAAATAAATAACATGATTATATTTAAATTATTAATTTTCAACAGTTGTTCAGTAGTGATAACATGTAAATTGATTTGATTTTTACGAAATCTCATAGATGGCGCTGTTTCAAATTTGTCTTTATACTACTAAATTCATTAAACTGTTTCTCTGCCCAAATTACGTAAATGACATAGTTTTTATTTTGTAAAGCTAGATAATAGCATGGCTTACTCGAAACAAACATTTAAACATGAGTCTTTAGATTGTACGCTGTCGTAGTACACGGAATATGTAAGAAAAATATAGGTTCACAGCTCCTCCCGCGAAGGTGATATCATGATAATATGTTTAAACTATCCTCACCCGACCTCTTAGGAATATTCATGCAAAATTTGAAGTAAATCTATGCAGTACTTTCTGAGATTAGCCCGGAAATACATACAGACAAACAGACAAACAGACAAAAATTCTAAAAACTATATTTTTGGCTTCTATATCGATTATAGATCATGGATCAAGTATTCTTTTAAAAAAATATTCAATGTACAGTTTTGACTTTCCTACGATTTTATTATATGTATAGAAGATTCTTTAGTCTCTCGCGCCTCACGCGATTGAAACTCTCGTTCCTGTTGGTCGCTGGCCCGTCGTGCTGTGTAGTGTGATACATACTAATAATCAAATCAAGCGATGTCCAAGTCGATCTATTTGTTTAAAACGTTAAATATTTTTAATATTGGCATGATAATAACTTATGTAATAACTTAAGACACAAGGGCGGATCCAGCCTTAGTGCCAGGGGGGGGTCACATAGACGTGGTCAATTTTCAAAAGCTATATTTTGGTAATTTAATTGATACGTAGATTAAAAAAAAATGGTCAAGTGCGAGTCGGATTGGCGAACCAAGAGTTCCGTACAAACATTTTAATAAGTTTTAATATTAAAATGCTTTTTGCGATTTTTAAATATCAAGATTCTGTGTTCACGGGAAGTACCCTGTAGGTTTTGATTCCTGGAAACACTTGCGAATGTTGATAAGCATGAAATGTATGTTTTAGCAATTTTTCCTCCATCTGTGCTGACATTGCTTTTAACCAAATTTCAGAACTCTGTGTTCACAGGAAGTAGTACAATCAATACCTATAGATTTTGATTCCTTTGCGATAATGTCGAAATTTGCGATAATTTACGGCATAAATGGCTGTATCTTTTGATTGCGTTGGCTTATAAGTTTGATTTTTTCACAGCTATAAGGAACCGTAGATTTGAGTATTCGGTATGAATTTCAGATTGATACCTCCACGCGTTCCTGAGAAAAAGGGTCTTGACAGGCAGACAAACTTGAAAAATATATACATATATTTTTTGCAATTATTCCTGTATCTGTACTTTAAGATGTTGATTTGTACCGAATTTCAAGATTCTGAGTTTACGGAAAGTACCCTGTAGGTTTTGAGTTTTGATTCCCTTGCGAATGTCGAAATTTGCGAAATTTTTCGGCATTTACGGCTGTATCTTCTGATTCGTTGACATAGAAGTTTGATTTTATTATAGCGTAAAGGTATTATAGACTTGAGTTTTTGGTATGAATATCAAGTTAATACATGTCAGCGTTCATGAGTAACAGGGTTGTAAGTTAAATTTTTTTTTTAATTTTTTTTTATATTATAATCTAAGGAAAAATTCATGCTTTTCGCAATTAGTAAACAAAGTCGTTGTCTCTGTGCCTATGTCCCTATGTATGATTAAATCTTTAAAACTACGCAACGAATTTCGATGCAGTTTTTTTAAAGATAGTGTGATTCAAGAGGAATAGTATATAATTTATAAGGTTTTAGAGAAAGCGGGCGAAGCCGCGGGCGGTAAGGTAGTCTGCGTTATAAGACGTTTGATTGTACTAAATTACATGAGTCTGTGTACTCGGGCAATTACAGCTGCATCTTTTGATTGCGTTGGCTAAAACGTTTGAATTTTTCACAGCATCAAGGGACCGTAGACCGTAGGATTTCGACATTAGCAAGGGAATCAATACCTGCAGGGAGCACCCTGTCCCGTAAACACAGTCTTGAAATTGAGTAAAAAGTATCGTGTTATAGCACAGATGTAGTAATAACTGCGAAAAGCCTAATTATTTAATTAAATTAAATAAAAATATATTTTTTTAATAATTTTAAACTTACAATCCCTTTACTCATGAACGTCCACATGTATTTAATTGATATTCACATCAGAACTATAATAACTTAAATTTGTTATTTAATTCAAATTCTATGTCAACGCAATCTGAAGAAAAAGCAATTAGAGCCGCATATTCTGTAATTCGCAACTACTTGCAAGGGAATCATCAATCAAAACCTACAAGGTACTTCCCGTGAACACAGTCTTGAAATTTGGTTAAAAGCAACGACTTAAGCACTTACAAGCACAGATAAAGAGAAAAATCTTTTTTTCCAACATAATGAAAAAATATGTTTGCTCCGAGTCCTCGGTGCGCGAGTCCGACGCGAACTTGGCCGATTTTTTGTTGTAATTTAACTGTATTTTCTATTGTTCATTTAAAAAAAAGTTTGCTATTTTATGTCTTATCCACGAACTGGGATATTTCGATATTTGAGGTTTTGCAGCAAAAGTTGTAGAAAAAAAATTAATTACATACAACTTTACCATTACACTTTATTCCGCAGTTATAGTTTTTTTTTTAATCGAAAAACCTGTTATTTGTCCTTAAATTACGACCACAGGTCGACCCTAATAAACTTTTTCTATAATTTTTGTTATATTCTCTTCCGTTACCGTTTGTAATTGATTTCATTGTTCTATATTAATTTTATGTCTCAAAATTCAATAAAAACATCATATTGAACAGTATTAATTTGTTAATTTAAAAAATTTAATATTAAATTAGTGTTCCACTTAGGTCGTGGACCTATCACCTAGCCCAGGGGGGGGTCATGACCCCGTGACCCCCCCCCTGGATCCGCGCTTGTAATAAGACAGAAGGTCCTTCAAGTAGACACTAAATAGATTAACCGACTTGGTATTACATGGATCTCACAACTTTTGACGGTAGAAAGACTGAGCTGCGAGACTTGGGTTTTTTACAGGATGTTTTTGATGGGATAGTATAAAACAAAGTCGCTTTCTCTGTCCCTATGTCCCTTTGTATGCTTAAATCTTTAAAACTACGCAACGGATTTTGATGCGGTTTTTTTTAATAGATAGAGTGATTCAAGAGGAAGGTTTTAGTATATAATTTATTAGGTTTTAGACAAAGCGGGCGGGTGGTAAGCTAGTTTTGTATAAAATACTTACCTTTATTTTGCTACCAAAATGTGCTCAACTCGGCTAAACAAATTTTTACAAAAAAATATGTAGGTAGGTACCTAGGTATTCCATAAATCGAATTAAGAATGAATAAACAGTTTACAATGCGACATTTTTCTAATATTGCTTGCATAATGCCCGGGATACACGAGGCTAGTTTTTAAGCTACGATACCAAGCTTCTAACTTGTACGCTTGCTATCGAAAGTCTACACGAAGTCTACACGAAGCCAGCCCCCCTAGTCAAGTGGCTTTCTGTTAGCGTAGCGTTCAATAGAATAGACTACGAATGTATGAGATTGACGTAAGCTGTAGATACGTTTATCTACAGCCTACGTCAATCTCATACAACGCTACGCTAACAGAAAGCCACTTGACTAGGGGGGCTGAAGTGAGCTTGCTAGCTTATTGACACTAGCTTGCTATCCTAACTTGAAATTAAATTGTAATATTGACATGGTTTTAAAAGAGCAACTATGGAGTTTCTTGCCGGTTCTTCTCGATAGATACTGCTTTCCGAATCGGTGGTAATTGTTAAAAATATGTAATGACGATTCGAAAGTGCTTCTAAAAGAAGTCTAATTGAATAAATAAATGTTTGAGTTTGAGTTTGAAAAACTAGCTTCGTGTAGCCCGGCCATTAGACACAAGTTCTCTATAGATATAGATAGCTAGTTTAGGTAGGTACCTACTTATTAGATTTTTCGATTAATTCGATTAATGTGAATAGGTACGTACGTACTGACAGTATTAACGTTTTTTTTTTATTGCTCTATTTCTTTATATAAAAGCATCTCACACCTTCATCAACAAAGAAATATTTTCCTTTAAAATCTGGTGTAGGTGTAGTCTCAGACAATTATATAAAAATGTAATATTTCTTCTATATTTAGCTCTGGCCCACGACTTTGCTCGCCTACACACAAAAAGTTACTTTATCAACCGCTTATCTTTGCAAAGAATACGTAAATCGATGTAATTTTGCAACCCCTTATCTTTGCAAAGAATACGTAAATCGATTGTTTCTTTGCAACCAATTTGCAACCAAAGTTTGCAACATAAATTAAAGACAAAATATTTATAAACCATTATATTTCAAACAGGTCATAATTACAATTAAAATATTCAAAACTAGTGATCATTTTCATTTAATGAAAATTAGATACGATATAGAAAAAAACATGCAGAGAGTTAAAACAATACATTTTATGAATTTTCACAATTTCCATAAACTAAGAAACAAATTATTTAGGTATCCAACAATACAAAACACTACCGAAAACCAAGACGTAAGTATTTACCTACATCTAAAACTATCCGTTTCTATCTAATAAATAAAGCTCTACCATACAGAAACATAACCCATATATACACTCGCCCAAACATTAAAAATGATACCTATTCACCCATATATAAACCAAAAGGTCCATTTACAAAACACAAATTCATAGCCAATAAAACCTTGGGCATAGACCATAAAAATGTATAAGAACCATACGCATCTATCTATTCGGAAACAAAAAATAGTAACACCGGCCGAAAACGACCAACGGGTCAACTGCATTAAAAAAAAAACGTTTTAAAAATATAGACCAATAGAAATGTTCTATTAGTTTGACATAGAATGCAAGATGCGTTGTTTGAATTGGCCAATCAGGTGCGCGCGCGCTTCCCGCCCTTTGTGTGTGTGATGCGTGCAGCGTGGCCCTTTGCGCGTTTGGATGCCGAGGCGAGCGGACGTGTGAACGTTTTAATATGGGAAATTTTTTTGTATTGATTTAAAGGATTGCTATCGAATGTTTTAATTTGACCTTGGGTTGTATGTGTATTGAAAAGTGATAATAAACAAAGTATATGCACAGTTTTTTATAATAGATAAACTTGTCGTAAAACTTTTGTAGCAAGAAAAATGAAATGACAGATACCTACTTAATTTCATATTACCCAAACATAAATAAGGAACAGGAGAATTTTAATTTATAGTGAATAAGAAATTTATAAAAATCTAATGGTTATTACAACCATCATTAAGAGGTACATAAACTTCGAACACAATATTTTCAAACTACATACTTAGACCTCATTCACACGAGAGTTAAAAAAGCGTTGCGTTAAAACCCGGCGTTGGCGCTTTTTAAACGTTCTCTCTGTGGTTGTTCATACTAACGCTTTAAAATCACTCATGTCTCGTCTCTGGCTTCAGTAAGACGTGGAAATGGTTTCTGCTAAAATAATTACGTAATGTCAGTTGCGTAATATCTTTATGATATTTATATTATTATATTTGCTTAGAATTCCTCGGAAAGTTTGTTCTTAATAAACTACTTGTAGGTACCTACTTAGGTATTTGTTCAAACTCGTCATCGATAAACATGTTACTTAAAGGAATATGATAAAAATACCTACTGTTTTAATTTTTATATGTTAGGTATATTTGAAAGAAAGAAAGAAAGAAAGATTGGCACTAGCGATTTGTGTTATTAAAAGACGAAAAAGAAAACAAAAGGCATTCTGGGTACATCCTCTGAATGAACAGAGATACTTAAAAGGGCAGTTTGTGACACTGTACGAAGAGTTAAGGCAATACCCCGGAATTTTTTTAATTATTTTCAAATGTCTATAACGATTTTGAATACAGGAACGGACGAGACTCCACATCTATAATTAATAGTTCGGGATCAACAATCCACGGCATCGTATCGATTTTCTGATTATTATAAGCACAACAAACACGTGCTACCGCTGAGCGAGCGTGCGGCATACTGAACGCAGCGCCGGCGCTTTTTTAGCGCTCGTCTGAATAATAGTAAGACCTCATTCACACGAGAGCTTTTTTAACGTCCGTTAAAAAAGCGTCCAAATAGAACAAATGCATTCCCAAGTATATGTTCACACGTCAGCGCTTTTAAAGCGCGACGCTTTTTTATCGCGCAGTGTTCTATTTTCAACGCTCGGCGTTGGGCGTTAAATAAAATAGACCATAGGAAACTTCTTACTATTATTCAGACGAGCGCTAAAAAAGCGCCGGCGCTGCGTTCAGTATGCCGCACGCTCGCTCAGCGGTAGCACGTGTTTGTTGTGCTTATAATCATCAGAAAATCGATACGATGTCGTGGATTGTTGATCCCGAACTATTAATTATAGATGTGGAGTCTCGTCCGTTCCTGTATTCAAAATCGTTATAGACATTTGAAAATAATTAAAAAAATTCCGGGGTATTGCCTTAACTCTTCGTACAGTGTCACAAACTGCCCTTTTAAGTATCTCTGTTCATTCAGAGGATGTACCCAGAATGCCTTTTGTTTTCTTTTTCGTCTTTTAATAACACAAATCGCTAGTGCCAATCTTTCTTTCTTTCTTTCTTTCAAATATACCTAACATATAAAAATTAAAACAGTAGGTATTTTTATCATATTCCTTTAAGTAACATGTTTATCGATGACGAGTTTGAACAAATACCTAAGTAGGTACCTACAAGTGGTTTATTAAGAACAAACTTTCCGAGGAATTCTAAGCAAATATAATAATATAAATATCATAAAGATATTACGCAACTGACATTACGTAATTATTTTAGCAGAAACCATTTCCACGTCTTACTGAAGCCAGAGACGAGACATGAGTGATTTTAAAGCGTTAGTATGAACAACCACAGAGAGAACGTTTAAAAAGCGCCAACGCCGGGTTTTAACGCAACGCTTTTTTAACTCTCGTGCGAATGAGGTCTAAGAAGTTTCCTATGGTCTATTTTATTTAACGCCCAACGCCGAGCGTTGAAAATAGAACACTGCGCGATAAAAAAGCGTCGCGCTTTAAAAGCGCTGACGTGTGAACATATACTTGGGAATGCATTTGTTCTATTTGGACGCTTTTTTAACGGACGTTAAAAAAGCTCTCGTGTGAATGAGGTCTAACTGTCAGACAGAGATACATAATAGGTGCATAATGCGTCTCTATCTTCAAGTTTTTTCTCACAAGTGTTATCTGTTTTGAAGAATTGAGTTCGTCAATTAAGTTACTAGAACTTAGAAATTAAATTCCATCTTGATATCGATATAGTATCCACCATTTCCCAATTTGATATAGAAAGAGAATAGCACATCGAAGGACCAAATTTTTTGCTGACTTGTGACGTCTACCAAGATGCACTTGGCCAGCGTGGTGGATTATGGCCTAATTACTCTTAGAAGCTTTGGCTTGGAGTTGAATGTTGATAGTAATTGTTGAAGTGAATCATCTTTAGGTGCGTTGAGAGTAAAATTTCAAGGTCTCGTCATGGCAATACCGTCACATCATGTAAGGCGATGATTTTGGTATCATTGAATCTTGCTTAAAGTTTCACTTCTGACACGTTTTTTTTAATTTTTAAACTAGCTTGTGCCAAAGATTAAAAATAGCATTATAAAGAATGATTCAAACATGACCTCGACAAGTTACTAATCATGTGACGTCATACAACGTCATTGCTATGTGTATTAAATTATAATAATTAGCTACACTCTTAGGAAAATCGGAGTGAGGTAACATAAAAATTGGTCAAGTTCGAGTCGGATTAGACGATTTGAAGAATGAAATAACGATTTTTTTTTTTTGGTTAGTTCGATTTCCGGTCGAAGCAAGTGAATTTTCGAAAATCTTTGAATATAGTTCTATTTCTTTTTAAAAATAAAGGAATGTTTCCTTTCAGCAAAATTTGTTATCTCCAGTACCTATTTCAAGTAGGTACCTACTTTCCCTCCAGGGCCCATAAAATTTCCACACTGTACCTATAGGTATAAGATAACAATCAAATATTATTATACCTAATCGTAAAAATTAATATTAGTATTATACCTAATCGTAAAAAATATTTGAACAAAATATTTTTTCAAATGTCTACAAATCATTTTTAAATTTTTATTATTTTTATTTATTTACATTTATTAGACAAACAGTACTATCCTGAACAAAACACAGTACCTATAGGTAGTCTATCTCGAGATTGTTCTAGAAATCACCCAAATCTGAACCGTGAAGTTGCTAGTAATCGATCCTAGAGACGAGTCTAGACTGTGACGTCACACGCCTGCGTAGACTGCCATAGCGCTGTCAATACAACGGTCTTGGAGGTATTGTCCCGGGTTCGATTTGAGGTGATTTTCTACTTTCTAGGTGTAGATCGATTCTGAGAATTAGGTTGATGTTGATATTGCAGGATTTATATTTGTACTTTTTACCTATTTGAGTATTTTGATGCAGTGACTAACCGGTTGGCTTGGTTGGTAGTGGACCTACCTTCCAAGTCAGAGGTCGTGGGTTCGATTCCCACCCGGGGAAAATATTTGTGTGATGAACATAGGTGTTTGCTCTGTGTCTGGGTGTTAATTATCAATATAAGTATTTATTTAAAATTATATATGTATGTTTATCAGCCATATGGTTTCCATAACACAAGCGAAAGCTTAGTATGGGATCAGATCGTGCCGTGTGTGAAATTGTCCTGAAGTATTTATTTATTTAGTTTTCTGTTTTTCAGTTTGTAGTGTAGGTTTTCACTCATTTGACATAATTTTGGGTAGGTATATTTAATAATAGGACGATGTTGCTACTTTGACGATTTCGATTCATTTAATATTGTGTTTACAATATTTCTTTTTCTTATTAGAATCGTTTTGTAAATAACGAATATTTGTCACTTCTGTGTAATATTACCTTTCTTTCCTTGAGAATAATTGTGATGTATTTTTTCATTCTGGTTTTTTTAACACTGCTATACTTCTTTCTGACTTTTAAAAATACTAGATTTCCGCCCGCGGCTTCGCCCGCGTTTTCAAAGGAAAACCCGCATAGTTCCCGTTCCCGTAGGATTTCCGGGATAAAACCTATCCTATGTGTTAATCCAAGTTACCCTCTATATGTGTGCTAAATTTCATTGTAATCGGTTCAGTAGGTTTTACGTGAAAGAGTAACAAACATCCATACATCCATACATCCATACATCCTTACAAACTTTCGCCTTTATAATATGTATTAGATAGCCTCCTTTCCAAAGCTACATTTGTTATGATTGTATCAATATCACAGCTATTTGGGTATTTACAATTCTAATAACAATTTAATACAAAAAATTTCTAATCCCCGTCTCCAATTTCAATTAATTTCCCCGAATTTCATTTGCCATTTCCCTGAATTGTATCGAAACATGTCGTACGCAACAAAACGTTTCATGTACCGTCACCCCATATGAAAGAAAACCATAAAAAGCATAAAAAATATAAAAAAAAGTATTTCACCCTAACACAAAAAGTATCAAATGCTAGGTCATTAGGAAAGGGACAGATGCATGTGTTAGAGTGGGATGCACGATGGTCTATTTTTTGCTTGAGGCGGGATTTGATTCGATACAATATAGTATAGACGTGGTTTGTCTGTTTGCATATATGTATATAGGGAAAGATTGGGTCGATTTTGTTTTGGAGACGTGCTGTATTTGGATTGAAAATGTATTAAATCGTCTGTTTCTATCTGTAATTGTTGCGTTTCTGTAAATTTAAACAAATCAAATCTATTTTAGCAAATAGCACAGGCCTACACTGAATGACTTAAATTTATTACCATAGTGACGTCACAATTCAGGTGACAATTTAATTATAAATGTATGTTAAGAAACAACCTCTTAACGTAACCGTTGAAATCATCATCTTGCTCCTTATCACTAGTGTTAGAGTGTTCTTACACTAGAATGTGATTAACCCACATCAATTTAACTAAATTCTTACTTTGAAATACTAAATTTCTTCCAAGAATTTCTATTTGTACTTTTCCTACGACCATAGTGGTTAGTGCAATGTAGAGAGAAAATGTTAGGAATTTAAATACGTTTCGTCAACATTTTTAAAATTTATTTTCTTTTCTTACGACTTGTTCATTACGAATTAAATAGGATAGTTGAACTTTAGGCGCGTTGGGAGTAAAATTTCAAATTCGCTTCATGGCAATACCGTCACGTCATGGAGTAAGGTGACGATTTGTTTTTTTTGAATTTTGCCAAAAAAGTTTCACTTCTGGCACGTTTCCTCGGCACACACGTTCATTTTTTTTATAAACGTTGTTTAAATTGAAGTATACCAGAACAACAAGACAACACAACAACTACAAGTTTCACTTCTGATACGTGTGCTCTTTTTTATTTGCTATGTTTTATCCAGATTTTATCAGCCGTTTTTGATATCCAACAATCGTGTAAATAAGATATGTTAGTTATTCATTATTATAAATAGAAATTGATAAACCTTGATTCACGAAGGCATTAAATAATATAATAATTATTTGTTACAGATTACTACAATATGGTGTTCGATGATATGGTGAGTACATGAATGTTTGCTTCAAGTAACATAGGTAGGTATATTAAGATTAAGGGAAGATTTTGACATTGCTCATAAAGATTTATAATTATACCACTTATTTAGATCCTGTTTTATAGATTTAGTTAGTACTCCATCATCATTTAATATGAACTTACCCATCTCTGCTCGGTTTTATGACCAGTAGCTCAAGTTATATTAAATAACATGGTTTTGTCTAAATTGTAGTTACGTAATAACAGTTCATATATGTAGATAAGCATGCTGTGATATGCCAATATTTACTTAACCCATTGACCACCGTAAGGCCCGATCGGGGCGCGACACAATAGATTTTCTATTGTGTCTGTGATTCCGAGGACTGATGGATTAAACGAACAGACAATACATGTACAGAAAGAAAATGTTATTTTAAAACCCATTAATTGATTTTATTTCATAGTAAGTTAACGATTAGCTCCTTCTGTGTTAAATGACATAACATTTACTCAAGTAAGAACTAACTTTTCAATCTTGAGTTAAACATGTTACGATAGTATTAACAACCATTTCAAATATGCTTTCTAATTATTCGTGATGTTGTATTTTGGAAATGACATTTGTAATATTTCAATGGATGGAGAAGATTTAAGTAAGGGTTGAAAAATTGGTCCTAAATTGTGATTGCACTATAATCGATCGTATAAATAAAGTTAACTGTATCACATAGCCTTAAAATGTAATTATAGTGGAATGTTATTTGTCAATTAATTGTAAAGTAATTTTATTTCAATATTGTATTTAATTTAAATTGAGACAGTATTTGCATGCTTTAGACTAAGCAAAACATGATGAACAATCGAAATATTTTGACATCTCTATGTACCATGTTTTAAGCAAATAAATATTATTTTATTATTTATTTATTTTATTTTATTTACATATGCATTTCTAAACACACAGACACTTCAATTTCCACATATCTACTAACACACAAAAACTCCATACTTTATAAAACCACACATTAACAAAAACACTATAAACAAAAAAAAACACAACGAAAAAATCATCAATATACGTAAAACATTATTACATAAAACTTCAACCCTTACCTATACCCTTACATAACTTATATATATTGTGGTTTGTGGTGCACACCCGTGACTCAGTGGTTACCGGAATGGTGCCAGGAAGTCCCACGGTTCACATCCGACGTGTGCAGAAACCGCTTGTGCTACGGATATTTGCTAATAACCTATACTTGTATCCAAGGTTATATTTAATTTGTTGATATTGCACTTTCTTTCTGTGAAAGGCCAATTTTGCAATTAGTGAGTCTTAATTAGGTTTAATTACGCAAATTATGTCTGTCGTGGATATTGTTGTGACGACAAAATCATCCATTTATGGCAAGTTAAATTTTGAGTAGGTGGTAAACGTCTAAATAATACAAAAAATGTGTTTTTAAAATGGGACTGAAGATGAATGTAAGAAAGTCCTATTTTTAATAGTTTAGTTTGAAGGACGAAGGTTATGACGTCGTTGGACGAAGGTGTAGGTATGTGACATAAGTAAATCTTGTAAGCTTAATTTCTTTATTAACATATTAAGTACTAGTGGTCCGCCCCGGCTTCGCCCGTGGTACATATTTCGCAATAAAAGGTAGCCTATGTCCTTTCTCGGGTATCAAAATATCTCCATACCAAATTTCATGCAAATTGATTCAGTAGTTTAGGCGTGATTGAGTAACAGACAGACAGACAGAGTTACTTTCGCATTTATAATATTAGTATGGATAGATAGAAATATTTGACCTTGAATAATTTACTTTTGATTAGAGTACTTACCTACTGATTGAATCCGCATGCCTGAAATTGATTTCTTATGAAGACTTAGTCATATTTTTATTTCATACAGTTTCACAGTAAACCATTTTACGTCAATCTTTTTCATACTAATAATGCGATAGATACATTTTAGGGTTCATTATTCATTATTCTAAGTGTGGTTGCTTATAAATAATAATCAGGCTTATTAATACCTTAATGGTTAACCAATTTAGATTTAATATATCTCCTAGCTGATTCTGCAAAAGTTGGTTGGCTAGGACTCCCTTATCACAGGGTATAAAAATAGTTTACGATCTATTCTTAAGCCTACCGAATATACACAACAAGAAATTAAATAATGAGAAAAGAAATAACAATACAAAGACTTATTTTACAATGCAGTACAATCAAATTTATAATGTCTAATGGAAGACAAGATTTCATGTGACCACTGACCAATAAAACTAGGCAAGCTTTGTATTTACTATTTAACATTTTAATGTATCATATATTTTGTCTAAGTCGGTATACAAAGAGATTAAGGTAGATAAACATACAAAAAAATGTTGTGTGGTTTTATGAAACCACGGTAAAAGTGAAACTGTTCGAACGGTTCCGAACACTGCTTTGTGTAGCGCATGTCGCGTGACGGTCGGCTGCCGAGTAGGTATACCTACTCGGCAGCCGCGATACACGCGACATGCGCTACACAGACCAAACAGTTTGAGACGATGTAATAAAAGTTTCACTTTAAAAATATGCTCTAGGATTATTAAAATATGCAAATATTGACCTACATACTTTTTTCTTCATGCAAACGAGGCCTATTAAAAGTTTGGTACATATAACTTTTCAGTTACGAGTCGAAGACAGTACAACGTTTGAACTAACAGTGAATAAAAATATTTCGTGTTTTCAAAAATATTGGAATGTTTTCTCAAAGTTCTTTTACAAAATTCTAACATGTATAATTGTATAGTCTGTAGTTGTGTAGTCTCTATTTTATTCCCTCAAAAAAGCCCTTGAAAATTCTGATGCTCAAACGTTTTTAGTATTTATTTTTAGACATATTATAATGAAGTATTATATGATACAAATACCAACTCATCTTCTTGTTGTCAAAGAATTAGAGAGATTTTCATATTTTTTTACACGCTTTATATTAGCTTCACCTGTATGTTTGTATGTTTGTAACCGACTTCTTTGGGCGCGATTTTGACCCACTTTAAACGGCCAGATTTCGTTCAAACTTTGTAGATTTATTGAGGACCGATGACAATACACTAATTTGATAAAATTTTCTATTTTTTAGTTCGGTTTTCTATAAAAAGCGTGTTTTTTAGTTTTTTTAAACTACATATTATTATTTCACTTTGGGACACAGGCTTGTGAGAGTTGTCCACGATCCACCACGCTGGCCAAGTGCGGGCAGATGTCACATGGCGTCGAACTGTTTGGTTAACACATACCGGTTAAAGTGAAGTCCCGTGTCCCCGTAGTGGGGTAAGGGGCAGATGCATTATTCATATATCTGTTTCACTGATCGATTTTTCTTTAGGGACAAGTAGGTGATCAGCCTTCTGTGTCCTGCCAGACCGAGACATTTTTTTTTTCGTCTCCACCGGGAATCGAACCCAGGACCCCTCGGTTCTACGCTCACGCGTCAACCACTGTACCGAGGAGGCGGTCATACCGGTTACAATAAGTTTTTTTTTATATCTGTGGAAGGTGAAAGGGGGTGAAGAAATGTATACTAATATTATAAAGCTATTGTTATCATATTTGGCTATAAATAAGTAATGTCCTAAATATATTTTTTGGACGAATAATAACAATAAAAATATTCAATAATTAATGCTTAGTTAGATATGTCCTACTAATATTATAAATGTGAAACTTTGTGAGGATGTGTGTGTGTGTGTGTGTGTTTGTTACTCTTTCACGCAAATACTACTGAACCGATTACAATGAAATTTAGCACACATATAGAGGGTAACTTGGATTAACACATAGGATAGGTTTCATCCCGAAAATCCCACGGGAAAGGGAACTATGTGGGTTTTTCTTTCAAAACGCGGGCGAAGCCGCAGGCGGAAAGCTAGTAAGAAATAAATCCAAACATGCTCTCTTATTCAAAAATGCTTTATTAAAAGTTGTCAATTCTTTGTTAATTACAAAGTATTACTCTTTGATTAAGTAGGTATTGAATTAATTCGTGATTTATTAAATAAAATAAACATTTTTATGATCTAACTTTGTTTATTACAATGAATAAAATTTTTATTATCTACAAAAAGCCTAATTAAGTGCGTTTCGTCTCATCTATGTCTTATTTATTTTTATTATTTGTAGATAAGTTACCTATCCAAAATAAAAAGAGTTGTCCTGACCTTAATAATATTTGTTAAAATCATTACAATAAGAAATTAATATTTAATAACTGTAGAATAAAGACAACTTTAACGAACTGTATTTTTTTATTACAAACTAGCGGTCCGCCCCGGCTTCGCCCGTGGTACATATTTATGTTTTCTCTACATAAAAACCATCCTCGTACTTCAAGGAATATAATAAAAAAAGAATTATCGAAATCGGTTCAGCCGTTCTCGAGTTATGCGCTTACCAACACATTTAGCGATTCATTTTTATATATAAGAAGAAGATAATTTCATCGCAAATAACATTTTAAGAATTGCCTTTTATAGAAGTTGGTTACAAATTAATTCAGGTTATATAATTTATATTCCAATTTCCAAAATATAATAAGACAATTAGAAAGGTCATGTACTTTTTAACACGCTTCACCTGTATGTTTGTATGCAACCGACTCTTTTAGACTTGATTTCAAATTTTCAACCCACTTTAAACGGACATATTTAATTCGAACTTTGTACACTTATCAAGGATCGGTGACAATACAATAATTTCATGAGTTTATCTTATAAAAGTGGATTTTTAGCTGTTTAACTACGTTTATTAATTAACAGTTACTTTCACATACACATAGCCCCACACACACATTGACGTTTTCGGAAAAAGTAACAACGAAAAAAACGTGGCAAATAACAAAAAAAGCAAAGATTTAAATTAGGAACGTTCGATTTGTAAAACGTTGAGGTCGACAAGCGCGGGCGCCTCACCGTTACACGGACGAAGTTCACGGACACGTTGCCGTCTCGCTCGCACGTACCGCCTACCGCCTACTTGAATAACGTATCTCGATAATTAGTCTTGATACTTTATTTTTGGATAGCGTTATACAGTAGAGGCATATTTTATTTGGTTTGGAAGTTATTTAGTAATGTAATTTTAATATCCGTATTATTTTTCATTAAACTATATTGATATTATTGCTACGTATTTGTAATAGATTTGGCTTTGTTTAAAGGTATTAAAATATATAAGAGAGTGAACAATAAGTTCGTGATATTTTATAGGATTTTTAAACCTCGGTCGTTGAATAAATAATTAAAAGTGATAAGGCCTTTATCTTTTATCTTTATATTATTATTTGAATGTATGAGTATGACTTCTATTTATTTTTCATTTTCTTCTGTGTTCAATAAAAGTGTTAAAATAAATAATTGATTCCTCAGTGATCTAATGGAAATGATTATAGATGCGTTTTGAGTCTTGATTAATCCCTACTAATATTATAAATGCGAAAGTAACTCTGTCTGTCTGTTACGCTTTCCCGCTTAAACCTCTCAACTGATTTTGATGAAATTTGGCACAGACAATCTTTAGACCCTGAGAAAGAACATAGGCTACCTTTTATTGCGAAATATGTACCACGGGTGAAGCCGGGGCGGACCGCTAGTTCACAATAATTTACTTCTTCATTGAATATGACGTTTACTTATTCATTATATAATTTATTTACATTGTTATTAACGTGATTAAATATCCTCAATTAATAAAAAAATTAAATACTACCATTATAAAAGTCAGCAAGAAATAACATCTGCAATTACTGAACCGGTTTCGAAAACTCTGAAAGCTAACATTTAATCTAAGTGACATATATAAGTAATATTTTTAATAAGATTATATGCCCAGTCAACGCAATGGAACTTGCACGAGCTTTTAATTTATAAATTAACAATAATGTTAGTTAATAAAGCAAAATATTAATACTCATTGCATTCACAGTGTCAGCACTTAAAATAATGGTACCTACGCTTGCATTTGTCGGATGTCATTAATGAAGTCGCGCGGCCATCAACTTTACAGCTTCAGCCGTGGTCGTAAATATGTAAGCATTTGCGATTTTATGGTCCTCCCGGTCAGTTAATGCAACAAACACAATCGCATGTGAAGTGAAGCTTGAAATTTTGAAATTCCTACAAAAATAAACGTATATTTTGTTGTGTACAATGATAGCTCTTAAATTTATGGTGATTCGTTAGTTTACGGGTAGGGTTGTGGATATAAATTTTGTATCGTATTTATTGCGTTTGCGTTTGCAGTTGAAGAACTGTAAAACGATTTTTTTAATGACGATGACTATGAATTTAACGAACGTTCTACGTAGTAAGATAAGTCTATGACGACATTCAATACTTTGAGTACGGCATAAGTATCATCATTATGAATTGAGTAGGTATTAATATTATGTGTAAATAAAAATAGTTATGATAGAAAATATGTTTTAGCACTGTAAATTACGGATACGACAATATTTATCTATACAAAGACTGGGGAATCATGATAAATATCAAATCAAATATTACAACTTATTAATACTTAAACAAATATTTGTCATTGCCATAGTAATAAATAAAAAAATAGTATCAATTATAGTTTCGCTTAAAAAAGTATAAAAAAACAATTGCATTACGGAATCTTAAAAAACCGGCACATACTTACCATATGACGTCATCATCAAATCTATATTTTTACACATACCTACCGCTTACCAACACGGCTATAGCTCATATTCCATTATACAGTAATAAATATTTAAAACTACATACATCGATACATCGCTTACAGTAGTATCCAGGGGGGTTAACTTACCATGACGTCTTATTTTACGAATTAATACGTTGTATTAATTCGAATATAGGAAAGTGATGGGGCTAGACGACCTATATATGGCTATTATTTGTCCACACTGGAATTAATACTGCTTAAAGTCAGCATGGTAACCCCTCAGAAGCTATAGTCTATCTCGCAATCGCAGTGGAGCATGTCTAGACGATTAATTGACCGGTCTATAAATACATTTCTATAAATAGACAGTGTTGCTAGGCCAGCGGAGTGCATCGGTATGCAAACGTCTATGCAAGTATGCAGTGCGCTTCACGCGATGCAATTTTTTCTTTTTTTCCCATTCAATGCAGTTTCAAGGTCACCGCTTTCTCAGCGACGGGAGGATCGAGTGAATGGCAGTATTGATCTATTTATTCGGATTCGAAGATGTTTATTTAAGCACAGTAATGCATAATAAATTTATTTTACCTCATTGTGAACGGCTCTGAAATATGTAGGTACTCATTAAAAATGTATAGCTTATTTATTCTATGTATGTTCTTATAAAATATTCAATAAGCCTTATCATTTGAATGTAACATACCTAGTGAAAACCACCAAATTAAAATATCATCCAAACTTAGAAATTAAAGATTTTAACGGATTTTAAACGCGATTTATTCGTTATATTATAAAAATTCTACATCTAATTGTATTTATTCAAAAATTACATTTGCACTTGGTCCGTTCAAAAATACGCAATATTAAATAGAATTTATAAAGATCAATATTTTAACGACCTATATAGCTTAGTCACTAATCAGTAATACTAATAATGACATCTATCTCAATAAAAAAGATATTAAACGAACCTACGATACTTATATCACCGCAAAAGTTCATACTCAAACAATTTAATTAAAAAAAATCACAACCATCAAAACGGAACAAGTCGCAGTATATTGATCGAAATTCAAGTTCGGAACAAAAAGTGGACCGTCGCCCGTCCCGCTCGCACCCCGCCGTCTTACGTATGCGCGAGCAAGACAGCTATCGCCCACGTCAGTAGGCCGGTACATTGAACCCTAATTCGAGACGTACCTCTTAAAATAGCAGCCGTCTCGTTCCGGCGGCGTTTATTTAAAAGTAAATTCTAAAGAGGTTAGGTCTGTCCTTGTCTTCGCGTTACTTTCTTTGGTGATTTGACATTTTTTTTTTCGAAACCTCCGTGCTGTGCTCTGTGCTTTTTGGATTTGAACATGTGAGTCTGAGTTCTGTATAATCTGTATTGATTTTGACGAAATCAATAGAATCGTGCCTTTAAAGAAATGCGTTGTCTTTGGTGTAATCACATTTGCGATTTCCCTCCAATTTTTACAAAAGAGGTTAGTATACTATTTTTTTTCTTTTTTTTATTTGACGGTAAAAGGATGTAATAATGTGAGAGATCAAAGTAAATGGTTATTGCTTCTGTAAGAGACCGAATTGACTTCAAAGAAGTAGTTTTAGGATTATTACTCGCCAATATTGTACTAAAATTCTTACTCCTACATATAAATGTGCATTTGAAAGAGGTTTGCTTTAATTACAAATAAAATCTGTAATATAACGAATGTTGTATGGAAAATAATATTTCCTTAGCGTTATAATTATAACTCTACCTTTAAAAATAAATGGCCGATTATTTCATAGCACGAAGTAAATCTCTGTGTTTGATACACATAAAATAACATCTTATAAGACGTAACTACACCAAATAATGTTATGGAAATTAAGTTTTAATTTAAAATTTTCATCATGCAAAGTTACTGAAACAATCAGGCGATTTCGCATCTTACATTACGTCAAATAATTTCGATTTTCGATATTTTTATATTATTCTTTTATATGAGACTGATATTATTCATGAAAAGGAGATATCTTCTTCATAAAAAAACAAGCATCATATTTTTATTTAACAAATACTACTTTCTATGCTTTTACTCATTCCAAATTAAATGTATCCATTTATTTTACTCTTATTATTATTTACCTATGTGCTAATCTAGACTATAATCTATCTGTGTACCAAATTTCATACAGATCAGATCACTCGTTTTTGTGTGAAAGACTAACAAACATCCTCACAAACTTTCACGTTTAGGTATTATAGGTAAAGGAAAGGTTAATAATATAAAAAGTTATGGAAATAATAAATACTTATATACTTAATTTTAAAAGCATAATTAAACCATCAGTTAATATATATAATTATATATATAGAGCAAAAAACGATTTTTTTTATTCCAAAACTGAAAAATAATGAGCTATCATTTCAATTTCTATATTGCACCCCTTTAATGAGATTAAAATTAAAATAGTAATAGATTAAAATAGTAATTTAAATATCATTTATGAAATATACTTTTATTTGCAAAATTAGGTATGTAACCTTTATTTTCATCAAAATTGAAACAGCAATTTACGACTATCATACATATCAATAATTGAAAAAAAGCTCTATAAATATAATATTATTCTTCAATTAGTCCTAATAATAGTTACAATTAATCAATATTAGGAAAATTGTTAGGACATATTGCTCAACGCCATCTAGTGTAGTTATCCAGAAACTAAAAAGGTATTTGATTAGAGCCTTGTTATATGAAAAATAAATACCTACGCAATTGAACATTATTATAAACTAGTGGTCCGCCCCGGCTTCGCCCGTGGTACATATTTCGCAATAAAAGGTATGTCCTTTCTCGGGTATCAAAATATCTCCATACCAAATTTCATGCAAATTGGTTCAGTAGTTTAGGCGTGATTGAGTAACAGACAGACAGACAGAGTTACTTTCGCATTTATAATATTAGTAAGGATTATTTATTTACCTACAAATAACGATTTTATGTTAAGAACGTTTAACGTCAAGTTTACTAGACCCATCGTGATGAAACTTAATACATTTCAAGTAGGTAGGTACCTACACGACTTCTAATCCAACGTCAATATTTTTTTTCTAACTTGGTAACTAAATTTACAACAAGTAAAACCACGCTAAAAATTAGTATAAAGCTCTACGAACGAGCAGAACCGCGTGCACAACTAATAATAAAAAATATATTTCCGTAAAATGTTCAAGTAAAACCACGCTATCGAACTAGCAAAATGCTCACACGAGCAGAACCGCGTGCAAAACTATAACAAAAAATATATTTCCGTGTGACCTTGCCAATCCTGACCTGCCCTAACATTCAACATAACACATCTAGTTACAATATAAAGAGGGTCATACATACAAAATTTCCTGTATTACCAAGGTCAAGGTTATTAATAAGACTATGAATTATCTACGTGCTGAATTTTACCGAAATCCGTTCAGCCGTTTTTGTGTTATTGACGTGCAAAGATTCTAATGGTAGAGCTTATTACACCATATTAAAAATATTTAATACCTGAGTTTAATAAAAGAGAAATCCTTAAAATTATTGTATTGTCACCGATCCTTGATAAGTGTACAAAGTTTGAATTAAATCTGTCCGTTTAAATGTCATAATCGAGTCTAAAGGAGTCCGGTTACATACAAACATACAGGTGAAGCTAATAAAAGCGTGTTAAAAGTAAACTATTGAAAAATTAATAAATACTATGTATTATAATATAAGAAACATTTTTCTTTCTTAGATATATAAATATAGGTCATATAAGAACAGAGATATCTATACTAATATTATAAAGCTGAAGAGTTTGTTCGTTTGAACTACTGGTCCGATTTGAAAAATTCTTTCGGTGTTAGATTGCCCATTTATCGACGAAGGCTATAGGCTATATTTTATCACGCTAAGACCAACATACAGGAGCGGAGCAATGCGGGTGAAACCGCGGGGAACAGCTAGTTTTTAATATAATTTCGCACTTGAACGATTTTCTGAGAAGCCAGTAACGTAATATTTTTGCGTTGCTAAGTTAGGACTTAAGTCTCAAGGTCGTAAAAAGCTGATGACCTATTTTAGCATAACTGTACCGTTATAAGCGAAAATATTAAATTGCTAGCTTTCCGCCCGCGACTTCGCCCGCGTTTTCAATGAAAAATCCGCATAGTTCCCGTTCCCGTGGGATTTCCGGGATAAAACCTATCCTATGTGTTAATCCAAGTTACCCTCTATATGTGTGCTAAATTTCATTGTAATCGTTACAGTAGTATTTGCGTGAAAGAGTATCAAACATACTTACATACACATTCACATACATCCATCCTCACAAACTTTAGCATTTATAATATTAGTAGATAGATTAGGAAATATAAATTAAAAGTCGATTTTAAAGCCTATTTTGTCCTAGAATATACCTATTTTATGAATAAATATTTTCATCAACTCTTTTATCCCATAAATTTTACATTAATTAATTGCGTAAAATCTCCTTTTAAATATTTCAATTGTTTCTAAGATTACCATTTACAAACTTACAAAATATGTTTCCTATATATTTAATAGGTACCTACATTGCCGCTATATTTTCTCCATACAAAAAGCTCTTCGTTCTCCATGCAAAGAATCATTCCTTCTGTTTTATAAATACTGCATTTATGTAAAACAAACTTTTTAGCTATGTAAATTTTTTTTGTGTGAAAGTTATAATATTATCATGGTCCATGATATTATTAAAAAATTATAAAGTTGGTACTTACTTAGGTACCTATCGATATTTTATTATAATTTCAAGTATAATAAAAAACGACCAACTTAAAAAAACTTACCTATTGAGGAGATTTTCACTTTTTTTTTAACACTTTTTTCATACAATAAATAATACAATTATTTCTAAAGAAAAAAATACTTCATTAGTTTTTTTATAGCAGCGCCATCTAGTGTTGAATAGCTGTACTAAATAATCGCGCGAAATATTATTATGAAAAAAAAAGTTGAGACAACGAAAGAGTTCAAGGTCGTACCATTATTTGTTATGAAATGAAAAGAATTAATTTTTTTTACTCTTTCTTTCCTTCTTTTATTGGTTTGATGTTACATAAAATACAGTAAGTACATATTTTTTTGTTCGAAGCCTGTTTTACCTCCTTTTAAAATATGTATAAATAAACCGTAATATTAAAATAATCTCTCTATTTAGTTTCAGAAGTCTACTTTACACTTGTGAGTGTCGTACATTCGATACCTACGCAAATCTATACATCTATACAAATATTATAAAGAGGAAAGGTTTGATTTTTTGTTTGTTTGTTTGTTTGTATGAATTGAATAGGCTCCGAAACTACTTGGCAGATTTGAAAAATTCTTTCACTGTTGGAAAGCTACATCATTTCTGAGTGACATAGGCTAGGTTTTATCCCGGAAATCCCACGGGAACGGGAACTATGCGGGTTTTTTTTGAAAACGCGGGCGAAGCCGCAGGCGGAAAGCTAGTTTTTAAATAAAATAATTAATATAAACACTATCAAGTCTAAAGCAAACTAACATGCTCTTTAAAATCATCATTCTTCTATTAGAAATTAGATTTTTAATTCAATTCTTATCTAGGTATTTTACGACGAATCATACTTACTTTCTGGGGCCGTATGACCTTATTCCTAGTCAGTTTACGCCGTGAATTGAACTGACTGGCAAATTCATATTATACCTACCATAAATATTAATCATGAATTTGCCAGTCAGTTCAAATCACGGCAATTCAAATAAACTGATTGGAAATAAGAGGTCATAATACGGCCCCATTAAAAAATAATAAAATTGAATATGAGCGAAATTTAAGTGTAGATACATACTTATACATATTATTATACACACATTGTACATAATATTATGATAAACAAGTTTTATGGTTTTGGGGGTAATATTATCTGGATCTACTGAACTTATTTTCAGATCCAGATATAATATTACCCCCAAAACCATAAAACTTGTTTATCATAATATTATGTACAATGTGTGTATAATAATACCTATGTATAAGTACACTTAAATTGGCTACATCATTTTAAACTGTCCTAAGCAATACTTTTAATACCGAATCAACCCGGAACACGCAAGACTTACTTCCCAATTAAAAAGTCTTGTTTTCCCTCAATTATTTATTTCCAAAACATGCTCCAAAACAACTTCTAACAACCAAAAACAATACCTCCGTTCTTTAAAGTCGGTTATACACACACACGTGTGTATACATATACACGTGTATGTATGTGTGCGGAGTGCACAACCGGTTGGTCGGCTACCGAGATACGCGGTGCGTTTCCAATGGTGGATACGACACGATAATGTTGATATTGTCGTGACGACGTGAGGAAAAAATTCGTAGGTTCATTGATGGGAAGATTTATATAGCCAATGCCAAACACTTTTTAAACGACATAAACCGACCCAAAATATGTGGGATCATCTATTTTTGTTCATTCAAATAATACTGCACAAAAAATAATATTTACAAAAAATATTCCATGTTAATTGAGTGACCTTGATTCAAATAAAATAGCCATATAAATATTCAATGCTGATTAGCAGTAGCGTTAGCTACCATAAACTAAAGAAGATGGTTATTACAAGAAATTTTAAAGATGTTTCCCAAATTCTATTTTACTATACCTAGGTGCTTAGGTAATACCTATGAAATGAAGCAAATGGTTAATAATTAATCTTGTTTACATAAAATTATGTAAGAATGAATGGGTACATCCATACTAGGTATATGTTTGATAGTTAGGATCCATCGCCCATTTTTGCAAGTGATTACTATCAAGCTAATTTTCTGTGAGTAGCTTTTTTTGATGAGACGCCCAATAATTTCCTATACGAAATTCTCGATTGTGGTAGCTAACAGAGGTTAAAATATTTTGATTTGATGGTTCTCAAATAATATGAACTATGATACTTTTTTATGAAAAAAAGCTAATTGGATATATTCTATAATATGGAACCTGGTATAGAGATACATAAATTAATCAGGATAAGCACATTATTATGATTTTTCTTTCCGGATACCACTATCAGGATTATTTATTATATTTTTGAAATTTTGTAAACCCAGATAACGATTTCTTTTCCAAAACAAAATTTATTCCTTTTCTTTCAGTTTTTTTATTACATACTAAAAATAATACTAAAAAATTCGCAATAGCGCAATGGAAACGGGCCAGAGTTCACATGGCAATGACACCGGTCGCCGGTTCGACTCTCGCAGATATATCTACAGATAACTCTATACAGATTATGTTCTCGTTCGTTATAAAAAATATATTATTATGTGCCTTTTTTGGTTCAAGCTAAAACTCAAAATTTTAAAAAGAACTAATTTTTTTACCGACTTCAATATATGAAAGAAAAAATGTTTATTCAGCACCACACGAAACTACACAAAACTAGGCAAAGGCCAAAGAGCTAAAAGTATTGACATATATTTCAATATTGTGTTATGTTTTTGCTATATATTTTATTTACATATAGAATCCTACTAATATTATAAATGCGAAAGTTTGTGAGGATGTGTGTGTGTGTTTGTTACTCTTTCACTCAAATACTACTGAATCGATTACAATGAAATTTAGCACACATGTAGAGGGTAACTTGGATCACATAGGATAGGTTTCATCCCGGAAATCCCACGGGAACGGGAACTATGAGGGTTTTTCTTTCAAAACGCGGGCGAAGCCGCGGGCGGAAAGCTAGTATGATTTAAGTATATGGGATAGCCTGGAAGGAAGGAAAGGAAGACAAATTATGTTAGGTACTAAGGAATAATGTCAATCTAATGGTGAAAGAATTATTATCAAAATTGGTTTTATTCTCATTACTCATATCATATTTTTTAATCATTTCTATAAGTATATAAGTGTACTTTAAAACATACTGTAGGTATATTATTTCAGATAGGTACTATTTTAGTTTAGACGTGTGAAGTGAAGGCCATGTCCCCTAGTGGGGTAAGAGGCAGATGCATTAATCATCTGTTTCACTGATCGATTTTATTTAGGGACAAGTAAGTGATCAGCCTTTTGTGTACTGCCAGACCGAGACATTTTTTTTTCTTCGTCTCCACCGGGAATCGAACCCAGGACCCCTCGGTTCTACGCTCACGCGTCAACCACTGTACCAAGGAGGCGGTCAGTTAGTTTAGACGTATCTAGTCTTCATAATAATAAAAACATCATGAATAAAGTTAAGTATTTTTTACATGATTTTAACACACATACAGCATGCCTTTTAGAATATCTTCCTTACTTACTCAATGTTCTTTTTCTAGTACAAAAAAAACTATTTGAGACTGTCACTTCTAAGGTTCTAAGTTTTAACTGTAGTTCAATTTTTAATTATGATTTATAGGTCATCTATTATTAAAAACGAAATTCATGTTAATAACGTACAAACATTGAATAAATAGGTAAATAAATAAAATATTTCAGGACAATTTTCACACACGGCACGATCTGATCCCATACTAAGCTTTCGCTTGTGTTATGGAAACCACTCCAGATGGCTGATAAACATACATATATATATAATTTTTAATAAATACTTATATAGATAATTACACCCAGATACAGAGCAAACATCTATGTTCACACAAATATTTGCCCCGGGTGGGAATCGAACCCACGACCTCTGGCTTGGAAGGCAGGGCCACTGCCAACCAAGCCAACCGGTCAGTCGAATATACTACATATACGCAAAATCGCATCAAAATCGCTACATCCCTTCCTGATGTTCAAACAAACATTTCTTTCATACATACATATCTATAAACACTCCCTTTTGATCCCTTACAGATCCCTCGAAAAAAAATAACAAAAAAAACTTTCACCCCATTATTATGGGATTGGTAGATACATGCGTTTTATCAGCCAATAGGCAATAGGGGTTTATTTTCACCCCAAAACATGGGGTTTTTATCGAGGGTGTATTTATCAAGGGTATAATGTGATTAATATAGCAAATGAAACGTAGCCGACAGAATGCTAGATTTAAAATAAAAAAGTTTTATTTTTTATTTTTTGACGGGTTTAAATCGGTTATTTTTTTAATGTAACGCATAGGTTTTTTTATGAAATAACATAATTAATATAAATTAATTCATTTAAATTGCCCACGACGATCGGTGAAGACAATAAAGAAAAAATATTTTTAAAACTACACAATAATGGAAATACTCTAGTGTCAAAATGTGATATTTTGATTTATTTAATTTTTTTGTAATAAACCCATTTAAAATAGTAGAGCAACATTGAAAATCCTATCTAAGATATCACAGTAATTTAAGTTTTAACGTTAATCAGCACACCTAAATTTTAACAACTAAAATCTATATACACTTAAACACCTATACTTACCTAAATTATAAAAATTGCATTTCCAAACTATACACACAAACACATTTCGACCCTATCTGTACACGTCTAGACTCACACACACAGCACACTGTAGCAGAGAAGTTTCAACGCACACATACACATTGCAATACGTAAACGAAATTTCAACGTTCACACACATACACGTGTTTAGAATAGCGATTCTTTACGCACACAGTCATGAGTCAGTGACTATTTTATGTAGTTACAAGCTTCTTTCTCTAGGCTACTTTTATCCGCTATTTTGTCCCCAGAAGGAAAGAATTGATAAAAATCCTTTCTTAGCGGATGCCTACACCATGGCTATCTAGTGTCTACATGCCAAATTGCAGCACAATCGGTGCAGTAGTTAATAGATCAGTCAATCAGTCAGTCAGACAGTCACTTTTACGTTTTATATATGTAAGTACATATAGATTATATCATACGTGCATACGAATGAATTATTTCGCACGCACACATTGACATTACACGCACACATGTGAATGGTAGCACACACACACGTGCGTACAAGTTCGACGACCGTACGTTTCTGCAAGTGACAGTTCGTTATTTGAATTTTTTTTTTAAGTTCTTTCAGATTTTTTTTTTTTGAGATTTTCGATTCTAGAGCTAACCCTTCAGAAGTAAATTAGTATTTTGATTTGGTACTACGATTATAGTGTTGTGTACTTTACATTTCTGTAAAAACAGTTTACCCCAAAAGATTATAGGTGCAGTAAGTAGGTGCTACTGTAAAAAAACAGAACTTTGTTTTTCTTGTCTCTGATTTCAAACATTTTCTATAATTAATGATAAGGGTAAATTATAATTAATTGCGTTTTTGTAAAAGCTATAAAGAATCATTTAATAATTTTAATAGTTATTTTAATATTAAAACAAAAACCGTAATAGGTATGAAAAAAATCTACCACTTAATTACTATTTAACTTGGTTGGTTATTAATATATTTAACCTGGTTACTATTTAACTTATGTGTTTTTTTTTCAATTCTTTCCAGATTGATTTCTTCACTTCGGGAGATAAATATTGAAGCTGCCAACGGCCAACCTTACTGCCAACATGCAAATAACAGAGGTACGTTTTTTTTTAAATAGAATTGGTTGAATTTTGAAAAAAGTAAGTATCCTGTATACATACAATGAACTTCGGCCATTTACTATCATTTCCAAATTTACGATAATAGTTTTAGGTACAGATTGTTTCAATTGAAATATATGTGATAGAGAATTATAACATAGTAGTTAAGTAGTTATGTGGCTATACCTTCCTATTACAATGTACTCTATGGTGTACAACATAATGTGATAATTATAATTAATTATGGAGAGTTATTTAAATTCTCCGACATATAAGTGTTACCGCTCCATATCCACAATTGGTACCCATCCATAGGACGACCACGTCTAAGGTTGCTTAACCCGCAAATAATTGCCTTTGACGACAAATAGACAAGTGCGTTAGTTTTTGTTCTCTATTTTTTAAGAAGACTCTAATAAGAAATTATCTTACACTATCCAATTCCCGTATTCTCATACAAATTACATTAAAGGCTTTGTCAGACAGGACGCGTACTTAGCGCGCGTCAGAGCGTTAAGTTGACGCCGCGATATGACGCTAAGATGTGTTCTACTACCATCGTAGAATACCGTCAAACAGAGCGCCGGCGCTAGCAGTACGCAACGCTCTGTCGCGGCGTTAGGACGCTTTAACGTCGGGTGTTGTATTTTTTTACAAATTTTATTTTAGCGTCGGCGTTAATAGGCGTAAAATAATAATAAAATACTGCATAATGACCGAAAATTTGATAGAATTGGTTAGAAAATATCCATGCTTATATAATACGAAGGATAGTTCATATAAACTATAAAGATATATCAATTAAGGCAAAATTGTGGGCACAAATCGGAGAAGAAATTAATGAAACTGGTAAGTAAAAAATTCTTCCGACTCCGGAGTTAATATCGCTGTACCTTGTTTTGTTCGTAAGTAATAATTATGTAAACAACATGCAGCTTTAATAATATCAATTACTGTGTCCTAACGCGCGCTAAAGCGTTCTGTTTGACGAAGCCTAGCGCGACGTTAAAACAGGACGCTGCAGCGCTACTACGCAGCGCTAAAATACGCGTCCTATCTGACAAAGCCTTTAAATGTCATGTTATTAATTTAATTGTTCTCAAAAAGCTAGTGCTATTTTAAAAACAGAAAAAAAAACTTTCTCTCGTACTTTAATTCGATTTCTTTACAATTTCTTATTACATTGCGGCATTTCTTTGTTTTACTTATTCGAGTTTCAGTGAAAAGCAGCAATCTATACGAAAAGCTCTGAAAATACGATTCGAAATTTTTAAATAGGCATGACGACAGTATCCATAAATGATCGTATTAGTGTTTTTAAGGGAAAATGTATAATAAATAAATTAAATATAGCGACTTAGAAATCTTAAAAACATTAAGATTAATGAGATTATCAATAAAATAAAACATTGAAATTCTGAAGTTCGCCATTTTGACTAAAACACGCGTGACGTCACGCATAAGTAAACAACTCACGTCAGATGTATTTTGTTGTTATGAATATGTTGAGAATACGCATTTTTATTTATTTTCTATTGTTTCACGTATGCTTTATCGACTCAGAACAGAAATATAATTGCGAATTCACGAATACATGGTTCGGGATTCTCCGCGCCAACTTTATACAATAATTTCTTATTATTTTTTCGCTTGAAATAATTACTAACACATTTTTGAGCATTATTTTTATGTGGATTCACACTGCAATACTGCACACCACTTATAAACTTTGTAATTCGTTTCTATAACACATATTAAATAAATACTTTTTTAATTTTCTTCGCAATGCGTACAAATAATTACGTATTTACCAAAGTTTGACGTCACGCCTACGCCATGACACCTGCGAGCTGTTTTGGCACAGATATTAAATATTTTTTGAAAAATGGCTTTAATCTTCGTTAAATTTAAGTATATTACCGAAATATAGGGTTTTTCTTGTATAGTAAACGTATACACACATTATGGAAGAGAATTTCAAAATCTTTCGTCATGCCTATTGCTACACGTATTTAGTCCCTAGTTACAGACAAGCGTTCTAGACGTTTAATTGGCTGAATATTGCACATAAATTAAATTTAAACTCTATAGCAATCGCATAGGATTCTATTTCGAATGATAAGTTCTTATGTTGGCAGCGCGACATAATGACAGTTGTGAAAAAATTAAGAAAAAAACGTCAAAACTCAAACGTCAGTTGTCTGCGGATCGGCGCAGAGGATGGATGTGGAGGTGTATTACTTTGTTTTATTTATTTTACGTAAAAGTGATTTTGGTGTATTAAGTTTGTGCTTCAGTTTTAAATATAATCATGTATTAAAGTGTAGTTAGTTTTTATTTTGTGTTACGCGAATGTGGATATTTTTAACTTGTACAACAGGACTTTTACCGTAAGTAGATTTTATCAAGAGATTTCTTTAGATATTGTTTTAAATGGCTGTAAAGATTTACTTGGATAAAACCGTGGACAATTTAAGTTTGCGAATAAATAACGTGCGAGAGCTATAAAAAATTCCATAGAACTTATAAACTGCTTGACGATTTTTAATGTTTTTCTTGAATTACGATAGTTTATATTTTCAGTCATATACCTAATCAAAATATGTAGGTGTGGAATAAGAATAATATTATTTTGGTTCATTTATTATTTTTTTTAAATAGGTACCTATAGTTAGTAATATCGTAAAACTCACGAGCGACCGAAATTTAACTTAATTAAAGTAAACTATCATTTAACAAGCAAAGCAAATTCCATCAAAACTAATTTATCCGTTTGGTCGTGACAAGTGACAACGTTAATGACAAATTAGACTCATTTCTTCTTTGTGATAACGGATACTCAAGTACCTACAGTCAGCGAATTAACACTGTGTGGGTAGTAAAAAAGTCATTTTATGAAAACATTCTTAAAAGTAATTAAATTTAAAGTAAAAAATTCCAACTCAATTTATCTATTTATTCATTTGAACTTCTCCTACTGGATACATAATATTATGAATATAGTATATACCCAACATAGGTACTTACTATAAAAAACGTAACTCTTTTTAGCGCAGTCGGATAACAATATACCTAAACCAGGACCAGCTTTCAAAGAAAGAAGGATCGTCAAAGTCGGTTCACTCATCGAAAACGATTTTTTCCTCAATAAAATAATTATATGTAAAATAAGTATGTACCCAGGGCGAAAAGCTAGTTAATCTATATTTCTATAGAATTAGTGAAAATGAAAATGAAAATTTATTTATTTCAGCAAAAAACACAATAACAATACAAATTTAACAAGATTAGAATTTGTTTATTTGTTTGAACGCGCTAATCTCAGGAACTAGTGGTTCGATTTGAAAAATTGTTACGGTGTTAGATAGCCCATTTGTCGAGGAAGGCTATAGGCTAATATCATCACGCTAAGACCAACAGGAGCTGAGCAATGCGGGTAAAACCGCGGGGCACAGCTAATCTATATATAAACGACGAAGGTGTGTAGACAACAATGCAACCCGATGAAGCATGAACCCGCGACCCACAAGGTTATTTGGAAATTAATATAAATGTTTCAGGCGTGGGTTCGATTCCCACGGAGTTTCAAGTGTATGGGGAATTGATTAAATATGTGTATCAAAAATTGATTATTAGGCTTTGGTTGTTTTACAGATTTATGTTCATCATTGTCACTATGATCTGTTTTGTTTTTATTACAGAAAAAATATCATATTATATTTACTTGCCTTAATGCATAATTGTGTATGTCTGTCTTTCCCTCACGACACAACGGAGCGATTTTATGATACGATTTTTGTGTCTATAAATGTCTATCAACTAGACATTTCAATTCCAAGGAAATTCCTTTCATTGTTTTATTTATTATTTCATTTATTTATTAGGGTCTAGATATTATCGCATATAGATCACTACATAGTATAAAACAAAGTCGCTTTCTTTGTCCCTATGTCCCTTTGTATGCTTAAACCTTTAAAACTACGCAACGGATTTTGATGCGGTTTTTTTTTAATAGATACAGTGATTCAAGAGGAAGGTTTTATTATATAATTTATTAGGTTTTAGACAAATCGGGCGAAGCCGAGGTCGGTAAGCTAGTTTATTGTAATCGTCAGCCTTTTCTGTCTCCAATACAGAAACTATAAAAATATTAATTATTTATTTCTAATTGGACAATGTTATGACTAACGACACTTCGTTATTATAAAAATAAACATTGTTTGTTTATATTTATTCTACTTCGAATCCTGTTACAATTACTATTTCTCAGAATATGAAAGTGTTCTTCATGTCAACTAAATTTCACATTATCTATGAAGTAATAACAATTATTAAGGATAGTTAAAAATATTTTTTTTTTGTAATTCTAGTGGTAAGGAAACAGAGGTTATTTTACCGTTATAGGTTAAAAGTTTTATGTACAAGTAGTTTTTCTTAGAAATTAATATAGTTACAAAAATCTCATGAAATTGTTGTTATGTCACCGATCCTTGATAAGTGTATAGGTACGAAGTTTGAATTAAATCTGTCCATTTAAAGTGTGTCATAATCGAGCCTAAAGGAGTCGATTACATACAAACATACAGGTGAAGCTAATATTAACAACAACAAAATAACTTATATTATGTGTAGTCAGATATTCTTATATATAAAAATGAATCGCAAAATGTGTTGGTAAGCGCATAACTCGAGAACGGCTGAACCGATTTCGATAATTCTTTTTTTATTATATTCCTTGAAGTACGAGGATGGTTCTTATGTAGAGAAAACGTAAATATGTACCACGGGCGAAGCCGGGGCGGACCGCTAGTTTTTTAATAAAGGTATGACTTTCAGCATGAGCATAAGATGTCACCTAAACAATAAGTTTTTTCCATCTTTGCGGACCCATCAAATTGATCCCCGAGCAATCGATATTCTTTCAATAATTAATTATTTGTTTTATTACATCGTCTTTTTCGGTCTTTTTTTATAAAATTGTCATAAGGCAGATCGAAATTCGAGCCCTGCATGACACACTATTTTTTGCAACTTGCAAAAGTTCAATACAAAATTTTCGATTCGCAAAAAATCGACAAAAAATCTTTTGTTCGCACCCTTTTTATAACCCTACTCAATAAAAGGTATAAAAAATATTAATAAAGGTTTTTTAAATCAATAATCCGAAAGCGTGACTGATTTGGAAAAAAATACCCCGTTTTTGGTGTAAAATAGGGATTTTGTGAAATTGTGTACTGTCGCGAATAGAAGTGCGTTTGAAATTGAATTACTTTTTTTATAATGTTCTGTTTAGTTTGTTGTATTTGGTTTATTCATTTAGACTTTAAATTACAGTTCATTTAAGTAGATAATCATGATTTCTATTACGAAGTATAATATAATATTATTATCTTGTACAATATGCTGTATGTCTTAACTTAACTGTATACTTACTTGAAAAACGACCAACTAGAGATTTAACAATAATTTTAAACATGAATAATACAGCTCTGTAACAGATAGACCAAGGATTTGTAGAAATTTTCTCCTACAATTTGGTTAGGAAATTCTCTAATCATTTTGATATTCCAAAAAAATAGGACCATAAAATAATGATCAACTAATTCATTATTATTTGCTTTACAATTTTGGCAAAAATTATAATCTATCTTTAAAAGAAAATTTTATTAAATTTTCACTTTACTCAACAACTGTACTCAAATAATTAGTACCGGTATTGAGTTTTGTATTTATTTTTGCACCAGTTGAAATCAGCTGCGCAGAAAGCGATGGAACAAAAGTTGTCGACCCGAAAGGGATGTGAACAATGCGTTTTTTTTCTACTTTTTCGTAAACGTGTGGCGCTAGAATAGTGTGGATGTGATTAATTGTATTTATTTTGTTCGTAACAAAAAAGGCGTTTATTTGTACTAGTAATAAATAATATTAAATAAATAAATATAAAAAGTTGCCTGCGACCAAGCAAACACTACAAAATTCATATTTAAATTCAAATTATATTTGTTATGTATTGTGAACTATTATTGCTCTTTAAATTATTTATTTGTACGGAAGTAACTCAAACTTAAACATTTATTTATTCAATTAGACTTCTTATAGAAGCACTTTCGAATCGTCATTACATATTTTTAACATTTACCACCGATTCGGAAAGCAGTATATGGAGAAGAACCGGCAAGAAACCCCATAGTTGATCTTTTAAAATCATGTCAATATTACAATTTAATTTTACATATTAATTATTATTCAGTGTCGCGAGTCCGACTCGCACTTGACCGATTTTTTATAATGTAATACATATAAGCATAATATAACATAGTAAAGCCGAGTGTAGTAAAATGCTTAATAATATGTATTTGTTATAAAATATTTAACACTATACGCACTAGATTAATAACAAATAACAGCATATCCATACAAATCTTTCGTATAATCATCGAAAAAAGGTAAAAAAACTAAATTCTGCGTCGAACAAAAGACGTATGGCACGCAATGTAGGGTTGGATAAATTGTTGAAAAATATAAAAAAAAACCTAAAAAAAGGATACTTGTTAAATTTCGCACTTTTTTGATAAACACCATTTTTGCAGAATTAATTACTTTTAACGGATTTAAAACATGATTGGATTTGGCCCATTTCAAACATTTTATAGTAAGAGTGCTGACGATAAATTTAAGAAAGAAAAACTTTTTGAATTAGTATTTGGACTAAAAGATTAGCATTTCTTATATTATAGCCCATGGGCCATGGTATATGATACTTACCTTATACATATATTTTTTTTTTTACTCTAGATAGGGAAGCGCTTGACCACAATCTCGCCTGATGGAAAGCTAGATGCGGTCTAAGATGGTACGCGCTTCCCTAGTAGGTACCGGTTCACTCTTCGCTTGAAGACTCTCATATTGTACTCGTCGGGGAACACAGATTCAGGAAGCGCGTTCCAGTCCCTCGCGGTTATAAAGTTATTATAAAGTTTCTATGGATGTTAATTACTCTTTCAAGCAAAAACAGCTGACCAGATCGATATGAAATTTAGCAAAGAGATAGATTATAATCTGATTAAGCACATAGCTTTTTGTGACTCGACTACTCGTGGAGTGTATGCTTATAAACAACATATTCTACAGAGAGATTCGAACCTACGTTCCTTTCATCAAAATATGTAGGCTCGTATTACCGTTTCAATTACAAATAAATCGTTTTTAATGAAACCGTCGTGCCGAGCACACGCGTCAGAAGTGAAACTTCTTTGGCAAGATTCAAAGATACGAAAATCACCTTACTACAAGATGTGACGGTATTGCCATGACGTGACCTTGAAATTTTAATCTCAACGCGCCTAAAGAAGTTTCACTTCAAAAATATTTTCAAACTCACCTTTAATTTCACATGACGAAATCATTCTTCATACCCGATTTACCCAAATAGTAGCCTAAGAGCTATTTAAACTTTAAATCATAAAAAATATATTAAAGTAAACATTTATCCGCCACCTCCTGTACTATAAACCACATCAAACCGGTTCAGAACCCGGTCAGAGCGAAAAAAAATGTCTGCCAACCGTCTACCGCCGGCCGACGAGTTTTACTTTGCTTTCCTAAGTTATACTTAATTGAGGAAACCTAACTTAGTACTTTGGTGAATAAATACTAGAAATTTTATAGAAATTGATTTTATTTGTCGGTGAATTGAATAACGTGTCGACGACAACGATATATTTTAAGTGTTTCATCCAAATTGTCGATTTTAAAACATCGATTGCAATGAACATTTTTTTTCTTTTATAAGTTTTTTTAACTACCTACTTATTTTATTAAGGGCCGATTTTTCAATCCTTGGTTAAAATGTATCCGTCTAATAAAGTATTACGCGAACTTATTAAAATGTCACCTGTAAACTGTCAAATACGGGCAATTAGAATACATTTTTGAAATGGTAGTTTAATACGTTATTCGACGAATAAGTTTTAACCAAGGATTGAAAAATCAGTCCTAAATTGTTACAATGTTTGTATTTGTATTTATTTATATGCACGTTCACACATATAAGCATTACTATGAAACCACTTATTATTTGACGATTGTTGCCTTTGAAGTGTCATAAACATCCGCGAATTATAACCAACTAGATTTCCGACCGTGGCTTCGCCCGCGTTTTCAAAGGAAAGCCCTCATAGTTCTTGTTCCTGTAGGATTTCCGGGATAAAAAGTAGCTTATGTACTATTCTGGGTCTTCAGCTACCTACATAGGTACCAAATTTAATTGTAATCGGTTCAGTAGTATTTGCGTGAAAGAGTAACAAACATACATCCATCCTCACAAACTTTCGCATTCATAATATTAGTAGAATGTATTTTTAACACTATCTCGCTCCTGTTGTTTTACTAGTAATAACTAATAAGTACATTTAATTCCACTAAATATTCTGCCTTTTAAGAAGATTAATTTATGGAATCCGGTTCAGCAGTTGTTGAGTGACAAAAGCGTCTGATATTTTGACGATTTACAACTGTTTTATCTTTGGATAATTTGTAGAATAGGAATTAGATTATTGTTCACATCTTAGGACATGTTTTCAGTCCGTCAGTCAGTCAGTTCAGACTATTAACTGGGCTAAAAATGAAAAAAAATGCAAATGCTTTGGGAAAAAAAATTGCATGTACGCTGTTTGATTTGTAGACCGTACTTAAAGTTGGTGTTAATTAATTCATTTAAATTTAATTTGTAATCAATATATTATGCACATTGCCAATATTACTGGAATATAGGGATGACATTAATTTCTACATTATTTTAAATCAAGGTTTTATATTCAAAATCATGTAAAAATCCCTCACAAAATTTTGCATATTTTCTCAATTAAATTTTGACATGAGCACATTTTCAGTTACTTTGACAGACGCTAACTACATTCAAATAGAGACATCTTCACATTTTCTCAGAACGTGCGAGCGGGACACAGGATACGGCTGTCCCGCTCCCGCATGGGCGTGCGCATGACGTCACAGCTTGATAATTGTCACCGGATACAAGGCAGACACGCTCGAATGTATAGTATAGTTGAAGAGCTGGGTTATAGGATTTAACGACTAAAAAGGCAGGTTTTAAAGCTGCTTTTTAAGACTATTTTACTAGACATATGTTTCCGCCCGCGGCTTCGCCCGCGCAGTCAAAGAAAAACCCGCATAGTTCCCGTTCCCGTGGAATTTCCGGGATTGCGTCATTTTCCCGGGATAAAAAGTAGCCTATGTCCTTTCTCGGGTATCAAAATATCTCCATACCAAAATTTCATGTAAATTGGATCAGTAGTTTAGGCGTGATTGAGTAACAGACAGACAGACAGAGTTACTTTCGCATTTATAATATTATGGATAGAAACTTTAGACTAGATTTTGACACGGATAGATTTAATTCAAACTTTGTACACTTATTAAGGACCGGTGACAATACAATAATTTCATGAGACATTGAAAAACTAAAAAAACCAAATCCGTTTTTGTAATGATTTTACGTGAAAACAAATATAGCAATATTCGAAAATAATATATGTGCAAAAAACACTAACCAGTTAACATCTAAACAGATAAACAATAAATAGTCATGTTAAAGTTCGATGTAATATTTTCACATCTGCCAATCTGCACTGAAAGATTTCAAAGGAGATAGGAGACCGTGAAAAAAATAAAAATATTCGTAATTTGTATATTATCGTTAATAATAGCTCTACAATGAACCAATTTTGGTAGAAGTAGACGGTTTAGTTCATTGAATATTATTATTTCAATTATTACACCAATTTTGCAGTAAAATATAAGGTTATACAAGTTTGAAAAAAAACCATTAACATTAAAAATGTCATTAGTTCTTTCGTTAATATTTAATATTTATTTAACAATCATAATAATTAATAACTACAGTCATTAAAATTATCCCCATCTCTCCGACTATAAACATCATACAATGTTGGAAATCGTATTAGTCAGTTCAATAAAGAAACGAATCTTCAATGGCGGCCAAAGCTGACTTTGACAGATGGTAGGATCATCAAAAAAGAAAATAAAAATAACGTAAATTGATAATTATTTTATTAATTATTTCAAATTGTTTGTTGACAAACTTTTTTGTTATTGTATTTGTGTATTTATATGAATTATCATATTTACGTATACAGAATGTAATAAAATCCCCATAATACTTGTAATAAGCCCATAAAACTGAACAACTTTTCCCAAAGAACATATTTTGTCAAATTCCAATAAAACATTATTTACTTTCGCAAATGCATAATTGTCATTGTAAATTTATGATAAAAGCTATTATAGGGAAAATCAAATACATTTTAGTGATTTTATTTTTCCATTTTTTTTTTGCATACCGTACGGCCGTGTGTGAGCGAGAGGGAATGATAAGCGCCGCCATTGAAGATTCGTTTCTTTAAAGAACTAACTAATATCAAATAATATACCGCTTGTTTCACAGTTATCAGACAAGTGACAACAAACATATAAACTGATATTGTACGCATGTCAGGTAGTTCTCCGAAATAATTGATGTAAATAATGACTGCCTAGCTTCATACCGCGGTTTTACTTGCGTGATGTGTCAAATGTGTAGAAAATAATGTTAAAAAATAAAACATAGATCCCTAAAAAATAAATTGTTAGTTTTATGAGATATTTTACAAGAATGCACTAATTATACACTATTATATCCTTGTTTATTTTTGATATATTAATTTCAGTGTGCCTTTTGGTGCCTATTATATATATAGGTATTATATTTAGCTTTTTAATTATGTTTTGTGTTTATTTAATTTATATTTAAAAATTTCAGAACTGAAGTACAACCAACACGTTCAACATATCTGAAGAATTTCGCTCTTCAAGAAGATCTATCGACACGCCTTCGCTTCGCTCCACTTCGCTTCGCTTCGCAATTAAACAATGAAGGTAAATAGTAGGTAGTTTTTCTATCGAGTTTCACAACTTCGCGATATATTCTATATTGTAATTTATGTTTTACTAGCTGCGCTCCGCGGTTTCACCCGCGTGGCTCCGCTCCTGTTGGTCTTAGAGTGATGATATTATAGCCTTCCTCGATCGATCGATCGATCCTGGGCTATCTAACACCGAATGAATTTTTCTGATGGGTGTTGGTGAAATCAGCCCTTTTTTTTATCAAAATAAGCCTTTCTTGGTAAAAATGGAACGTCAAACAACCTAAGTTGTTGAATTTGATATTTTTGGTTATAAGGCATTCATCACCATCATCATCAGCCCATATACGTTCCCACTGCTGGGACACGGGCCTCCTATGAGGGTACAGGCCATAATCCACCACGCTGGCCAAGTGCGGGTTGGCGGATGACACATATCGTCGAACTTTTGATTCTTCGACATGTCGGTTTCCTCACGATGTTTTTCTTCACCGTTCGAGCAGTGGTGATGTTACAATATGCGCAGATAAATTGAAAAATCAATTTATTTCCTGCGCGCTCGCCTGGTCTCGAACCCCGGACTTATCGATTCGAAGTCCGAGGTCTCACCACTGAGCCACCACTGCTCATAAGGCATTGAAATGCTTTAAAAATCGGATTGCCGTGAAAGGATGCGAGTTCGAATCTCGTGATCGATTTTTTTCTATTCCTTATAAATTTATTAAGTACCTAAGTTGTGTTTAAACCCTAGAAAGACTAACACATACAAACTTTCGCATTTATCATATTAGTAAAGTAGTAAAGTAATGTATTAGCACAGAATTTATTTCTTTTTTGCGCTATCCTTATTCTTCTCACATTTCCTTTCCTACCAGGTTGCCTGGCAGAGATTGCTGTGTAGCAATAAGGCCGCCTATTGTGCAAAATTTTTGTATCTTATTAGTTTGTACTACATTTCCTACATGGTTTTGTACAATAAAGTGTTATCTTTCTTATATATAAAAATGAATCGCAAAATGTGTTGGTAAGCGCATAACTCGAGAACGGTTGAACCGATTTCGATAATTCTTTTTTTATTATATTCCTTGAAGTACGAGGATGGTTTTTATGTAGAGAAAACGTAAATATGTACCACGGGCGAAGCCGGGGCGGACCGCTAGTAAATAAATAAAAATAATAGTTAATATGCATATGCAGTGACATAGATTTCTTAGCACTTAGGTTTCTTCCTATAAGTCTAACTAAGGTACAGGTGAGGTCATTAACCCCAAGTCAATGGTCGTTTGTAAAAGAGTTTTAGGGTTTCCAGGAACCCATAGCAAAACGTCTGCCAAGTTTGTAAACTTGATAACGCAAGTTATAATTATAATTTTATTTTTAACTAGCTGTGGCCTGTGACTTCGCCCACGTGACGTTTGCGAATGTCTTTTGAATTAATAAGGATAAAAATATAACATTTTTAGAGACGATAACCACAATACTACTATACTAATATTATAAATGCGAAAGTTTGTAAGAATGTATGTATGTTTGTTACTCTTTCACTCGAAAATAAAACGATTTGAACAGCTACTCGTCTTGCCTATAGTTTTCCTTGATAAATGGAATGCTAACATAGAAAGATTTTTTTTAAATTGGACCCGCAGTTCCTGAGATTATAGCTCGTTCAAGCAAACAAATGAACTCTTCAGTTTTATTTTTTATATTAGTAAGCAAGTATATCTAATAATATTAAAGCTAAAAGAGTTTGTTTGTTCCTATTTAAGGCTATATATATCATCACGCTAAAACTTCGGGTAAAACCATGGGGCACAGCTAGTATCTCATCTAAAACATAAGCCTTTATGACGCAGTCGGGTAATAGATCTAAAAATAAATACTAATTTGTTTTGTCTAGCTTTCAATAATATTTTATTTAACATGAAAGACTCCTACGATATTTCAAAATGAATGAATAATTTCAAATTGATATTTACCACCTACGTACTTACATTTGAATGTTTATGAAAGTCTGTCACGA
This sequence comes from Colias philodice, assembly GCF_061535455.1. Lineage (NCBI taxonomy): Eukaryota > Metazoa > Arthropoda > Insecta > Lepidoptera > Pieridae > Colias > Colias philodice. Next base: position 4,525,247 of record NC_143115.1, read on the forward strand.
TTTCATGTCTAAACGGGTGAACAGATTTTGATAAATTTTGATATAGGCAAAATAGTAATAGTTGAATATTGGAATAGATGATACTTTGGGTTTGTAAAACTAACAAATATAGTGAAATTACTGCTTAAAGTTTAATTTTTGTACACTAGGTAATCCTATAGAACGTCTTAAAAATATTAAGCATAATATGTCACCCAGAAATACAGCTTTCTTTCAGTGAAAGTGTTATCAAAATTGATTCAACAATTACTGAGCTTATCCACTTCAAATAAAAAAACAATCAATTAAAATATTTCCTGCATACAGCACCTCCTTTTTCTAATCAATTACAATTCCTGAAAATTAACACTATCACAGTAAAAACCATTTTTCAGTCTTGTAAAAATTATACCAAACAATATTTGTGTATAAACCAATGTATAATTATTATATGTATTTTCAATTCATAAATGAAAATATCCCATAAAATTTCAATCGACCGAAACTCTTAAAACTTTACACTCCCGTTTTCAGTCGGTTAAAATTCACGACTGCATGGGACGAACCTACGAGTGACCTTACCAAGGGTCACTCGTCTACGACTAGAGGTCAATAACCTATTATAGATACCTTCTTGTAGACAGCACGTGGGTGTATATTTTCTATTTATCCCATAAATAATTGTATTTTTTTTTAGGGCTGATTTTTCAATCGTTGGTTAAAACTTATTCGTCGAATAACGTATTAAAATTTAAACTACCATTTCAAAAATGTATTTTTCTTGCCTGTAATTGACAGTTTACAAGTGTCATTTTAATATTATCGTGTAATACTTTACTCGACGAATAAGTTTTAACCAACGATTGAAAAATCGGGCCTTAATTATTTTGTTCTTTAAAATTCCCTTAAAATAATAATGTATTTTCTTTGAATTTATTTTTTTGTTAAAATTCAATGTTTCTTGTGATTTCTCGTAAATAGGCTATTTGTTTAATGAATATGAAATCATATTTATTTAACCAAAATAAATATATTACAATTATTACATATTAAAAATTTGTCCGTAACTATGTCTTTAAATTTTTTTTTTTCAAAACGACTGTGCTCATTTTAACGAGATTTTCACGGACGGATAGATAGCTTGTTATAATCAGTGACTGCTATCAAGTGACCTGTAAAGAACAAAGGGTTATAAATAAGTTACCCAAATAACTTAAAAATAACTTGATGAAGTAACGTTCACAACATAGGGTTTGGAGCTAACTGACCTACGACAACTGCGTACTTATTAAGCTTGTTTTTTCTAGCTTTTAACAGTAACTTCGTTCCAATTGATTTTCATAATAACTTGTAGCATTGAGAGATAATGTATCTACTTATATGTAGAAGTATTTTCAAATTCGATTCAGTAGTTTCGTAGATAATTAGGGTTTTGGTACTTGAATACTTACTAGAGAAAATTTTTACTAGGTTAAATAATGTTTTTTTATATTTTATTAAAATGGTAATAACTACAAAGTCTAATTTCGCATCTAATTTTGACTATTGACTAACCTGAGTTTCAATATTGCCAACTGCAAACCCATTTAACAATTATTATGGTGCATTTACACATTCGTGCGAATATCGAAGCGAATAACGAATTCGCATATGTAAGCAGTGCATTCTTATCACCTAGAAATTTACGTATCTATACTAATATTATAAAGCTGAAGAGTTTGTTTGTTTGTTTGTTTGTTTGAACGCGCTATTCTCGGGAACTACTGGTCCGATTTGAAAAATTCTTTCGGTGTTAGATAGCCCATTTATCGAGGAAGGTTATAGGCTATATATCATCACGCTACGACCAACAGGGGTGGAGCCACGGGGTGAAACCGCGCGGAGCAGCTAGTTCGTGATAAGAGTGGTTTTTGGGACGCAATCAAGAGGAAGATGAATGTGTCCACAAAAGTTCGCAACGACGATGTTTGATATGTTACGTCGAGTGTCGAGGCGAACAGCGAACAAGAATGTACCATCACACATTCGTATTCTCTTGATTACGTCCGAATAACCGCAGTGACTGCACTGTACGAATACGAATACGCGAATCGGATTTGTCAATTCGCGCTACTTAGACAGGACAACAGTCACTACATAGTATAAAACAAAGTCGCTTTCTTTGTCCCTGAGTCCTTATTTATGCTTAAATCTTTAAAACTACGCAACGGATTTTGATGCGGTTTTTTTTTTAATAGATAGAGTGATTCAAGAGGAAGGTTTTAGTATATATTTGGTTTTAGACAAAGCGGGCGAATCCGCGAGCGGTAAGCTAGTATCTAATAAAATACCACTTCGAAAGTGTAATTATGCACCACAATCGAAATTTGGAATCCCGAACAAAATACCGGCACGTCGGCAACTCAGTGTGCGTCTGTCCGCGGCGCGGGTAGGGTGTCTGGCCGTCTAGACGGGGTGTAGGGGGTGTCTAGACAGCTGATCTGTAGACCTATACGTATAGAAACATACTATGGATAAGGACTGAGCTTCCTACTCTGTAGTGTGTCAAAGTTTTAGTACGTGCACAGACCACAGTATAAATTACAATATGTACGGGTTTGTAAGGAATATCACGTAGAAATGTGTCTTTTATTTTGAACTAGCTGTGCGGTTTCATCCGCATTGCTCCGCTCCTGTTGGTCTTAGTGTGATGATAAATAGCCTATAGCCTTCCTCGATAAATGGGCTATCTAACACCGAAGGAATTTTTCAAATCGGACCAGTAGTTCCTGAGATTAGCGCGTTAAAACAAACTCTTCAGCTTTATAATATTAGTATAGATTAAAGGTTGTTATTAAGTATTGTTTTTTTGGTGTTTAATTAATTATAAATTTTATTACTCGAATAGGTAATTGACTGGTTTCTTTCCGGAGGATACGATCTTCCTCTCTACTTTAAATCAAAGCTATTGTGTCAAACTTTAAGTTATTGTTATTAAGTAATATTTTGCTTCGGGGATGTTAGTTGTTATTTCTCATATAGATGTTCGTAATTAACTATGTACTTTCTTTCTGTAAGTTAGTCTATCTGTTTCGCTATGAAAATAAATATTTCGTTTGATTGTAGGCGAATGTCTAGATTTTGAAGAAGGTTTCAAAGCCGCAATTTTCAGAGAGACATATTGGTTTAACTTCGCAACCAGTTTTAAAATTAAATGATGTATTTATATTTAATACTAGCCGATGAACAGATACACTTTGTCTGAAAGCATAAGCTCTACGCATAGATTAAATATTATGTTAAACGAAAAATAACCTTCGGACGATAAAATACTATGTACCTAAATCACATTTTCCTGGCTTATAAACATTTTCCTGACTTATACAAATTTTCCTGACTTATAGAAATTTTCCTGACGTATAGAACTTCTCCGTGTTTATGTGCAGGTCCACACTGCGAGCCTAGCGCGGTTGCGACGGCGGGCGCGAAATATCAAACGTATGAAACGCGCCTTTGTGTCCACATTGAAATGACTATGGCGGAAGCCTAGTGCGACGGTAATGAGCAAGCCAGCGCGCGTAGTTTTCAAACTCTCCTATCCGCGCGTTCTGGCCACACTACGGGCCTAGTCAGCAAGCGACCCAATGCGCGGACGGCGGGGGTATCAAACCAGTTTGGTCTTGTCGCTCGACTTCTTATATTATATCCTTTATTGTTTTTCGTAAAATAGCGGTAAATACTTAATTGTTGAAGTGAAACTTCTTTATTTATAAGTGCGATTCAATCTAAAACACTTATATACACCACAGTAATTTTGTAGGGTATAATCTCAATTCTTCATATAAGATTCACCCGTTATTCCTCTGTTTTATTTATTTCGTGTACAACTTCTATAATGATCTCATCTCAAAATCGGACAGTCCAGTAAAAATAGCAAATCGTCCAAAGTTTGCAACACCCGAAAAACGTCGAACCGCTACTTGAGCTCGCGCGTCGGTGTGGCCACCGCGAGCGCCCGCTCGTCGCGCCCGCCTAGGCCGCCGCCACCGCGCATTCAGTGTGGACGCACACTATAGAAATTTTCCTGGCGTATAGAAATTTTCCGGACTTATGGAAATTTTCCTGTCTTATAGAAATTTTCCTTTCTTATGGACATTTTCCATCTTATAGAAATTTTCCTGACTTATTGTAATTTTCCCGACTTATGGATTTTTCCTGACTTATAGAAATTTTTGCGGCAAAGATAAATTTTCCTCACGTATAGAAATTTTCCTGGCTTATAGAGTTTTTTCCTGACGTATAGAAATTATCCGGACTTATGGAAATTTGCCTGTCTTATGGAAATACTCCTGGCGTATGGAAATTTTCCTGTCTTATCGAAATTTTCCTGGCGTATAGAAATTTTCCTGACGTTTAGAAATTTTCCGGACTTATGGCAATTTTCCTGTCTTAAATTTTCCTTTCCTATGGAAATTTTCCTGGCGTATAGAAATTTTCCGGACTTATGGAAATTTTCCTGTCTTATAGAAATTTTCCTTTCTTATAGAAATTTTCCTGACGTATAGAAATTTTCCTTGTTTATAGAAATTTTCCTGACGTATAGAAATTTTCCTTGTTTATAGAAATTTTCCTGGCGTATAGAAATTTTCCTGACGTATATAAAGGGCATTGAAACTTTCTGGCATATCGACCCGCCGCCATTTTGATTTTTTTTCAAAATCGCGGCGCACGATTAAAGTGGTATGTATGGATAGAGGACACATAGACGAACAAAAAATGTCTAATAACATAGTACCCTAAAGCGTCACATTACCGAGATATTTGGAGGTAAATATTCACTTATGAGTACAACGACAACACTAAAAATTGACTTATTACGTGTCTATATGCATAATATTATCTCCAAATAATCACTCCCAGGTAGATTATTATTATTAAGAGTTTATTGGAAGAAAGTAGGTACATTCATTACATAAAAACAGACATACATTACATAAAAATGTAAGTAATGTAATGAATACCTACTTTCTTCCTGTAATAATAATAATCTACCTGGGAGTGATTATTTGGAGATAATATTATGCATATAGACACGTAATAAGTCTATTTTTAGTGTTTGTCGTTGTACTCTTAGCTGAATATTTACCTCCAAATATCTCGGTAATGTGACGCTTTAGGGTACTATGTTAATAGACATTTTTTGTTTGTCTATGTGTCCTCTATCCATACATACCACTTTAATCGTGCGCCGCGATTTTGAAAAAAAATCAAAATGGCGGCGGGTCGATATGCCAGCGTCCATACAAAAAGTTTCAAACCCCTTTCCTTGTTTATATAAATTTTTCTGGCGTATAGAAATTTTCCGGACTTATGGAAATTTTCCAGACGCATAGAAATTTTTCCTGACTTATTGTAATTTTCCCGACTTATGGATTTTTTCTGACAGAAATTTTTGCGGCAAAGAGAAATTTTCCTCACGTATAGAAATTTTCCTAGCTTATAGAATTTTTCCTGACGTATAGAAATTATCCGGACTTATGGAAATTTGCCTGTCTTATGGAAATTCTCCTGGCGTATGGAAATTTTCCTGTCTTATCGAAATTTTCCTGGCGTATAGAAATTTTCCTGACGTATAGAAATTTTCCGGACTTATGGCAATTTTCCTGTCTTAAATTTTCCTTTCTTATGGAAATTTTCCTGGCGTATAGAAATTTTCCTGGCTTATAAACATTTTCCTGACTTATTCAAATTTTCCTTGTTTATAGATTTTCCTGGCGTATAGAAATTTTCCGGACTTATGGAAATTTTCCTTGTGTATCACTGTTCCAATGTGACTGAGTAACAAACATACAGACTTACCAACATAGTACCTATGTATGTATTGTTATGTGATTAATTTATTAATATCAAAACAATCATCAATTATTAAGTTTGAAATTATGATCAAGGTCATTCAATTTATTTAATCAAATAAAATACATACGATCGAAACAAATACAAATCATTTTTTTATTTGAATCATTAATTGTTATTAAATCAATAATCATTAGGTACATGCATAACAATAAACGAACGTAAATAACACACACGTAAAAAATATTGATCAAACTCACATACAAACACTGTAAGTGAAAATTTAGCAACCTACGTATTTATAAAAAAAAGGGGAATAATAAAACGAGCGACTGAAAATAAAGTGAGCGACTGATTATGAGATACTGATTTAATAACTTGAGCGGTATGAATTTGAGTAATCGACAAATAAACTAAACAAGCAACGAATATTAGTTGATAATAAAATACAGATTGAGCGTACTAAAGGAGGATTGTGATTAATCCATTTGATATATTAGAATTCTAACTGTGTGATTACATTACTATATGAGCGAATAGATTACTAAGTGAGCGACTAAATTACGCTCATCTAGAGCGACTAAAAACACTAGAATAAATTGTTCAAATAGTTATTTGATAAAACTTTCAAAAACAAATTGAACTGATAGTACCTACTCTGTCCATTATAGTATTATTCAAAGTGATTTTTCTATTCGAAATAGCTCGATTAAGATAAAATGCCACTCATTATAAATAAATCATATGCCAAATAATGAAAATAATACAAGACGTAATTTTGTCACTCAAACAATTAATATTAGGTCGCTCAAATATTATGAAGCTGCTCATTTTGTATTTTATGTAACGCAAATTAATGTTTGTTAGTTGCTGATCTATTAATTTTTCACGCTCGCAGTCAGTCGCTCACTTAGTAATTCTGTTACCCCAATTAATTATTTTTAATTTACAGTCACTCGTTTAAATACTACCCTAAAAAAAATACGACACAGTTTTTTAATACAAAAAATACGCCTTTTATGTAAAAAAAGTAAAAAAATATATTATTTACCCACATACAAAATCCAAAAAGTGAAAATTTAAGCCCATATTAAAAAAAGTTTTATGGCACAATTCGTACTAATAATATTATAAATGCGAAAGTAACTCTGTCTGTCTGTCTGTTACGCTTTCCCGCTTATACCTCTCAACCGATTTTGATGAAATTTGGCACAGACAATCTTTAGACCCTGAGAAAGAACATAGGCCTTTTATTGCGAAATATGTACCACGGGCGAAGTCGAACGGACTGCTAGTTTTTTATAAAAAAAAATCTTTCCTTCCGTAAAAAAAGTGTAAATAACCAAATATCAAAAGCTAAAATAACGTAATGCCAACAAAACGGTTTCTGTAACGAATCATAGATAAAAAAAGCGCATAAAGACTGTCCCGCGTCTTTGTGTTTTCTTTTTTTTATATTTTTGTTCGATTTTTAAAAAAACGCGCCAAACATCTGTTCTTGTTCCCACGGCTTTACCGTTCGCTGTTTTTTTTTAAACAGCCACACCTGTCGACCGCGAATTTTTAAGGAAAGCGAATATTTTGATTCGTTCACAAATGTTTTTTGTTTGATGTAAACATTGAACAAGAATAATAAAGAAATAGAGAGTGCATTTGAATTTGAAATATAAAACTGTAGTATTTTTAACTCAGATAAGAAAAAAATAATTAAAATCTATTTGAAGTGGAACTTCTTTAGGCGCGTTGAGAGTAAAATTTCATCGCGTCATGGAGTAAAGCGACGATGTTGGTATTTTTGGATCTTGCCAAAGAAGTTTCACTTCTGACACGGTGTGCTCAAAATACACGATCTTTTTTTGCAAATTTCCATAGCTCTATGCAAAGATCGATAACTTTTCTGCTATAAAAAAATATGCTTAAATACGCACTTGACTTCCTTTTATTCAAGTACTAATAATACATTCTAATATTATAAAGCTGAAGAGTTTATTTGTTTGTTTGAACGCGTTAATCTCGGGAACTACTGGTCCGATTTGAAAAATTCTTTCGGTGTTAGATAGCAGGGATAGCTATAAGCTATATATCATCACGCTAAGACCAACAGGAGCAGAGCAATGCGGGTGAAACCGCGGGGCACAGCTAGTATTTTATAAACTTACAGAAATGTTTCTCATTTCAGATGGAGACTGGAGAGATGGACTGAGGGGGCTCATCAGCGGTTGCTACTAAGATGCTAAGTATCACATTAGTAAGTAGATTAGTAGAATAATTCTACTATACTAGAATTTCTACTATCTTGGTGTAAGTATTTACTGTCTTACCACAAAAAACTTTAGACAGGTTTTAACTTTAGGGTTCATACGCACTATGCGGGTAGCCGCATAGCGCATAACCGCAGGATGCGGTTGCGAATGCGGCCAGCCGGACGGCTACCCGCATAGTCCGGTTGAAGAACCGTTGCGATTTGCGGTCATGTCGATCCATTTCAAAGATGGAAATGGAAGAAGTTGCAGCTATTTACTACATTTAGAGCGTATACGCACTATGCGGGTAGCCGCATTGCGGGTAGCCGTCCGGCTGACCGCAAGCACAATTATGTACGTAATATTCATTTCTATGCGCACTGTGCGGTCTGCGGTAGCCGCATCGCATACATAATATTGTGCTTGCGGTCAGCCGGACGGCTACCCGCAATGCGGCTACCCGCATAGTGCGTATACGCTCTTACACACGTTACGTAAAGAAGAAAAGCAAAGAAAGAAGTACTGGGTGCATCCTTATTTGCAAACACGAGATGAGAGCAAGTGTTTTGCAACCACGTGCACACACTCACTCAATGGCGGGCAGCCGCAGACTGAACCGCACAGTGCGTATAGCAACCGTCCGGCTGGCCGTCACTCGGGCCGCAGCTCTCCGAGCAACCGGAGCGGTCTGCGGGTAGCCGCATCGCAGTGCGCATAGAAATGAATATTACGTACATAATTGTGCTTGCGGTTAGCCGGACGGCTACCCGCAATGCGGCTACCCGCATAGTGCGTATGAACCCTTAATCTGGTTTTGTCATATTTCACATAGACAACTGTTAAAGTGACAGATCCCTGGTTTAAAGTTAGACTGTGTTTAAATTGTCTTGTGGACCAATAATATTTTATTGTTGTCTTTAGTTACAGTCAAATTCTATAATAATCCAAGTTTGAAATCTTAAGTTAATATTCTATACAACTTTTTTGTAGTTTTCTCCAACGGGGATCGAACCCAGGTTTTTTTTATCAAGCTTATCTTCAGAGCTTGCAAAAATTTTAAATCTGCTTTTACAACGCATTTAAAATTAATAAAATGGCGTGTTGAGAATAAAATTTCAAGGTCGCGTCCTGGCCATACCGTCACGTCATGGAGTAAGTCGACGATTTTGGTATCTGTTTCAGAGTATCACGCGAAACCGCGTGTTGAAACAAGCTAATAATATTTTTGAGTTTTCAGTTGAATTCAACATGGCGGGGCGGTTATATTCACAATCTGCCTGAAGTTAAAGCAAGTGTCATAACTCAACTAGATAGTGTAGATAGGTTACCAACACAACATTCGGTCTTCAAACACGGCACACTAACAACTACTACACTAACACACTAACGCACACACGATTGTCGATTAGACGTCAGAGTGAGATGGCATGATTCAACTATCGTGAGCGAAAAAGGGACAACTGAAGTCTGAACTGTGGCTAAGAACCTATCTACACCATTTCTCTAATAATATATTTTAGGTACTAGGTATGACAAATTGAAAATACTCTCGCAATTTTGATCGGACTGAAGTTAGGTGCGAGTCGCGTCAGCGTAAAATAAACACTATGTAACAGTAATAAGAAGTAAAATACATGAGCAAGAGGTGCTAACTTCAGAGCGGTCATTAATTTTGGGGATTATTGTAAATGTCATGTGACGTCACACTAGCAAGAAAATACGTTATTGTTATTTTCATGTAAATAAATTGTATTTATGTGAAAATAATAGCCACTCCATAGTTTTTATTGAAGTGAAACTTCTTTACCGGGGTTGGAAAAAAATTTAGTGTAACATTTTTTCGTTACGCGTGACATTTTTCCGTTACGCGCCATCTTTTTCTTATCCCTACCACGCGTGGTTCGACGTATTTCTGTCAAGTTGCATATAATAATAGGTAAATTATTTTTTGAAAAATAAGGTCATAAAGAAGTTTCACTTCTTACGTGTGTGTGACTAGTACACGCACACATTTTTTTTTATTAGTTACTAGCGACCCGCCCCGGCTTCGCACGGGTGCAATGCTGATACTAAATACACTACAGAAAAATTGTGAACGTTGTATAGGTATAAAAATATAGCGGCCCGCTCCGGCCTCCGGCATCGCACGGGTATAAAATACATAGCCGGGCGGCCGCAAACGCTACGTCCTGCAATTTTTAAATCTGTAATATCTTCGAAAATATTCACTTAAATCATACGGTGTAAAGGGCCATATAGATCTATATTAAATGAACAATGTATCCATGGTATTTAATTGATTAAGGATTAATGCTGTATTGGTTAAAATCGCTTCGAAAATTAGCCATTATTTGTCGTAAAAAGTAAATGACAAAAAAAAGTTATTGTGGGTTATCCATAAGAGATAGACATATACCATCGCGGACTTTTCTGTAGACCTTTTCAATGTGTATAATACTTAGTACATTATTTTGATAAAACTCGTAGGGTTCAGCCTGCGTTTGCAATGTAAGCGGAATAAATGTAATTTTTTACGACATCACATTAGAAACCTCAAAAATAACAGTACTTCTCCACTACTTAATGGATCTTATTATACATATAAACCTTCCTCTTGAATCACTCTATCTATTAAAAAAAACCGCATCAAAATCCGTTGCGTAGTTTCAAAGATTTAAGCGTACAAAGGGACATAGGGACATAGGGACATAGGGACAGGGAAAGCGACTTTGTTTTATACTATGTAGTGATGGCTTGTTACATTTTTATTTCTGTTAATTCGTATGCTATTTTTTTGTAATAAGTAATATCTTCATCGAATTTTAGATTCGCTAGTACAAAATTAAACACTCGTTTAAATTCAATTATTTTGATAATAATTTGTTTATGTAATTGCACGCCTCTGGGTACTACTGTCACTTCGCGCAAAACATCTGATTTTTCAAACTTAAAATGTCTTTATGTATCATACATTGCACTTGTAAGATAATACATACACACACATATTAAGAAAAAACACTATTTTTAACGTTCATGATATTTTTGATGTCATTTTTGTTATTTAAACTAGTTAAAAAACAGTTTAAAAAAGTTCTGTCTTGGACGTCCGTGTGTCTGTATGTGCGGATCCTTTTTCTTGTTAACACGATAGCGACCGAAATACTTTACTAATCGAGTCTTTTTTTTTCTCTTACGCTTGAGTATGCTCAGGAATAGAACCCTTTCATTTTTCAGGGCCTGATTCGATGTGGTTTAATTGTTATTAAATAAACAAAAATAATAATTAATAAATATTTATTAAAAAAAAATTATGAGGCGTGCACTTTTGGATTTTCCAAATTATTTTAATATTTAATCATTTCATAGGTATTCAAAGCGAATCTAAGATTTTTTAGCTATTTTTTAAATTTGTTTTATGTTTTATTTAATGTATACTTCTTTGACAGTAAGTATTAAAGTTTTTTCTCGGTGAAGTAGTTTATAACTTAGTCTAGATATTCCAAATGATAACTTGAATAATGATCAGATAATATAAAATATTTGTTTTCTTAATTTTTCGTTGCAATTATTTTGCCAGTTATAGTTCTTTCTTAGAATATTCTGCAACTTTGTAATTACACCTTTGCATAAACAAATTTATATTCGAGTGTGTCGTTATGATTATAACTTATTAAAAAAAAATAATTAAAAAAAAATAATACACACTATGTATTTTTTAATGCACAGCTTGTCAAAGAAGTATATATATTTATTTTTTATTTGTGTCTTTAGCCCTTGGACCCTCTTAACTGAAACCCGTAGATCCGAACTTGTGCGCAAAGTCGTTGAGGAGTCGCAACTGCGACTTTTCTGTCGCACGACTGCAAAAAAGTCGCAATGCGATCGACCTTTCACTCAACTACATGAAAATGTATATTAGAACACCATTTTATTGGCCTTCTTGACAATGGGCAGCGTTGGGCGAGTAGAGGCAATCACGATAGTGTAGAGCCTAAATGTCTATGATCGGCCGTCATTGTAGCTATTCATAATCGCCGTACTGGTGACTAACATTGACGAGTGTTTGTTGGGCCAACGCTGCCCATTGTGAAGAGGGCCCATTACATTGTAATAAATTGCGTTTTGTACGTAATTTTTCTTGAATGACAATACATCGTTCTATCTACATCGACCGATACATTAGTAGTGTTTGAGCGTACTGCGACTAAGTCGTGCGACTTTTCTGTCGCAAGTCTGCCCCTCACACAAGTTTGGTGATACGCGGGAGCAGTTTTGGCGGGATTTCGACGCTCCATCATTTTTAAGCTAGATCATTTTTTATTATTTATATTATTTTGCATAATTTGTAGTAAAATTTTGTTGCACTTTATTTTTTGTTTATTTATTTTAATGAATAGAATTATAGATAATTCGTATTGTATGCTATCTCATGAATGTGAAATGACTTCTTTCTCTTTCACACTCATGTTATACGTATGCATACGAGTTATTTGTTTGTTTTTTTTTATTGATACAGATTGTACCCACATAAAAAAATAATTTAATTAATAATAATAACATAATAAATTTTCATACAAAATTTTTCAATTAAGTTGAGTAAGGTACGAGGTTAGCAAGGCCACCAAGGCACCTTATTACATTTTTTTTAAACATTCATTATATTTAACTAATTTTATAATTTCCAGAAGTTGTAAAATTTGTTATAATTGTTTTACATTTGTGTATAGTTCAAGGTTTGATCCTAATAATATTAATCATATAATTAGTATTTACCTGTATGAATATTATACATTGGAATATTTTTTGTATCTGTTACTTTAATATAAACTGTATACGTATGTCTATGGTCTTGTAATGGTCTTATATTTTTTTATCTGTGACAATATATTTATTTATCTATATTATATCGGAAAGAAGAATGAAGATAAGCCTTCGTCGGGTTGAGGTAGTAGGTTGTATAGTACAGTATTACAACATTTAGGAGTAACTGTATAGCCTGCTAACTTTACTCGCTGTTGGCATAGCAACGGTTGCCATGGGAACGAAGACAGAAGAATAACGTGTCATAATCGAATACAGTATAATCCGTTTATTTAAATAATTATGGGAAATTAATAAGGTTTTTTGTTTTATTTATGTGATAATATTGCGCAAAAGTATTGCATCTTAATACGTAGTTTTTTTTTGTTTAGACTAAGGTTTTGAATTATTTGTACTTGCCGCTTTTCCCGCATTTTTTAACCTGTAATAATAAAATATACCCTGTCTTTGAATGAATAGGTAGTTATTGCACTTTCTAATTTTTTTAATTATTAAAAACTTTTGTTTTTCTTTTCTCTTTTGTTACGAATTAACTACGATTAATTAAATGCTTAAAACCACATTTATATGTTCATTTATATTTATATGTTTGTTTAAAACACAATGCTTATATTATGTACCTAATTGTTAATTTGTAGTACTTATGCATAAGCTTAGTTTAGTTTAGTGATTATTTACTTGATTTTAAATTATTATGTACCTAGTTATGTTTTATTTTGCTCTGTTATAATTTCGAATAAAGTGTAATCAAAAAATTCAAGTACATTATTATTATATTATGTTTTTTGTTGTTATATATTTTGTATTTTTTCATTAATTAGCAACGCATGAATGGAAATATATTTTTTTTATTTGCTATGCTTGGTGTTTTATTTTATTAAGAATCTATATTTTTTTACTTTTCCCTAAACATATAATCATAAAGATATACACACACAAAGAGTCGGTTAAGACAACCGTCTCATTAATAACCTAGGCGTTTTATTAAATGACGCCATTTAATTAATTAATATCTTCCTGAATGATATCAAATCTGAGGACGTTAATATTTATGAGATTTTTCTATGGAATGGCCGGAATGGCAGAAAGGCGCGGGTTCGAATCCCGCTTCAAGATCTATTTTTTATCTATTCTTTAAATTATTCCTCAATGCTTTTGAATGCTATAAAAATAAATAGAAAATTCAGCGATATTTCTGGGTTTTTTATCGGGCAGAGACTATAGAGCATTAGTTACATTATTTCCCAGAAAATTGCATTATTAAAAAAATGATCTTTTTTGCACATTTTTCCATCACATTTTTTCATCAGGGTCCAACTAGAACTTATTAGTAGTTAATAATAATACTACCACTAGGTATAATTCAACTGTACAAATGACAACTAAATACTCTAGTATAAAAATTAAATTATTTTTCATTTTTTTTTTTGTTTTATATCTATGTCTTATTTTCATCATCTTGGTACTCAATAACTCTCAAATATATGATATTTTTCCACTATAAGTACATACTTAGTAAAAAACGATATTAATAAAATATTAAGCGGATTGTACTGGTATAACAAAAAAGAAGAAAAAAATGTGTCCCCTATTGGGCTTGTCCCGGACCTCTTTTACTATGTCAGGAGGGGGACGGAGAGCAACAAGCCCAATTGGGAGCCGTTTATCTCAAAATAATAATATTTCATTCAATATAATCATTTATTGTATTTTATATGAATTAAAACAATCACAATCACCCCATAGTATAAATTATGTATATGTATTCTAAGGTCTATTAAACTACACAACGAATTTTGATGCAGTTTTTGTTCATAGGTAGACCGTAGAATGATTCAAGAGGAAGATTTTAGTATATATGTATAATTTATTAGGTTGCATACAAAGCCTCGGGCGGAAGGCTAGTTACTATGTATATATTATAGGCTTCGTATTTAACACGCTTAACCACATGAAATTATTGTATTATTATCTATCCTTGATGACAAAGTTTGAATTAAATCTGTAAAGGTCTAATCTAAATAAAGGTTTCATATAATAAAATAAATAAAAAAGCCTTTTATTTCCACACACTTTGGATAGTTTTACAATTTTAATTTGTGTTAGTTACAATTTGCAAAAAAAAAAAAAAATAAAAATTTAAATTCAATTTAGACAGTTATACAAATACAAATTGTGTTAGTAATGTGTTAGTATTAATTGTTGTGTTGGATCCCACATTGGGTGAAGGCCTCCTCCATCTTCCTCCACTGATGCCGGTCTTTACCGCAGGAAGCCCAGTCCTTCCCAGCTATATCGACAATGTCATCAGACCACCGTCTGATTGGTCTACCTACATTCCTCAATCCTTCCGGTCCTTTCCACAATGATGTTTCCGATGTCCAACGTCCGTCAGTATAACGGCTTATGTGTCCAGCCCATTGCCACTTGAGTTTCGAGAAGGTTTCATATAGATGAAACTAAAATAAGCGTGTTCAGAATGTATGTTTGTTTGTACTTAGGTATGTCCTTCAAGCAATCGTAAACTTCGCCTTTAATCATGTTCATCTTCAGTTCATCTTCAGCAAAGTGTTCATGAGCCCACGACCAATATTCGACGTACCTACTACAGACGAAGCCGAGGTCAACAGCTAGTATAAAATAAACGAAAGTCGAGTTGGTAGATTGGATTATAATTTTTTGGTTATGTTGATTGGTGGATAATAACTGATAAAATTTTGAAAAGCCAAAGTACCTATTTCAAAAAAATTATGCTCTAACGAGATAAATTCATGAAATTATTATAGGTATTGTTACCAATCCTTGATAATACAAAGTTTGAATTCACACAAATAAGCATCGTTCTGCCAAAATAAATTAAGTAAAAGTATTTTTATACCTTTGTGATAGCTTACAAATACATAAAGACATTGTGATTTTCAGTAATGTAAAACAAAATTCTGAGTAATAGTACCTACGAACGCATTAGAATCTTATAAGAATTAAACTAAAATTTTCAGCTCAATTGTGTACCTATTAAACTAACTAATAATATATTTTGTATAATAGGTACCTACTTTCTTGCAATAGTCTAAGTTTTGATGAGTTTGACAAAATGCTTAAACTACTTCTACTCACGATATACCTACACCTCCATCATTTAAAATCATGTAAAAAAAAGTTTGAATTAATTTTGTTTTCATCCATCGTATTGAATTGTTAAATTAATGTGCATATAATGTTAAATAAAAATAAATTGTTTATATATCAATTGTTGTTTTATTAACCTTACCCTACTTACCTTATTTCTTAAGTAATTAAGATATTCTACAAAAAATAAAATTATGATAAATATTGGTTAAAAAATTTACTTAGAAACTTTCTTAATGTATCAAGCAATGCACAAATATTATTTGTCAATACACACAGCGCCATCTAGTTTTAAAGTTGGAAAATTTTCGACTGTAAAGGATAAGCTGGAAATAATATTCATAGTGAAGTTAATAATTTTAATCTATAAATCTAATCCTGTATAATAGTTGAATGCATAATCTCGGGAATTACTGGACCGAATTCAGAAAATTATTAGCCTATTGAATTTAATATGATTCTTCACAGTTTATTTTTACAATATTACCTATTTAATATTTATATTTTTTTAATATCAATTATTAGGTTATCGAATAAACCGTTGCTGGAATACCGTTCATTTTGGTCTATTACATCATAAACTTTCGCATTTATAATATTAGTAGGATAGGATATTGGAGTAGTTGTAGAACTTATTGCCTAATAACATTTCATAGATTATGGATTTATTGGTTTAATTTACATTTATGTCGCAAGTAAATCGAAACAATATGTTTTGAACGAATATTTGAGCTATAATTATTTAATACTGTAAATAAGATTTTTTGTATGATTGAATTGTTATTTTTTATATTTTTAATACTAGCTGTAGATTAGGTATATTTAGTTTTCACGCCATCTAGTGTAGAATAGAAGAAGTAATAAAAGTCAATGTTATTAATAAGATATTGTGTCTATTCAACACTAGATGGCGTGGAAACTAAATGTAGATTAGGTATATTTAGTTTTTGCGCCATCTAGTGTGGAATAGAAGAGGTAATAAAAGTCAATGTTATGAATAAGATATTGTGTCTATTCAACACTAGATGGCGCGGAAACTAAATGTAGATTAGGTATATTTAGTTTTTGCGCCATCTAGTGTGAAATAGAAGAGGTAATAAAAGTCAATGTTATGAATAAGATATTGTGTCTATTCAACACTAGATGGCGCGGAAACTAAATATAGATTAGGTATATTTAATTTTAGCGCCATCTAGTGTGGAATAGAAGAAGTAATAAAAATTCAATGTTATATTTTATATGTTTGTTCTATATTATCAATTTAATTTGGTAAATACATTTATTGATTTTAGATTATTTCAATTAATGAAAATTAATTAAAAGTTGATAAAAATACAAAGAATTATCTTTGCGCTAACTTCACACTATTGAACGATGAGTCAGACATGACGTCATGTTTACATCTGATTATTTAAAAAGGAAAAAAAAAGATTCCTTTTTATACATAGCAACACTAAATACCAAAAGTCAAATTTCTGTCACAGTGGTGACTATAAACTTTATTGTAACGCAACAAGGACTAAAATCCTTGAAGAATTCGAGACGGAAGTTAAGCAAAATATAGGATTGCCAACAATTTGTGTGACGTCACTCGAATGGAGCCTCTAGTCTTCTAAAATTACATGAGCGCATAAGAAAAATGTAATACGGCGTTTACGGTCCATTTTCCATCAATTTTACAAACGAAAGTGCCTGGAGAAGTGTGTGACTCGTGTTCTATTAATCTAGTTTTACGATCGACCAGTGAAGAGAAAAATAATTATTTTGTTGAATCAGTTTCTTTGGTTACCAGGATTATTTGATTTATATTGTGAGTATCACGAAATATCATCGCTAACAATATTCTATATCGATTATAATTCACAAATGTGATAAAAAATAGTGTGAAGCAATTGCGTTGAACACGAACGAAAAGTTTTCGATGTCGCTAAAAATAAAACAAGGTATATTTTTGGAGTGTGTTTCGTGATTTTGCCAAAGAGAGACCGGGTGAGTCGTGTGAAAGTGATTTTACATATTTTGAAGCTTATGACAAACAATAATTGCCTGAACTTTGTGGGATTATCTTTTCCGACCGTGGTGTCAAATTTCAGTCGCCACCAACTGCGTTCAAATTTGTCGTATACGAAAGTAAATATAAAAATTGGTGGACGATTCCTAATTGCTATGGTATCTCACGTCCAAAATTCCCATGACCTTGACATAACACGTTTAAATAATGGACTGAATGTCTGTTTTTGATGCCATACCCACAAGGTCGAAGTTATAAAATTTGAGCTGAAGGCTGTAGCACAATCAACATTTTGAATACAGTCAATAGGACATAGTAAATACGTTTTTAACTTAAGAAAAATAATTTTTATTACAAAAACTCGAGTAAAGTCATAACTTCCAATATATCTAATATCACTCATTAAAAAGCATTAAAATGGCCTTCAAATTCAAATTCAAATTTCATTTATTTACAAGAATGTAGTTACAAAAAAGGTGTTCTTATAGTTATTCCACGAAAATCTAAATATAACAATTCTGTTCTTGTTCTATATAAAATACAGGTATTTGTGTCATAGAGTTGTTTGATATTTACAACATTCAAAAGGGTTCACTTTAAATTTGTCTTGATTTAATTAAAGATATGTTCAAAAATCAAAATATATGTTGAAGGTTTACCTAAAACTATATTCATATAATGGTAAATAACCATTTTTTCTGATTAGAATAAAATACATTTTATATTATGTTTATTTTTGTTCAGATATTGAATTCCAATTCTATTTTTTTTAAGGTTTTGATTCAATTACACAATTGCTAATAAAAGTCTTATCTAAAACGATTCATCATTCATATATAAAGCTTCATACCAACAGACGCACAAACATTAATATTAGTATTTTGATATTATTTATGATCGTAGTGTAAATATTTGCATAAATTAACTAAAAACCTGTTTTGTAAACTAAGATTTCAATGTTATATATATTTCTATGGATACAAATTCCAGTACATAATAGTTTATGTTATATAAATATAATATATATGTAGTTTGTTATCGAATAAATCGGAAATATTAATGAAAAAGTAGTAAATAGTTTCACTTATAACAAAACTACACTTATAACTCAATATATAATAGTTTAAAAATGAACTGAAAAAAATGCTTTAATAAGAAAAACTTAAATCTATCCGTTTGCAAGTACTCAAAATTAAGTCTAAAGAGTGTATTAGAAATTAATGTCTCCGTATTTTAAATTGTTCGTTTTGATAATACTTTCAAAACATGTACAACCATTATCAATTAATAATACATGAAAGAAGGCTTTCAGTACGTCACTTTGTCTAAAACCTAATAAATTATACATATACTAAAATGTTCCACTAAATCACTATCTATAAAAAAACCGCATCAAAATCCATTGCGTAGTTTTCAAAATTTAAGCATACATAGGGGTCAGAGATAGTGACTTTATTTTATACTAGCTGTGCCATGCGGTTTTACCCGGCTGGCTCCGCTCCTATTGGTCTTAGCGTGGTGATATATAGCCTATATAGCCTTCCTCGACACTGTTATGGCACAAGGAATAGAAATAAAATTGAAATGCCATTTTATAGGTTAGCTAAAGTTAAAAATTCATTTATGGGCCAAGGTATACGTTTTTACAATAGAATTCCTCATAGTATTAAAGAGTTTAGTAGTGTTAAATTTAAAACTTATTTAAAAAATGTATTAGTTCAGAGAGCCTACTACAGCATTAAGGAATATATGGAAGATGAAAATCCATGGAGGGTTGTCGCGTAAGAATAACAGGACAGTTCTTTGGCATATTATGATAATATATAATATTATGTAGTTAGATGTAAGTAACATGTAATGTAAAATTATATTGTATATGGACATGACTTTAAAAGAGCAACTATGGAGTTTCTTGCCGGTTCTTCTCCATAGATACTGCTTTCCGAATCGGTGGTAAATTTAAAGAATGTAATGACGATTCAAAAGTGCTTCTGGAAGAAGTCTAATTGAATAAATAAATGTTTGAGTTTGAGTTTGATGAATGGGCTATCTAACAACGAAAGAATTTTTCAAATCGGACCAGTAGTTTCTGAGATTAGCGCATTAAAAAAAACAAACACTTCAGCTTTATAATATTAGTATAATAGGTATGCTCTAGTTATGTAGTGATACTATAGTGCTATAGAAACACATCTTGTTATGACACTAAGTGTCTGCCTTAATTCATATAACCTTAGTCATTGTTTAGGTTTTAACCAATTAGAAAGAACTAATTTGACCCATTTTTTGTTGTTTTCTATGGCTTCTAAAGACAATGTGCAAAAACTAAGTATTAGTTGACTACAACTCAAGTTTAAAATAAATTTAAAATGTTTGCTATTGCCTGTATTATAAGACAGTATCTTCAGTTGAAGAAAATATTGATAATTTGTTTGTGTGTATGTCTCTCAAACAGGAAACCTGCATAACCAATTTTGATCATTTCTAATTTAAAGATACATGTTCTGCATATTTTATGCAGTTTTTACGACAGGACAGTTTTCTGGAATGATTATTACATAATATGAAAT
This sequence comes from Colias philodice, assembly GCF_061535455.1. Classification (NCBI taxonomy): domain Eukaryota; kingdom Metazoa; phylum Arthropoda; class Insecta; order Lepidoptera; family Pieridae; genus Colias; species Colias philodice. Next base: position 4,545,832 of record NC_143115.1, read on the forward strand.
ATGTTAAATGTTACATTGATATTATTTTAAATGGACAACTACAGAATTTCTTCTCTGAAGAAACTGCTTTCCGAACCTGTAGTATATATTTTTCTGTTAAAACATAATCAAAGATATAATTTATTTAATTAACTATATAGTTATAAAACAAACTAAGTTAACATACGCATATTGATTCTAAAATTATTCACATTTTTGTAAATTCCCGGTCTGTTTAGGTGATTTTACAATAAACATAAATAATAAATAAATAATACATACGCCTGGAATTACCAAGGATAGAATAAGACTACTGCCTATATTTTATTACTAAAAGTATACTACAGCTACAGTCGTTTCTGAGTTGATAAATTATTTAAACAAACAAAAACTTTCCTCTTACTTTATTACTTTGAATACTGCGTTTATCTTTTTATAAAATCTTTTCAATGAAATATAATCTGCATATATTAAATTTACATGTTTGTTATCAATATCCACTGAAACAGCAAGACTGATATAGAATTCTTCAAGTTATATGTGTAATAAGGCAGAAAAGTATTTGCCGAGGCAAGTGTTTTTATAACAATTAGAAAATAAGTAAATATATAGTAAACTAGTGGTCCGCCCCGGCTTCGCCCGTGGTACATATTTCGCAATAAAAGGTAGCCTATGTCCTTTCTCGGGTATCAAAATATCTCCATACCAAATTTCATGCAAATTGGTTCAGTAGTTTAGGCGTGATTGAGTAACAGACAGACAGACAGAGTTACTTTCGCATTTATAATATAGTATGGATATATAATTAGTTAAAAGAGATGGCGTTGCCAAAATATTAAAGTTTTCAAAGACTAAGTTATTATATAATTTTATTATCACCGGCCACTGCATGGAAGCCATAACTTTTTAAGATGCATGTGCATTAGATAATACTGCAGTAACTTGTATATTCCATTTGTATAGATATACTAGGTATGCCCCGCGGTTTTACCCGCATTGCTCCGCTCCTATTGGTTGTAGCGCGATGGTAGATAGCCTATAGCCTTCCTCGATACATGGGCCATGTAACACCGAAAGAATTTTGCAAAACGGACATGTAGTTCCTGATATTAACTAATTCAAGCAAACAGACAAACTCTGAGTGGTATAAAATAAGTATAGACTGAGAAATTTGTCAGTTTGTATCTCACGAGTGGTAACACAATGAACCACATAACTTTTTATAGTACTTAATAATACAATATACAACCTACTTTTTAAAAATACCTGTTATAGATTCTTTTAACAATTACATAACATCATATTTATGAAAACAGTTTCAAAATCGGTCCAGTATTTTCAGAGATTGTTTGGAAATACAAAAAAGAATCTACTATTGTTCAATCCACATAAAATATAACTTTATTTTGTTATTGTTGTTAAATTATAAAAATAATCACGTAATTTATTTTCTTTCTACATAGTTACGTGACAAAATCTTTAATAAAAGATAAATTTATTTTAAGATGTCCTCGCTAGCATGACAATGATAATTTACTTGTTTAATAAGTGAGATTGTCTGTAACTATTTAACTATTGGTTAAGACTTTTATTAGCTTCCCCTGTATGTTGGTACATATGTAACCGACACCTTTAGACTCGATTTTGACGCACTTTAAACGGACAGATTTAATTCAAACTTTGTACACTTATCAAGGATTGGTGACAATGCAATAATTTCCTTTTATATAGGTATTATTTTTGTGGTTAGTGTGACGTTATTAAGCATATAGGCTGTATTATTATGTATTCTGTTGATTGTCCGTAGTCCGTACTAATATTATAAAGCTCAAGAGTTTGTTTGTTTAAATGCGCTAATCTCAGGAACTACTGGTCCGATTTAAAAAATTATTTCGGTGTTAGATAGCCCATTTATCGAGGAAGGCTATAGCTTTATATCATCACGCTAAGACCAACAGGGGTTGAGAAATGCAGGTAGAACCGCGGGGCACAGCTAGTCTGTGATAAGCAGTGCACTTTGCTGCTGCAATACCTATATGGTTTGAATGTTGTCTAAAGTATGAATTTTGTTAGAACTGTCTATGTCTGTGATATTTTCTTCTGTAGTCTATGGTAGGTGTACTTGTGTTGTCTATGGTCAATAAGTGCATCATATTTTTGATAAGATATTGTTTTGGTAAATCAGCTGTTTCTTATCAAATGTATTTAAATATTCACTGAATGTTATCAGTAGCTGATATTGATTATTTACGTTTGTGATAAAATGACAAGTGAATACTTTATATAACTTTACGTGGAAACAGATTTTGTTTCCTATTACTCTTATTATTCTTGCAAATTTTATCAAAATTGGTCAATCATGTTACCTGCGTACATATAAAAATAGATTATTTTATAAGTACACACTAACGACCCCTATGTACGCACACAATATTGACCATGACATTTTACTTAACTCGTACATCAATTACTTATCCACGATAAATCTGATACACATGTAAATTTCACCTCGAGACGTACTTGAAAATGCGTCAATTTTCATCGATCGTATTCTGTTACAGGTGGTGATGAAAATGCAAAAACAGCGACCGCCCAGATTCAAATACAACTAAGGAATCGTAATCTGCCAGAATGCCGGTCGTTTCGCCCACCCGTTATACTCCCACGTCCTCCACCCTGACGGGATCCTATCGATCCTCCTTAACCTCATCCTCAAGTATAGACAAGCCATACTATAGATCCAGCAGTGGGACTTACGTTACGTCGACATTGCGAAGCAGTTACGGCGATAGAACAACAGAATACAGATCTAGATACTCCGATGTAGATGGCAAAAGGGAAAGGAAAACTTCCCTAGTCGAATATGGGAGGAATTCCCGTGCGCCAAGCGTCACAGATTCTGATAGTGGAATATCCTCTAGATATCGTTCGGAGAGAAGCGAATCCAGGTCCAGAGATGTATCAACCACTAGAAGCGAGAGCAGCCGGACTTCGGACCTCAATAGGTCCAAGAGGAATGTGCTGTCCTCGACGGCTCTTGCTATGTCCGCAGCGGAGTTGTACAACAAATATTCGCCAGCGAATTACGTGCCTCTAACGCAGAGAATTCAGCAGAGTAGAGAACAGAATAACTATGGGGAGATATCCAGGTCGAAGTCGATCTCGAATGATATTGGCAGGCCGCCTGCGCCCGAGTTGAGAAACAGGAAGCCGAGGAACTCAGCGGCAACGATTTCAGAGGTAAATATTATTTGATAGCACCGGTATTTAATATCACGTTTTTGTTGGGTTGTTTGTCAACGGAATTTTTGTGATTTATTCCGCTTATAAGTTAAAGGTTGTAATTTTTGTCTTTAATAAACGAGATGGTGCTATTTTACACTTTGAAATATACTTTAATCTAGCTCTGTGATGAACATTTTAATGTAATTCAATATGACTTGCAGAAATAAAAGTATCTAGCTCGTGTATAAATGCTGTACATATTTGGATGATGTGGTTTTTAATATCGCTTTTCATAGTTCCATAATATCTGTTGTAAATATACAAATTCCGCGGACAAACAACGCCGTGTGAGCGTGTATTGTGTGTTCATGTTCTTAACATCGCACTAAAGAAGAGCTATCAAAAAACTGGCTTTAAAATATGTCGCTTGAAAGTCGAGACAATAAATTTTTAGTAATTGGTTTCGAAATTATTTTCTTTTAGGAGTGTTTTTTGCCAAAATGCGCCTTTCACGTGACAATTTTAGCAATTGCATCGTAGTAACATAGGTAAATTCGAAAAAATTTATAGACGCATGTGCGGAATTTATTAGAACTAACACACGATCACACGCTATACCTCATTAATTGCCTCATGATATCTCGCTAAGTGTACAATTTTCAACGATCAGAGACCGGAAGGCAGAAGGTACAAGGACTCGTCGCCGACGCCGAGTTACAGCAAAAGGAACTCTATGTCTAACGGCGTTAAGGACTCGAATGGCAATGAAGTGCCGTCCGTCTCTGAAATTAGAAAGAGATTCGACAAAATGACAGTAACCAAACTGCCGGCTAACGAATCTAAATACCCCTCCAAAACGGTTGAACAATATTTGAGTCAGCTCAAAGAATGTGAGAATGGGACGTCTGGATACACGAAAATCAATCCGAAAGATGACCAACCCGTACCTATACATATGCCAAGTGAAAAGAATGGCTTGAACGGCAGATGGGAAGTTTCCCCAAGCAAAATAACCGATGCGACGCTTAGTAAAACTATATCTGAACCGGTGTCGCTAGCCAAACCTGCAGTAGAAAAAACGGCTATGTCAACATCACTAAACAGTAAATTACAATCAGACAAGCTAGCCAGTATCAAAAGCCAGCTAGACCCTAACAATCCAATAGGAAAAATCCTAGAAATGTCCACGGTAATTCAAGTTGAAAACGGGGACACAGATTACGCGGAACGTAAGAAACTGCGCAACAGCCCAGAGGTTAAGCTTAAAGAATTAAAGAATGATATAGAAAAACAAGTGAAGACGCCAAAACACACATCAAATTTCGCTTCCTACATACAAATATCCCAACCAGTCGCTACAGGTACTTCGCCTAAAGCGGAAAAGAAAACAAAAGTGAACCTCAAATACATTGATTCAGAGGATCGTGTTACACTAGAGAACGACATAGAATCACCGAACGGTACAGGGTTTGAAAATAAAACGTTTGAACATGAGAATTTCCTGAAAAAACGTACGGAAAAAATAGAAGACGATGGGGTTAAATCTATGGAGACGAGTACAGAGAGTACAATAAGTGAGGCGACGGAAGATTCGAGTCCCGAGACGTCGACTCGACTGCGCATCTTGGATAGAGACGATGATTTGAGAACGGTAAGTTGATGATTGTGTCACGTGATGATAGCGGTCGTTGACCCGGAATGTTCTAGAAGATTCTATGGCTATTTCTTTGTAGGTTTTTGATGATGACGTAATTGTAGAAGTTGAAAAAGTTAAACATATAGAACATGATAGAACAGTAGTTCTAGAAGTTTATATGGCTATCTTAATATATATAAATCTCGTGTCACAATGTTTGTCCTCAATGGACTCCTAAACCACTTAACCGATTATAATAAAATTCGCACATCATGTGCAGTTCGATCCAACTTGAGAGATAGGATAGTTTAAACATGTAGGTACCACGAGCGAAGCCGGGGCGGACCGCTAGTTTCTTTATAGATTTTTGATGAGGACGTAATTCAAGAACTTAATAATATTTTTCTAGTAGTTTCTTTGACAATTTCTAAATTTATTATTATTAATAACGTAATTGAAGTTGAAACAGTTAAAAATACTGTTCTAGAAAATTCTATGGCATTTTTTTTATAGATTGTTCGCGAATGAACAAATTATTCACTGAGTTATGACCGCTGTTATCACGTGAAATGTCATTGCTCATTTTTATATACCCACGAATAAATTGATAAGGGAAAATAGATCCTATGTGTATGGAAATAAAGTGTATTTTATTAAAAGTAATATAAAGTTTACTTTTGGAAATATTTGTATTTTTGTGGGTATGTATAATTGAGTTCTGAGCATGTTCGCCTTTTGCTATTTTATACATTTGTTTTTATGTTTTTATTTTTATCGTTCCGATGCGGGTAGATGGTAAAACTTTATTAAATGGTTAATTACGATTAAATTACATGATTCTCTATGCATTAGCTAAAGGGCCCTTCTATGAACTATAATTGAAAATATTGAAGTTTTTTCGCACTGAAATTTCTAATATGTATTACAGAACGTATGTGTGATGGGATGACTGTTTCAAAAACACGATTGGAAAAATTTTGCTCGATAAAAAAAATCCTGAAGACCTCTAAAATATCATATTATCTTCTCGATATCGTGACTGTTTCAGATTTAGAAAATACTAAATATTTTCATTCACTTTTTGATAAAAATGTGAATGGCGATTACGATTTTTAGTTTCGAGCACGTTGATTCCATACTAAACGCGGACCCCCTCACCCCTTACCTCAGGCCCGAATAGCTAAATTTTCGCTGACCGCCTAACCCCTCATTAGTTAATAATATTTTTTAAAGTTAATAATATTTGTCTTGAATTAACTACATATATTGGAAGTGTTAAAAATAAATTTAGTTTGCGTTTGAAAGGTCGATTATTTATAGTCTAGTATTTAATTGTAGAAATCTATAGGATATAATATCCTTTGAATTATTCTTATAAATGCGAATGTCTGCCAGGATGTACGCTTGTTCCTCTTTGACCTAAAAACGGCGTATCGATTCTGGATGAAATTTGGCACGGCGATAGATTATAGTCTGGATTAGCACATAAGCTAAATTAATTTTAGGTTAAATACCACGAGTAAAGCCACAGGCTATCTATTATAGTTTAAAATTATAAATCTGGTTGTAAATCAATATTTTACTATTTCAAGCAAAAACTGCTGAACTGATTTTGCTGCAATTTTATTTCTAGATAGATTTGGTCTTTGGACCTGGAATAATATATAGGTTAATTTATATTTGGACACCGTAAAGATCAAAGTTTAATGTTGGGGCGGCAATTATAATTTTAAATGCTATGTTTATACTTATGTATTATTAATTATTATTTATGGAGACTGACCTGTTCACACCCAAACTGCTGAACATATTCAGATGACATTTTAAGTAGAGATAGACTTGCAGAATGACTTACATAATGGAAAAATATAATTTATATACGGGTTTTTCTTTGACAACGCGAGCGAAGCCGCGGCGGATAGCTAGTAATTTATATCTTGCTCTTTATTCGTTACCATATTCCTTTCTTCTCGTTACCATACTCCTCGGAAACGGCTGGACCGCTTCTCATAAAATTTTGTTCGCCTATTGGGTAGATCTGAGAATTGGCCAACATCTTTTTTTCATACCCATCTATACTAATCTATACTAATATTATGAAGTTGAAGAGTTTGTTTGTTTGAACGCGCTAATCTTGGGAACTATAATTGGTCCGATTTGAAAAATTCTTTCTTTGTTAGATAGCCCATTTATCGAGGGAGGCTATAGGCTATATTTCGCTAAGACCAACAGGAGCGAAGCAATGCGGGTAAAACAGCGGAGCACAACTAGTAACTGATAAGAGTAGGGCAGAACAACGTTTGCCAGCTAATAATAATTAATTAGTATATAGGTAGTCTAGATATCTAAACCTATTGCCTATCTGCCGATGTTTATTTTCTATACAAAGCAAAGTCGAATGTAATGAGCCCGGGTTCGTTGACATTTGCATCCAGGCCGCCGCGTGTGTGTGTGCGTGAGCCGTGTAGATACGTATGTGTGTGTGTGTGTGTGCGAAATTTGTTGGGATGGTGTGATGTTGAGAATTGACAATTTAATTGAGGAGATATGTTTTTTTCGTATGTATGTACCAGCTGTGTCCAAGGATTTCATTCAACTGTTTGGGGATTGATGTTTGACAAAATACCTACTATAGTCCTTTTCACCTATGATGATTCCTGTGACACTTCATCGTGTTCCGAATTACGTATTTTATGTTTAAAACGCGAAAATAATTTTAGTGCATAATATTTTTATTTTAGGCGGCATTATTACCAAAAATATAAAAATGAAACATCTTAAGCTTATAAATCAAAAACAGTATTGTTTAGTTTAATATAATGAAAAATAAAATAAAAAAACACAAAAATATAATACCTACGCAATTCGTGTACATGAAATGGATCGTTGAAAAATCATAGAGTTGGAAAATCATATAATCGGCGCCCATCTTGTGATCGTTTGTCAATCGAGTCAATCGTCTGTACGAGTGCGTCAGCCTTGTATACAAGTTGCATTTTTATATTGATACTTTACGTGGTATTCTGTTATTATTACTAATTGTTATTGTTGACTTTTTGTTGCTGTTGTTTCCTTAGTTAATTGTTGGCGAAATGCCGAAAAAACTAATTTTGGTACTTTATTCAAATCGATTTCCTTTCCATTTAAAATATTATCGATTATCGAAAACAATTGATATGATTTCAGTAAACACATCTCTACACGTGTCAAAAATCCATGTGTCACAGAAATCATCTTAGGTGGAAAGGACTATAGCCTATGATTGCACCTTCCTTTTCAGCCAAAATAAAATATTTCAAACTTTGTATTGCTGTTTGGTTTAGCCGAGAAAACTAGAAATCATTTATCGAAAGTTATACGAATCTAAGTATTTAAAATTTACGGGAAACAGTCTTAAATTGTAAGCTAAAAGATTGCGATTTATTGGTATGTATTATTAATATGTACTTCCATGTGAAAAATAATAGTACTTTTAGATTTTTCAGTTACAATACACAAAGAAATAATTATTTAAATTCGGTTTGCATAATTAGAAACATAACATTCTTCAAAAAAGCCACATTACATATCGTAATATATGTGCCATATTACATAAACATTGGTGAAAATAATGAAAATTACTTATCATTTTTTTGCAAATAATCACATCGCAAAAGAAATGTCTCATTGAAAACACATTGTCGCGTCTAATATTCAATAGACAAATCTAAATATAAAACAAAGTGTAACGTCCAGAAATAAAATGCGGAGCGAGTCCCGCGTTTTTCACGCCACGTGCGAAATTTTGACAGTTGTCCGCCATCTTGTGGAAAAGCCCGCGCTTCTCTGACAGTTTTTTATTTTTTATTTTTTTTATTAAGTGCCAGTAAAAGTGTTATTTTAATAATAATTGTTTGTCGATTAATTTAATAGTAAATTAAATAATATCGCGAAGGTGTAAAATAAAACGCGTGGAAAATTGATGAACATCAAACGAATTGAGATGTTTCGCAACGATATTTAAAATTGAACCTTAGAGCTATATAAATACAGGCGTTTGTAGTTCTGTATTAAAGCTTTAAGCATTTTGCCGCGGTATGCGTCCCTACATACTAACGTGTTAGTTCAAAAATAAATAAAATAGTATTGAAATAATTATCGTGCCAAAATAAAACTGAAGTTAAATCGTATAACTAAATGGATTGTAGCAAAGTGTTTTATTTTCTTATTTATTATATAAAAAGCATCTATGATTTAGAGATACCGTTTGGTATAAACAACATCATTGAAAAACGAAATTAAAATTAAATAGAAAGTGATATTAAATATTCCGTAGCAAAGAATGCATCCACTTTATAAAATTTTCATAAGAGATGTTTAAAATACGGCACATAAATAATTCACAATTATAAATCGCGATTTTTTTTATATCCTAATTGAAAAAATCAAAGACTAGCATGTAATACTTACAGTTATTAATGATATAGGATTAATTTTTATAATTTTCATGTCATTAAAAAAATTAAGGATTATGACTACAGCTATAGAAATTAATTCTCTTACGTCACAATGACGTAGTTTTTCGCACGGTATATTATTTATCTGTGGCTGACCATGACCTCGGCTTATTAATTGATAATTCAAACTCAAACAAACTCAAACATTTATTTATTCAATTAGACTTCTTCCAGAAGCACTTTTGAATCGTCATTACATTCTTTAAATTTACCACCGATTCGGAAAGCAGTATCTATGGAGAAGAACCGGCAAGAAACTCCATAGTTGCTCTTTTAAAGTCATGTCCATATACAATATAATTTTACATTACACTAGCGGTCCGCCCCGGCTTCGCCCGTGGTACATATGAAAAATAGATGTTGGCCGATTCTCAGACTTACCCGATATGCACAGAAAATTTCATGAGAATCGGTCCACCCGTTTCGGAGGAGTATGCAGACTAACATTGTGACACGAGAATTTTATATATAAGATGTTACTTACATCTAACTACATAATATTATATATTATCATAATATGCCAAAGAACTGTCCTGTTATTCTTACGCGACAACCCTCCATGGATTTTCATCTTCCATATATTCCTTAATGCTGTAGTAGGCTCTCTGAACTAATACATTTTTTAAATAAGTTTTAAATTTAACACTACTAAACTCTTTAATACTATGAGGAATTCTATTGTAAAAACGTATACCTTGGCCCATAAATGAATTTTTAACTTTAGCTAACCTATAAAATGGCATTTCAATTTTATTTCTATTCCTTGTGCCATAACAGTGTCTATCTCCTACTTTTGTGTGTAAGTCCGCGTTTTTGTGTACATGTAAAACATTATTAAATATATACTGTGATGGTACAGTGAGGATACCAATATTCTTAAAGAGATCTCTTAGTGAGTCCCGAGCACGTAAATTATATATAGAGCGTATGGCTCTTTTCTGTAATATAAATATAGTTTCTATATCTGCAGCCCTGCCCCATAGTAGAATTCCATAGGACATAATGCTATGAAAGTAACTAAAATAAACCAATCTAGCCGTATCTTCATCGGTGAGATGCCTTATTCTTCGAACTGCATATGCAGCTGAGCTGAGCTTAGCAGCAGTGGTGGCAACGTGGGTCCCCCATTGTAGCTTCTCATCTAGTGTCAAACCAAGAAAAACAGTAGACTCGACAGGGTATAATACCTCCCCGTTTAAAATGATATCCCTTTTGACCTTTTTTACATTTGGAAGGATAAACTCTACACAATTTGTTTTTTTTGCATTCAATAATAAATTATTAGCATTAAACCAATTAGATATGCGTAAAAGAGCAGAGTTTACTTCGTCAACATTTGTGTCATATCTATCCACATTAAATATTAATGAGGTATCATCTGCAAACAGTACTATTTCACACATATCCTGCAAATAATAAGGTAGGTCATTAATATACACTAAGAACAAAAACGGTCCTAAGATAGATCCCTGCGGAACACCAATGTTAATCGGCGCACCGCAAGATTTCTCTCCATTAACAACAACGGTCTGTACCCTGTTCTGAAGATATGAAGCTATGAGGTCCTGAGATAAACCTTTGATACCATAAAAATTTAATTTCCGTAATAGAGTGGAATGTTCTACACAGTCGAAAGCCTTAGAAAGGTCGCAGAATATCCCCAAAGCATTCTTTGAATTTTCCCATGCTTTATATATATGTGACAAAAGAGCTATTCCAGCATCAGTGGTAGAGCGCCCCCTTGTAAAACCAAACTGTTTGGCGTGCAGTAAACCATTTGAAACAAAATGACTACATAATTGATTGTTGGCAACATTTTATGATGTTTTCTTAAAATTTAATTAACGCGGGATTATCATATCGGTGTCACGAGGGTGCAGTGGTATGTTTGTTTCATATCTTGTTCGTTTAATAATTATTGGTTTGAGAAGTGAATGGTAGTAAATTCGTACAGACAGACAATAATTTATAATATGTTATAGTTGTTGCTAGACCAAGAAGTTTTTAAATATATATATATGGATACTAGCTTTCCGCCCACACCTTCGCCCGCGTTTTTTTTTTCAAAGAAAAACCCGTATAGTTCCCGTCCCCGTGGGATTTCCGGGATAAAACCTATCCTATGTGTTAATCCAAGTTGCCCTCTATATGTGTGCTAAATTTCATTGTAATCGGTTCAGTAGTATTTGCGTGAAAGAGTAACAAACACCCACACATCCTCACAAACTTTCGCATTTATAATATTAGTAGGAAGTAGGATAGGATAGGTCGGATGACTTTATGCATTATATGTAATATATGTACATTGTACACATAGAAATGGGCTTAGACTTGGAACGCAATGTCTAATTTAGTAGGCTACTTGACTCAATTTTTTTTCGATGCTATAAGTAATATTCCTCACACAGTATTGTCAAAGTAAGGGCGTTTGTCCACTACAAGGAATTTTACGGTCCGGCATTCCGATTTTTTACGGTCCGGTATGGCACGCAATTAATCTAAATACTAGCTTGTGCACTATACGTAATTTTACTGTCCGACATTTTACTTTTTCCTATTCCGGATGGTTTTTTGAGTTTACGAGTCGCTGTAGGTATAATTGTTTTCGAGTGCCCACTTGCTTGGATTTTACTCTTTTTATTGCATATGCCAATTGAAAGCAAGCTCTTGTTTTACTTTCTTTTAGCTGGCAATGAGATTTGAGAAGTCGGTATTGTTATTTATCCTTACCTTATCTTATCTCAATAAAAATAATATTTTAAAGTTACCTTTTTTAAAGTTACCTTATCTCAATAAAAATAATATTTTAAAGATGGCTGCCAGAAGGAGATTGCATCTGGCTAATTTGGTATTTTCAATTATCAAAACGGAATCACCAAAATATCTTTACGATAAAATTAAATGGAGAGAACAATCAAATGTGTACCCCACAAGAACAACGTCGAATCCCCTTATAGTACCTAAGTATCGTACAAGCGCTTTTCGAGGTAGTTACAAATGGGCAGCAACGCATTGTTGGAACGATTTACCTCCTCCTATTCAGGATAAAAAGTCAAAATTCTCTTTTAATAAGTATTTAGCAGCATACCTCTTAAATAAACAGAAAAACATTTAAAGATTTTAAAGCACATTGTACCTACACGCAATATAATATTCTGGTTATGACTTCGATGTATATTTTTATCACACGTATTTATATAGGTATTTATATTAACACAATATTATGTATATTTATTTAAAATATATATTACTATTTATTATTTTATTTATTATATTATTTCCTCTTTTTATATTTATTTATTATATTTAATACATTAGATTAGATCGTTTTTATAACTAGGTGTCGCTGAAAATCAGCTCTGCAATGAAAGCTTTTCATTGTAAAATGCTGAGCGGCTATCCTTTTAGTATGTAGGTTGTTAGATTAAGTAGATTGTAAGTACATAAATTGTTAATTTTTAATATTGCCTACCTGCTAATAAAGAGTTTATTATTATTATTATTATTTTTATTATTATTTTATATACATTGACCAAGCATTGACCTATAATTATTATCTAAGTAAGTGTTGGTAAGTTAAAGTTCAAGTGGGAATAGATTTAGCTCCTCGTCACCGATTAAAATAAATAAGTGAAACACGCATTTTAAATCTCTTACGGAACTTTACTTTTTATTATAACGAAGTAATATAATATTTCACCTTCTATATTTTTACTCGTTTCTTGTAAAATGCGAAAACAATCATTTATGATAGCATTATACCGCCATACTTCCTTGAACTGTACCGCACTGATCCGAGTAAAGACGGACAGGTGCACAAGCAATTCATCGGTTTTTTCATGCCACACCGGACCGTAAAAAATCGGAATGCCGGACAGTAAAATTCCTTGTAGTGCACAAGCGCCCTAACAAGAATTTATCCTGCAGCTTATGGCGCCAAAATTGTGCTGACGTTTCTCTGTCGTCACAGAGTTGACACTGCCAAAGAAAAAATATACAATGGCAGGCGGAAAATATCGTAATAATCAGATACCAATATTTACAATAGTATGTTTCGGCTCGTGGATTCTTTCGTTTGCCCTTGCGAATACAACATGTTCATCCTTTATATTTTCAAGTCTTGTCGTCGGGAAAAATAGCCAGTTCAAATATCACTAAACTTCTATAATTTATATGTAGTGTAGATGTAAAAACGCAAATCAAGTCATTCGAGTTTTGATGTTTTTTTTTTATTGAAAATAGGGAAGCGCTTGACCACAATCTCGCCTATTGGTAAGCTGAGATGTGGTCTAAGATGGTACGCGCTTCCCTAGAAAGTACCTGTTCACTGTACGCTTGAAGATGTAATTATAAAATCCTTTTTAATTTTCACCTCTGCAGTCTAATCACAATATTTTTTAAATCCAGATTATCCTATTAAAACAGATTAAAAATAAACATTTGTCTATGGTCACTTACTGGCCGGTTGCATTCGAAATACGAAACGTCAGATTGACAAATAATTTTTTTGATTATTTATATACGGACTTTAGCGGTTTTTTTAAATCAATTTCGGAGTGAATTTAATTTGTGTTGCGTGTGTGTTGTATTGTGATGTGGTTGATTGATTTTTTCATTGATTTTTATATGACCTATCGATATGTAGAAACCGTATCTTTTTCGGTGTCTCCTTTTTATGTATGAAAGCTTGTTATTGGCAACGCAAGCATAGCGTTATAGAATGTGATATTTTTGTTTGTTTGTCATGATTTAACTACAGAACTGCAGAACCGGACAGTTTTGATTGTAGGTCGACTGCTAAATTATGACAAGATATATAATTCCGAAATAAAAGTTTACACACTGTAGTGCTGAACACATAATCATGCAGTAGTACGTAAAAGATAAGGCGTATCATCTTATCTCTATTTGCAATTGCTACCTAACGTGATCTATACGAAAAGCACGGTCAAACTCTTCGTAATAAAATGAATATATTTTATGTTCGATTATGCACCAATATAACTCTGGTACTGTATTAACCGTATGTGATATGATTTTGAGAGAAACAAATTAAATTAGTACTTATATGCAAAATGTAATCTATATTACTACCCACTTCACAAATCGGACTTATATGATCAGGCTTTAGATTCTAGAGCTAATTCAAAATATGAGGTGTGAAAAATGCTGATTATTTACTCCTTTTTTGGTAGGTAATTGCTCTAAATCTATATCTTATATATAAAATTCTCGTGTCACAATGTTAGTCTGCATACTCCTCCGAAACGGGTGGACCGATTCTCATGAAATTTTCTGTGCATATCGGGTAAGTCTGAGAATCGGCCAACATCTATTTTTCATATGTACCACGGGCGAAGCCGGGGCGGACCGCTAGTAATATATAAAACTCAAAGGTGACTGATATAACAGCCCAAACCACGTCTGGACGTATCGGGCTGAAATTTGGCATGCAGATAGATGTTAGGACGTAGGCATCCGCTAAGAAAGGATTTCCCGAAATTCTTGCGGGAACGGGGAAAAACGGGGATGCACGTACAAAGTCGTGGGCGGAAGCTAGTGCTATCTATATCTCTTAATTTGATTTTATTCTTTTTACCCAAAATGGTCGGTCATGCGTTAAATAGTTGCATTTCTTAAATCTAAAACTCATGCTTCCTTGATTTAAATATTTTTACGAAAGAATGAATTATGAATACAGCCATTTATTATGGTCACATGCATTTTCATTTGCTATCTTTAGGGTAAAACCTAGTTACTTATGGAAACCTTTTCCTAGGAAATGTCTGATTACTTTAAATTTTAAAAATTGACATATTGGTCGTATATTAATGCAGATAGTTGACGCCCTAATCGTTAAACTCTAAAGATTACGTATATTAAGCTTGGCAACTCATCAAAATTTGTGGCCCATTTGCCTAATTATTAAAAAAAATGCCTATTTCTTAATAAAAAGGTATGGAGTAAAAATTATCTCCCTTTATCACGCATCGATCGTCATTTACTATCACGTGGTAGGAAACACGGCTCTCTGATAAAATGTATCTACTCTGCGTTCGCCATTGCAAATTTTGGCATCGGTTTTTGGCTATGCCCCCTCTGTTGGGCCAGTGCGGCCGGTGGTACCGAGGCGTGCATAGTGACGTCATCAGTTTCGCGCGCGAAATGCCCTTTTCCGCGGGAATTACTTAATTCCACGCGCGCCGCCATCTTGCCAAACTTTCCCGCGCAACGTTTTGACAGTTTACGTAATCGTGCCCGCGCGTTTTTTTTTTATATATTTAAACTGTGGACTCCCGCCGGCCTTGATTGGCGGTTTGTGTCAACGGATTTTCGAACCTATTGTTGATGGATTAGCGTCGAATCTCGATTGCCGGCCGGAATGTTAATGAAAGAGACAGTGCTAAAGAATTTCAAGGTGATTTGATTAAGAGGTATTATATGTACGAGTAACGGAGATGATATAGGTACACGTGATTTACGAAACGTGTTTTTAGATGAGGTATTTCGTTTCTTAATGAAATGTGCAACTTGAAACGGTTGGTTGAGGTCAAAGGTGACTTTATGTAAATACAATTTAGTCTATGCAAATATAATAATATAAAATGTTTATTATAATGCTTCGTAAAATTACATACACAAACTCACAAAGCTACGAATTCTAAGTTTTACTTCATAGTAATTTATATTTTTTATTTTAATTTATAAAACATTTTATTAATTATCTATAATATAACATGTGGTTTACCATGAACATTTAACTTGGATTATCATAAGTTTTTAACTTAGATTGTCACGTGATAAACAAGTTAAAAAATAACTTAACATAATATTAACAAGTGACTATTAAACTGGACATTGAAAGTTATATAAGGAATAATTTAGAGTTTGATTCATAATAAATCAAGGTAACCATAAAATATTAAAAAAAATATTCGTAAATAGCAATATAATAAAGACTAAAAATATTGATAACTAAAAGACTAGTGAAAGACTGAAAACAAATTGTTAGTGTGAAAGTGAACTATAAACAAACAATTATCAATTTTTATCAAAAGTATCAAGATTATTTCTGTCGAATTGACCTTTAAATATCAAAACAAAACAATTGTTAACTAGGGTTACTAGCTAGTGTTCACATACAATTATAATGTCGAAAGTGTACAATTTATCGAATTTGAGAAATACACATTGAAACTACATCAGTGTACTGATAAAAGGACGCTAAAATTATCAAGATTTACTAGTCGGTTTTGAGTAAAAAAAACTGTTTATCTAAAGGACAGAAAAATACTTTTGTAAAATACTTTATAAACTATCAAGATTTTGAATCATAACTGACATTAGCGCGCGCATACACTGTAGATCTAGCAATCTATTAAGATTTTTAAACAAAGAAAGGATCAAGATCATTTCGAACACCTGAGAAAGTGATAACAACTTGAAAAACTATTGACAACGCGCGCGCCTATAAGCCCACCAAACATTGAAATTATCAAGATTTCTGAAGAAAGAATTTTAGTCACAGCTCGCGCATCCTTACCAAGTCCCAAAACCGTTCTCTGCATAATAAATCTACCAAGAATATTAAAAGTAACAAGACTAGTGTCACTGTAAAACGGTCGTTCTACCCAAGTATCAACACCGTTCGCTATACACACTAGCAAACACATTGAAAGTATCAAGACCAGTGCCCTACAGCACACAAAGTACCAACACCGTTCGCATGTTGTGGTACCTCGAACTGATCATTCTAGCATGCGTGACAACCGGCATACTGTCGGCACTACGCAATGAGGTGTGGCTGCCGGCGGTGTTACAAGCCCAGACCGATACCTCGCCCTGTGGTCTATGGCCTGCACTATCAGGTATATGTGCATCGCTCATATTGATCTTAGCGTGATAATACATAGCCTATACTCTATAGCCTTCCACGATGAATGGGCTATCTAACACCGAAAGAATTTTTCAAATCGGACCAGTAGTTCCTGAGATTAGCGCGTTCAAACAAACAAACTCTTCAGCTTTATAATATTAGTATAGACTATAGATATAATAAAATCGTAGGATAGTTCAAACTGTACATTGTATATTTTTTTAAAAGAAAAATTGAGGCGTAATTTACGATCGATATTGAAGCCAAAAGTATAGTTTTTAGAATTTTTAACGGTTTCCATGCAGTTTTGAGTTTAGCCAGGACATAGATACAGACAGACAATTATAAGAACTACATTTTTGGCTTCGATGCTGAGTGTAGATCACCGGCCTATAAAAAAAATTCAATGTACAGTTGTGACTTTTCTACGATTTTATTATTATCACGTATTGGGTTTGATCAAGTATCAAGATTTGACAGTCCTCGTAAATGTAGAAATTGAGTTAAATCTTTTGGAAAATAAAGTGGTTAGATGAGTAGGTAGTTTAAATGTAAAATTTTTCACCAGATTTATGTAGTTTTCAATATAAATTATAGTAGGTATATCAAAGTTTACTGCATGTATAAAAATTGAAAATAGTGTTCGGTAATTGATATTAATACAAAATATTTCTAAAAAAAACATGTAGGTATTGGATTAACATCTCTATATTGTTTTTAAACACACTCTTTTTCAAAATAATAAAAAAAGAATTAATCTATTTCACAAAACACGTCCGTCAGATGGCGCGCGTTTGGCGACGGAGACACGGCGCGTGACGATTAGAATGAACTACCCGCGGATGGTAAACCCATTGTATGGGGTTGTAGTTTGAAGCCTTAATTTTATAATAATAATATTATTGAAATTAATGTTATGGACACGTTAAACAATTATAGTTTCCAATACACAGTTTTAATCAAAGTAAGCCGCCTTCAAGTGCAAAAAGTTTAATATTATAAAACCGTTTGCCTCTATTTCTGCTAAATATAAATTAAAACCTTTAGGCTTTAGAAAAAACTGCAAATAATTCAGATCATTCGTCAAAAAAATGATATTTTTTAAAGTTTCTCCTAAATTTATTCAAATTAAAATTGAAAAGTAATTACAATCACACATTTTCTAAAAAGTATTATAGAAAGTTGTGAAATTATCTTAATGTTCCAATATAATGCTTTAAAAGTATTAAAAGGCTTCAAGCTACAATTTCAAATGTATTTTGTGTGTTTGTTTGTCTCTATTGTGTGTTTGAAGAGTTATGTTAGTTTTGTTTTCGTCACGGATTTGCTCTTTTTAGTAGATTCCTGCTTCCCGAATTTGTAAATTATTATCATCTCTAACAATTTTAATGTCTACGATTCTACTAAATATACGAGAAATTATCGTTGACAAAAATGGAATAATTAGGTGTTTACCAAGATATTTATGCAAGTCAAAAGGACTAAATATTATAGCAGAAAATAAATGGAGTAACTCCACATGATCACATAAACAAATAGTGTATAGTTTAAAAATAGTCAATACTTTTAACAACATTCAATCTAAAGAAACGTCGATAATTTACCACGATGACATGCAAAACAGTGGCAATTATAATAGTTATAAATTAGTAATAATTCAATGCATACACCCGTATTATATTGAAATAGTTATCTAAGGTGAAAATTCCAACAATATAAATATAAATGTTTTCTTATTTAAACTCTTAGAATACATATGTGGGCTGACGTAGAAGCGATCTATGCGGACAAACTATAGCTTGAACGCAGTGCAAACATCAGTTCATCACATAAATATTTGCCCCGGGTGGGAATCAAACCCACGACCTCTGGCTTGGAAGACAGGTTCATTACCAACTAAGCCAACCGGTCCGTCTTGTTCTCTTTATATTATGTTTTTATGTATTCTAAGTATAAACTAAGCATGTTACATGATGCGACGGTAGGCGTGGGCGAATCAAATCGCATCAGCCTGTGATCTGTGTCGTAATAGTAATCGCTTGAAGACGTGGGCTGTTTACATACGACACGACATGTCGTCGACGTCTTTAATTATATCGTGTGATTTGGATGAATTTGGTGGAAAGTAAATGTGGGGTCGGGATATCGATGTTACAAAGGATTGAAAAATAAAGGATATGTGATTTTCAAGATTGTTTAATTCTTGGTGGAAATAAAAATATTGTTTATCAAACAGTTATTTTTTTAATGATCTTCACGTATTTTTATTATTAATTTGCAGAAATATTTATCTGTATGTTTAATTTAATTTCTCTTATTTAAATCAATAAACTATATTTTACCATCTACCCGCCATCGGAACTTAAAGCAACGATAAAATATGATTTAAAATAATATATTTTTTAAAAGTCATTTTGATTTGTTTAATTTTGATTTGTTTAATTTAATTAGAATCATCCATTAGAAATAAAACTGTTTATTTTTATTTAATAGTT
Source organism: Colias philodice (assembly GCF_061535455.1). Lineage (NCBI taxonomy): Eukaryota > Metazoa > Arthropoda > Insecta > Lepidoptera > Pieridae > Colias > Colias philodice. The sequence continues at coordinate 4,565,539 of NC_143115.1, forward strand.
TTGTCCAGAAACAAATAGTTTTATTTCGTTGTTAGTGTTGTATGTTGTTTTAGTTGCATGCTGTATTTCGTTTTTGTTAGCTCATATACTAAATTCTTTTTATTTTTACCTACATATTTTATTGTGTTTATAAAAATAATAAAAGAGCAGACCTAAAACAGACCCTTGTGGTACCCCAATGATTTTTAAACAATGAATCATCATTGTGATTGTTCAATTAGCTCCTGGACTGGCTTTGGGTTATTTTTTGTGCATATTTTAAGTTGAAATTTCTGTTGTAGTCGTTGATTTCAGTGAATTCCGCCATTTCAGTTCGATACACTATATCAAAGGCTTTACATTAGTCCATTATAGACTTCATTATGTTTTTAGCTTTTTTATGTATTGGGTTCGAGTCCCAACGGATTTAAATATGTGTAGATTTGTTAGTTCTTGTTGTGTGTTCACTAACTACATAATTAGCGTTTGTGACACGCATAAAGAAGAAAACATTCTAAAAATGATGAATTTATACTTTGTTGGAATTGAAACTACTTCTTGATGGAATTGCATTTCTAGTTTAGATTTTTAAATTGATACACAATTAAATTTATTTTTATTTCGATATAAATAATAAAAAGTGAAATAAAAGTGGAACAAGTGTGTAACAACACAATATTTATGTGTATCTTTAAAAATCTAAACTATTCTAAAAATGAGCAACAATGTAAAATTGGTCTTGTTCTCTTTGCTTCGTGAAAGGTGAGTGTTATGTCATGTTATTTTGTGATCACACGTTTTTGTTTTTAAATGCGGGTATATGTAGAGTATATTTCTTGCAACTACCCTCATTGATTTTGTATATTCGATGTGCAGGAGTTGGCCGGCGGTAAGAGCGGGCCGAGTGGTCTGCGTAGGAGCAGCGAGAGAACGGATATAGCAGAACATACGGACAAACATTCTACTACAAGTGGTGAGTGATTATGTAATTTGTGTGTTTGTATGATGAATAGTGAAATATGAAAACGGGTGTACCGATTTGGGTATGATACAGATCGTTTGTATACTCTTGAGTTGACGTATTATTGAAGTAATGATGATTATTCTATTAAATATAGCATTTAGTGAGTAATTTAGACCTTTTGTATATATTCGATGTAATAGACTTGTATTCGAATAAATAGCTAGGACTATATCTAACTATTGATATGATGAATTGATTGACCAAAATTGTGTCACAAAAATTCCAATTAGCATTCTACTTTTTAACATTTATTCTTGACTTTTCTTAATTATAATATTTTCGCGTCTTCATAATTAATGTAGTATGACAAATTTACATTAACTTATTATTTGCACTGTTGTGACATATATTATTATAGTTAAAAGTTATATAGTTTCATACACATTCTGTTCGAAGTTAAACGTGCAAATATTGTTGACAATGACAGAAATTATAATTAGGGTTGATTTTTCAATCGTTGGTTAAAACTTATTCATCTAATAACGTATTAAACTACCATTTCAAATGTATTCTAATTGTCCGTATTTGACAGTTTACAGGTGACATTTTAAAATGTTCGTGTAATACTTTATTGGACGGATAAATTTTAACCAGGCATTAAAAAATCGGCCCAGGCATTAAAGTAGAATATTCTTTGTTAATAAAATATTAAGTATGTGGTTTGTCTTCAATAATATCTTTAATATTAGTACAATATCTATCTACACCCCATAAATCTATATTTCAGGTCTAAACGGTCTCCGCAACATTGGCAACACATGTTTCATGAACAGTGTTCTACAATGCCTCAGCAACACTGGGCCGTTGCTCGAATATGTCTCTGATGACAAGTACATGAACGATATCAACACCACGCTCAGTTGTATGAAGGGGGCGCTTATTAAAGGTATTTAGTTTTAAATAAATAAATATTTCAGGACAATTTTCACACACGGCACGATCTGATCCCATACTACGCTTTCGCTTGTGTTATGGAAACCAGATGGCTGATAAACATACATATATAATGTTAAATAAATACTTACATAGATAATTTACACCCAGACATAGAGCAAACACGTATGTTCATCACACAAATATTTGCCCCGGGTGGGAATCAAACCCACGACCTCTGGCTTGGAAGGCAGGACCACTGCTAACCAAGCCAACCGGTCAGGCAAACCTTTGTCTTATTTGTTGAGTTATAAATTTATATTTATAAAGCATTTGAATGTGATAAAACCAAAAATAACAGATTTATATGTCCCCCTTCTAAAAAACAATTACTTTCAGCATTCGCGAGCGTAATCAAAGAACTATGGCGCAGTGGTGAGCGAGATTCCGTAGTGAATACGACCTCCCTAAAGTCCCAGGTTCAACGGTTCGCGCCAAGGTTCATGGGATATAGCCAGCAGGATGCGCAGGTATGGAAAAATAGAGAAAATGAAAAAAAAATTGTTGTGGGTATTTTGAAATGTAAGCAATACAAATAAAATTTTATCGCGTCTAGGTTAATGGGATATAGCCAGCAGGATGCGCAGGGGGGAAAAAATTGTAAAAAATTAAAAAAAAAATATTGGTTGAGGGTAGATTTTCTAAACTTTCGATAAGGGCGGAACAAGCTATAATTTAAAGGTATTTCAAACAATAAAATAACACAATCAAAAAACAATTCCATTGAGACATAAAAAAACTTACGGATGTTAAACGCGATTTATTTATTAAATTAAAATACATATTTCTAAATAAAACAAATTCTATCAACTTATAAATCTCAATTATTAAAATTTAACAATGAAATGTAAAAATAGAACAGATCTTATAAATTACTTAACCACAAAAAACTGTCACTTTGCTAGAATTTTTAATTTAAACAATTTATGTTTATATTTTCAGGAATTCCTCCGTTATCTCTTAGAAGGTTTGCACGAAGACGTGAACCGCGTAACGGTTAAACCGAAACCGATACTGTCCGAAATTGATGATAGTCTCAGGTAAGATTTTATTTTATTATCAGATATGTAATTGTATGTTTTTTGGTTGTTGTTGTTAGATAATTTGCGAACGAATCCGCGGGCAAATTCATGTATTTCTATAGCTCATGTGTTGTTCTGATGTAAACCAATACGCCCGAAAGGTTTTAGTGAGAAACATACATCCATCCTTACAAACGCGCATTTATAATATTAGTGGGATCGTAAAATTGTAGTAGGGTAATGATATTTGTGATTCACTAGCTGTGTCCCGCGGCTTCAACCGCGTATATGTGTTTTTCCTTTTTATCGTAAAATTCCTGTGGGAATATCACTATAAAAAAGCGCATATTTTGATATTAGCTGTGCTCCGCGGTTTCACCCGCATTGCTCCGCTCCTGTTGGTCTTAGCGTGATGATATATAGCCTATAGCCTTCCTCGATGAATGGGCTATCTAACACTGAAAGAATTTTTCAAATCGGACCTGTAGTTCCTGAGATTAGCGCGTTCAAACAAACAAACAAACAAACTCTTCAGCTTTATAATATTAAAGTATAGATTACAAACAGATACTACTTTTTGAAGTGAAACTTCTTTGTCGGGGTTGGAAAAAAATTTAGTGTAACATTTTTTCGTTACGCGTGACATTTTTCCGTTACGCGCCATCTTTTTCTTATCCCTACCACGCGTGATTCGACGTATTTCTGTAAAGTTGCATATTATAGTAAATTATTTTTTGAAAAATAAGGTCATAAAGAAGTTTCACTACGTACGTGTGTACACTAGTACACGCACACTTTTTTAGTATCTGTGTGTGTATTATTATGGAACTAGGTTTCTGCCCGCGGCTTCGCCCGCGTTTTCAAAGAAATTCCCGCATAGTTCCCGTTCCCGTGGGATTTCCGGGATAAAACCTATCCTATGTGTTAATCCAGGTTACCCTCTATATGTGTGCTAAATTTCATTGTAATCGGTTCAGTAGTATTTGCGTGAAAGAGTAACAAACATCCATACATCCATACTTACAAACTTTCGCCTTTATAATAGTAGTAGGATTAATAATAATTAATTATTACTTACTAGCTTTCCACCCGCAGCTTCGCCCGCGCAGACAAAGAAAAACCCGCATAGTTCCTTTTCCCGTGAGATTTCCGGGATAAAACCTATCCTATTTCCCGGTATAAAAAGTAGCCTGTCCTTTCTCGGATATCAAAATATCTCCATACCAAATTTCATGCAAATTGGTTCAGTAGTTAAGGCGTGATTGAGTAACAGACAGACAGACAGAGTTACTTTCGCATTTATAATATTAGTATGGATTACATATAAATAGTAATAATTATTATTACTTATTCCCAGTGACTCAGCGAAAGCAGCCGAAGCTTGGTCCCGATACTTACGCATGGAGGACAGTCGAGTTGGCGACATTTTTGTTGGACAATTGAAGTCTACGCTACGTTGCACGCATTGTAATCATGATAGTGTGACGTTTGATCCGTTTTGGGACCTCAGGTAAGGGAAAAACAAACAAAATAATAAATAAAAAATGACAAAATGTGGGTAGATTGAGAATAGTAAAAAATGTGGGTAGATTGTAAAATAGTAACAATGTGGGTAGATTTAAAAAATGTCAAAAATGCGGGTAGATTGAAAAATAGTAAAAAATGTGGGTAAATAGTTTATTGGCCAATTGAAATCGACGCTACGTTGTACACATTGTAATCATGATAGCGTCACGTTTGATCCGTTTTGGGACCTCAGGTAAGGAGATTGGGGAGATAAACACACAAATAATTGTGGGTAGATTGAAAAATAAGTCAAAAATGTGGGTAGATTGAATGAAATTTAAATAATGTGGGGAAAATAGTAAATAGTATATTGCTCCAATGCGGGTAGGTTGAAAAATATAACAAGAAGAAATCTGTATTTTACTATTCCTAAAGGAAATAGCAAACATTATTGTTTTAATTTGATATTTTTTGGTTTTATGGCATTCAAATGCTTTATAATTAATATAAATTTATTTATAAAGAATGGCATCAATTAAAATGGGTTCGAGTCCCACCTCGTGATCGAATTTTTTCTATTCTTTATTAATTTATATTATTGTTTTAGATTATAAATAATTCATATACTTTTATTTTTTTAGATTTCCTACGCTATTTATTCAGACAGTTAATTTTATATCAATAAGGGCCGATTTTTCAATGCTTGGATAAAACTTATCCGTCCAATAAAGTATTACACGATAATATTAAAATGTCACGTAAACTGTCAAATACGGGCAATTAGAATACGTTTTTAAAATGGTAGTTTTATACATTATTCGACGAATAAGTTTTAACCAAGGATTGAAAAATCGGCCCTAAATTGTAATAAAGCGTCAATAAATTGCATTTTAAATGTTAAAAAGTCTGTTGTCTTATAATAGAAATAACTAGGTTTCCGCCCGCGGCTTCGGTTCCCGTTCCCGTGGGATTTCCGGGGTTGCGTCATTTTCCCGGGATAAAAAGTAGCCTATGTCCTTTCTCGGGTATCAAAATATCTCCATACCAAATTTCATGCAAATTGGTTTAGCCGTTCTTGAGTTATAAGTGGAGTAACTAACACGACATTCTTTTATATATATAGATTTATAAACATTTTATCCAACACAAGCTACAAAATTACTGCCATATAATAAAATATTAATTTTGTTTGTATGTATGTCCCGCAGTCTGCCGATACCCTCACGCACGGGCAATCTAAAAATACAACAGTGCTTACAACATTTCGTCAGAGAAGAAGAGTTGGATGGAGATGAGAAACCGGTAAGAGATATCTCTTTTTTTGTATAAATGTATACTAATATTATAAAGCTGAAGAGTTTGTTTGTTTGAACGCGCTAATCTCGGGAACTACCGGTGTTGGGGGGTTGGGGTAAATTATAAGATACTAGCTTTCCGCCCACGGCTTCGCCCGCGTTTTCAAAGAAAAACCCGTTCCCGTAGGATTTCCGGGATAAAACCTATCCTATGTCCTTTCTCGGGTATCAAAATATCTCTATACCGAATTTCATGCAAATTGGTTCAGTAGTTAAGGCGTGATTGAGTAACAGACAGACAGACAGAGTTACTTTCGCATTTATAATATTAGTATGGATTTATTAATTCACTGTAATGGACTGATGGGATGAGATGAGATGATATATGATTGAGCTCCGCCCGGTGTGGAATCCGACTGCGAACTAACTTATGTATGTTAAAATAAATAATAATAGTTAAAAAAAAAACTAAAAAACACGCTTTTTATAGAAAACCGAACTAAAAAATAGAAAATCTTATCAAATTAGTGTATTGTCATCGGTCCTCAATAAATCTACAAAGTTTGAACGAAATCTGGCCGTTTAAAGTGAGTCAAAATCGCGCCCAAAGAAGTCGTTTACAAACAAACATACAGGTGAAGCTAATATAAAGCGTGTAATAATTAATTCATTATAATAAAAGGTGCAACATCGACGGATTGTATTCCGGGAAGAATCGTACAACTGCCCCCCTAGTCAAGTGGCTTTCTGTTAGCGTAGCGTTCAATAGAATAGACTACGAATGTATGAGATTGACGTAGGCTGTAGATAAAAGTATCTACAGGTTACGTCAATCTCATACATTCGTAGTCTATTCTATTGAACGCTACGCTAACAGAAAGCCACTTGACTAGGGGGGCAGGTCCGATTTGAAAAATTCTTTCAGTGTTAGATAGCCCATTTATCGAGGAAGGCTATAGGCTATATATCATCACGCTAAGACCAACAGGAGCGGAGCAATGCGGGTAAAACCGCGGGTTGCGAGTTACTGTTAGGGCTATTTTAATTTTAACAACATTTAATTTTAACACCGAAATAATTTTTCAAATCGGACCAGTAGTTACTGATATACGCGCTTTCAAACAAACTCTTCAGCTTTATAATATTAGTATAGATTAATTAAAAATTAATACGTATTTTAATCTTAAAAACATACTTTAATTAATAATTGTTTAAATTTTCAGACATGTTCAAAATGCGGTGTGCGCAGAAAGTGCTTAAAATGGTTCACCGTGCAAAAGTTTCCGAGGGTCCTCGTGTTGCATCTCAAACGGTAAATATTTATTCATTATTATTCATTAATTTATTGATTATTGATTTACTAGCTTTCCGCCCGCGGCTTCGCCCGCTTTGTCTAAAACCTAATAAATTATATACTAAAACCTTCCTCTTGAATCACTCTATCTATTAAAAAAACCGCATCAAAATCCGTTGCGTATTTTTAAAGATTTAAGCATACATAGGGACAGAAAGCGACTTTGTTTTATACTATGTAGTGATACGATAACGATTTTTTTTTGTGTGTTTATCTTCCAGTTTCTCGCCAACGGAGCGTTTCCGCGGCAAACTGAGCGTAGTAGTCGAGTTTCCTCTCACCGGCCTCGATATGTCGCCGTTTGCGGCTAATAAGAACACTTCCGCGGTATATAATCTGTATGCGGTCAGCAATCACTCTGGTGAGTTAGTTTGAGTGGGTGTGAGTTGGTTAGGAAGTCTAGTGAGTTGGTAGACAGACAAGTGAGTTGGTGAAAATACTAGTGGTGGTTTGAGTGGGTAGGAAGACTAGGGAGTTGATAGAAATACTAGTGAGTTGGTTTGAGTTGGTAGGAAGACTAGTGAGTTGGTTTGAGTGGGTGTGAGTGGGTAGGAAGACTAGTGAGTTGGTTTGAGTGGGTAGGAAGACTAGTGAGTTGGTTTGAGTGGGTAGGAAGACTAGTGAGTTGGTTTGAGTGGGTAGGAAGACTAGTGAGTTGGTTTGAGTGGGTGTGAGTGGGTAGGAAGACTAGTGAGTTGGTTTGAGTGGGTGTGAGTGGGTAGGAAGACTAGTGAGTTGGTTTGAGTGGGTGTGAGTGGGTAGTCAGTCTGATGAGTTAGTAGGGTGAGTTTTCCACTGCGGTTAGAGATTTTAGGGTATAGATTATTATAAAATGTATAAAAAAATAGCACTTAATTATTAAATATAATAAATAATAATATGTTATTAATAATTACAGGTACAACATACTCTGGCCATTACACGGCGTACTGCAAACATCCGTACATTGGCGATTGGCATGAATACAACGATTCGAGGTTAGTTAAGCCCGTGGCTTCGCCCGCTTTGTCTAAAACCTAATCTGGGGGCACGGTAGTGCCCCCGCCAAGACAAACCAAGCGAAACGCACGGGCACTACCTACCTTTTCTCGAAGCGCTTCGACGTTTTTTTGAACCCTCATAACTTGGGTTTGGATTATGCTAGATCAACAAAATTTTCGGGATATATTGTCAATAGCGGACTTATTGAACATATTAAGTTTTAATTACAATAGCTTTTATACTTCAGATTTTATTTATATCTAAAAACGCTAATTTCGTCACTGACTCACTGATGATCATCAAAATTCTTAAGGTATTTCCTAATGTCCTAGAAAGCTGAAATTTTGTATGTAGGCTAGTATTAGCACACAAACAACAAAAAAATTATAAAACTTGTAACTTTCATCCCCCAACCCCTTAAACTAGGGGATGGGAGTTTGTATGAGACCTGTAATTTTAAATTAAATTTTGATGACGCTAGAGGTCTAATCTAATAATCTAAAACTTGGTTCCCCTAGATATATATATATGTATAGGTACTCCTTGTTAAAAAAAAAAAAATTTAATCGACATATATTGAGACATATACTTCAGATCAGATTATATAAATATGAATGAATAGAAGTGTTGCGAACGTCTCCTGCCTCTTACGTCCACACAGTAGCTAAAAATAAAAATAAAATTTGTTACAAACAACTTACAAAAAGAAATGAAATCCCACCAAAAACATTTTCATGTAAAATGTTGCCAAGACGAGCCCATATGACTCGCACTGTCAAAAAGTTATCAGATCTCATGTAGAGCCAAGGTTCTTACACTACACGCCCTAACTCTACAAGGCCACTTCACAAACTCTACACCTGAGTCAAAATATGTGGCTTGGCCGTTCGTTACTACAAGAACTATTGTATAACACAAAAGTAATGAACAGTGAATTAATTTTTCACCTTACGCCGATGGGAATGTAGCGAAATGGCCAAGCCACATATTTTGACTAAGGTGTAGAGTTTGTGAAGTTAGGCCTTGTAGAGTTAGGGCGTGTAGTGTAAGAACCTTGGCTCTACATGAGATCTGATAACTTTTTGACAGTGCGAGTCATATGGGCTCGTCTTGGCAACATTTTACATGAAAATGTTTTTGGTGGGATAAATTATATATTAAAACCTTCCTCTTGAATCAGTCTATCTATTAAAAAAACCGCATCAAAATCCGTTGCGTAGTTTTAAAGATTTAAGCATACAAAGGGACGTAGGGAAATAGGGACAGAGAACGTGACTTTGTTTTATACTATGTAGTGATTTTAATATTATCTATATTACTTGCATTGAGATAATATTACTACGTATGGAGGAGACACCACGAACAAAATCTGTGCGCCATTTTTTTGCTTTAAGTTTTAAAAATTATTATCTAGTTAGGTACTTACCGATGAAAGTTATTCCTTTGCACTTTTCCGTATTATTTGTGCAATATCGTAACACACGAAAGCATATTTGATGCGTTTCACTTTAAAACAAATAAAAAATGAACGTGCAGTTACGCCATATGGCGTATGTTGAGCGGAACATAAGTGATGTAGGCGGTGTCGTCTCCATATTATGTATATCTCAATGATTACTTGTATTATTCTATTGTTAATAAATAATATATATATATATATTTCAATCTCTCACCCCTAAACACCCTTTTATCCAATTTATCGTTTATATTATTGAAATATTAAAATTAATTTATTTCAGAGTGTCACCAATAAATCCAAGAGACGTGGTATCATCGGAAGCGTACGTTCTTTTCTACGAGCTGGCCGCTAATTCGTAGCGATTGTGTGAGTATAATTATTTATTCTAATGTATGGCAAATGTTATTTTAAACTAGCCCTGCTCTGCGGTTTTACCCGCAGTGCTCAGCTCCTGTTGGTCTTAGCGTGATGATATAATATTATAGCCTATAGCCTTCCTCGATAAATGAGCTATCTAACACCGAAATAATTTTTCAAATCGGACCAGTAGTTCCCGAGATTAGCGCGTTCAAACAAACAAACTCTTCAGCTTTATAATATTAGTATAGATTCGACGAATAAGTTTTATCCAAGCATTGAATAATCGGCCCTTAATGTATGTTAAATATAAGGAAATGTTTTGGTAGTATGTGTGTGAAGATTTGGTGCGAGTCATTCTATAAATGGAAGTTATTAGAAAATTTTAATTTTATTTGGTTTTTTAAATATTTTCAGTAGAAAAAATTCTGCCATATGCATAATACATATCTATATTATGGATTATTCTATATTTATTTATTAAATTAACTCAGTAAAAAGGGCAATAGCTATTTATTTTTCTTCCAATTTCCTTGAATACGTTATTAAAATGTATAAAAATTAATTTCAAAAATGTATAAGTACTATGCGTTTGTTAAAAGCAAATTCTATTATTTATTTATTTATATAATACCATTATTTACTAATTATTCGATTCTTTTCCCAAAAAATAATGTATTTTCTCCGTTTTTCACAGAATGTAGCGACGCAACAACGCCGGGAGTAGCACTGTGCCCGCCGGCCTGCCATTTGGTATAAACAGACAGACACACATACAGACGAACACACGATATGTACAACGCACGACTTGCGCGAGTGACTAGCTCGAGTTGAGTGACGTCATTATATAGTAGAAAGTTTTGGAACCGTTTGCAATTATTTATTTTTTGCGTAGTCAAAGAAAAACCCGCATAGTTCCCGTTCCCGTGGGATTTCCGGGATAAAACCTATCCTATGTGTTAATCCAAGTTACCCTCTATATGTGTACTAAATTTCATTGTAATCGGTTCAGTAGTATTTGCGTGAAAGAGTAAAAAACATATATACATACACATACATTCATTCAACCTCAGTCGTTTCTCAGGTCTCAAGCTATCTCTGTACCAAATTTAAAGTAAATCCGGACATACATACAGATAAACAGACGAAAATTCTAAAAACTGTATTTTTGGCTTCGATATCGATTGTAGGTCACGCCCCGAGTATTCTTTTAAAAATATGTTCAAGTAAATCTAAAGTATGTATTCTCTATATTTTATAAATTAAAGAAAATTAAAAAAAAATAGCAAACGGTTCAAAAACACTGATTTTTATGTAATAATAGATAATATATAAATAAATGTACAAATTGGCTGCCTTACCGTTTATTAGCTGTTTCATCCAGGCTAGTGTGGTGTAAAATTAATTTAATAAAATAATATTAATTAAATAATAAAAAGAATAATCTCGAAATAAGTGTCATCGTGTTTTTATTTTTCGATGTTCATAATTATTTATTTTGTTATCTATTTCTTTCATAATTTATTGTAATTTAATCATTAATACGAGCTAATAAATTTATTGTTAAAATTAGTAAACGCATTCAAAATAAGTTATTATCATAAAATATAAAATTTCACTTTAATTTTAGTGTTACACTATATAAAGATCATTGAAATATATAATACAAATAATATATAGTGTTCTTGTAAAAATTCTATCAAAAAAGGTTCACAGCTAAAATAATAAAATGTATTCCTAAATTGAATACAATATGATTGTATTTAACATGTTTAATGTTCAAAAATGTTGCACTATAAATAGTGTAACACTACAATAATGTTACACTACATAAAATACTGTGACACTACAGAATTATAATTGTGTTTCATTATATAAAATAGTGTAACACTATAAAAATAGTGTAACACTATAAAAAAATAGTGAAAAACTACAAAGTCGTGGGTCGTACATTTGTATCGTGCCTCTTGCGTCGTGTATTTGGAGTGCTTATAATAATTTAGGATAAAATTAATAATAATATTATTATGTAAATAAAATATAATCGAACGTTTATCATAATAAATATAATTGCTGCGTTGTTTTTGATGAGGTTTATTTATTAATGTTATTGTGGTGCCAAGTTGTTTGAATTTTTGCATTTATTTCATGTAATATGAATAGTTTATTTGACGAAATTTTTAGAGTACAATTATTATTTGTTTTATGAAAGTAATATTTATTTCTATTTCATACTAAACAAGTTTTAAGTCGAAAAATATACTAGTGTTTAAAACATTGTGTGCTTTTTTTTGATCTTCAAAAATGACGCAGACGCCGGCTTGAAAACGCGCGAATTTTTGAACATCCATTTTCATATTTTTTCTTTTTTTTTGTATTTATTATCCATAATAATTCATAACACTCCGTCCACTAGATGTTTTTTTTTTATTTCACCGTAAAAAAGTTAAAATTTCGCGCGTTTTTAAGTTTTACGAACGATACGCAGTGATTTTTTAATTATTATTTCATTTATTGTAAAACACATAATTGACTTATTTAAGATATCATTTTACTTTCTAATATTTTTTGACTATATCGAACAAAATAGAAGTATATTGGCGGGCTTTTTACACGAACTAACATTCGTCATTTTTTTAGCACGCTTTTTATTAGCTTCACCTGTATGTTTGTATTTAACCGACTCGTTTAGACTCGATTTTGACCCACTTTAAACGGACAGATTTAATTCAAACTATGTACACTAATCAAGGATCGGTGACTACCTATACAATAATTTCATGAGTTTATCCTTAAAAAAAAAACATTTTTATTTTTTTTAAATACATATATTTTTCAGCATTTATCTATATAAAAAAATACTGCGTGTCGTCCTTCGTTCATTCATACATTAATTATAACGTATTTTTTCGAGTCACTAATATAGTACATAATAATTTAGTTACCTAAAATCTGTCTTATGTATAGATTTTGAAACTGGAGTGCGTAAACTGTGGCTTGCATAATATGTGAATATAATTCCGAACACAGCGTTCCGAAAACTGTCATTTAAAATTAATTTTTTTTTTGCAAATGGTGGCTTGGCGCCAAATTGTTGTTTCTTACGTTCGTATCATAATATGTTACAATTTAAAAAAAAACTATTGTTTTTATATCAACTGTTTGCATAATAATTTATTGTACCTAATAATTTTGAAATTAAACGTGTTGATGCATAATTATTTCAATTTATACGCTGCTGCTTTTTATGCTGCGTTCAAACTATATTTTGTTAATATTAATAAAAACCGCAAGATACGATAAGTACATTCAAAACAGTTTATCGTGTCTCCGATTTTTAATTATAAAAAAATGGTAAATGTATGAAAAAGTAACCATTTCATATTTCAGAAAATTAATTTTGTCCTCATTTTTTGTGCTTTTTGAGACTAATTTTCGAGTTGTTTTAACTTTTAATGTTAAATCGTGAACTCACTTTTTTTCGACTATTAAGGTTTTAATAACAAGAAAAAAGTGACGTACCTAATATTTTTGTTAATAAAGATGGGTATACACGATTGTTTATGATACATTCATGCAAATGCGTGCTGTGTAGTACCAGCATTATTTGAACATATTTTTTTTAAATGATGGCCTTACTTTTTTTTAAATATTAAGCGTGTCAACAATTGAAATTTGCGTCCATACAGACACAAGATTGTACATTTAGATAAGTCCGCTTGTGCGTGGTTGTTTTTGTTTTTTTTTTTTTTATAATTTTATTGATTGTTATCATTATTTGTTTTTTGTTAATTTTGAGGATCCCAATGCTACGAGTAGAATACAGTGCCTGTTAGAAATATATATTTGTTATCTATGCAAAGTTTATATCTGTGAAATAGAAAAAAATATTGGGATCCTCAAAATGGTGAATTCATAAGAATCTTACTTAGCCAAAGATATTATTACTGTTAAAAATCGCTGTATTAATAAATAAATAATTTATTGTTTATTATATTTAAATAAATCGCGGGTCCTGTGTCCCATAACTATTATGTAAAAATACGTAACAGATTTCTATTATAGAAATATATATTTAAATGAATAAATTATTAAAATTAATGGTGTTTTATTTTTTGTTTAGTTTTAAGTTACCTATTTTGATGAAAGTAAGTCACTAGAATGAGCAAGTAAGTTGACAATATAAAAATTAGAATGGTGTTTGAAAATCTATTTTTACGCCAAAAATACTGAATCGATTTGGCTCTGATGTATCATACAGATAGATAGAAACATGCTACATATTATTACAGGCTTTTAAATTAAGAGAACCGAGAAAGGGATGCTTGTATAATTCCTGTATATACTTTCTTGAAAAGCTGTTATTTTTGTAACTAGTACTTGCTACAGCCAATTCATATTACATTAAAGTTTTTTTTTTATTGTTATCTACAATAAAAAAAATATCTATCTATCAAGTAGGTACCTAAATAATAAATATTATCTAAATATTTTTTTTTATCCTGAGTCAAACAATGATATTATTTAATAAAAAAAGCGTAGATAGATTTAACCAACAAAACATTCGATCTACAAAAAAAGCACACCAGTGCATTTAGATCAAACGAGCGAATGTTCATTCCAATTCTAACCCGACTATGTCTATGTATTATTTTAGTGTACAAGCGTAGAGTATTCTTTTAAATGTTCTTATTGCGTTCGAAAAGATTCTATGCAATGTTGTAATTTACTGAACAACACTGAGTACGAGTTTTCGTTTACAGTAATAGATCACGAATGAATGCTCTAGCTCTATGTTCCTGTGATGGAAATGCATCGTTAGATTAGACTTCAAAATAAGATGGCATGATTCAACAATCATCAGTAAATATTTTGAATTTCGCTACACACAAAAGTGGTAGCGATAAAATTTAGTACAATATGGATTGCTTGACTCGGCATAAAAAAATATTTAGCCTATTATGGTACTCGCTATCATTGGCTTAGGCCGTGTTTCCACCTGCAAGTAGAATTGCAAGCTGCTGTCAGACAGTGAGACAGACTGTCGGACATTTCTTGCGGAAGTTTTCTTGCAGATGGAAACGCGGCCTTTAGTCATGCAAAGATGTTATAATGGTCATGCCAGACGGCAAATCTAGATCGAAAAAAACAATATCTATTGTATTTAATCTATGGTTAGGTGATTGACCGCGCCCGGACAGGCACACAGCTGATATATCGATGCAAAGCGTACCTTTTGTATATAATGTACTGAAATATTCTGAAATGCTGTACTACGCATGATCCTACGATTCCATTGATTCCGCATGCCATTTAAGGTTGGCAGACATAGGTATATAATTTTATGAATTGTTAAATTCAATAAATATGTAATTCAAAATGACTAGGGTATTTTATTGAATGATCTAATGTTCTAAAAAACGACAAAGCAAGTAGCGTATCTATATTTTAAATTACTGCACTTTATAATGATAGATGATATTAAAATATTGCAATTTACAATGTTTATTAGGTTTTGTACATTTTAAAAGAAATGTCCTTACAAAATTTTTAAAGATATAAGCCACTGTGTTTTTTGATACAATAGTAATAGGAAGTTTTATTCGTTGAATTCAAATTATTATAATTCGAAGCAGACCTTTGTTACACAGTAACTCTACTTAGTTCACTCCATTATTTTTAAACCGACTACAGCCTAAACCATAGCCGGAAGACAAATAATAATTTGCTAAT
The DNA here is from genome assembly GCF_061535455.1 of Colias philodice. NCBI lineage: Eukaryota > Metazoa > Arthropoda > Insecta > Lepidoptera > Pieridae > Colias > Colias philodice. Next base: position 4,581,182 of record NC_143115.1, read on the forward strand.
CTCTTTCATAATTAAAAAAAACAAGGATGATGAAATAAAACAAAGATTAATATTCAAACATAATTTATTCATACACTAGAAATTCACATTACAATTTATAAATTTGCGACAGCCCTATTACACTTTCGTCCGTCACCACTAGATGGCGCTGAAACCAAAAGCCGTTATCTCCTCGACTCGCCATTCCAAAATCAATACTTTGCAATCGCCTGGATGATGAATGAAACAGGATAGTACAAGTCTGGGGCCCATTCATTCCTATTGAATATGAATTATAGCTATGTACGATATATCGTCCTATTTCGGCGTTGAATTGCAAACACGTGCAATATTATGAATCAAACATTATACGCGATGCGTATTGTCATTACAATGAGAGTAGAATGGACCTTTTCCTTACGTTTACATACGTTTTACACAATTTTTATTCTATGCACAAAACGAACTGTTCGGTTTTTGAGAGCACAATCAGTGGATTTGGGATTATAATCCGACTAATATATATTTTTTTATCTACTTATACTAATATTATAAAGCTGAAGAGTTTGTTTGTTTGTTTGAACGCGCTGATCTTGGGAACTACTGGTCTGATTTGAACGGTCTGACTGAAAAATTCTTTCGGTGTTACATAGCCCATTTATCAAGGAAGGCTATAGGTTATAATATATCATCATGCTAAGACCAACAGGAGTGGAGCGCTGCGGGTAAAACCGCAGGGCACAGCTAGTAAGTATTAAAACGCGAAAGTTAGTAACATTGTAAGCATGTTGTTAGTCTTTCACGCAAAAACTACTGAACGGATTTTGATGAAATTTGGCAGTTATGTAGCTTACAAGAATAATACATATTATGATTTATCAATACTTACTTGTAGGTCCGTCCGCGGCACAGCTAGTATTCAATGCTAATAAGTCTATATATATAAAAGAAAGTCGTGTTAGTTACTCCACTTAAAACTCAAGAACAGTTGAACCGATTTAGCTGAAAATTGGCAGGGAGGTAGTTTAGAGCCAGGAGAAGGACATAGGATACTAAATATGTACCACGGGCGAAGCCGGGGCGGACCACTAGTAATATTTATAAAAACAGAATACCTATATTGTGTTCTTCTCTTTAATTTCTCATAATTATAAGCAGCTTAAATATATGCGTGTTATTAAGATTTGCCTTATTCAAGTATAAATTCTCTATAATTACATTAAACTTGGTTTTATATTACCTAATTCTTATTATAATAAATGTATTAACTAGCTTCCCGCCCGCGGCTTCCGCTTTGTCTAAAACCTAATAAATTATATATGTACTAAAACCTTCCTCTTGAATCACTCTATCTATTACAAAAAAACCGCATCAAAATCCGTTGCATACGTTTTAAAGATTTAAGCATACATAGGGACAGAGAAAGCGACTTTGTTTTATACTACTTAAAGATGACCACCCGATGACCAGACCATATTTTATGTATTATTTAACCCATATTTTTGTTTTTCAAAATATTGAGATTTTCTTTCAACTTTTTGTGCTTAAAAATAATAAATAATCAGTTAGTTAAATTCATTATATTTTATTCAGATAATATTATGGCATATTTTATAAGTAATTTAAATTAATATCTTAAGCCTACTAAAATGCCCTTGGTGATTGTCTCTAAGCCGCAAGAACCTTCATAGTGCATAGGGTTGTGACAAGTGACTTTTCTATTTAATAAGAATTTTATGAATAAGCATAATTATTTTTTGTGATATCGAAAAGCGATTTTACTTTAAATACACTTTAAATTTATATTTTATAATCACTACATAGTATAAAACAAAGTCGCTTTCTCTGTCCCTATGTCCCTTTGTATGCTTAAATCTTTAAAACTACGCAACAGATTTTGATACGGTTTTTTGTATTAGATAGAGTGATTCAAGAGGAAGGTTTTAGTATATAATTTATTAGGTTTTAGACAAAGCGGGCGAAGCCGCGGCCGGAAAGCTAGTTTATAGGTATACTTATTATCAAAAATGCGAAAATTTGTAAGAACCATACCCTATGTATTATTATTTAATAGATGAATTTTCCTTAAATTTGTGCACTCATATGCGTTAAATTAATTAAATTTAGTAAATACAAATTTAAATTGCATATTTGTTTTTAAATTCCATTAAATTTTTTGCTAGCTTATTGTTATTTATAATTATTTTACCTTATGTATACAGTATATGATGAGAATTAATTCTTCAGGCAATTTAATGAAATATTTATATTTAAAAACATGATAAGAGTCTAGACTATGACATGAAAAAAAAATGTGTGCGTGTACTAGTGTACACACGTAAGAAGTGAAACTTCTTTATGACCTTATTTTTCAAAAAATAATTTACTATATGCAACTTTACAGAAATATGTCGAATCACGCGTGGTAGGGATAAGAAAAAGATGGCGCGTAACGGAAAAATGTCACGCGTAACGAAAAAATGTAACACTAAATTTTTTTCCAACCCCAAAGAAGTTTCACTTCAAAAAAACAAAGCCCCACTTAATTGGTTCTTTTTTAGTTTTTAACACGGTTTTATTAGCTTCACCTGTACCTATGTTTGTATGTAACCGACTCCTTTCGACACGATTTCGGCCCTCTTTAGGCTGCCTGTCCACCAGAGCAGAGCCAATCTACGGGGCGGAGCGAGAAAGTAATGCGGAGCGGAGTTGCAGACTGTGTTTTAAGCTATTGCATAGCTTCTATCGCGGGCCTTGAGCGCGGGGACCGAATTGAGAAATTCCATAACGAAAAAACCTCACGCTCTCCACTCCGATGGGCTCGGAGGTGTGGCTTGAAGGCATAGCATGCAATAGCTTTACCGCGGCAGTCCCCGAGTGACACACGTCTTTTTTTCAATGCGGAGCTAGGCCGCGAGCATGCGACGATGCCTGGCTACCTAGGCGCTCCGCTTCCCCGCTCAGCTTCCCGATTTTATATGAATTTTTAAGGCCTTAATTATAGGGGCTAGCGACCTTGCTAGGTGATTTACAAGGCGGGATCGGGGGACCGGCGCTAATCTACCGTAGTAAAAGTACGTATAAAAATTATTAAAAAGATATTTGGATATGGAATCAAAATTTAAAACAACCATGCCCTGTGTGTCGACCTCAGTTCATGATTTTTTTTGCAAAAAAACCTGATTGTAAAATAAACAAATTAAAACAACCATGCCCTTTATTATATTCGAAACTTTAATATAGGTTAATTCGAAAGTGCTACTAAATAACTAGTAGTCTAATTGAATAAATGAATGTTTGAGTTAATGCTGTTGGTTAATATAATAATATTACTCCGTTTCTCCTCTCCGCTGCAGCCTTGCTCCGCTCTGGTGGACAGGCAGCCTCTACATGTCTGTGGGCAGCCTTAAACAGACAGATTTAAAATTCAAACTTTGTACACTTATCAAGGATCGATGACAAATCACAATACATTAATATCACAAGCTGTTGCATAATAATATTTGTTCTCAATCTTCTTTCTTCTCCATCCTCTTTATCAAAAACTACTGAATCGATTTTGATGAAACTTGCACTGATCAGGTAAGTTAGAACTAGGAGCATGATACACGACTGAAAACTGAAAATAAATAATTTTAATGCTAATAATAGTTTTGAGTTATGCGTGGACAAACAAACGAAAAACAAACACACACCCATGAAATTTGACACACGTGTTTAGAAGCTCTTATGGCTGGCGTCCACTAGGCGGATCGGGCCGGGCCGCATCGCAACGCAAAAATACGCCGGCCTATGTTTTGTATGAAACATCGTCCATTAGCGACGGATCGGGCCGGGGCGGGCCGCAACGCATTGGCGGATATCGCTTCGCAGGCGGATTTCTGCCGGCGGTGCGCTGCGGCCCGGCCCGGCCCGATCCGCCTAGTGGACGCAGGCAGGCGGATGTAAGCGGCGAGCGTCTGTTAGATAAAATCCGCCTAGGCGATCCGCCGCGCCCCGTACAGGTGGACGCAGGAGCAAACAGCGCGTCCATTAGAGACGGCCCGTTGCGATGCGGCCCGGCCCGATCCGCCTGTAATGGACGCCTAGCATTATAGACTAAGATACATAAAAACTAATTACACCAACGGATAGCATGTTATTGTATATTATTTTGTAAGATTTGGATAAAATTCGTAGCGGAGTTTTGTAGGCATCTAGGTAGGTACATACAAATACAGAAAATCGGTTAGTTTCAGGACTTTCAGCACATTACATTGTCTAAACGGATTTTAATGTTTTAAAATAGAATAATCATCACTACATAGTATAAAACAAAGTCGCTTTCTCTGTCCCCATATGTCCCTTTGTGTGCTTAAAACTACGCAACGGATTTTGATGCGTTTTTTTTAATAGAATGAGTGATTCAAGATGAAGGTTTTAGTGTATAATTTATTAGGTTTAAGACAAAGCGGGCAAAGCCGCGGACGTTAAACTAGTAATTTAAATAAAAATGAAAAACTTACAAAAATACATGTAGGTATGTAAACTCAGGCGGAGCAGAGTCGAGCGGCTAGATTTAATAATTTTGTACTTACAACAATACGATATTCAAATATTTTTTTTTATTTAGATGGAATCGAATCCAACCCCTCTGAGACCAAGACAGGGTCATTGACCACGGTCGTCAGAACTTTCTGCAAGAATGTTTTACTTAAAACCTAATACCTACTTAAATATTGAAATATTACGCGAATTCTGATTAAAAAACTACTTACATTTAGTACCTAGAACTTATTATTATACCGAAATAAGAATAAAAATATTTATCACAACTACAGACCTAAAATAATTATCATTTTAAATAAATATACATATTTGCAATTATAATATGATGGTTTCATTAAAAAAACAATAAATTTATGGAAATATAAACAAAACAATATTAAACTCACTAAAAAAACGTTCATATACCTTCATAAACACAATTTTAAAAAAATAATTTTTGACGCAGCATTCAATTAAATTTCTTCATTTCTTAAACCTATATTATTTTAAACGCACTGAAAACAAAAGAAAAGATAACATTTAAAAAGAAAGCACAAGTTCTTTGTAGTTTGCTTAGAAATTTCGTTCGCAACACAAAATCGATATTTTTTACTGACGTCCACGATAACTCGTTTGAATTTGCCGCGTATGACGTAAGCAACGTTCTCTGACGTCACTGATCCCCCCTACAGCAGCCTCTCTCCCTCTTTCATCAACTAAAACAAGCAGTGTGAATGAAACAGCACGTCTCGCGTAAAGCTTGTGAATCAAGATACTTTTTTCACAGCATGGGACGTTCAACTGCGCCCATTCAACATGATAACAAAATATTGATAACAAGTTTTTACATTACGCGTTTTACGGAGTTCGTCATAAACACATGTTAACAATAATGATGACTCAAACAAATCACCATAAATTAGCTAATATGGAGTCAGATAATTTATTACGAGTTTGTAATCGTTAATGAAACCTTGAGGATGCAGTTGTACGTCCCTGTCGAATGACGTGAGTGCCTGCAGCGCTATGGTGGCGGATAATTGAACTAACTTCAGTAGTCTGAAATCCGTCGGGCTGTATGGGCTCAGAAGGATTTTATCGCGATCGTAAACTAAAATGGCTTGCAATATCAAGCCCATGCACAAAAGCAAACATTTTCCCATAGACCAGCTAGTATGTGTCGGCAACTACGAGCTGGAAAAGACAATCGGTACTGGAAATTTCGCAGTTGTAAAACTCGCCACACATGTTATTACTAAGAGTAAGGTGGGTATCGTCGTGTATTTCAGTGATCACTGTGTTTTATTTTGTGTTTTTACATCGCGTTGTACCAGTTAACACCGGATTCAGTTATCAATAAAGTGGTCTGTGCGTGATTGTTGTGATGTGCCTTGGTATTTTCCACTCAGCGACAACACTACGGCGAAGATGCGGTCAGGTTAGATAAGCTTAAGAACTACAACGTATCTGACTGATTGAGGCGAAAATTGCTGATTGTAGAACGTGATTGAAAAAAAAATAACTTACAATCCGACCGAGTTGGCGCGCCCAATCTCGTCTACGCGACTAGTTTGTCGCGAACACATTTTAAATGAGTCGGATAATGTCCGAACTTTTTAAAAAAAATCGCTCATTCGCGTTCGTAAACTTTGGATATCACTTTTTTTTACTGTATTTCCAACGCATGTATCGAGCGTCTGTTATCTGGACGTGACCTCCAAAATGTTTTTGCGACAATTATTTTCAATTGGATACTTCATCTGATGTGCCCTGTTCAATTATGGTGTCGTTAAGCTACCTCCTTATTGGTGTAGCAATCACACAGTGTCTACGCACAATACAAAACATGGGATGGGAATTATAACGACAAGTAAACAATAGATTAAAGAGAAAAGTGTAACATTTTTTTTCAACGATAACGCGTTTCGAAGTTTCTTATGGCTGGTTCACACTTTGATTAGTGCGAGTGCAGGTGATGAGTAGTACTACGTGTGGACAGCGACTGTTTAGTGCGAGTGTTTAGTAGGCTGTGTAGTAAAGTGAATAGAAGCGTGTTCTATTTTTTTGCGAGTGGACTGCGAGTAGCCACGTCCCGCGCGCCCTCCCTTCCCCCTCACTCGCAGTGTGCCTGCCTAAACACGTCTGGACAGGAGTGTTTAGTGTTTAGTGTTTAGCGTAGTGTGTAGCGTCGCGAATTTCACCATTGTCCTGCACTCGCACTAATCACCGGCACTCGCAGTTGAATTGGACACTACTCGCACTACACACCTGCACTCGCACTAATCACCTGCACTCGCACTAATCAAAGTGTGAACCAGCCATTAGGTTCAATGTCCAAATTAAAATTTTTCGTGTTTCTGTTCTGTTAGAATTTATGAATTATGACAATTGGCAGCACTGGAGTATGGACTATGGTGTTATTGTGGTAGATTGAATACATTTTCTAATAGGAATCTTGTTGAAATATAATTTAATATTTTTACTGCATAATATTATTTGGTAAATTGAAAATTAAACCTGTTTTAAATAAAATGACTCGTTTTAATTAGGTCTTTGCCTCATTTATCTTTTTTACAACTTATCCTCAATCCTTGTCACAGTATTTGCAATCAAAATCCTCTGAAACGGCTTGACCATTGATAAAATTTTGTGTAATAATTGATAGGTTTTACACTATATTGTTCAAAATATCTCATTTGTAAAGCTAAAATACACAAATATCTGACCGCCTCTTTGGCACAGTGGTTGACTCGTGAGCATAGCACCGAGGGGTCCTGGGTTTGATTCCCGGTGGAGACGATAAAAATAATGTCTCAGTCTGGTAGGACACAGAAGGCTGATCACCTACTTGTCTCTAAAAAGAAAAGTCGATCAGTGAAACAGATGTATAATGCATCTGCCCATAATTTATTTATTTATTTATTTATTTATTTTACAAAGGATAGCCAACAATTGTTAACACTAATTATAGACATACAAGGAGAATGCAATTTAACAAATCAAGTGCAACAATTAATTATAGGCTAACACCACATGCCTTCAAAAACGGTTATGATTTAAGAACAAAAAAAAAAAACTGATAGCTACACAAAATAACGTTTAACAATCTATCTATAATATAAAAATGAATCCCAAAATGTGTTGGTAAGCGCATAACTTGAGAACGGCTGAACCGATTTCGTTAATTCTTTTTTTATTATATTCCTTGAAGTACGAGGATGGTTTTTACGTAGAGAAAACGTAAATATGTACCACGGGCGAAGCCGGGGCGGACTGCTAGTTATCAATAAAATATCTATTTAAAAAAAAATAATGTCAGTCATATTAAAATAAAATCGGAATACAAAATTACAATTTTAAAATATTAAATTAAAATACATAAAAACCAACTTAAAAATTCATTTTTTTTTATAAAAATAATAATATTATGTAAAAGTATATAAAAAATACTAAAAGGTAGTAATTCATATTGTAATCTTTAAGGAAGTAATAAGTTTACACTAGTGTAGATAAAATAGTAAAGAAGTTAAAAACTAAAGAAACACAATCTTATAAGAAAAATCATGAAATTATTATATTATCACTGATCATTGATAAGTATACAGTTTGAATCAAATATGTCCGTTTATAAGTGTGATTTCTATTCTACTTCTATTTGGTAAAATAAATTATACACTTAAACCTTCCTATTGAATAATTCTATCTATTACAAAAAACCGCATCCAAATCCGTTGCGCAGTTTTAAAGATTTAAGCATACAAAGGGACATAGGGACAGAGAAAGCGACTTTGTTTTATACTATGTAGTGATTACCCTTAGAAATCAAATCCAAATCCTGGGTAAAGCCAAAGGAAGCAGCCAGTACATTACAATAAGATGTAATAATGTTTAATTATTGAAGTTGTGGTTAAGTGGGATTTTGATAAATAATTTAAATAATAATTATAATTGACTAATTGTGTAGAGTTATGCCTAATTCCTTGAGGATAATTATGTGTCTATAGAATATAGTAATATATTAGTACTATAGGCCTTGTATTAAAACTACAGACTATTTCCTGTATCCTACTTCAAAGTTAATTATTATTCTTAAAGAACAATGTTTGTTAATTTATTTTTATTTGTCTAGTTTTAATATTCGAGTGGCGAAATTCAGCGAATAAAGCATTTTACAATACAATAGGTACAATAAAATATCCTATAACACACTCCTACTGTAAGAGAGAAGAAAAGAAGAAGAAAAAAGATAAAACATTATAAAATGTCAAATAGGCGCCCTTATCGCTTTTAAGCGATCTCTGCCAGACAACACATGGATAGGATTTGTTTGGAATTAAATTTTTTTTTTAATTTGAATTTGAAGAAAATTGCTTTTTAGTTTTTTTTATTTGTTTAATGTGTGCAACTTGTGTTAAGATGATTTCATTTACATATCTACAAATCACTACATAGTAGTGTTGCCGCTCGATAGTCCACTATCGATAGTCTATCGATTAACTATCGATAGTTGGGGAAAAGCTATAGTATCGATAGCACTATCGATACTATCGATAGTGTCGATACTATCGATAGTATCGATAGTCTTATAAGCGTAAATACTATCGACACATAGCAATACCATCGATAGTATCGATACTATCGAAGCTCAATATCGAACGAACTATCGATACTATCGATAGTGTCGATACTATCGAAGCTCAATATCGAACGAACTATCGATACTATCGATAGTGTCGATACTATCGATAATATCGTCCCATCGATAGTGACCTTTTTCTCGATAGTATTGCTTTATCAATAATACTATAGTGGATGACAGAGAACTAGATGTTTGGTTATAATACTTTTCAAGTTATCTATTGGCGCTTTGTACAATCCATTTTTTTTTAGTTCGTTAATTCGTAATCCAATAAGCCCATTGACTGACCCATTATACCAAGAAATCGTGAACAATACTATTGCACAATTTACTACTATCGATAGCTCAAAACTATCGATAGTATCAGTACTATCGATAGTATCGATTGTAGTTGCAATATTCAGTAGCAATAGTATCGATACTATCGACAGTATCGATAGTATAGCAACTATTGGCAATCAATACTATCGATTTTATCGATACTATTGCAGTTCATCAATAGTATTCCATGATTAACGCTATCGATATTCTGACTTATTTTCAAGGTCAACTATCGATAGTCAAACTATCGATAGTTCGGCAACACTACTACATAGTATAAAACAAAGTCGCTTTCTCTGTCCCTATGTATGCTTAAATCTTTAAAACTACGGTGCGGATTTTGATGCGGTTTTTTTAATAGAGTGATTGATTCAAGAGGAAGGTTTTAGTGTATAATTTTTAGTATATAATTTATTAGGTTTTAGACAAAGCGGGCGAAGCCGCGGGCGGAAAGCTAGTTAAATATATGAAATTCTATTTTGTACTAGCGGTCCGCCCCGGCTTCGCCCGTGGTACATGTTTACGTTTTCTCTACATAAGAACCATCCTCGTACTTCAAGAAATATAATAAAAAAAGAATTATCGAAATCGGTTCAGCCGTTCTCGAGTTATGCGCTTACCAACACATTTTGCGATTCATTTTTATATATAAGATGATAGTAATCCTACTTATAAGTACCAAACACCTATGTTATAAGAAACAACATTAATTTAGGAGAAATTTTGTATGCAAATGAACTTGGAATACCTTATAGCTTTTTGATGACCCAGTTCTTATATTGGTTAATGACCTTGACCTTCATAGTGCCATCATGTGTGGGTTTAAGTACCACTATTAAAAAATATCGTTATTTTCTTGTTTAGGAGAGTTATGTTGTACTCGCTGTGCCCGCGGACGAATCCGCGTGCAATATCAAGTATTGCTATAGCTCATGTGTTATTCTGATGTCATAATCTACATACATTCCTGTAAAGTTTCATGCAATTCCCTCGTCGTGTAGTTTTTACGTGAAATAGTATAAAACATACAAACTTTCGCGTTTATAATACACTAGCGGTCCGCCCCGGCTTCGCCCGCGGTACATATTTCGCAATAAAAGGTAGCCTATGTTATTTCTCAGGGTCTAAAGATTATCTGTGCCAAATTTCATCAAAATCGGTCCAGTAGTTTATGAGCCTATTCATTACTTAATCAAACAAATAAAGTTTTTCTCTTTATAATATTAGTGTAGATATTAGTATGCTCGTGAGTTCAAGTTTATACGAAGTCTAATGCTAATCCAGAGTCCACTATAATCTATCTCTGTACCAAATTTCATACAAATCCGATCAGCTGTTTCACACGTTCTAACAAACTTTTATCAGTTAAAAACCTTTACATGGCTTAGTAGTTAAGGCTTCTGACTTTAATCAATAGATCGAAGGTTTGGAACTAGAGTCGTGCTAAAATTGATTAATTAAATTCACATCACCATTATTACCATTCGTGGAGAAAAACATCCTAATGGGCCTTCAACACAATAGAGAGCGTTGGCCCAACAAATGATCGTCGAAGTTTGCCAACATCTACGGCGATTATGAATAAACATCTACAATGACGGCCGATGACATTTAGGCAATTAGGCCCTCTATACTATCGTGATTGCCTCTACTGGCCCAATGCTGCCCATTGTGAAGAAGAAACCAGCATGTCCAAACATTTCGACGACATGTAACATCTGCCACACTTGACCAGCGTGGTAGATTGTGGCCTGAGCCCTCGTAGGAAACGCAGGTTTCTGCAATGAGAACAAAATAATCACTACATAGTATAAAACAAAGTCGCTTTCTCTGTCCCTATGTCCCTATTTCCCTATGTCCCTTTGTACGCTTAAATCTTTAAAACTACGCAACGGATTTTGATGCGGTTTTTTAAATACATAGATAGAGTGATTCAAGGGGAAGGTTTTAGGATAAAATTTATTAGATTTTAGACCAAGCGGGCGAAGCCGCGGGCGGTAAGCTAGTATAAGATTAATAGCTGTGCCCCGCGTTTTCGTGCTTTGCTTGCTTCGCTTCCATTGATCATAGCGTGATGATATAGAGCTATCTAACACTGAAAGAATCTTTCAAATCAGACCTGTATTTCCTGACATCAGCGTATTCAAATTAACTAACTCTTGAGCTGTATAATATTAGTATTGATTACTTGAAATACTAGATTTTACCTGTGGCTTCACGGCGCAGTCGAAATAAATAACTATGGGATAATGGGATGATGTTTCGCCGCCCCTATATCACTCTCTAGCTTCTATAAAAACGCTCCGTTGCATGAAAGAAATACAAACAATTAACAAACACACATTCGTATTTATAATATGTATAAGTAAAGATCTATATCACGAGGGCAAATCACTATATATGAAACTCGAGACTTCTAAACAATGTAATTATTAACTACCCGCTCCGACTTTGTCTGGTTTGAACCGGGATTAAAACTAGTCAACTGAATCATACATCGTATTTTTATATCCTACATAGGTAGTTTGTTTTTGAACGATAACGCTCGCTGTAATTGTTTTGAAACTTCAGGACAAATATAAATATTAAATATAATGAATAAATCGCCTTAAAAATCCATGAAAATGTAGGTATTTTATATCTGTGCATGTTTATTAGCTTTCCACGGAAATACGGCTGATTCGATCTAGATGAAAATTGGCGCCGAGATAGATTAAGGTCTGGATTATCACAGGCTACTTTTTTAACCAACACGTTTTTTTTCACCTGTATGTTTGTGTGTAACCGACTCCTATATACTCGATATTATAGGCTTAGAGGCTAGAGCATTAAACCAACTTTAATGCTCTAACTTCTAAGATATGAGGCCACTTTAAACGGACAGATTTAATTCAAACTTTGAACACTCAAGGTACGGTGACAAAACAATAATTTCATGCGTATGCGCGTTTTTTAGTTTTTTTTTGTAAACTACTTTTATTACCATGCGAGTGAAGCCGCGGTCTGTAAGCAATATTATATTATGTTTACCTTTCATTGTCCCATTAGTTGAGTGATTAGCACCATAGTTAACGATGTCCTAGGTTGTATTTTGACAAATTTAATTTTGCACTATAACACGCATACCCAATTCACGTCTTTATGGTAATTTAGGAATAGACTATAAATTGTTATATTGTTTTTTTGTAGATAATGACAAAAATAGAACGGTAATGCAAATTAAATGGGTGGCTAACCTTCGTATTCTAAAAATAGTGCAAAATTATTATAATATGTACCTACATTTAAAATTTTTCGTATTTGCACACACAGAAAAGTCGCTGACCTTTTTGTATGACTGAAAAAGTTTTGTTTTTTTTTTATACCTACCTACATTTTATACGGACTTTTTGACCGCCAAAATACCGCGTCTATGAAATGAAAGTAATTAACATTAAAAAAACCTTATTATATATGAAACAAGTAAAATATAGGGACATTTTTCATGACTAGGTACTTACAATGCGTTTGAATTAAGAATATCCCCGCGCCATGTTGTGACGTCAAAGCTGTCAAATCGAAAAAATAGGTTAGGTACAAGTACAACCCGTGCGAATTAACTTGAGACCTGAGGCGATGACGTTATTTTCAATGTTATATTATGTATAGCAAAATAAATAAAATATTATATAAAAACTAAGTAAGTGCCAGTTTTACTTCCTTTGGGTAGTAGATAATATTTTTAAGGAAAAACTAATATTTCGCACTAGCTGTGCTCCGCGGTTTTACCCGCAGTGCTCCGCTCCTGTTGGTCTTTTTTTTTCTTTTATAAGTGGGGAAATCTTGCATAGATACCCACGGCCTCCGGGGAAGGGGCTGGGTTATGTCGGATTCCTACCGACCAAAACCCCACTGTGTTCCCTCAAGGCGCATCAACGACAGGGCCATGGGTATGGTAGAATTCGTCCATAACATTCCTGTTAGTCTTAGCGAGAGCCTTCCTCGATAAATGGGCTATCTAACACCGAAAGAATTTTTCAAATCGGACCAGTAGTTCCCGAGATTAGCGCGTTGAAACAAACAAACAAACTCTTCAGCTTTATAATCTTCTTATATATAAAAACGAATCGCAAAATGTGTTGGTAAGCGCATAACTCGAGAACGGCTGAACCGATTTCGATAATTCTTTTTTTATTATATTCCTTGAAGTACGAGGATGGTTATTATGTAGAGAAAACGTAAACATGTACCACGGGCGAAGCCGGGGCGGACCGCTAGTATTAGTATAGATTTGTCGCATTCCAGCCGAGTCTCAAGTTAACTCGTACGGGTTATGTTCATTAAAAAAACGCATATAATTAGTCTTAATAATTATTAATAAGACTACATTTCCAATCGGTGGCAGTTTTCAAAATTGAATATTCATAAACACTTGTAAAAGTTTACATGAATAAAAAACGTTTCGAGTTTGGTTTTGAGGCAAAAAACTCATTAAGAAACGGACAAACTAGGTAAATAATATTTTTGTTGTTAAATACTTTTTATCGATCTTTGACAGATGAAGGTCGTTGACGCGTACGTTCTTTTTAACGCATTGTCAAAAACTTTATTGTATTCAAAAGTGAATGCAGTACCTACAATTTAAAATGCGGCTCTGTCTTTCTAGCTAGGAAAATCCTGAAGAAAGAAACATTGTAGGATCAAAAATCTAACTTTTATAAATGAACTAGCTTTCCGCCCGCAGCTTCGCCCACTTTGTCTAAAACATAATAAATTAGGTATATACTAAAACCTTCCTCTTGAATCTATAAAAAAAACCGCATCAAAATCCGTTGCGTAGTTTTATTAAGCATACATAGGGACATAGGGACAGAGAAAGCGACTTTATTTTATACTATGTAGTGACAAGCGGTGCCCGCGGCATTACCCGCATTACTTCGCTCCTATTGGTCTTAGCGCAAGGTGATGAAATATAGCCTTCCTCGATAAATGGACTATGAGCTAATTTGAGAGGAGAGAAACAGTTAAAAATACCTATATTCAATAATCATTAAATTAAAGTTAGTCAATATTATTAGGAAGATACACAAGGTACCTACTGTTATTTTATTTAAAACTAGAATTCCGCCCGCGGCTTCGCCCGCGTTTGCAAAGGAAAACCTGCATAGTTCCCGTTCCCGTGGGATTTCCGGGATAAAAACTATCCTATGTGTTAATCCAAGTTACCCTCTATATGTGTGCTAAATTTCATTGTAATCGGTTCAGTAGTTTTTACGTGAAAGAGTAACAAACATCCATACATCCATACATCCATACATCCATACATCCTTACAAACTTTCGCCTTTATAATAGTATTGAGATTGAGATATGTATATATACATATTAGATATTAGATAGAACTTTATACTCGTCATAATTGTTATTTAAATATCGGATGTATAAAAAATAAACAAACTTCATTATTATCGAAGTCTTTGATTTTATATTAATTGGTTTTTAAATTTAGCACGCGACATATCCTTTCGCTAATATTCGTCTTAAGTGTGGCCAATGTAAATAAATAATATTTTTGTTTATATCCACCTCAATACCGTAATTATTTCAAGATGGTCACATTTATATTTATACTTCTTAAAAGTAATTAAAGTACAAGCCATATTTCCCGGCTTTGCCTGTGAAAAGAAAATATAGTCTATGTTATTACACCATAGATCTTTCTAATCACTATACATAGTATAAAACAAAGTCGCTTTCTCTGTCCCTATGTCCCTTTGTATGCTTAAATCTTTAAAACTACGCAACGGATTTTGATGCGGTTTTTTTAAAAGATAGAGTGATTCAAGAGGAAGGTTTTAGTATATAATTTATTAGGTTTTAGACAAAGCGGGCGAAGCCGCGGGCGGATAGCTAGTTTACCATAATTTGGTAATACATATCTGAGAAGAAAATTAGAATAACATAATATAACGTTTCTAGTATGTACTAGTCACAACAGCCTTTCTTCAACCTTTTGCCACTTTTTGCAATTTTACACCAACCGAGACGCGAGTCGACGACCCACCTTGGTACCGACCTTGATCGCCGGTCGGCGGTAGGCTTTTTTTTTGAAAAAAAAAACCACTTAAGTATATTCGACATTTTTTATGTATCTTTTGGATTCCGTGTTTTGAGCAATTTCGAGATTTAATGAATTCTTTTTAATGTTACTGAAGTAAAAATTATAATTAAGTATCAAAATTAACACATAGGTACCTAAGTATATCTATATACCTACTAATATAGTATGTAGTGATAGTTACTACATAAGAACTATACTTACTACTAACTATTATAAAGCTGAATAGTTTAGTTTTTACACGCTTTATATTAGCTTCACCTGTATGTTTGTATGTTTGTAACCGACTTCTTTGGGCGCGATTTTGACCCACTTTAAACGGCCAGATTTCGTTCAAACTTTGTAGATTTATTGAGGACCGATGACAATACACTAATTTGATAAAAATTTTCTATTTTTTAGTTCGGTTTTCTATAAAAAGCGTGTTTTTTAGTTTTTTTAAACTATTATTATTAATTATTTCATGTTTGTTTCATGGAAAGCGTCAATCTCGGGAAATACAAGACTCGTTCTGGGTTGAACCGATACAAAATTAGAAGCTTACCAATTAATTATTATTGTCTAGGAGAGAGGTGAACTTCAAAACTTGTGAATTATTATCAAATTCGCTCCAGTAGGTACCTAGTTAAGGGGTTTATCCGTTACAAACAATATAAAATAATTGTTTATCTTTATGATATTAAATAATGTAGATAAACGGTGTATTTTTGCTACTAATTACATTTCATTACTTGTTTGCCTAATGAAATAATCTATGTACTTCCCCAAGCTTCAATCTCTATGTGAAACACCATCCAAAAGGATTCAGCAGTTCAGGTGATAATTGTAGGTAATTAACTAGCTTTCCGCCTGCGGCTTCGCCCGCGTTTTCAAAGAAAAACTCGCATAGTTCCTGATCCCCTAAGATTTCCGGGATAAAACCTATCCTATGTGTAAATCCAAGATACCCTCTATATGTGTGCTAAATTTCATTGTGATCGGTTCAGTAGTATTTGCGTGTAAGATTAACATATTGTATACACATCCATCCTCACAAACTTTCGCATTTATAATATTAGTAGGATAGGATATGATAGGATGTAGTTTTTCATTTGAGCAATTTAAAAAACTCAAGGATATTTTTAAACTCGATTTCGAAAAATAGCCGTTACTCGAAGGGTGTTAAAATATTTCCGATTCCGCCTTCTGTTTTTAATTTTATGCTGAAAAATGTTTATTAAGTAGGTAGTATATGAAAATTAAAATACCAGATATGTCTTAGATATGTTAATGAAATTCTAAAATTATACCTTTTTAGTTTTTATACTTAGATAAAAGAAAGTCGTGTTAGTTACACCACTTATAACTCAATAAAACCGGCCAAGTGCGAGTCGGGCTCGCGCACAAAGGGTTCCGTAGCAGCAAATATAATAAATTACAGTTAAATCAACCTATCTCAAAAACTATAAGAGATACTTTGATCAAACCAAAAATCGTTGAAAGAGTTAATTAGCATGCATCACCTCTATTTTTTTTAGAATTTTATACCCCGTAGTTATAAAAATAGAGGGGGGGGGACATACTTTTTACGACTTTGAGAGCTGATATCTCAAAAACCGTTCACTTTAAGAAAAATGTTTTTTAGAAAACTTTATATCATTTTAAAAGACCTTTCCATTGATACCCCACACGGGTATGTACATCGAAAAAAAAAATTTCATTCCTCAGTTACATGTATGGGGGGCCCCACCCCCAATTCTTTTTTTTACTATTTAGTGTCATATTTTTGTAGCGGTTCATACAACACATATTCCCATCAAATTTCATCACTGTAGTACTTATAGTTTCCGAGTAAATCGGCTGTGACAGACGGACAGACGGACAGACGGACAGACGGACATGACGAAACTATAAGGGTTCCGTTTTTGCCATTTTGGCTACGGAACCCTAAAAACGGCTAAACGGTTCTGGTCATTTGGTTTGTTAATTTTATATTCGCTTTGATTAGAATAATAATTTTGAATATCACTACATAGTATAAAACAAAGTCGCTTTCTCCGTCCCTATGTCCCTTTGTATGCTTAAATCTTTAAAACTACGCAACGGATTTTGATGCGGTTTTTTTAATAGATAAACTGATCGTAGAGGAAGGTTTATGTGTATAATTTATTAAGTTTTAGACACAGCTGTAGAGTTTGTTTGTTTGTTAGAACTCGATAATCTCATGAACCACGGGTCCGAATTGAAAATTTCTTTCAATGTTAGATAGTCCATTTATCGAGGAAGACTGTAGGCTGTATATCATCACGCAGACCAACAGGAGCGGAGCAGCACAGGTAAAACCGCTAGTTTCTGTAATAAAAATTATAATACCTACATACAACATTTGACCTATGTTCGTTCATATGAAAAACATTTTTTAAAACCCTTTTTTTACTAATTACAAGCGTTAAAACAACCAAGGTCAGTGCGCTTGACTTTTGAAAATAATTTAGCAAGTCTATTTTTACATGTATTAAATATATTAATAACGTAAATATTTTTCGCTCATTTTTCATATAAAATAATATGTCACACATATTATGTGGTTTAATCCGCATTGCTCCGCTCCTATTGGTCTTAGCGTGATGATATATGTATAGCCTACGTCTTGATAAATGGCCTATCTCAGTGAAAAAATTAGAACAAGCACCATTAGTTCCCGAGATTAGCGCGTTCAAGCAAACAAACTAACTCTTTAGCTTCATTGTATAAAATACTAGTGGACCGCCCCGGCTTCGCCCGTGGTACATATTTCGCAATAAAAGGTAGCCTATGTCCTTTCTCGGGTATCAAAATATCTCCATACCAAATTTCATGCAAATTGGTTCAGCAGTTTAGGCGTGATTGAGTAACAGACAGACAGACAGAGTTACTTTCGCATTTATAATATTAGTATGGATTGTGGTTTAATCCGCATTGCTTCGCTCCTATTGGTCTTAGCGTGATGATATATGTATAGCCTACTTGATAAATGGCCTATCTCAGTGAAAAAATTAGAACAAGCACCATTAGTTCCCGAGATTAGCGCGTTCAAGCAAACAAACTAACTCTTTAGCTTCATTGTATAAAATACTAGTGGTCCGCCCCGGCTTCGCCCGTGGTACATATTTCGCAATAAAAGTTAGCCTATGTCCTTTCTCGGGTATCAAAATATCTCCATACCAAATTTCATGCAAATTGGTTCAGCAGTTTAGGCGTGATTGAGTAACAGACAGACAGACAGAGTTACTTTCGCATTTATAATATTAGTATGGATTGTGGTTTAATCCGCATTGCTCCGCTCCTATTGGTCTTAGCGTGATGATATATGTATAGCGCGCGGAGCAGCTAGTCTATACAAATATTATAAAGAAGAAAGGTTTGATTTTTTGTTTGTTTGTTTGTTTGTATGAATTGAATAGGCTCCGAAACTACTTGGCAGATTTGAAAAATTCTTTCACTGTTGGAAAGCTACATCATTTCTGAGTGACATAGGCTATATTTCATTTTCAAAAAAAAATAGGCATCCTTACTAAAATTACGATAACGTAATCCAAGGTGTGAAAAAAATATCAAAAAACTACGTTACATCGCGTGCGCTGCGAAAACTATTGATGACAGAACAAAATGATATACTACATTTTTTTAGAACACACCATTACCTACAAAAAATCAGCGGCAGCATATCTCTAACTATTACAGTCATGTCACAATAAGCGTTTTTTTATTGAAAAAAAGAAATTAAAATACCACCGCTACAAAAAGCTCTTTAATTTATTTGTACCTTGGTCACAGAATACATAATAGTAGCTAAACGCTACAGAACGGACACTATCCGCCTCCCGCCAAAATTAAACTTACCTCACCCCCGCGCGATCAGACATAAAATGGGCCATATTTTTCTGCAAGGACGATACGCAACGAAGATTGACAACATTAATCAAATTGACTTAAAGTAATTTTATTATTTTGGATTTGTGATTATCGTTTTTCGTAGAAAATGGTTAGATATTGTGCTGTTTACGGATGTATTTCATCAGAAAAACGCGAATTTTTTTTTACGCTAGTCACAAATGTGCCAACCATAAAGCGTTAACACACACATTTGCAGTCTCTACAGTGTGACTGTCAAAACGATCATTTTGTATGGAGTGTCCGGGGTGTGCCTTGGTATTAACCCTTATCAAAATAAACGATGTATTATTTAAGACTGCTTCAATATCACATATTACTTTTTGAATTATTCGATTCTGACAATCCATTCAAAAGATATCACGAGTTAAAAAAAAATTAAAAAATAAACTGTATTCGGCTAGCTATGCGTTGTAGGCGTCACTCGGGCAGGGGTACGGGAGGGGGGTTAAGATCACGAAATAAACTTGCCGCGCGGCTACTCGCGCGGTCGGCTCCCTACGTGATGGACGTGTGCGGAATTTACGCTTGATAATAATTCGTTTAGTAAGTAACTAAACCGATTTAAAAAGTTCTTTTCAGAACTAAACCCATTTATATAAAACTAGCTTCCGCCCGCGACTCCGTCCGCGCGGATGTCGGTCTTCGCGTGGATGGTTTATTTCTCCATTTTGAGTAACTCTGACAATGACATCTTATAAATATCTATTGGACCCAAATACGGCTAGGCCTATAATAATACGGAACGTGTGTTCGCGGTTCTACACTCTACAGAACAACGTCTATGGATAAAACTGAAGAATTAAGATTAATTTTTTTTCTACGTATTTTTCCAGGATAAAAAGTATCCTATTTTACGCCCAGGATAATAAGGTATAATTATACCAAGTTTCATCGAAATCGAACCGTCAGTTTTCCCGTGATGCCTTCACATACAGACAGACAGACAGACAGACAGACATACAAAAATTTTTTTAATCACATATTTGGGTTTGGTATCGATCCAGTAACACCCCCTGCTATTTATTTTTTCAATATTTTCAATGTACAGAATTGACCCTTGAAGAAAAAAAAAAAATAAAGTAAGAAAGAGTGAATTTTTGAATGCACTATCTTAGTTCTTTTGAGATAGTGTAATATTTATATGTGAGTTATTGTTCACTTAGTTATTAACCTAATAAATTACTTGAATATTTTTCATGATTTTCAATTTAATTTTAATAAATAGTAGGTAGTTGTGTACGTTGTAATATATATATGAATACTTTAATTTTGTCATAATATGATATCCTTCTAATCCTAATACTATTATAAAGGCGAAAGTTTGTATGTATGGATGTTTGTTACTCTTTCACGCAAATACTACTGAACCGATTACAATGAAATTAAGCACACATATAGAGGGTAACTTGGATTAACACATAGGATAGGTTTTATCCCGGAAATCCCACGGGAACGGGTTTTTCTTTGAAAACCATTTGAAAACGCGGGCGAAGCCGCGGGCGGAAAGCTAGTAATAAATATGTAGCAAATTTAGAGCTGTTTACGGCCTAAATGAAGCTGAAATATAGTTTTAAGATTTAGTATGTAAGGAAAATGTATATGGGTATTCCAGTCGTTTTTGATAACTGTCGTCGGACAAAACTAGTTTCATCGATTTTTGCAGTTAAAAGTGGTTTTGACTAGTAATATTTAATTGAGCTAACCGCACAATGAGCTTTTCGGCTTTGTATAATAATACAAGTAGGTAAATTGCAGCACACATGATTAAAAAATATCTTAGTACTAGCTTACCGCCCGCGGCTTCGCCCGCTTTGTCTAAAACCTAATAAATTATATACTAAAACCTTCCTCTTGAATCACTCTATCTATTAAAAAAACCGCATCAAAATCCGTTGCGTAGTTTTAAAGATTTAAGCATTCAAAGGGACATAGGGACAGAGAAAGCGATTTTGTTTTATAGGTACTATGCAATGTAGTGATTTAAAAAACCCTACCAAAATCCTCGTTTTATTTTTAAAAATTTATTATGGCCATTTTACTTATTAGGTTAAGAACTTTCGATATCAGTTTAAAGTTTTTTGATATCTGCAATAGTTTCGCTATAATCGCCTGTGCATACACTTAACTATTACACCTTGTATATCATTGTATATTTTTATAGTTTTAAAAATAAAATAGTAAATTTTATTCAGTGACTGTGTTGTATTTATGATGTATTTGACATATTTTATTTTATGTGCTTTAGTTATGTGTTTTTATTAATTTGTATTTTATGTGTTTTAGCCATGTTTTAATTGAATTTTATATATTTTTTATTTCATGGATGTTTCAAATTTCAAAATTTTAATCATGTTATCATTGTAGTATTAATTTTATGTATTCTTGATAAATTTTTTTATGTGATGAATTTTATGTTTTTTCGTCAATGGATGATAAATTTGATTATGTATTTTTAGACTTTTAAAACTGAAAAATTTTAAGACATTTTTTTTATAATTGTTGTATACGCCTGCTTTATGGCCAATTCAGTTTATGAAATAATTATTAATGTATTTCTGTATATTGTATTAATTGAGTCATTATTGGTGTATCTAATAAATAAATAAATAAATAAATCATCACTCTACGACCAACAGGAGTGGAGCCAAGGGGGTGAAACCGCGCGGAGTAGCTAGTGTTTAGATAATGTTCAGATTGAAGAGAATTAATTTAGGGCTGATTGGTTAAATCTTATCCGTCCAATAAAGTATTACACAATAATATACAGACGTCACCTAAAACCTGACAAAAAGTGGGCAAGTAACACATTTTTCAAATGGTTGTTTAATACGATATTCGATTAATAAGTTTTAAGTAAGGATTGAAAAATCAGCCCTTAAGGCTTGGTTAAAACTTATTCGTCGAATAATGTATAAAACTACCATTTTAAAAACGTATTCTAATTGCCCGTATTTGACAGTATACGTGACATTTTAATATTATCGTGTAATACTTTATTGGACGGATAAGTTTTATCCAAGCATTGAAAAATCGGCTCTAAATGAAATTCTGATCGAAACAAAGCATTTTCAAAGCTGTTTAATTCCGTATTTTTGGTATCGTGTTATTGTTTATTTTCAATATCGATAAGATTATTAGGGAGAAAAACAAACTTAACTTTAAAGGAAGTATTTGTAGAAAATTGATTAACATATTTATTGTAAACATGAAATTTTCGTCGTGTTGGTGTGTACATGAGTTTGTGTATATTCTTGGGTTGTTGAGGAAGTGATTATGAGGAAGAGGAGGAGGAAGAGGAATTTTCACACACAAATTTAGAGGATGCGGATGAGGAAGAGGATATTTTTTTGAGGAAGAGGATGCGGATGAGGAAGCGGAAGAGGAAGCGGATGAGGATGAGGATGATAGGAAATTATAATCAAAATTAAAAAACAAAAACTTTTAAAATTAAAAATTAAAACAAAAGCCATTCTCCTGTCTCTACATATTGATGTTTAAGGTTAGGGGAGGTTAGCTCGCCCGATCGCGTATTTACAAAGCCTGTAAGTACTATAGTAGTAGCGTTGTATACGTATATTATTATTAGTCTGTGGTAGTAGTATACTATTTGAGTCACGAGCCGGACTCAGATGAGCTTATGTTTATGCATATTACTCGAAAAAACCCACAGAAAAAACCTAATCTATATCAGTGCCAGAAGCGACATTAGGCGATTTCCACAAAAAAAAAACTAACTGGTAGATATTATTATGTAAGCTTAAACAACTTGTTTGTTTTTTATTTTAAAATGACTTTTGACAAACATTATTTGGTAAAATATTTTTCTTCTGAGTATGAGAGAAAATGTTATATTATTATGTTTAGAGTCCAAGAAGCTTATATCTAATACACTGGAGATTGCACTATGACCATTAACATGTAACAAGAAAATATGACGTTGAATGACGCCTCTATGTTTTTTTATCCCTTTCACACCAACTTGCCAAGTTAGGTGTCCACAACGTCACATTTTCTTGTTACAAGTTAATGTTCATACTGAAATCTCCAGTGTATTAGATATAAGCTTCTTGAGTGGAAACGAACCCTAAGAATCATGGGCGTAGCTAGCCATGGGCACAGGGTGGGGCAAAAAAAAACCGGCCAAGTGTGAGTCGGAGTCGCGCACCGAGGGCTCCGAACAAACCTACTTTTTATTAAGTTGTAACTCTAAAATGTATGTTTTAGCAATTTTTCCTTTGCAGAAACAGCAGCCAGATCCAGGTGGAGCTTTGCTCGCAATCTTATAGTTTTTGACCGATATCTCGAAAACTATCCACTTTAGGGCAAAAGTTGCTTAGACTTTTTTGTAGAAAGTAAAATTTCGCATATTTTATACCATGTAATATTTTTTGTAAAACTTACTATTTACGGTTTATGGCCTATTTGATGAACCGGTTGATCGTTAAAATATTGGATTAATGAATAAAATGCATGTATGTACATAGTTTTCAGGTCACTTTATTGTCTACAAGTTTTGTTTAAAATTTTTTTTCTAGTGCCCATATTTTTTGAGTTGTTCCACGTATAATGTAGAAATGCCGCCACTCGGCGGCTAACGTGGCAGGCCAAAAGTTTTTTACGGATGTAATAAAAACGAAGAAGGAATTTCCAATGCAAGTGTATTTTCACCGTTTCCGAAACGGCAAAATTTTTGATTTTTTTTTACTTCTAGAAAAATTTTAATAGCTTTTTAAAATATTTTCCTTAATTTTATTCTTGCATCCGAATATAAAATAACTGCTCAATATTATTTAGTTATACGAAACATACATAGGTAGGTACCTTGTACTATTTATCGCCAAACGTTAAATATCTCAAAAAGCATTAGAAAAAAAAGTTTCAAATAAAGTAATCTTAATAAATGGATAATGCATATGTATAATATATTGATGCCTATGCATTTCATTGATTAATCCAATATTTAAAGAGTTACTTGCCAAAAATGATTAACCGGCTCATTGAATAGGTCATAAATCTCTCATAAATCGTAAACGGAAAGTTTTACAAAAAGTTTACAAGGTATAAAAGATGTAAAATTTTACTATCTACAAAAAATTCCTAATATTTTTTGCCTTAAAATGGATAGTTTCCAAGATATCGGCCAAAAACTTTTATATAAGATTGCGAGCGTAGCTCCACCTGGATCTGTCAGCATTTTGTGCTTTTATGGTCAGTAACTTATCGTAAAACAAAAGTGAAATTGAATGGGAAATTTAGTGCGATTTTGGCTAAATAAAAACAGCTTTGAATGGGGTAACAGTAGGTTCTACACTACTTTTTCTGGCACCAAAAGTGGTTTAAATCATGTAACATAGAAGCGCAAGCTTTTTGTTTAGATCGTATTTTTTTGTGTCTCCTGACAACTTTCGAGTGAGAATTTTTTAACGGATATTAAGTTTTGTAGTCAGTACCTAGATAATTACGTTTCTTAGATTTGATTAGGTACCTTCCAGGTCAGAGCCAGGGTGGGGCAAGTGCCCCACCCTGCCCCACCGTGGCTACGCCCATGCTAAGAATGTCAATGAAATTATAAGTGTCAATTATTTGTCAAATGTCAATTGAAAACACAGTGAAAAATACGATTTACGTATGTACTTAGAAGTTGCCACTAAGGAAAAAGAAGGGGTTGGGTTTAGATATGCGTCGCCTGATTTTGATGATATTGAAGGAGTCCACAGGCTTCAGAGAGTAGAGACCTTGATTGGAAATTTTGCCCTAGTTACGTCTAAGGGCTGATTTTTCAATCCTTGGTTAAAACTTATTCGTCGAATAATGTATAAAACTACCATTTTAAAAACGTATTCTAATTGCCCGTATTTGACAGTTTACGTGACATTTTAATATTATATTGTAATACTTTATTGGACGGATAAGTTTTATGCAAGCATTGAAAAATCGGCCCTAAATATATTACATAATTATATGAAAAAAATCAATTGTATGAAAATTTGATTAAAATATCGAGTTAGATATAGTTTTATATTATATATAGTTTTACAATCTTACGGCGACATGTAGATAACTTATATAAGCTAGTCTAGATATAATCTCACTGTTCGACCCTGGACGTTCCCCGCCGCGTTAAAGACAGGTATCCGTACGACCCTCGAAACATGTCACCGTGACCCCGGGTCAAGGGCCTTCGCCAGGGACGGGGGATTATAATATGCAGGAGTTTAAAACTGTGTCAGATTTCAAGGAAATGATATGAGTTCGTTTGGAATATCAGTTAATGTTTTCTAGTGATTGATTTTACGCGAGGATTATACATTTAGAAATTAAAGACTTTTTAACGGATTTTAAACGCGATTTATTCATTATATTATTATTTATTTTCCCGACGTTTCGAACACTTTACAGCGAGCGTGGTCACGGACAGACTGGCCTTTCTTTCCTTAGTAAACCGAAAGTGGGACACCCTGTATAGCTTGTAGGTGTGGAATATAGTTTATTTATTTATTTTTGGTAATCCAACAGCGTTACATGTAATAAGATGTTACCGTTTTATTGTTTAACTGAACAAATTGCCAATGAGGATTTCAACATATTATTCTTTAAAATAAATCATAAACTATAGTAGAGCCATTTTAATAGGCAACATTTGACAGTTTAACAAAATTCAACAACGTAACCTAGTAACGACGACATAGAATAAAATGATATTTCGTTTTGTTAGAACTGCACATTTGCTTAACTTTTTTCAATTACGATTACATATTTATAATAATAATGACCAATACAAGTAATTTTAGGATTTGATTTTACTGATAAACCATTCTAAACATAATAAACAATTTCTGATTTAAAGAACTGACGTTGCTACAATTTTGTGTCAATAAACCTTTTTTCTTTTTAAATACCAGAGACGTTACTCTAAAAATCGAAATCTGACATCTAGAATCGAATGCATATATTACTTGGGAATAAAAATCATAATAAATTATTGACATGTGTTTCAAGTTCGATTGACAAATGTTTCAAGTCCGTATCGATTAATTCACTTTAATCGATGTTTTTAAGCAGGTTACCACCCTACGAAGATAACATTGATAGACGTCAAATGTTGCCTATTAAATTGGCTCGACAATAGAAACTCCACAACATGAAGTAAGTCGACGATTTTGGTATTTTTTTAATCTTGTCAAAAAAGTTTCACTTCTGACACGTGTGCTCGGCACAAGCAATTTTTACTTAATTCCTTTTAATAAAAAGTTCATATTTTCCGTAATCTTTGTATTTACCATACTAGCTGTGCTCCGCGGTTTTATCCGCGTGGCTCCGCTCCTATTGGTTTTAGCGAGATGATAATATATTAGCCTATCCTATAGCTTTCTTCGATGAATGGGCTATCTAACACCGAAAGATTTTTTCAAATCGGACCAGTAGTTCCTGAGATTAACGCGTTCAAACAAACAAACAAACTCTTCAGCTTTATAATATTAGTATAGATAGGAAATAAAACAACACACGTGAACATAATATGTTACATAACAATGAAAGAAGTAAATCGCAGTAGACGCTCGTATTTTGATAACAAGCTCGATAAATTGATAAACATCGATCTGGTATGAATGTGACGAGGTGACAAGATGTAGCGTAAACAAAACGTATACAATATACAATGATAAGTAATAATAAGTATTAGACCGGGAGATAGTGACAAAAATTATACTCGATTTTTTTTTAATTAAATTAAATAAAATTAAATAAATAAATAAATATTATAGGACATTATTACACAAATCGACCTAGTCCCACAGTAAGCTCAATTAAGGCTTGTGATGTGGGTACTAGGCGACGATAAATATAATATTTAATAAATATGTACATATATATAGATAATAACACCCAGACCCAAGAACAAATAATTGAGTTCATCACACAAATATTTGCCCTAACCGGGGATCGAACCCGGGACCGTCGGCTCAGTAGGCAGTTACTTTACCACTGCGCCAACCGCGTCGTCAAACCGATTTCGACCCACTTTAGACGGATTTAATTCAAACTTTGTACACTATAAACAAATATGTAAATATTTCAGGACAGTTTTTACACACAGTGTGATCTGATCCCGTACTAAGCTTTCGCTTGTGTTATGGAAACCAGATGGCTGATACAAATACATATATATAATTTTTAATAAATACTTATATAGATAATCAACACCCAGACACAGAGCAAACATCTTTGTTCATCACACAAATATTTGCCCCGGGTGGGAATCGAACCTACGACCTCTGGCTTGGAAGGCAGGGTCACTATCAACTAAACCAACCGGTCAGTCTATTAGACTACAGGCCCATGTTGAAAAAATTATGGGTCATTTGACCCACCACCTGACCTATCTAGAATGATATAAGAGCATAAAATAATAAGATTCAGCACTATGACGACACTCGTAAGCTGTCCACCTGAGTGCAAATGAGAATTCGAAAGTTC
The DNA here is from genome assembly GCF_061535455.1 of Colias philodice. Classification (NCBI taxonomy): domain Eukaryota; kingdom Metazoa; phylum Arthropoda; class Insecta; order Lepidoptera; family Pieridae; genus Colias; species Colias philodice. The sequence continues at coordinate 4,609,136 of NC_143115.1, forward strand.
AGGTAGAGATTTTCTCCCCTTGTCTCCATGATTTTTGTACGGCGTTGCGGAATAATTGATTAAAAGTAGTATAGAAATAGTATGACACAGATGCCGTACAAAATCAAATGACCAAATTTATCCCGGCAACGGTCGAAAAATAAAAATAAATTCCGACTTTGTGGACCACCATTTTTGTACGGCATCTGTGTCATACTATTTCTATACTGCTTTTAAGCCATTATTCCGCAACGCCGTACAAAAATCATGGAGACAAGGGGAGAAAATCTCTACCTGAACTTTCGAATTCTCATCTGCACTCAGGTGGACAGCTTACGAGTGTCGTCATAGTGCTGAATCTTATTATTTTATGCTCTTAAATCATTCTAGATAGGTCAGGTGGTGGGTCAAATGACCCATAATTTTTTCAACATGGGCCTGTAGTCTATATGACAATACAATAATATCACGAGTTCAAGTGTGTTTTTAGTTTTTACATTTTTAAACTTTATAGACAGGGAGATAGTGACATAAATTATTGGATCATTTGTACCAGTATAGTGGTTATTCTGGGGTTTTACCCGCATTTCTCTGGTCCTGTTGGTCTTAGCGTGATGATATGTAGCCTATAGCCTTCCTCGATGAATAGGCTATCTAACGCCGAAAGAATTTTGCAAATCGGACCAGTAGTTCCCGAAATTAGCGCGTTCAAACAAATAAACTCTTCAGCTTTATAATATTAAGTATAGATAATCAGATTATTTATTTATTTTCAGGTCGCAATTAAAATAATAGATAAATCAAGGTTGGATGAAGATAATTTAAAGAAGACGTTTAGGGAAATAGCTATCATGAAAAGATTGAGGCATCCGCACATCGTCCGGCTGTATCAGGTGCGTATCTTTTGTAAAAGATAGATAGATAAAAAAGAAAGAATGAATGAAAGAAAACGTTGTGTCGTGGCAAGTGAAGAGCAAATGAATTGATGACATAATGTTAATAAAAGTCTGGACATGTTATGTTAGTAAAAATCACATTAAAATCGGTCAAACTATTCCCGTGGAATTTTGTAATAGCACTTTGTGTGTATCTAGAGAAAATTTTACTCAAAGGTAATTGTTTTGAAAAGAAGGAAACTGGCTCGCCATACCTGGGAATCGAACTGACGGAAATCTCTCCAATTATCTTAATTATTCAAGTATATTCTTCTGTAAGGTATAAGTATTGTAGTGTGAATTGAATTGTGGGGACTGCTGCATGCTATGCCTTCAAGCCACACCTCCGAGCCCGTCGGAGTGGGGAGCGTGAGGTTTTTTCGTTACGGAATTTCTCGATTCGGTCCCCGCGCTCAAGGCCCGTGATAGAAGCTATGCAATTGCTTAAAAAAAACTAATAACTGTATATTTATATTGTTTTATATAACTTTTCAGGTCATGGAAAGCACACACACACTCTACCTCGTCACAGAATATGCGCCAAATGGGGAAATATTCGGTAAGTATAGTTTAAACACCTGACTTCGCTCGATTATTTAAAGTTTCAACTAATGTACAGTGTACTATACGTATTACTTAAATATAATACTAAATATCTACTCTAATATTATAAAGCTGAAGAGCTTGATTGTGTTAGCTAGCTGTGCTGCGTGGTTTCTTTCTCGTGGTTATCTGACATTTTTCTTGTATTTTATTGGAACGAATCTTGTTTTTGGAACGAAGTTCCTTGCTATTTGATGACTATCGATTTACGTACTTAAATCGATACTGAAATTCAACAATATCAAAAACTACACTCCATTCTGACGCCTTCTTTATACTAATCTAATATTTTATCTAAAAATACTACTAAACCTTCCACAGATCACCTAGTGACGCGCGGACGCATGCCCGAGTCGGAGGCGGCGCGTGCGTTCGCGCAAATGGTCGCCGCAGTTGGCTATTGTCACGCGAACGACGTTGTGCACAGGGATTTGAAGGCGGAGAACCTGTTGCTGGATAGAGATATGAATATTAAGGTTAGTTTTGTGGAAAAAGAGGAAAAAATGTCGAAAAAACCGGAAAAAATATTGAAAAAATGGTAAAAAATTCCAATATCAAAGGAATTTGAAGGCTTAGCGCGCGTTGTTTGACAGGGCTGCGTAGATTCAAGTTAGTTTTGTAGGTAGATATTAAAAAAAATAGGACAAAAAGGGAAAAAAATCACTCCATACAAAATTAGCACTAAGCTGATTGGACATTTTTTATTTGCTTTATATTACATTACATACAATATAATTTAGGTGTTAGTTCATTCATTTAAAAAATATAATTCATAATATCATATTATACATACCCTTAGAGCGTATACGCACTATGCGGGTAGCCGCATTGCGGGTAGCCGTCCGGCTGACCGCAAGCACAATTATGTACGTAATATTCATTTCTATGCGCACTGCGATGCGGCTACCGCAGACCGCACAGTGCGCATAGAAATGAATATTACGTACATAATTGTGCTTGCGGCCAGCCGGACGGCTAGCCGCAATGCGGCTACCCGCATAGTGCGTATACGCTCTTACAACTAAAGAACTATTACGTTCCTTATTATTTAGTCACCCTATAAAAATGAACGTTAAATTAGGGCTGATTTTTCAATCCTTGGTTAAAACTTATTCGTCGAATAATATATAAAACTACCATTTTAAAAACGTATTCTAATTGCCCGTATTTGACAGTTTACGTGACATTTTAAAGTGAAACTTTTATTACTCGTCTCAAACTTTTTGGTCTGTGTAGCGCATGTCGCGTGACGTTCGGCTGCCGAGTAGGTATAAAGCAGTGTTCGGAACCGTACGATAATTATTATCGTACAAATACGATAATTTTGTGCCTAAGTTTCACTTTTACCGTGGTTTCATAAAACCACACAACATTAATATCGTGTAATACTTTATTGGACGGATAAGTTTTAACCAAGCATTGAGAAATCGGCCCTTAATCAATTCTTTCTCTATTGAATTTCAGCTAGCAGACTTCGGTTTCAGCAACAAATACACAAAAGGATCACCATTATCCACATGGTGTGGTAGTCCACCGTACGCAGCGCCAGAGTTGTTTGAGGGTCGTCAATATGATGGACCTAAAGCGGATATATGGGTAAGAAGTAAAAACATTGAAAATTCTCAAAAAATATATAAGAAACGTTGAGGGTATGAGAACTATAAAATACGCAAAAATAAGTAGTACTTACGCGGGAAATTAGAGTTAAATCTAAAATAAAATAAAAAAATGTGTGCGTGTAATAGTGTTCACACGTAGAAGTGAAACTTCTTTATGATCTAATTTTTTAAAAAAATAATTTACTATATGCAACTTTACAGAAATACGTCGAATCACGCGTGGTAGGGATAAGAAAAAGATGGCGCGTAACGGAAAAATGTCACGCGTAACGAAAAAATGTTACACTCAATTTTTTTCCAACACCTATAAAGAAGTTTCACTTAAAAAAATCAAGGGATGTAATAGTACGCGGGAAATTAGAGTTAAAACTAAAAATAATAATAATTTATCAGGGTAACTTGTAGTAGAAGTAAAAAGTTTCAAACAGGCGCACAATCGCGCTCAAAAATTGTCTGAAGCAAATCTCTGCTAACGCGTATATTAGGCAAAGTTTTTTTAATGAGTTTATTTAATAGACTTTGAACGTTACTGCCACGAAATAAGGTGTAAATTTCAATGAATGTTTTCTACAATGAAAACTTTTTTTAAGCGATTGTGACTAGCTCTTTACTGTACGTCAAAAAATATATATAAAAAATGGTCTGAAGCAAAACTCTGCCTGTACGTGTATTAGGCATAGTTTTGTTATGAACGATACAAAAAGCTTTGAACATTACTGCCATGAAATAAGGTGTAAATTTCAATGAATGTTTTCTACAATGAAAACTTTTTTAAGCGATTGTGAAGCTCTTTATGGTACGTCAAAAAATATATATCTTAAACTAGCTTTCGGCTTTGCCTGCTTACTAGAAAAATTAACAAATAATGTACGAGAACCTTTCTCAAGAATCATCTATGTATTTTAAAAAATTGCATCAAAATTGGTGGCGTAGTTTTATAGAAAACATACAGTCGCTGTCGCTGTCTGTTCAGAGACGGACTTTGTTTTATACTATGTAGTGATATATATTTAGTTAAATAACAAAATACCAAATAAAACATGTTATTCATATAATTATTTTTATATTTCAGTCACTAGGCGTAGTTCTATACGTTTTAGTGTGCGGTGCATTACCGTTTGATGGCGGCACACTCAGTGAGTTACGGAGTGTGGTCGTGAGTGGCAAGTTTAGGATACCGTACTTTATGTCGCAGGGTGAGTGGAGAGCTTTATATTGTGTTTATTGCAGTCACTATATGTGTTAGTGTACGGCACACTCAGTGACGAAGCGTGGTCGTGAGTGGCAAGTCTTGACATGGATACCGTACTTCATGTCGCAGTGTGTGTTTTATTTTTTCATATTACGAACATTCCGAAAAAAATATAATATGTGTTTCTATTTTCTGTCTTTTTAAATAAAATTTGTTACTTGCAAGTACACTTTGTTTATGGTAAATTAAATATGTTTTATTTTCTGGCTTTTATGCAATAATATGTAAAATCCTGTAGCACAATATACAGATACAACCAGTAGGGAAACTTCATACAACACATTCGAAAAGGCTCACGCACACAAGTAAGCGTGTTTACGAGAATCCTAAGGGTATTATCACAATTGACAGATATAAGAATAAATATATTGTGCTTGTAGTCTATAGTTGATTGAATGACATCTATTTAGTTTTCTGTCCCATTGGATTGAAAAAATCAGCCCTAAGGCTGATTTTTCAATCCTTGGTTAAAACTTATTCATCGAATAATGTATAAAACTACCATTTTAAAAAACGTATTCTAATTGCCCGTATTTGACAGTTTACGTGACATTTTCATATTATCGTGTAATACTTTATTGGACGGATAAGTTTTAACCAAGCATTGAAAAATCGGCCCTAAAGAACCTGTTATTTAATAATTTTTTCTTTTAATCTATTTTTCATGACAGACTGCGTTATTATTTTTTTTATTATCAATAACTATTGTTGTTTGCAGACTGCGAACACCTAATACGTCACATGTTAGTAGTGGAGCCCGAGCGCCGTTTCACGCTACAAGCGGTGGCGAAGCACCACTGGCTGAGGGCGCGCGCCCCCACCGGGGCGGAGGCCGGTGAGTTATATAGTTACTTTAATAAATAATAAATAAATATTTCAGGACAATTTTCACACACGGCACGATCTGATCCCATACTAAGCTTTTGCTTGTGTTATGGAAACCAGATGGCTGATAATAAATACTTATTATTATTTAAATAAATACTTACACTACTTACTTACTTGAAAAATATTTAATTGTAACTCTACAACATTAAAAACTACATGATTAAACATTAAAATAAATAAATAAAAATCTCCAGAGCTATCGGCCGGCGAATGCGGCTGCCACCCGGCGGGGGCGAAGCCCGAGGACTCCGCGGCGCACGAAGCGGCGCTCGAGCACATGCTCACACTGCCGGGGCTCAGCCACGGGCTTATACAGCAGGTAATAAATAAATAAACAAGTCATTTATTTATTCGAATTGTTAAAATACAGTTAATAACAAGTGATAACTGCGATAAAAACAACCGACTTCAAACTTGCACTTGCAACATTTACAATTACAGACAAAAATGCTCATAAAATAAAACTACTGGGCCTATCCGAATAAAATTTTTATGGGACCAATTCGACACCATCCCGCATCGAACAAAAAAAGAATCACGTAAATGTGTTCAGAATCCTCGGAGTAATCGGTGTACACTGTACATATAAAAAAAAAACATACCGGCCGAATTGATAACCTCCTCCTTTTTTTTGAAGTCGGTTAATAATCTACCACCGGCTAACAAAGCAGTATATTACTGTAGTATATAACATGCAGTTATACTTATGTATACTACAGTAATATACTGTGTTATTGCAATAGTTATTATTAATAACGACCTGTCCTTGATCATGAATTGGAGTAGATCTCATGGCTTGGTAGTAAACCCTACTAAGACCAAAACTATTCTTATCGGCAGCTCTTCATTCATATCAAGGGTAGGCTGGTCTAGTTTACCCCCTATTACTGTGGACGGTACCATAATCCCATTCAGTGATAGCATTAAAAGCTTAGGCGTCACCATTGACCGAACACTATCTTGGCAACCGCAAATAAATGAAGCTCAACAAGAAAATCTTTGCCTCATCGCATTCACTCATGAGAATTCGCAACTTCTTGCCCATCTCAACCAGAACTTCTCTTGCACAATCCCTCCTCCTTCCCATCCTCGATTATGCCGATGTCTGTTATCCCGACCTGACCGAAATCCAGTTGGACAAACTTGAGCGACTCCAAAATGTTTGCATACGCTTCATTTTTGGCTTGCGCAAGTATGACCACGTCTCGCAATACAGGACAAAGCTCAAGTGGCTACCAATACGTCAGCGTCGAAATACCCACCTTCTCCAACTCCTATACCGTGTCCTGTTTAATCCTAAAACTCCTGGCTACCTAAAGGAAAAATTCCAATTTCGAGAGAGCACCGACTTTAATCTGCGCTGCTCTGAAAATTTACTTTTAAAAATTCCACCTCACAAGACCAAATTTTACCATAACTCGTTTCATGTGCAAGCTATACTCTTGTGGAATGCTCTTCCAATAAGCATAAGACGCGCTCAATCACTAAACATATTTAAAAAACTCATATTTGACCATTTCTTTAATCAGCTATAATATTTGACATATATTTAGATATATATATATATATATATATATATATTTATTTATTTATTTACTTATGTATATATATTTATATATTTGCATGTATGTAAGTATGTGTATTATAGTCTATATTTTTGTATTAATATATGTATGTATACAATATAATGTATTAATATCAGTATTTATACATGTATAAATATATTTTTTTTATTTTTATTTTTAGTCTGTTTTCTTTTTAATTGTATTTAATTAAAACACCACCTATCTCATTCGATTTCTTAAAACTAATCCTATCCAAAGGTTGCCTGGCAGAGATCGCTTGAAAGCGATAAGGCCGCCTATTTAACATGTTGTATCTGTCTTATATGTTTTTTTTCTTTTCTTTTCTTTTCTTCTGTATGTGTGTGTTAAATAAAGAATTTTGTATTGTATTGTATTGTATTATCTGAAATAAATAAATACACAGCAAAATGACATTACTAAAACGACACAGTACAGCCCCCCTAGTCAAGTGGCTTTCTGTTAGCGTAGCGTTCAATAGAATAGACTACGAATGTATGAGATTGACGTAACCTGTAGATACGTTTATCTACAGCCTACGTCAATCTCATACTCTCTCATACTCTCTATTGAACGCTACGCTAACAGAAAGGGGGGCTGGTACACACAATACAGTATAGTGTCCCAGTACACCTACAGTACAGTTACACACATGCAGTATAGTTGCAAATTGTTGATGTTTATTTTTTTTTTACTCCAAATGAGCAATACTTTCATTCCTTTAAACATATTACACCTATAACAAGTCACCCTGTATATTAAATGCAGTATTGTTACACAAAGCATGCAGTACAGTTACACTTAGAATGCAGAATAGTAAAACACAGTATACCTATACACATAAGAACACGATTTAAGAATACACAAAACAGAATACATGAATATTTAAAAAGAAATTTGAACTATTATTTTAAATCTTTTGATATTTCAGTAATGTACTTAATTCTTTAATGATATGAAACAAATTATCTGGGGGCACGGCAGTGCCCCCGCCAAGTCGAGCAAAAAAAAAGCGGCACGGCCGTACCATCCTTTTCTCGAAGCAATTCGGGCCTTTTTCGACCCCCTATAATTCGGTTGTGGATAAAGCAAGAAACCTGAATCTTCAGTAACTAATCCGGCATTGTATAAACACGGAATATTTAAAATTTCAGTCAATTTGAACCAGTAGTTTAAGAATGACAACTTGTTAAAGTTTCTACATTTTGTCACTCACTGACTCACCGATCATCAAAAGTCCAAGGCACTTCTAGCAGACTTAGAAGCTTCATATTTGGAATACATATAGAGTTTAGTGTCTTAATCATGGGAAAACTTAAATATTTTGTAATTTCGGTCCAGTTTTCCAAATACACCAACTGCATCAATAACTTTGTAATCCCATATAAATATATGGGATTACAATGTTATTTATGCAGTTGGTGGTTGGTGGTGGTATCAAAAAGAAAGGCTCTACAAAAAGAAGTGAGATCCCATCAAAAACATCCTGTAAAAAACCCAAGTCTCGCAGCTCAGTCTTTCTACCGTCAAAAGTTGTGAGATCCATGTAATACCAAGTCGGTTAATCTATTTAGTGTCTACTTGAAGGACCTTCTGTCTTAAGTTATTACATAAGTTATTATCATGCCAATATTAAAAATATTTAACGTTTTAAACAAATAGATCGACTTGGACATCGCATGAAAACAAAATGAATATTACAATATTATATTAGATTCTTTAGTCTCTCGCGCCTCACGCGATTGAAACTCTCGTTCCTGTTGGTCGCTGGCCCGTCGTGCTGTGTAGTGTGATACATACTAATAATAAAATCAAGCGATGTCCAAGTCGATCTATTTGTTTAAAACGTTAAATATTTTTAATATTGGCATGATAATAACTTATGTAATAACTTAAGACAGAAGGTCCTTCAAGTAGACACTAAATAGATTAACCGACTTGGTATTACATGGATCTCACAACTTTTGACGGTAGAAAGACTGAGCTGCGAGACTTGGGTTTTTTACAGGATGTTTTTGATGGGTTGTAATTACTGATATAAATATATTTTGTTTTCAGTCGGTAAACGAAGAGAGGTTCGACCATATATCAGCCATTTATCACCTTTTAGTCGATAAACTATTACAAAAAGACGACAGCGCACAAGCAGGTGAGATATTAGATAAACTAATATTATTAAGACGATAGATTTGATTTTTTATGTGTATTTAATTATAAGCCACGTATTAATATATGTAGTATGCTTAAGTCAAAAATTACTTAATTAAATAAATTATTGAAATTGCTTTTAATTATGTTTAAAAGTTTACTGGTTTTCTATGTACGAGTTCTGCTTTCTTTCTTTCTTAAGTCTATTTCTATACTACAGTCTTTGTTTTCTATCTTTCTTGAAAGATGTATATCTTTTTCAGATTCATTAGATTCAAACACAGGACTACCATTAGATCTTACTGGGAAAAAGGTAAGTCAGATAAATTCCAACAATACATACTACAATAAACTTATTAAAAGATTTTATTCTTCTTAGGTTCCTACAGCGATTTAGCTGTTTGGTGTGCACATTGATGATGGTTCAAATTTACACAAATATTACAGTAAATAACAAACTCAAATTCAAACATTTATTTATTCAATTAGACTTCTTCTAGAAGCAATTTTCAATCGTCATTACTTGCAGTATCTTTGGAGAAGAACCGGCAAGAAACTCCATAGTTGCTCTTTTAAATCGTGTTAGTATTACAATTTAATTTTACAAAATATGTAATAGCATAATATATTATCATAATATGCCAAAGAAAGCATAAAATGTAAAAAAGGTAATATAAAAGTCGTTAATTTTACTAATTCTTCTTTCAGAACGACAGCGGTGATGTAGAAAGTATGGAGGCGGAAGAAACCCTCGCTTATCTTACTGGTGATGGTCAGGAACACGAATTGGAAAGGGTAAGGCTTATTTTACTAACTTACTGAAAATTTTTCTAAAGAAAATAATATATGTCAGTAATAGATATTTTGATATTATTTGTTAGAAGTTATAAGAGTTACAAGTCTTTTGATATGATTTCAAGTCAATGGTGTACATTTTTGTTAGATAGACCATTCGCAAATAGAAGGAAAAGTAAAGGCACAAAGTTAAATCCTTGGAGAACACCCGCTTAAATAGAACTTTTCAATATAAATTTTCTTGCTAATTTTAATAAGTTTAGTAGTTCGAATAGAGATATTAGGGCGCACTTTCAATAGAGAGACTCGTGAAAATATATTACAGCGCTTTATTTTAGCAATTTTTCACTATGCACTTAATCAAAGGCCTTGCTAAAATCTGTATGAACAGATAAGACTGTTTTGTTCTTATTCTGTTACCACCAATGTCTTTAACATTTAGTTTTTTGAATTTATCGTGTATTTATGTGATTTCTTACGAACTTTTTTCATATAATTTACCATATCCCCCCCAGTTCGGTGACATATCCCCCCCCACGGCTGAGGAGCCCCGTCAACGCGTGACGGACTGTCACGCGACGCGGCGTCATACTGTCGGCCCCGGCGACTGTCGGCACACGCATGCGCAGGTGAGTGCGCGATTTATTTATTTATTTACTAGCGGTCCGCCCCGGCTTCGCCCGTGGTACATATTTCGCAATAAAAGGTAGTCTATGTTCTTTCTCAGGGTCTAAAGATTATCTGTGCCAAATTTAATCAAAATCGGTCCAGTAGTTTATGCATGAAAACCATACATACATACATACATACATACAAACCTTTCCTCTTTATAATATTAGTATAGATAGTATAGATAACTCTTTATTGCACAAACTAAAATATGACAAAAATAACATTAATACATAAGAAAGACATAGTTTGTACAAGAGGCGGCCTTATTGCTAAGCAGCAATCTCTACCTACATACATACAGACTGACAGATAAATCTGTACTAATATTATAACTCCATAATACACGGGTATCACCAGAAGGAAGATACCCGGTCCTTTGGGAGGCTTACGTGGGGACACAGGTCCAACACGCAGAGGCCCTTTAGAGAATTTTAATGTGTTTTGGGACACCAGCCGCAGCCTGCCCATGACTGCACTATAGAGATACAGCCCTGGGCAGTCCGCGGCCAATGTAGGACTATTGCAAAATATGGGAATTACGAATCTAGGCTATGGAAAGGAGGTGTTCGGTGGATCGGTAGGTTGGGTCTATGGGGACTATGGACGTCTGCCTTTTCAATATTCAAAATTGAAAAATATGGCAGACGGTGACTCGCCAGTTCGGTCGATGGGCTCCCAAAAAGGTTACCGATAATGGCAACAAGGGGGCAACATCAGCTGAACGGCTAGGGGTGTAGAGAGGTGCGGCACCGGTTTCACCATCGCGGGCCCGCGGGCCCGGAGCGGGTTTCCCCGCTATTACGCCATTAGACACTTCCACCCCCGAGCATATAGCTCTGGCGGCTCCACTCTGGACGGCCAACAAAGGCAAGCCAGAGGTGGGGGATCCTGAACCTCGTCATTGTTCACTCCGAACTGCCACTGGGACAGTCCGGAGGTGAGGACAGGGACCTCCCCCGGGAGCGCTCGGTTCCCGCGGGGTCGCTACTCCCCGACACCTCGCCACAAGGTGCCCTGCGGGGTGACTGACTGCACGGCTGGGATATCTATTGTAGATATGCCATCCGCGGGCGATGGGGTCGTCACATCCCTACGCCTGTATTTATTATTATTATTATGATATATAGCCTATAGCCTTCCTCAATAAATGGGCTATCTAACACAGAAATAATTTTTCAAATCGGACGAGTAGTTCCTGAGATTAGCGTTTTCAAACAAACAAACATATTATTTCGGTGTTACATTTTATACAATCACACTAAGAACAATAGGTGCAGAGCAATGCGGGTAAAACCGCGGGGCACAGCTAGTATTACATATAGACTGTCACACATTATTATTATCTTTTTTAATTTTAAAGTTTGTCTTATATCTATAAAATCAAAGGTTTTTATGTAAGCGCCATCTATTAAATAAATGTTAAACTATTTGAGAATAAATAACTAGGCACACAATCACGCTTAAAAATCGTCTGAGGCAAAACTCTGCCTACGCATGTTAAGCAGAGTTTTATAATGTAGGCGATCGTAAGTCTAGTTGTTTATAGTATCAAAATATCTCCATACCAAATTTCATGAAAATTGGTTCAGTAGTTTTGGCGTGATTGAGTAACAGACAGACAGACAGAGTTACTTTCGCATTTATAATATTAGAATGGATGATGCAAGATTCATAACGCAAAATACTACAATGTATTTAATATAGAAAGTATATGAACAGCTATTTCGAGTGCTCTTACAACTCCCGTATGGTCTAGTGGCTAGGATACCTGGCTTTCACCCAGGAGGCTCGGGTTCGATTCCCGGTACGGGAAATTGTTTTTTTTTGTAATTGGTATGTAGGAATTAATTTTATCGAATTTGCAATTTTTACCATTTTTTTTTGTTAGTAATTTTATTTTATTTTTTCATGAATTATAAAAATCTTTATTCAAATGCGTACACAAACCAACCTTACATAAATTTAAGATAAGTAATTGTACTTTCTACATAATATTTAATATATTTTTTATATTTAAATTAGGTTGGAGAGCTATCGTCTTGTGGGGCTGCGTCAGCTGACCTTAGGCCTGCGCCACTATGTGCATCTACACATTTGCATGTAAGTATTATTTTACCTTAAAAAAAATTCGTGATGCACTCGTGGACTGCCGCGGTAAAGCTATTGCATGCTATGCCTTCAAGCCACACTTCCGCGCCCGTCCCCGTGGGGAGCGTGAGGTTTTTTCGTTACGGAGTTTCTGGATTCGGTCCCCGCGCTCAAGGCCCGCGATAGAAGCTATGCTATAGTAGAGCCATTTTAATAGGCAACATTTGACAGTTCAACAAAATTCAACAACGTAACCTAGTAACGACGACATAGAATAATATGATATTTCGTTTTGTTAGAACTGCACATTTGCTTAACTTTTTTCAATTACGATAACATATTTATAATAATAATGACCGATACAAGTAATTTTAGGATTTGATTTTACTGATAAACCATTCTAAACATAATAAACAATTTCTGATTTAAAGAACTGACGTTGCTACAATTTTGTGTCAATAAACCTTTTTTCTTTTTAAATACCAGAGACGTTACTCTAAAAATCGAAATCTGACATCTAGAATCGAATGCATTGATTACTTGGGAATAAAAATCATCATAAATTATTGACATGTGTTTCAAGTTCGATTGACAAATGTTTCAAGTCCGTATCGATTAATTCACTTTAATCGATGTTTTTAAGCAGGTTACCACCCTATGAAGATAAAATTGATAGACGTCAAATGTTGCCTATTAAATTGGCTCGACAATAATTACTGGGAATAATTAAATTTGTATTATTTTGCTAATTCGTTGTTTAAATAATAACATTGACAGTTGGTTGCCTGGAAGAGATCACTCTTAAGTGATAAGGCGGCCTTCTGTGCTATTTTTCTTTTAGAATAAGTTTTGTTTATATTGCACGCCTCATAAGCGAAGCGTTGAGGTGGGTACTACTGTCACTTCGCGCAAAACATCTGATTTTTCAAACTTAAAATGTCTTTATGTATCATACATTGCACTTGTAAGATAATACATACACACACATATTAAGAAAAAACACTATTTTTAACGTTCATGATATTTTTGATGTCATTTTTGTTATTTAAACTAGTTAAAAAACAGTTTAAAAAAGTTCTGTCTTGGACGTCCGTGTGTCTGTATGTGCGGATCCTTTTTCTTGTTAACACGATAGCGACCGAAATACTTTACTAATCGAGTCTTTTTTTTTCTCTTACGCTTGAGTATGCTCAGGAATAGAACCCTTTCATTTTTCAGGGTCTGATTCGATGTGGTTTAATTGTTATTAAATAAACAAAAATAATAATTAATAAATATTTATTAAAAAAAAATTATGAGGCGTGCACTTTTGGATTTTCCAAATTATTTTTTTTGTATTTTTGGCAGCACAATAAAGAGTTTAAATAAATTAAATAACATAATAAATAATAATACTTAATACAATAAATTGACATGTACTCAGTACATAAAAAAGTTACAACTACAATTTTTGAAGTGAAAACTTCTTTAGCGGCGTTGGGTATAAAATCTTGAGCTCGCGTCAGGACACGTGGCCTGATCGAAAAAGCGTAAGACGGATGAATATCAAACATGCTCAACGTTAATAATCAAGTTTTCACTTCTGCCGGCACTCCCGGAGTGCAACCCGTCTTTTTTTTATCTGAATTTTTTATTAATTTTCATGCAGTTGTATTAGTACAAAAATAGTAACAATTTAGGTCGCCATTTATATTTACCAAAACGAGTTAGAGTATGTACTGTATTTACAATCCACAGTACAAAAATTAGTATTTACAGGATGTTGTCGTCTATAATCGTCTATATCGTTGCAATAGCAACAGACTAAAATACTATTTTCTGTCAAAATTAATGGACATAACTTTTTGATATCAACTGACTTCAACAAAACGGAGGAGGTTATTAATTCGACTGTTTTTTTTTAGCTTGATACCACAAAACTTTCGACTGGGTGAAGCGTTATCGATGATTCATTTTAAATTCTAATAGTGATGCCTTCTGTGCCTCATTTTATTTTGTTTAATTTCTGACATTTTGAAGGGTTTGTTTTATGTGAGAAATGATTATAATCGGTCAGAACGTCATTGTTAACATAATATGTTTACATATTTATGTATGTATGTTGGTTCCAGCAACAAGCGGCAGCCCGTGTTGCTATATTACCGCACACGGACCTGACGGGCACTAATAGACAGTCAATTTAGAATATTTTTTGTATAATCTTTAGGATTAGCTTTACAAATTTCGTGCTAAAAGTTCATTTGTGTAGTTTTGGTTCATCATTCAACATTCGGTTTTATCGAAACAGTAATTTGTAGATCTCAAAATTCTCCACCAAACGGCCTTGCGATTTTTATATAATATACTAGTTTTCCGCCCGCGGCATCACCCGCGCAGTCAAAGAAAAACCCGCATAGTTCCCGTTCCCGTGGGATTTCCGGGATTGTGTCATTTTCCCGGGATAAATGTAGCCTATTTCCTTTCTCGGGTATCAAAATATCTCCATACCAAATTTCATGAAAATTGCTTCATTAGTTTAGGCGTGATTGAATAACAGACAGACAGACAGAGTTACTTTCGCATTTATAATATTAGTATGGATTCTAAAAGTGATGCCTTCTGTGCCTCATTTAATTTTGTTCAATTTCTGACATTTTGAAGGGTCTGTTATATATGAAAAGTTATTATAACGTGCCAGAACGTCATTGTTTACATATTTATGTACTAGCTGTTGCTGTTTGATGAATTTTCTAAAATCCTTTCTTAGGGGACGTCTACGTTATGACATCTACCTGCATGCCAAATTTCAGCCCGATACGTCCAGCGGCTTGGGCTGTTCGTTGATAGATCGCTATATCAGTCACCTTTGAGTTTTTTTATATATACATATGTATGTATGTTGGTTCCAGCAACAAGCGGCAGCGCGTGTTGCCCTGCTGCCGCACACGGACCTGGCGGGCAAGCTGCCGGCGGTGCAGCACCGCCCGCCGCACCACTTCAGCGTCAAGGACCAGCACCTGCTGAAGCCGCCGCAGGCCATGTTGCATCACGGTGAGTGGCGTGTTGCTATGGCAACGAGTGTGTTGCTGTAGCAACGAGTGTGTTGCTGTAGCAACGAGTGGGGTGTTGCACATAGCAACGAGTGGGGTGTTGCATATAGCAATGAGTGGGGTGTTGCATGTAGCAACGAGTGGGGTGTTGCACATAGCAACCAGTGGGGTGTTGCACACATCAACAAGCAGCAGCGCGTGTTGCATGTGTTGTCTATAGCAACAAGTAGTGCGTGTTGCACACAGCAACAAGCAGCCGGCGGTGCAGCACTACTGTCGCACACGGACTATTTTATGTTTTTTTATTAATACTTATATTTAATGTGTTTCGGGTCATTTTTTTCGAGATAACATACTTCAAAATAAAAAGTAACAATTTACTTCCTTTCTAACTCAATCTATTGTTTCTTCCCCGTTTTTTGTATATTTTACTGTAGCATTGCAACCTCAATACATATTTTATTAATTTATAATAATAATATTTATTACAGCGTCTTCATTCGGCCGTCGCGCGTCAGACGGCGGAGCGCACGTGGGTCGGACACACTCGCCCGCGTGCTCACATTCACATCACGTAAGTATACGGGGTTCCCGGTTGTATGGGGAAAAGGGGTTAGCGGGGTTGGTTGGGGAAAAGGGGTTAGCGGGGTTTGTTGGGGAAATAGGCTGGTTGAGTGGGGATATGTTGGGGGTTGAGTATGGAAAATTAATTTTGCTCTATTTGTAAATTTACGTGCTCACATTCACATCATGTCTATAATTAATGAATGAAATACTTATGGTGTAAAATCCGAAGAAAATGTGTTTATAAATATAAATGATAAATAACTGCATACTATTGTCTTAGCTTTTACCATTTTTTTAAGTTTAAACACACAATAATTTGCATTTACGTTTGCATGTAACACTTTGACGTCTAAATCTAAATAATTTTAATTGTTTCACTTTCACTTTGGATTTAACTTTGACTTAATATTTCAGGTGTCAGACAGCGGTACGACGAACCGGACCGACGATTCGGAGCGTACAGAGGAACAGACATCCGAATCACAGTATAATAGTAATTTGTGCAGGTTTGTATGAAATTATTGAAGAATTGAAATAACTTGTGTTTTAGTTTTGGATCTAGGGAAAAATTATGAAAAGAATAGTAATTACCGAAACATTTTCATAATTTCTCCCTTCACCGACAATCCGACAACCGACATCAAAAAAATAGGTTCTCAATTCGACTATTATTTTTGGGTTTGTTACTTCACAACTTTAGACTGGGTAAATCGATTTTGATGACTCTTTTATTTGAAAGCTAGTGCCGTTCGGTTGGTCCCATTTAAAGTTTCTTTACGTATCTTAGTGCAAATTCTGAAGTCACAAAATTGTAATAACCAGAATATTGTATCGATTACTTCCATAACACAAGCGAAAAGCTTAATATGGGATCAGATCGTGGCATGTGTGCCTTTTTTAGCAAAACATAACGATAAAATGATAAAAAAAACTATTTATACCTTCTAAATCTTAAGAGGCTGACAAGACCCAATTTTGTTACCAGTAACAGTGATTGCGCTCTCGTTTACTCCCATACAATTAGACAGTGACAAAATAATAAGAAAATGTGTGATTTAAGGTAAAGTGTGGGTCATATGCGAAATATGACTCGTTAGAGGTTCAGGTATGAATATGTTGAATTGCAGACCCGTACGTCAAAAAAAATACATATAATCGTTTAATGATGATTTTAAGACCAATCTTTGCAATTATTTTCTATCGAGCCGATTTCGTCCAATTATGTATCGAGTCCGTCTCGGTCTTCGAAATATGATGATTGATGACTATTAACATTTTTTTGATGGACTAGAATAAATATCTTTTCTTAAAAAAGACGTGTAACTCGTGGACTGCCGCGGTAAAGCTATTGCATGCTCTGCCTTCAAGCCACACCTCCGCGCCCGTCGAAATGGGGAGCGTGAGGTTTTTTCGTTACGGAATTTCTGGATTCGGTCCCCGCGCTCAAGGCCCGCGATAGAGGCTATGCAATAGCTTAAAAACTGCTCAAATAACTTCAATTTTAACAAAATTGGGTCTTGTCAGCCCCTTAATAAATAACATTTTAAAAGGTACATGTTAAATCGCGGAAGCAGTAAACGACACACGATGGCAACGCCGGAAGACGCGGCTACTGTATGCGCTTCCACAACTATGGTGAGTAGTACAATATAATCTTATATATGTATAAAAATGAATCGCAAAATGTGTTGGTAAGCGTAAGCATAAGCATAACTCGAGAACGGCTGAACCGATTTCGATAATTCTTTTTTTATTATATTCCTTGAAGTACGAGGATGGTTCTTATGTAGAGAAAACGTAAATATTATGTACCACGGGCGAAGCCGGGACGGACCGCTAGTATTATAATAATATATTACATAGTCAAGTCCAGTCCAGTCTATAATATATTATAATCCAGTCTATAATCTTAATATATATAAATCTCGTGTCACAATGTTTGTCTTCAATGGACTCCTAAACCGCTTAACCGATTATAATAAAATTCGCACACCATGTGCAGTTCGATCCAACTTGAGAGATAGGATAGTTTAAACATGTAGGTACCACGGGCGAAGCCGGGGCCGACCGCTAGTACAATATAATACAATATATTATATTATAGTCCAGTCCAGTCTATAATATATTTAATATATTATAGAATGGACTGACCGGTTGGCTTTGTTTTGGTCGTGGGTTCGATTCCCACCTGGGGCAAATATTTGTGTAATGAACATAGATGTTTGCTCTGTGTCTGGGTGTTAATTATCTATATAAGAATGTATTTAAAAATTATATATGTATATTTATTAGCCATCTGGTTTCCATAACACAAGCGAAAGCTTAGGATTTCCGGGATAAAAAGTAGCCTATGTCTTATTCTAGGGTCTTCAGCTACATACATACCAAATTTCATTGTGATCGGTTCAGTAGAATTTTCGTGAAAGAGTAACAATCATAAACATAAACTTTCCTCGCGTTTGTTTGTTTGTTTGAACTACTGGTCCGATTTGAAAAATTATTTTGGTGTTAGATAGCTCATTTATCGAGGAATGCTATAGGCTATATATCATCACGCTAAGACCAACCTTTATAATATTAATCGGACTAGTAGGAAGGAAGGCAGTTGGTATCATTATAATTATTATCTACAGAAATAATAATGTGATAGTGATGATTTTATTATTAGTTCATATTCATTAAAAGAGTACCTTTAACTACGATATTCATTGAAATAATTTTACGCTCTATTTATATGTTTTATCATAATTTTCTATATTTTACTATACTGTATTTTTAGGCAAGTACATCACCATCGTCGTCAGCGAACATAAGAGTAAGGAGGACCGGTTTATTGACAGTCACAGAACGGCCGCCCGGTAAGTAGTGACTTGTAGTAAAGTAGTGTTAGTGTAGTTGTAGTAAGTGTAGTGTAGTTGTAGTGTAAATTTGACGTACTTGATTTTGAAATTTGACGCACTTTACTTTGAAATTTTTGAAATTTGACGCACTTGATTTTGCAATTTTGGTTTGGAGTGTAGTTTTTTTAAGTTTACTACAGAAATTTTAAAAACGTTATTGAATAGTATAGCTTTTTGTGTGGTTTTAAAGGCTTATCATTTTAAATAAGTTTAATTTTGAGAATTAATGATATTAGTATTAAAAAATTAGTAGTGAAGAATACAAGTGCGTTGAAATTGTTTGGTTTTCTATATGTGTGTTAGTTAGTTGTTTTATTTATAGATGTAGCAATTGATAAATATAATATTACGATACAAAAATGCAAAGACTTTCTTCGAAATAAGTTTTATGACCAAATGGACGATGTGTTTCACTGATCGATTTTATTTAATAGAAAGTTGATTTAAATTGTTTAAAATAATTGCTACATATATTAAGAAAATTAGTTGTGTGTCGTTTTGATTATTTTTATAATATATTTGTGACGTAACTTTTTATCGTCACAAATATAATTTTAACAAAATATGCAGTTTTTTTTTCAATTTACAAATGTTAAAGGACGATATTGAAATAAGTGTATGATCAGTATGTTAATTATTTGAAATTTAATTTTTTGTAAGTATGTATATCAATAAAAAAACTGCATTTTATGTAATGTGCTTGGTGTGTTTTATTCTTTTTTATTTTGAAGTGTGATTTGTGATTTTATTAAGATAACTAACGAAAACAACGATTGTTTCAGTTCCAAAACAGTTTTAAAATAATAATTTCTTCTCTAAAATGATTTTTTAATTCTTGAATCGAATTTTTTAGATACACTTACGTGTTTTAATTTTCAAAAAAAAATCACAATTCACCCTTTTTAGCATGTTGCATTCCATGTTTTAATTTTGATTATTTTTTTTGCCTTTTCGCCACTTAGTAATAAGCCCTGAACTAGTCATGGAAGTCGAAGCGCGTATGAAACGAAACTACATGCCGCCGTCTATACAGTACAATGCTGGTTACTCCAGCCCCCCCCACACGAACCCCCCACAACCCCCGAATCAGGGGTCGATAACCGCGGGAACCCCCAACTATCCCATATCAATGAAGCCCGTGTTAGAAACGATACCACAAGGCAGTGTGATGGGATCGATAACTTCGGGGACCCCTATCAACCCCCTGACCCCGGTAAACCCTCCGAACCCCGGGTCTATAGTGTCAGGGACGCCGATTAATATGGATATATTCCCGAATTTCGGTTTTACGAATATGGGTTCAATAACAAGTGGGACTCCAGTGTTGGCGAGTAATATGGGATCGATTGGTGGGACTATGGGATCGATAACGAGTGGGACTCCAGTACCGACACTATCTAGTGGGACTATGGGATCAATAACAAGTGGGACTCCAGTGCCCACGCTGTCTAGTAATATGGGATCGATAAGTGGCAATATGGGACCCATTAGTGGGACGATGGGATCGATAAGAAGTGGTACACCAGTACCAACACTATCTACCGGCAATATGGGATCAATGAGTGGCAATATGGGATCGATAACAAGTGGGACGCCCGTGCCCACGCTCTCTAGTGGAAATACCATACCGAGCGGGTCTATAACATCGGGAACGGCTATAACCTCACAATATACAAGGCATAGGAAATATTCTGGGCCGAGAGCGAAACTACAAACATTGGCTACAGTACAAGAAATGGGTAATTTTTTTGTATTTTTTGCAAGGTGGAGGGTAGTTTTAAAAAAATGGATAAGTGGTTGTTTGGTGGTTATATGGTAAAAAATATAAATATGTGGTTAGATGGTTATATATGGTAAAAAATGTAGTGTGTCGGGTTTTGAGGTCGATTTTTTTAAAGTTTAACTCGTCATAATTGTAAAAATTGGAAAGGTCTTTTAAATCTTGTTTTTATAGGGTTTTTACTCAATGGTTATCAGGTTAAAAAAAGGTATTATACATGTATAAGGTTGGTAATAATTTTTAAAGTGACTAATAGTAAGGTAGGTCACGATTTTTGCAATTTTTTGGGTGTTCACAATTTTTTTTTTGCAAAGTAGTTAGTCGCACTGTGTTTGCTTGTGTGTGTTTTTGTTTGTAGATGTTTGTATATGTGTGTTTGTCTTGTATTATAGCATAATTTATGGGGAATAGTACAGTAATTTATGTGCTACTCGAAAATTCTGGTCTTATAGTGATATTTTAGGTGAAAATAAATTTCTTGTCTGCTTCGGGTATCAAACCTTTGATATTATAGTTGTAATAATAGCTTGATTGAACATTGGCATTCTTTTGAAGTAACATTTTATTTTTTAATATTTCTGCCTATAGCATCAGAGTGTGTGGGTTCGATCCCCGCTACTGTATAAATGTCTATCAATAATATTAATTATTTTTTCTAATCTTGGCTATGAAAAGACATTTTAAGTTATTTAGACACTTTTTCTTATCAATAGTTTTAATTCATATTGGTGTATCAAATGAATAAAATAAAAAAATATACTTTTGTAACACTTTTTTTATATTGATAAAAATAGTTAAAATTGTTTTTCTCAGCTAAGATTATTTTCTTATACATATTTCACGAATTCCATTCTACAACATGTATGTATGTCAACACACAGCTCGCGAACACCCGGAACGCTATTCACCCGTGCGTCGAGCGGAATGTTCCCCCCCAAGACAAACGCACGATATAGCGTCCGCGAGACTCGAGTACCAGCAATTGCAGGTGTGTATGGGGATAGATTGATAGAAATTTTGAAGTGAAAACTTCTTTAGCGGCGTTGAGCACTTTTTCTGTAATGGGTATAAAATCTTAAACTCGCGTCAGGACACGTGACCTGATCGAAAAAGCGTAAGACGGATACCATTCCAAAATATCAAACATGCTCAACGTTAATAATCAAGATTTCACTTCTGCCGGCACTCCCGGAGTGCAACCCGTCTTTTTTTTACAATAATATGGAAAACATTAAAAAAATGAAGATTTTCTGAAATAAGTAATGTAGCAGTTGCAAGTGTGTATGCGTATAGATTGATGAAAAATGTACAAAAAATAGACAGAGATAAAAAAATGTTTTTTTTTTTTGAGGAAATGTGGGAAGGTACTGCAGCAGTTGCAGGTGTACAGATAGATTGTTGAAAAAAAAAATGACAAAAAATGTGAAAGCATAAAAAAAAATATCTTTTGAAGTTGGATATTTTGTTCTGGCTATGTTTTGAAATATTCATAAATTGTGTGATGTTTAAAGTAGATGTAAATATAAGTTAAAGCAAAAGTGTACAGAGAATAATATAGTTTATATTTGATGATATTCAGGTAAAATAAAAGACAAAAAATGGTTGATAACTTTTATTCAATTATTTTTTACAATTGACATGATAAAACAATTTCACATAAGAAAAATACAAAACAATATTGTGATTTTTTTGTGAAATATAGTTACTAGAGCACTCATAAAAAATATTTTTTTTCCACAGCGTGGCTTAGAACGAAGATCGGGGCAGAGCGCTAGCGCTTCGCCCTTAGAGCCGCGGTTACATGCGCCTGCGTCTTTACCTGGTAAGTAAATTATTTATAAGTAAGTAGTAAAGAATGTTTTAATTTCGATAAAATATGAAACTACATACAAAAAAAGTGAAAAAAATAGTGATAACAGCAACTTATATTTAACTTATGTATTTTCACAGAAAAAATTATCAAGTATACTTATTTTAGAAATATTTTTAGTATTATTGAAATGAAGTTTTTTGTAAGAATTTGCGAAAGAAAAATTTCCTATAAACAATATTCAATCTATTATTAAAATTAATATAGTATAAGATATTTTGCTCCCCTAATCATTAATTCTTACTTGTGAATCCTATTTTTACGATAAATACAAGTAATAATATGCAATTAATTTTTCGATTATCCAGTGTTTGCTTCGTTTCTCATCTCTTAAAACAATAAATACATACATATAAACAAATAATGTTTCTTGCAGGATCACCAATACACGCTGGAGCTTCGCCACCGCTTGACCTGTCTGGTGATAACACGAGAGACAGGGTGATTATTTTGTTTTATTTATATTTTTTTATAAAAATATAGAGAAATAGATGTGTATCAACCATCTGGTTTCCATAACACAAGCGAAAGCTTAGTATGGGATCAGATCGTGCCGTGTGTGAAAATTGTCCTGAAATATTTATTTATTATTTTATAGGCGATATATTAATTTTGTAAAAACGAAAATAAAAAGAAAAGTGTGTACAGGGTATTATTATAATAAGAAGATAATTATGTGTACCATACTTATTACATGATAATATAGATGAATAAAATCTTGCCATCTTTTTTCTTATATTGTATGTTTTCATAAGCTACAAAGCGTACAGGCATTTTTTTTGCTAAAGAAAGTTCTTCCAAAGTGTGTAAACTTTTTAGTTTAAGTTATTATTATAGTAGGGGAGGCCAAGAGGGGGATTTTGGGATTTACTCGAGCGCGTCAGATTACTATAAGGGACGGTACCTTAGCTATTCATTAGTACCTCTAGTCAATATGAGCAGTTATGGTTGGTGGGTGCGCTCAGGGGCCCCGCTGGAAAATTTGAATAATCCATAATTTCCTAAGGTTGAGCTCGAATCGTCAGATTAGCGAAATGGGGACTTCTTATATTGTAATTAACCCCCCCATATATTAATCTGACGCGCTCGAATAATATTACTTTAATTTTTTACCCTTTCTTCATAGCGATTAAATCGCCACTTAAATCGTCAGATTAACGTATACTTTTTTTCAGTGACGTCCTGGAGCATGCAAAATATCAATATCTAACGCGCTTGAGTATTTCCAAGCCAATTTTTTTCTTTTTTAAATTAAAAAAAATCAAAAAACCCTTCCCCACCGCTAAAAGTGAAAACATTATAGGACCTTTTTTTCTCGCTATGGTCTAATCTACCAATTCTAATAGGTTCCCGTGACGCTCGAGTAAATCCACATTTAGCATCCTGGGCTCCCCTACTATTATAACTTAGCTCGATCTTTTTTCGATTATTTACTTTACAAGTTATTTTGGTAACTTTTATTGCACAGTTTATTTTCTTTTTATACACATATAATATATGACAATTATAAATAGGTATACATGTATTTACCAAAACTATTTTAATTCCCAGGACCTAGCGCTCAAACTGGGGCTCAACCTGAACACCCTGTACACAGCGCACATACAACCGGACGTCCTAAAGTCCATCCATTCATACGGGAGCTTCGGCAGAGCCTCTCCAGCAAGCCCAGGGTCCCCTCTTCATCAGATCACCGAAGGTCTGAGCTACCTCCACACAGGATCCATCACCAGGGGTACTCCACAACCCAGTTCCACGCCGCTAGACCTTCGCAGCAATGTCGATATGGAAACCAGTTACCCCCAACTGCATCCAATGGTCCACCCCCAAATACACATGGTCACACATAGATCGCTAAATAACTCCCCTATTTCGAACCCTGGATCCCCCCTAGATATGATTCAAGAGGAAATCTCCAACGGGAATAGTACGGACAAGTTTCAAAACTACCCCTTTACAAATAACCCCCAAATCAGTTTGACGGACTGTCTAGGGTCAGAAATTACCCTAGTGGCCTCATCGTCTGAAGACAGTGTGGATAGTTTGGAAAACGCGAAATATCCTTTACCGCATTTCGTTATTTCTGAACCGTCAGAAATAGACGATCGGCCGTCCATAACCAAGGGAATTGGGAGGAAAGTCAGTCAAGAAACGGAAATAGAAATCGAAAAGGACACAGAAATGCAGTCGCCCAAAGAAAGTATTGATGAAACTAGCAAATACCTGGACAGACCAAGGCGGGGAAGTGATAAATCGCTAGGTTTTAGCGATGATTCTCTAAGCAACGATTCGGCGAACGTTTCCCCGAACTGCGAACATAATATACAATCTATTTATTCGAATATAGTCAGTATTAGTTCGGGTTTCAGCGAAAACAGAGGCAGTTTTTCCGAACACAGAGAATCTTTTTCCTTTTCGGACAGAGGAAGTTTTTCAGAACGTGGCGATTTTGGTAGATCCTCGTTTTCAGAAAAAAGCGATTTCGGTAGAGGCAGTTTTTCGGAAAAAGGCGAAACGCCAAGATCAAGTTTTTCCGCGCAAGGCGTTTTAGGAGAAGTCAAGGAATATTATGAAGATGTGTACATGCCTAGAGAGGGGGAAGAACCAGCTATAGATCAAATACAAAGATCTACAATGGATCTACGATTGACGGAGATCTGTAGACCGGCAGAGCAGAAAATACCGATTTTACTCAACCCACAGCAGATATCGTGCGTTCAGGAATATTACGAAGTCGCGTTATCAACAGTGTGCTCACAATTGGATTCTCAACGAATAGTTGAGTTGCTCATGGAAACGATAAATACAAGAGTACCGCCTCAGAACATTTTTGTTGAGTCAGCTAAAAATAGTGACGAGGAATTGAGCGGGTTTCTCAATTTAGAGTACTCTGGGGGGATTCAAATTGAGTTGATGGTCTGTGAGGATAAAGCGAAAGAGATGAAAGGGTTAAAGATGAGGAGGATCTCGGGAGATCAAAGGGAGTATGGGAAGCTGTGTCAACAATTGATTACTAGTTTGACGGTTTGAAATGTGAGGGCGGACGGAACCCGGTTTTAAGTCATACTCAAAGTTACGCTCAAACTCAAATATTTAAAATGTTAAAGTAATGAATCGAAATATAGAATGTTCGTTCTTGAACTCAAACTTAAACTCAAACTCAAATCTTAATGAATCGAAATAAAGAATGATGTTCATACTTGAACTCAAATATTTATATTAAACTGAGAAGCGCTTTTGAATGATCGAAACATAGATTGATGTTCATACTTGAACGCAAACTCAAAATTCAAAAATTTAAGTAGACTTTGAGACGCTTTTGATCTTTGTAACAGAATAATGTTCGTACTTGAACTCCTTTGAACTCAAACTCAAATATAGAGTTTCAAGCGATTTTGAATTGTTAAAATATAAGATATGGGATAGATGCAATTGTAATATTATTGGAATAAACGCAACACGTAAATATAATTATGTATGTAATTATTAGCAATAAAAACTCAATTTTCATAAATTTTCTCGTATAATATAGAATTAAAAGTTATTTCATTTTAAATAGCGCAGGCTTTCGCTAAAAATACGAATATTTGTTGGTTAGAACATAATTCGAATATAACTAAACTAAAATAATATAATTAAAATGTATCACAAATGACATTAAAAATGTTATTATTATTTTTCTTTCGATTCTTTTTCATTTATTATCTGTGTGCAATAAAAAAAGTTACTTTGACACGTTTAAAAACGGGTTCCGTCCACGATATTAACTAAAAACTGTTTTTCATTTTCCAAAAAATACCGTCCTGTCGAACCACCAATTCTGTAGATTTTCTAAATGCCTCGAACACACAAACGGACAGATAAACAGTGTCTTATACATATTTTTAGCCTAATAAACAAAAAAGAGCGTGTGCGCCGAGCACACGTGTCAGAAGTGAAACTTCTTTGATTCAACGATACCTAAATCGTCGGCTTTCCATCACGTGACGGTATTGCCACGACGCGACCTTGAAATTTTACTCTCAACGCGCCTAAAGAAGTTTCACTTCAAAAATAAACAGAATTTAAAACTTCCCTTTAACGTTACGATACGATATGTCGTGTCGTAAGCAATTCACATGCGATATTGTCGCATTTCACAAATTTTTTGTCCATTCCTTTTTATTTTTATGTATTATGGGACTAAATACATAGCATATTTAATTTATTTGTATATTATATGAACACACGAATCATATTTTTATTTAACGTAGCTACTACGTTAAAACTTTTTTGGATTTGAATAAATTGTAATATAGACGGAAATCTGATAGCAATTCTTCATATATTCTAAGTAACCAAAAATAGCGAAAATATTGGTCGTGTGAATTGATCGTGCATTATTACTTATATTAAACACAATTTTTCATAAATTATTTTCAAATTTATGTTAATAATGTAGTCAATTTAATTTTATTTCTGGCGCCCAATTTTTTTTCGAAACGATTGGCGGGATTGTAACTTTTTTAAACGTTAAGAAATACATATTTCTGTTTAGAACAATGTATTTAGTCCCCATACTTCGAATATCAAACGTTGTAAATAAAAAACAATTATAATGAATTGTAAAATATTATTTCCTTGTTATATCTGTATATTATGTTGTTATATAGATTTTATTTATTCCAATTATGTACTTTCCACGTGTAAATATTAATTTTTAAGCGCGCAACATTTTCCTGTCAAAATTGTGTTTGTTTTTTTTTTCGAAACCGAATTTATTTTTTTGTGAAGATGTTGCGTTGTTTTTTGGCGGGAAATATTGTCACGGCTGGTACGTGAACCTAAAAATGTTTTCTACTCACTGTTTCTTGATAAAATGGTATATATTTATATAATATAATAAATAAATATAATTTGTTCTGAAAAAAAATGTCATGTCTGTGTTTTTTGTATGTATTTATAAAATGTTTAAATGTATGTTGTTTTTAAAGTACAAGTTCTGACTTGAGTCTATAGTAGCTATATATAATGTTTGGATAATTTATTTGGTTTATTTATATACTATTATTTCATTGTAATAAAAAAATATTTATTTGTGTTTGTTTATAAGCCTGTTAATTGTATATTTTTTTTGTATTTTGTGGAATTGAAGGAACAGTGGGTTATATTTAGAGTCCGCCATTGAACAAATATGTTAAGTTTATTGCCATAAGTATAGTTAGTTCGTTATAATAATTGTAAATAATATTTTAATAAATTCCAATTCTAATGTTTTTGTTTGTTTTATTTACTTTCATTCACTTATCTTATCATACACAGTAAGTAAATTTTATCAAAATCGGTTAAGTATATAGAACTTTATTTTATCGTAAAATAGTAATCGTATGTAGGTATATACATAAAACTCCAAAATTTCATCAAGATTGGTTTAGTATTTACTATGATTAAGATATTGTCTGGATATCTATAAAAGTAGGTATTAGCCCTCAATCCATAGGCGTTTAGTAGTTCTACTTAATTTCATTTGAAAGATCACTTAAAAGTCACAGTATGTAAGTACGCACAAACGACAAAAATCAGGCTGAATTATATTTTAGCAAAGCATTAAAAAAATAGTTAATGAAAATTTTACGTAAAGTAGTAAAATAAATAAATACAACGACGCGACGCGACGGAGGGACAAATGTATACACACACAATTGTCACAATTATTTATAAGTGCAATTTTTGTATATTATACAACACAACTTCTTAACATGTACCTATGCCAGTGTATGATTGCAGATTATCCACAAATAATTCATAAATTATAAGTCCGATTGAAATGATCAATGCAAGTTTCATTAAAATCGGTTTAGCGGTTTTTTAGTAAAATAAATATAGAGCATTCACAAGAAAGACTGTATCTGTGTAAATTACACAGACAGACAGAATTTTTAAGTCGGTTTATTTTTGTTGTTAAGATAGGTACTTGTGGTTGTAATAACGAAGACATGACGACAGACGACAGACTGCAAATATTTAACTTTCTTGAAATGTAACTCACCACAATGAAGTAACTTAAACACTCGCCCAATTTTGAAAAATTATTTTACCATCACTACATAGTTACTTACCTAGTATAAAACAAAGTCGCTTTCTCTGTCCCTATGTCCCTTTGTATGCTTTAATCTTTAAAACTACGAAACGGATTTTGATGCGGTTTATTTTATTTTAATAGATAGAGTGATTCAAGAGGAAGGATTTAGCACAGACTAATAATAATAATATACGACGTATGTTTTAGTATATTATAATTTATTAGGTTTTAGAGTTTAGACAAAGTGGGCAAAGCCGCGGGCGTTAAGCTAGTTAGTTCATAAATGTTTATTGAACGAACACTTTTTACACTAAAATCAACCACATAAGTAACATTGTTTTTAACCGACTTCAAAAAAAGGAGGAGGTTATCAATTCGGCCGGTATTTATTAGTCATCTCAGGTGAAACCGGAGCAAGCGGCTAGTTATATTTTGACTGTTTTAGCTTCAATACAACCGCACATAGAACATAAAACTTTGGATAAAGGAAATGAAGACCAGTACTTTTTATTACCACATCCTTCCTCTAAGGATGTCCGTTGTACAATAATTATATATATGTTAATTAACTGATTACCATTTTTGTTGTGCTTAAACCCTTTTTAACACGCTTTTTTTATTTATTAGCTTCACCTGTATGTTTGTAACCGACACCTTTAGACTCGATTTTGACCCACTTTTAATTCAAACTTTGTACGCTTATCAAGGATCGGTGACAATACAATAATTTCAGTTAATCGTGTTTTTTCAGTTTCTTTGAACTATATTAATGCTCTCTTTTATTTATGGGATAACTAGCGGTGCACCCCGACTTCGTCTATACACTGTCGAAGATTAGTCAGAAGTCTTGGTTCATACCATAGAGTACATTATTACAAATGGTTCATACACAACACTGCTGAAGATCATCACATGATCAATAATTGCCAAGTTTTCGATTTTATATAGGACATGCAAGACAACCTTTATTTTGTACAACATATAGATATATTTGTTTGCTCTATATTCTGAATGACTTTTAATATATTTTCTCAGTGCGTATGTTTGTCACCGAACTCCCAAACAGGTGAATCGAATTTAATTATTTTTTGTGGATTCAAGTTTCATTTCAAATATTCATATTCAATGAATTAGATTAAAGATTGGATATGCTGCCTTATGGAATTTAGACAGTGCACACCACACACACACACACACACAAAATTATTTTAACACGTTCACTGCGGCACCTAAAATGCCAAACTTACCGTTGTTGCGGCATGTCTTCCATACTTCACATCGGCAAGTTCACCACTGTGCGTCATGAGCCATTTTTATCACATCGCACCTTCTGACTTTGAAGGTTAATAATTTCATGAAATTTCAAGATATTTCAAAAAATTTTTTTTCAGATAGTAGTATACATATATAGTCTAGTATATACCGCATAAATAGCTTTTAGTTTGACCCAATAGTTTAAAAGATATGAGGGAAAATGTAAACCCCTGATTTTGTGAAAAATTATTTGCCATCCCGCACTGCGTTGATACGGCATGTTTACAGTAATAGCGATGGGAAACACTGTAAAATAAAACATCGATATCGATATAAATCAATTTTGTATATTTCAGTTAATAGATAACGAGATCGTCGATACAAAAAAAAACACATATAAAACAAGGTACTTGATAGAGTACTATCAGGAAATTGTTCAGTAACTTTTGTTTTAATGTTTTATATTATTTTCACAACTGTCATCACATTTTTGCATTTATGCTACGAAATAAAAGAAAATAAAAAAACTAAAGCCTCTAAGGTATCATTGTCATTTAAAAATTTGATAACGACGCGTGCCGTTCTGGTACATTACTATGCGAGACTGACACGCGGCGCGCTCGCAGTACAGTGCGGCATGAGGTGCTTGTAAAATATTTGACATACCGCACACAAAAGAAACAGTTTCTTTTCTATCGTTGTGTCAAATATTTTGCCATACGATTTTTAAACTAAATTGAGTCCTA
This sequence comes from Colias philodice, assembly GCF_061535455.1. NCBI lineage: Eukaryota > Metazoa > Arthropoda > Insecta > Lepidoptera > Pieridae > Colias > Colias philodice. The sequence goes on from NC_143115.1 coordinate 4,639,905, forward strand.
CTTCAAACTGTGATCACAAAAATATATTTGTCTCTTTTCTAATAAAAAACCTCGCCGCACCACGGTGAATACTGAGATTTTGGGCGCCGCACTGTGGTGTAGTCGCTGATGGCCCGATACTGGACATCTGAAAACCTGCGCCGTCCATCGAGATATATTACTAGAGGGGTTATTCCAAACAAAAACATTGCGCGCGGCCGATGTGGTGGGGTACGTGTGGAACGAGCGAGGCGTGGCTTCAAGTTCAAAGATTAAGCAATGCGTGCAGATGCGACACATTGTGCAATCTGTTTACTCGGTACTATCTGGTGGTACTGATACTAGGGAATTAATAAAACGAGGATTTTATATTAAACTATGTATTTTAATTTCCTTTAAATAATATCAATTTATTAAGCTTTTGTCGTTTTGTGTAGTAATCAATAGTTTTATCAGTTTTTGCTTCATGATGTAATTTAAATGGATACGATGATTCAATGTTGATGGCGTTTACGTATAAGAAACTCACATTTTGAAAAATCTCACGCGAGATTCGAGGATGGGGGAGGGGTTGAATAAATTCTCACGACATCTCACCAGGGGGGGAGGGAGGTGCAGAAAATTTTAAAAAACACCTCACGTAATTTATGGACGCCCCCTTACTCGATCACAATTTTTGTAACTTTACTATAAACGGAACTACATTTAAAAATATACTTTATTTATTGAGTTATAAGGTTGCTTCCATTCTGTTTATTTACATTCTCAAAAACATCAATCGCTGCAGAGGTGGCTTGCGACAAAGGCGGCTTGTGTCAAAGGCCTCGGCGATATCATTTAAGAACATAATATTATGTACTTTAGGCAAACTTGTTATAAGATCTATTTTACTTTCTTATTAGTCCATTTGACAAGGATATTGGGTAAGATACCTATTGGAATAATTTTATTATTATGTATGTACTTATTAAATCCGCGAATAAAAAAAATTTTTAGTCGTGAATATAGAAATTGGGTCGCATTTTTTTAATCCGCGAATAGTGAAAACACGAATAAAGGAAGCGCGATTAAGGAACTTTTACTGTATTAGTTTCTGTGAATGTTGTGTTTATTTGTAATTGTTGTGCATAATAATTTATAAATCCTATTGGAACAACTATTGATTAGGCTTTTTTTAATAAATAAAAATAGGTAAATAAATAAATATTACTTAATATAACCTACCGTTTTACTTTGCGTAGTCGGGTAAAAGTATAAATATTTAGGTACTACACCACGGTAATCTTTCCTAGTAGATATTGTATATACATAATATATTATACATACATAGTTAAAAAAATCCAGTTACATTTTTTTAACAGACTCATCGATAGTGTCACGTCTGTGCTGTTAGTCTATGAAAAATGGCGCGAAACGCAGAACGCGTGGTGATTTTTCGCAAAATGATAACAATATTAGTAAAATGCATGACTTACTCATAATAAGGAAACTTACTGGTGAAAAGTCACTCCTCGGGCTTTGTTTGTATTATGGGAACTGTTAAAACAATATCTAAGCAAACACGAAGGCATTTTGAACAGAGCAATAACACGTGTTGACGCGGCAAGCGGGGGGCACAGTCCGACACAGACTAAAGAGACTTGTGATTCTTACCTCTAGCTCGTGTTAAAGAGAGTGTAGTAGCGATCGCCTCTCTAGTACGTAGTACATTCTATCTCGATGGCGCCGTCTGATACTCAAGAGTTTTGGAGATAAATAGCTGAAAGTGAGACGCAACCTTTTGTATTCGTATAAAATACCTTAAAAAAAACTTGTAACTAATATAATATGTTTTATCGATATATGGGAAGTAATAAAGAGTTTTTATTTTATTAATTTGTTTCATTTTCCCGAAGCACCTTTATATTATATTATAAGTATACATAATAATATTTTTTACGGTTCAACGATCAGGGAAAAAGTTATTTTACATGACAACCTATGTTGTAAAATTTTATTGATGCGGGAACTAATAATAATAATACATATATCAATATATCTAGTAACACAAGGGAAAATACAATACATCATGATAATAATTTGGCTTTCTTAAAAACAAATTTAGAGTTAGGTATATCGTCTACAGCTAGCTGTGCTGTGCAGTTTCACGCACGGTCAAGTCATACTTAAGCTTATGTATTTCTTTAGCACATATTATGTTATTCTGAAATATAAGGCGATAAGACCGCCTGTTGTGCTCAACTTTTTTTTAATTTTTTATTTAGGTATTTTCTTCTACGTCTAAGTTAAACAATTTTGGTGCACAATAAAGTATTTTTGTTTGTATTACATACTTACCTATAGATAAGTAGTTACTTACTTATATTTAGTGTCATCAAATTCCGTCTTGAACTTTTTTCGTAAATACTTACAAACTTACATACTTATGTAGTACGTCCATGATCCATCCTCCCAAAATATGAATGCAACAGCATTCATATAGTTTTTATTTCATGATTTTGTTTTCTTCAATGCTCAGGAAAAGAAAAGAACGACAAGACGTAGTGGCGGGCCCAGCTAAGTAATTTAGTATTGTCAAAGTATAAATTGTTATTGTTTTTTGTAATGAATAAATAAATAAATTACTTAACCGATTTAAAACAGAGTTCACTAATTGAAAGATACAGTTAAGGTTAATGTTAACGTTAAGTGGTTGAGGTTAAGGTTAAAGTTAATGTTTAATAATTATTATTCCTTTGTGACCGTATTTTTTTTTATGAAGCCTATTGTTAGTATATGGTTATTATCCTTACTACCTAAAATATATTTACACAGTTTGTATGTCTGTTACGCTTTTTAAACTACAGCACCGATTTTAATGAAATTGCAAATAGTTGAGAATAAAGGATAAAACATCGGCTACATTTTTCGGGTGAAATTGCGCATTTTGTAATTATGAATATAAATATGCTTTTTCATTTCAAAATGAAAGTAGTCAGACTCATAAGTTAGGTAAGTACCTGAGTATAGTACGAGCTATCTAGCAGGAAATTTCCTCGAAATCGTTTCAGCCGTTTTGGGATAATAAAACTTTTATCAGCTTGCGTAACTACACCTAGCTAGTGTAAATAGGAAAAAGATTCTCGTAAAAAATTGAAAATTATTTTATCAATCTACATGATTACGTTACTTTGGCACGTAATAAGTTGGATTAAAAAAAACTAACAAAAAAAAGGAAAGATTAGCCCAAGATGATAGATGTCTTTTAAAATACGTGCCCGCCACGTGCATGACAAAGGAAGAATAAAAAAGGCAGGTATAAGAAACCTTTTTGAAAGTAGATGAAATGTAGTTATTTTTTAATTTTTGACAAGTTTTTGGTTAGGGATAATATGTAAAAAGGGAATTTTATATTTTATTTAAATTGAATAGTAAATTAAAATGATGACATCTTAATTTCTTTTCTCAACTTTTAGCCCGCGGCTTCGCTCGCTTTGTCTAAATCTTAATCTATATACTAAAATTATTATTATAAAGCTGAAGAGTTTATTTGTTTGAATGCGCTAATCTCGGGAACTTCTAAATTATTTCGGTGTCAGAAAGCCCATGTATCCAACCAATAGGAGCGCAGCACTGCGGGTAACACCGCGGAGCACAGATAGTAAATTACATACTTGTAAACTATATTTATTGGTAACATTACATACTCGTTGATAATTCTATTCTAATACGTCGACGATGACTCTATTTTACTTTTAAATAGAGTTTAAAGTAAAATCTACGAAACAGTTGACAACCCCTGACTCGTTTTTGCGCGGGCACCCGTCCCGCCAAATTTTGACAAGTAACCTAAACGGATGTAACTTATTTCTTATTTTGTCCCATTTGTGTCCCGGAATAAGCTGTTTAGATGAATTCCGGCTTGACGCAAACCTTACTCAAATCTATTTAGCTTTATTGTGGCCGATATAATAGTAGTTTTTGTCAAATGACAGCCCGCCATTTCCGTTTAGATTTTTTTTAAACTTGGGCTAATGAGCAGATAATTTTTTTTTTAATTTTCAAAACACTCAAATGTCATTGATTTTTTATTATAATATATTAGGTATATTATGACAAGTGAATAGCGTACATAGAATGTAGATTTTAACTTTAGAGTATGTAGTTACTAAAAAATATTAAAAATGATGTTTCTTTTGGTAATTGTTTTAAATTGTAAGATTTTATACGTTTGTCTGGGTGTTAATTATGTGTTTAATATTTATTTAAAATTATATATGAATTTTTATCAGCCATTTGGTATCATACTATCATATCAGTTATCACCAGCAAAAAGCTTAGTATGGGATCGAATCGTGCTATGTGTTAAAAATGGTCTAAAATATTTTATTTATTATTCAGTACATACTTAATATTTTAATTTTTAATAAATTTAATATTTTATTATTTAATATGGTTAGGTAGGTTCGCAGGCTGAAGAGTTTCTTTGAACGCGCTAATCTCGGAAACTATACTGAACCGATTTCAAAAATTATTTCATCGTTGAATATGTACGTGATCCCTGAGTGCTATAGATATATTATGTACCACGGGCGAAGCCGGGTATAATAAAAATACTTGTATAATATTAAAAATACTTACATACTTACGTACGGGCGGCATGCATCACGTATCTAGACGATGGGTCTTCGTTTACCGCCAAAGCATTAGCCAAATAACAAATATATTAGGTACCTACACGTGATGTTAACAAAAGGTATTATTCCGTACATCGGAAGTGAATCGCCATTCCTCTATTTGTAAAGGATTGTTGTCTATGGTCTTTTTTTAAATTCCGAATTACAGAACGTGACCGTGGAATTCACAAAAGGGCGGGAAATATTCACTTCCTCCCGTTAAGTTAGTAGGGGGTCTTATTTTAAGTTCCGGTTAAATAAAAAAAACTTTACATAATATTTAAAATAATTCTTATAACTTACAAACATGGTAATTTAGTTTAGACGTAGTTTTGTGATTTCTAATAAGTAGTAGTCTATATATTTTACTACATAGCTTTTCGTAGCTTCGATCGCATAGTCAAATGAACCCGTATAATTCCCATTCCTGTGGGCTTTTCAGGATAAAAACTATCCTATGTGTTGTAGATGGTGTAGATGTTTGCTCTGGCCCTGGGTGTTAATTAATTATCTATATCAGTATTTATTTAAAATTATATATCTATATGTATGTTTATCAGCCAAGTGGTTATGGAAACCAACACAAGCGAAAAGCTTAGTATGGGATCAGATCGTGCCGTGTGTGAAAATTGTCCTGAAAAAAAGATGTTAATTGGAATTAAATAATTTAGAATTTTAATTAAATTATTTAATTTGAATAAGAAACAGCAATGCCATATTAATAAACTAGGTTTCCGCCCGCGGCTTCGCCCGCGCTGTCAAAGAAAAACTCGCATAGTTCCCGTTCCCGTGGGATTTCCGGGATTGCGTCAATTTCCCGGGATAAAAAGTAGCCTATGTCCTTTCTCGGGTATTAAAATATCTCCATACCAAATTTCATGAAAATTGGTTCAGTAGTTTAGGCGTGATTGAGTAACAGACCGACAGACAGAGTTACTTTCGCATTTATAATGTTAGTATGGATTACACATTCCCTTAATCACCATCCTATTTACAACACAGATTAAAATACCGCGTCGAAACTGACATTTAATAAAATTGAATAAATAAACAAAATTTCCGTTGACAGTTAACCGGAAGCTGGGATCAAAAGTTAATATTTGAGTCTACCGTCCGCTTCCTGTCCGATTGCACCTTTTGTATATATAATAAAAGTACGTCCGTCCGTTTGGCTTAATCTTTACAAAACGTTGTTTCCTAAACAGTTCCGGTGGTTCACAATAAGCTATAAAATTTGGGATCTTAAACTGTCCCTTTCCTGTTTTTTTGAGGTCCGCTTCTTTATCTCTTAACAATCATCTGAATACGTGAATAGCAGGTTTATGAATAAAAAAAATAATAATAAAAATAGTTTAATTTCGTTTCTTAATTTTACATAATTTGGAGTAGTAGAGTCCCTCCTAGTAAGTTTAAGATAAAACCTGAGTCAGTAGGACCCGCTCTTCCTTAACTTAAAATAGGTTATCTACATGAAAAAAATAAACTGTTTATGATGTGTGTTTGTGTGATGTGTTTGTGTATTGTGTGTGTATGAATAAATGAGTATTTCCTAAAATAATCTAAATGACGACTAATGTAGGGTGTAAAATAATTTTAGATTTTAACCACTTTTTTTTATTAAAGACATGTGTAAGTATGTATCTTAAAACTATTAACTAGGTAGGGTAACGGCACCAGTGGTCAGCCAGGCACCAGTGATCAGCCTATTGCGTTGTTTATTGGCCATAAATATCGCTGTAATCAAAATAACCAAATCACGCGCACTTAAATAGAAGCTCTGTTTCGTTATTGGTTCATGCATCACGCGATAGGAGCAGCCGCAGGGGGTCAGGGGAGAGAAGTAAACACGTTCGTACAGGTGCTGTCCGCCGACAAGAGCAGAAGTGTCATGTCTGCAATATTTTTTGTTTCACGTGGTGCTCTTTTGAAAGGTGAGAAATAACATATTTTAGTATGAAATGTGAAGTGTTTTATACATAATAACTTTATAGATTACTTAGAGCATTTAATTTTATGAAATTTGATAAAAAATATTGTTTTTTTACTTAAAAATTTGAGGGGCTGACCATTGGATACTGATTTTTTATGAAAGATCCAATGGACAGCCCCTGGGGCTGATTACTGGGATTATTCCTATTTCCTAATTGTTAGAAAACCCAGTGGTCAGCCGCATTTCAAAATATTTTTTTCAAGCGGCTGACCACTGGGTCTCAATCTGTGGTCTCAATGATCCAGTATTCAGCCACAATGTTATTGAAATAATATTTTAAGTATAAATGCGAATGTTTGTGTTTAAATCTATAAGTAATACTTCATGTTAGTTAAGTTTTACCTGAAATAATGGTATTATGTGTATTCATATCCAAAAGTTATTATTGTTCCCTTTTTTTCTAGCTAAAAATGCCGCCAAGACAACACTATCCTCCAGAGAAATCCTCCGAAAGAGATCCTCCTGTGGTTGATTATATATATTGTGGATTATAGATACATCAATAATATTATAAACTAATATCGCTGATTTTTTTAAAAAGAATTATTGCTGTTTTTATGATAAATAATAAGAAGTTCCTAGAAAATAAGAAGACACAAAGAGATTGTAATAGTATGTTTAAAATAATATTTGTATTATGTGCGATATACATTTTTTTGTGCTAAGTGAATCGTTGCTATAAAAATGTGATTAATATAGTTGATTTTGATATAACATTGTTTATTTTGATCTCATAATTATTAGTTATACTTACTAAAGGCTGAACACTGGGTTCAACAAGGCTGTTTATTGGTTTTTAGAGGCTGTTCACTGGGACACTGGGCCATTTTTTGTTTAAAATTAATTATATATTTTACTAAGAGAATTATTGTTTTTGATAAACACTGATTCGAAACTACAATAAACAATAAATCCATACATGTTGTACGTTTTTTTATTCGACGATTGTTGTAGAAATGGCAATTGTCAAAACTTCAAAAAGCTGTTATGAGGCTGACCACTGGTGCCGTTACCCTATGTATAACTTTTATGAAGACGTGCATGGAACAATTAATATTAAATATCATTAACAGTTTAATTTTTAAAGCTCATTAAATTATAACAGCCATAAATTTTCATAGACATTAAAAACACATGTTTCCATACTTAAAGATGTGTCAAAAATGCAATAAAAAATAAAACGGCTGTCATTTCCGAAAATAAATTTGGCGGGAAACTGATATATTATAGTGGCGGATACGCGCGCCCCTAATTATTGGCTTTCCTACTTTTGAATGGTAAAAAACATAAACTTACTTTATAACAAAATAAACTCTACGCAGTCCCACTTAAAGGTTAAAATCAAATTGCAAATTTTTGACACATACGTCATTTCATTCATAATATCAAAGACGGAAACGATTAGTTTCAGGCCACATGCTGACAGGATGCGTGAATTCATTATCGATTCAAAAACATACCTTCCATCTCACTCTCACTAGAGCATTTCACTTATGTTAGAAAGAGATGTAAAAAAACCCGCATCCGGGTACAAAACCGCGCAATGTGCGTTTAAATATTATTCAACTCCGAAAAGGCTTACATAAAAACTATTGCTACTCAATAATCGACCTTATACATAGATTATAAGGGTTACAATTATATGGACAATGGGTACGTTTACGACGTTTAGTTCTGAAAAGGAATAAGGGTATTCTTGTCGTCATTCAAATTTGCGTCAGACGTTCAAAATCGTTCATTCAGTTATCAAGCCTCAATGTGTAAAGACGTATTTGTAGTTAATTAAATTACAATACATTCACACGTTTAAAAATTATATTTGGTGGAGTGTTAGTGGTTTTTGTGTATTGTGACTTAAGGATTGTTTGGGTTTAAATATTAAATGTAAGTAAAATACATATTTATTATTAATTAAAAATAAAATTATAACTTGATGTTTCAACTTTCATTCCTAAATAGACAGTAAGTATTCGTACCTGGGTTTGAGGTACATGATGATGATGATGATTGTTCCTTTAACTCCTCGAGAAGCATAGGGCCTCAGTGATGACATGATGATACCTTTACCTTAATATACGTTTTTCAAACAAAATATGCACCTACCTATTTCGCACTGTTATTTTTTGTTAAAACTGTTTGAATTAAAAACATGATTGTCCCATTCAATAGAAAACCATTTTTTATATTAATAAATCACACTTATGAAAAAGGTAACTTTTCATTTATAAAATATGTACTATAATAATATGCAGTTATTAAAAAAAAATTAAAAACTTTATTTTCCTGTCGCTATAAAATTGGCGGGAAATCACGGAAACAGTCATTACATAGACATTACTATTATTTAAGTACCTATAATAAAAAAAGAGTAGGTTAAATGTAAAACTAATATTCAGATTATCTGACTATCGTATAAGGAAGGAATATTGCCAATTTCCTTGTGTTGGCTTTCTAATCCATGCGTCATGGTTTCCCGCGCTTTCATACTTCCGGCTTAACGTCTAGAAATGTTTTGATCGTGTTAGAAATCATGTATGTTTTTAAACATGTTTAGTAATACATAGTACATATTCACCGGTCTTCCCCTTTTGATTTTTTAATGTAACTAGTAGTATGTAGTCTTAATAATATTATCTTTCTTTGGTAATTATTCCTCTGGATATTCTATATTAAATTGAGTTTGTTTGTCTTCTTATTACGTAAATGTTATTTATGGACATAATAAAATAATAAATAATCATTTAGTTACTCACTTAAGAATTGTAAGATGTTTCTGCGAATCTCTCGTAGAACTTTTATGAAGCTGAAAAAAGGTTAGCTATCCATGTTCTAAAACATAAATAGGTACATTATATTATATGGCTTATTTGGTACCTACAATCCTTGCAGTTATATCTACAGGGTGTCCCGTAAGTAGTGGACCAACGGGTTATGGGGAGTAGAGGGACTTATTATCTAACAATAATACTAAAATTTATTGTCATAAACCATAAAGTTTTTGATTTATGCTTTATTTTCAAAATTTGATAAAAATATCATCCACGTAAGTTTAATATGAACTTTTACCATTTCTGTTTTTATTTTATTCTTATTTTTTTGTTCAAGGTTGTTAAGAATACATAAGTCTTCCTAATTAAAATGATACTCGTGCATAATTAACAACAACAACAAAATTAGACCAAAAAATAGGTAAAATTTTACGTTTTAAAAATTTACGGACTGAAGTTTGAACATAGCTGGTGTAAAAAAAATGTATGGTGACCCTGTGAAACTTTATTTTAAAAACTTCTACATCTCATACAAATTACAAAAAGGTATAATTGTGTGGTATAAAGTATTTAAAAAAATTTTAAATTGGCGTACAACATTCAAATTAGAAATTATCAGGTAGTCAACTCATTAAGTTATTCCGAGAATTATTGCCTTTATGGGCGCGCGCTGGAATTCTTTTGTATTGTTTCTGGCCAATCATAGACGATACTTGAACCCACTATTATTTTCTTTGACTTTCAACTATTTCAGTGACTTGCTTATAGCTCGGAACTACACGCGTGTTTAGCTTGATCCCGTCATTACGATATTATTCTTTGTTGAAGTACGCTTGAATTAGACACTGATTTTGCTTGTGATTTGGATGTTGTTCGACTTTGGTTTTTTGAAGGAAAATGCCTAGTACATACACTCCACGTGAATATGCAGAAAAATGTTTTTTATTTATGGACTCAGTGATGGAAATGCTCGACAAGCAGCACGTGTTTATCGTGAGCGTTATCCCAATCGGGATTGCTATCCTCATCACCGATTTTTTCTCAGAGTAAATAACGCATACCATGAAGGTCGTATTCCTGGAATTGGAAATCGAATATCAAGGCCTAGATCAGTCGATGATCGTCTAATATTGACAGAAGTAGAAGAAGATCCTTCAACTAGTACTCGCCGTATTGCTAGACGCACTGCAGGTGTACCAAGAAGTACAGTGCATCGCATATTGAAGAGAAGTGATTTACACCCGTATCATGTACGAGTGAGCAAGCATTAATACCAGGTGATTATCAACGACGAATTAATTTTTGTCGAGAGATGCTTGATGCTTGGATCAAAATTTTTTTAACTCAATAATTTTTTTAACATTTCTGCATATTCACGTGGAGTGTATGTATTAGGCAATTTCCTTCAAAAAACTAAAGTCGAACAATATCCAAATCACAAGCAAAATCAGTGTCCAATTCAAGCGTACTTCAACAAAGAATAATATCGTAATGACGGGATCAAGCTAAACACGCGTGTAGTTCCGAGCTATAAGCAAGTCACTGAAATAGTTGAAAGTCAAAGAAAATAATAGTGGGTTCAAGTATCGTCTATGATTGGCCAGAAACAATACAAAAAAATTCCAGCGCGCGCCCATAAAGGCAATAATTCTCGGAATAACTTAATGAGTTGACTACCTGATAATTTCTAATTTGAATGTTGTACGCCAATTTAACATTTTTTTAAATACTTTATACCACACAATTATACCTTTTTGTAATTTGTATGAGATGTAGAAGTTTTTAAAATAAAGTTTCACAGGGTCACCATACATTTTTTTTACACCAGCTTTGTTCAAACTTCAGTCCGTAAATTTTTAAAACGTAAAATTTTACCTATTTTTTGGTCTAATTTTGTTGTTATTGTTAATTATGCTTGAGTATCATTTTAATTAGGAAGACTTATGTATTCTTAACAACCTTGAACAAAAAAATAAGAATAAAATAAAAACAGAAATGGTAAAAGTTCATATTAAGCTTACGTGGATGATATTTTTATCAAATTTTGAAAATAAAGCATAAATCAAAAACTTTATGGTTTAGGACAATAAATTTTAGTATTATTGTTAGATAATAAGTCCCTCTACTCCCCATAACCCGTTGGTCCACTACTTACGGGACACCCTGTATACTAATATTTTAAAGCTGAAGTTTTTTTTTTAACTCAGGAACTACTGGTCCGATTTGAAAAATTCTTTCACTGTTAGAAAGCCTATTTATCCAGGAAGACTATAGGCTATATATCATCACGCTAAGACCAACAGGGGCGGAGCCACGCGAGTGAAACCGCGGAGCAAAACTAGTAGCATATATAGGCACGTATACAGCAGACATGGTCACTAATTAAAATTGCAATCATAAAAACTAGGATACGTACATTTGACAAATTCACACTTTAATACGGAAATAAATACGTATCAACATTCAGGAAACCCTGAAATACTTACATGAAAACTACCCAATTCGTGCTAACTATACGCATGATATGGTAGACTGGCTGTGCCCCGCGGTTTTACCCGCATTACTCCGCTCCTATTGGTCTTAGCGTGATCTACACTAATATTATAAAGAGGAAAACTTTGTTTGTTTGTTTGATTGTAATGAATAGGCTCATAAACTACTGGACCGATTTTAAAAATTCTTTCACTATTCGAAAGCTACATTATCCACGAGTAACATAGTCTAGGTTTTATCCCGGAAATCCCACGGGAACGGGAACTATGCGGGTTTTTCTTTGAAAACGCGGGCGAAGCCGCAGGCGGAAAGCTAGTGATATATTATAGCATATAGCCTTCTTCGATAAATGGACTTTTTAACATTGTAAGATTTTTTCAAATCTGACCTGTAGTTACAGTGAAATCAACTCGTCAGCTGAACATAATAAATAACTTAACAAATAATATAGTAACTAGGTACTAAAACCTCTCCTGTTGAACAACTCTATCATGACTGAGCTATCTATTAAAAACCGCATCAAAATCTATTGCGTAGTTTTCAAGATATAAGCATACATAGTGACAGACGAAGATCAGGGGAAAGCGACTTTGTTCTAATCTATGTAGTGATTAGTATACTGCCTATGTTAAACAAACACAAGCTAATTGTTTATTAGTTCGTCTATCGGAAGCTCATTACCGCCTATACAAAAACAATGAGACATAAAACAAACGTCACAGCCGACAATGCGTTCCTTTTTCGAAATGAACGGAAGTGTCGATTTCGATTATGGAACGTCCGCCGGTTTGGCGGGAAGACGGCGCGCGCGTTTCCGCCACACTCGTTCGGGAATGCAGATGGCGCTACACAAAAAAATTGTAACAATGGTGAACTGTAACGGGGGTAAAAAAAGTATGTTGTTACGATTTAAAAGTTCGTGGAAGAAGTCTAATTGTATAGATAAGTGTTTGAGTAACTGGATTATCCTATAGTCCTTTAAAATATATTATTATACCCTGAAGCATAGGCAGGCATGGCAATTAGATTGTTAGATGACTCGTAGATAGTAAAAGAATACTTTGAGTCAGTTTCCCCAACCCATAATAATATCTAAATAATTTGGAAAATCCAAAAGTGCACGCCTCATAATTTTTTTTTAATAAATATTTATTAATTATTATTTTTGTTTATTTAATAACAATTAAACCACATCGAATCAGACCCTGAAAAATGAAAGGGTTCTATTCCTGAGCATACTCAAGCTTAAGAGAAAAAAAAAAGACTCGATTAGTAAAGTATTTCGGTCGCTATCGTGTTAACAAGAAAAAGGATCCGCACATACAGACACACGGACGTCCAAGACAGAACTTTTTTAAACTGTTTTTTAACTAGTTTAAATAACAAAAATGACATCAAAAAATAATATCATGAACGTTAAAAATAGTGTTTTTTCTTAATATGTGTGTGTATGTATTATCTTACAAGTGCAATGTATGATACATAAAGACATTTTAAGTTTGAAAAATCAGATGTTTTGCGCGAAGTGACAGTATAGACTACAAGCCCGCATAGGACAAAAATATGGGTCAAATGAACCACCAGGGGACCTATCTAGAACGATAGCAGAGCAAAAAATAATAAGATTCATCACTATGCCGTCACTTGTAAGCTGTCCAACTGAGCGCAGATGAGAATTGAAAAGTACAGGTAGACTCGGTAAATTTTGGTCATATATTTTTGTACGGCATTCTTAACCATCGATAGATCCATTAAAAATAATAAGAAACCGCTCAGTGCCGTACAAAAATGGTGGTCCACCAAGTCGGAATTTTTTATTAATTTCCGAGAGTTACCGGGGGTAAATTTGGTCATTTGACCATGTACGGCATCTGTGTCATACTATTGCTATACTGATTTTAATCCATTATTCCGCAACGCCGTACAAAAATCATGGGGACAAGGGGAAAAAATCGAGAGTTATAATCCCCTCTCTTTCCCCACTCCAGGGGGTCATTTGACACAACACGAAATAAATTTATTTTTAAAGTATTTTATGCAAAGATAATATTTTTTCATGTGCCGTACATTTTCGTTGGTTCAAAGGGGAAAAATCTGAAAAAGAAAAAAATCCATATAACGAAATGTTTGCTTTATATTTTTATAATAAAATATAAATATACATTAATATTAAGAAGCTCGAGGTGGTTAATTATCACCTTGGAAAGTCGGAGTCAGGTGGAATGGACTCCGTTAAATTGATGAACTAATAAAAAAGCTATGAACGAAAATATGTGAATTATATGCAATCAGTCCATGAATACAGGTAAAGTCACAAGCAAATGCTAGTAATATATACATATTCAAAATTTACAAGTAAAGCGCTTTCAAATGATACCAAATACTGCATATTTATCTTAACTTTATTTTTTTACTCTGTATGTTTTGTCCACTAGAGGGCGCCACATTAGATTTTGTGAAACCCCATATGGCCTTTAGCTAGCTGGTCGCTGGTTATCCAGTGAACAATTCAGACGCTTCTAATGATATGTCATTTGTCGAATTCTGATATGTAGTTTAGAAGTTACGAGGGAATAGATGAACATACATACATGACCTGTAAACAACCATAACCCTCCTTTTGCTTTGCCGTAGTTGGGTAAAAATATGTTAATGCCGTACTGTATCAAATGGCCATAAAGCACCCTTAAAATTGTAGCTTTCGTCGCTTTCATCAGCCTAAAAGATGTGGTCTGCACAAAAATGTACGGCATCGTTTTTTCCTAATTTATCTATGTTAATACTATTTAAAACAACGAATAAAGTGTAGAAAACTATTATATTTCATTAATCTACGATGTTTAAACTTTAACAAAATTTCTGGTTTTGCATTTCTCTATAACTTTTTTTAGAACGGTTTCTTTTGAACGGCAATACTATACAACAATTGAATTTTACAATATCATGTTAAAAAAAAAGTTCCCGTACAGGGTCAAATGACCTTACAGCTCTTTATATCAAGAATTCGATGAAATTAAGATGATTATTGGTATACATTTAAAAGAACAATTATTTTTTGACGGCATTGCTTTTAATAGTACTTTTGAGTGCTAGATAATGTTTTGGAACCGAAGCCGTACTTAGTCAAATGACCCCGTGGAGTGGGGAAAGAGAGGGGATTGCAACTCTCGATTTTTCCCCTTGT
This sequence comes from Colias philodice, assembly GCF_061535455.1. Classification (NCBI taxonomy): domain Eukaryota; kingdom Metazoa; phylum Arthropoda; class Insecta; order Lepidoptera; family Pieridae; genus Colias; species Colias philodice. The sequence continues at coordinate 4,654,974 of NC_143115.1, forward strand.
CCCCATGATTTTTGTACGGCGTTGCGGAATAATGGATTGAAAGCAGTATAGCAATAGTATGACACAGATGCCGTACATGGTCAAATGACCAAATTTACCCCCGGTAACTCTCGGAAATTAAATAAAAATTCCGACTTGGTGGACCACCATTTTTGTACGGCACTGAGCGGTTTCTTATTATTTTTAATGGATCTATCGATGGTTAAGAATGCCGTACAAAAATATATGACCAAAATTTACCGAGTCTACCTGTACTTTTCAATTCTCATCTGCACTCAGTTGGACAGCTTACAAGTGACGGCATAGTGATGAATCTTATTATTTTTTGCTCAGCTATCGTTCTAGATATATCCCCTGGTGGTTCATTTGACCCATATTTTTGTCCTATGCGGGCTTGTAGTCTAGTAGTACCCACCTCAACGCTTCGCTTATGAGGCGTGCAATAAATTTATTTATTAATATTTATAAAATATCTCCGATAGCCTATTTATCATACATTATTTGGCTGTGAACTATATTCAGTCTCCTGCAGCTGGTCACTCACTTTAGCACGAATACGCAAACCTACACTTATGGGTTTGCGGACGGCATTTGAAAATACTTTTAACGTACTCTTATTAGCTTTACCTATACATTTGTATTTGTATACGTAGTATATTATTATTAGTCTGTTTTGTATGTAACAAGCTCTATAAGGATACTTTTCCACCAGAGATGTGCTATGTAGCTAGCCTACGAAAATAGACTAAGACTCGATTTGACCCACTTTAAACGGACAGATTTAATTCAATTTTTTTACAGTTATCAAATAAAATATAATATGTAATTTCATGAGTTTAGCGTATTAAACCGCTTTTTTACTGCGTAAATACTCTAAGGATGGGAAAATTAACACAAATCTATACTAATATTATAAAGCTGAAGAGTGTGGTTTTTTTGAACGCGCTAATCTCGGGTCCTACTGGTCCGATTTGAAAAATTCTTTCGGTGTTAGATAGCTCCTTTATCGAGGAAGGCTATTATTAGGCTATATATCATCACGCTACGACCAACAGGAGCCACGGGGGTGAAACCGCGCGGAGCAGCTAGTAATTTAATAAATCAGGTCAAACATTAAATTCCGTAGCTTGTCAACAGTCTCCTATTATGCACACATAATACCATAGAGTAAAGGATATCCGTTACAAAAATCGGTAAATGGAATTAAAAATGGTGCGGTCACAATGTAGCGGAAGCCGGATGTTGGTCTATAATCGTTGGTCTCTTATGTAATGGGTGTTTTCTTTCGCAGGAAATCTATAATTAGACGGCCTTGTGGATATTTGTATGCAAAATCTGTTTAAATGAATTTATGGGACCTTTGGGGTTTTATTAACGCAATAGAACCCAAAACAGTAATTATTATTGGAATTTTTCTCTGTTGGTCTGTAGGATTATTTGCACAGAAAAATTCAGTAACTAGTCCTTGACGGCCGTGATCTATACAATAATAAAAATTGCTAAGCGCAAAATTCGAGAAAGGCTTAACCGATTTCGTTAATTCTTCTTTTATAATATTCCTTGAAGTACGAGGATGGTTCTAATGGAGAAAACGTAAACATGTACCACGGGCGAAGCCGTGGCGGACCGCTAGTTTATAATATGGTGGTGATGGTGATGATTTGCAGACAAACTTTATTTTTACATGCTTTCCATTTTCCCGAGTTATTTAGGCACTTTCACCACTGAGCTGTAACCTCTGAAAACAGTTAACTATTGTACATTATAATTTTTATTAAATTAACACATTACTTTATTACTTTATTACACTTCACAAGTAATAAAAGTCCCCGAAATTCATTTAGTACTAAAAATGTTATATGTAAATACCTTTTACCTTTTTTTTATTATTAGCCTTATTGCCATGTACAAACGAATATGTATGTTCGAAGCACCTTATAAATAAATAATCGTAAAACTAATAAAGATGATTGAATTTCAGTAAAATGCCAACCCAAGCGCGCTGCGACCGTGTCCCGCCAGCTGACGGAGTGTGGGGAGCCGTGGATTTGAGGGTACTTCAAGAGGATGACTTACCGCTAGGTGAGGATTGGTTTTGATGTGGTTTTCACGATTTGATAGGTGTTTTGATAAGGTAGTTTGAAAGGAAATGTTGATATTCGATCGAATAATAATAATTATTGTAAAAATGTTGTTTGTCGAGGACATGGATTATTCATTTCTCAGCCAGGCTTTTCAAAAAATGCGTGGAAATTTTTTTACTTATAGGTAGTGAACTATTTTATAAGATTTGGCGTATATTATTAGACGCGTCGCTGGTAATCAGGGGCGTAGCTACCGCCGTATCTGCCGTATCAATTATACGGGGCCCCCGCGCCAAGGGGGCCCCCAACGTGCGCTTTTGTGAGAAATCTTTACCCTTCCTTAGGGCCCCCAAACAAATTTTTATACGGGGCCCCGCCAAGGCACGCTACGCTTCTGCTGGTAATAATATAGATAGACGGCTATCTAATAATATAGGTAGGATTTAGCTTATTTTATTGTATGTTTTGTGTTAGCATTTAGCTACTATTATGTATTCTGTGGTGTTAGGCCGCGTCGCGGGTAATTTTTCAGATAGGAAGGGATTTTTTGTTATTTTTCGCGTATTTTATAGTATGTCTAATACACGCGCGTCGCTATAGATAGACTTTTTTATGATTTTGTTGTGTGATATTAGCGTATAATAAATTAAACTTTACTTTATTAATAGTATTTTATAATGTCAATAGACCCGCGCACGTGGTGCCGCGCGCACGTGGCCGCGTGGGTGTCGCGCCGCGGCGGGCTGCCCGAGCGCTTCCCCATGAACGGCAAGGCGCTGTGTCTCATGTCACGGGATATGTTCCTTTATAAGCGTCTAATATAGCTTGCGTGACATATTGTAGCCTTATTAGTAAATGATGTTATTGGAGAACGCGTTTTTTATGAGTTACGTAGTAATAAAGGTAGAATCTTGGTAGGATTTAGCGAATTTTAGTGTGATATATCGAAATTCGTATTAGGCGCGTCGTTACCATATAGATATTAGAAAGTTGGCTATCTAGTAATGTAGGTAGGATTTAGCGTATTTTATAGTATGTTTTATGTATTAGGCCGCGTCGGTACTAATAATAATCTATTTTAAAGTATGTTTAATATGTATTAGGCGATTCGTTAGTTCTAATAAGCGTAGGAAGGGTTCTTTTATGAAGATGAGAGTAGTTTATATTTTATATTTTTTTGTATACTAGATCCACGAACATGGTGCCGCGCGCACGTGGCCGCGTGGGTGTCGCGCCGCGGCGGGCTGCCCGAGCGCTTCCCCATGAACGGCAAGGCGCTGTGTCTCATGTCACGCGATATGTTCTCTGCGAGAGTGCCGTGTGGGGGGGATGCGTTGCATCAGGTGAGTGTGGATGGTGCTTTATATTTTTAATATATTCTTATAATTAAAAAAAAGTTTTATGTGTGTTTGTTTATTTATTTACGGTCTAACTAATAAAATGTTACCCGTTCGCTTTGCAATGGATTATTTATTGCAAAAACCTGTCTTGTTTTTATGATTGACGTTTCATGTGAGCAAGAGCAGGACAAAGTTATGGTAGAAAATGGCAGAAATTTATCTATTGTTTAACTTTTTGTTACTAAGGGCCGATTTTTCAATCCCGAAATAAACAGTCTAATAACTACCCCTCGAATAGATTTATTCAATTATTTATCTAACTCATAACGGCTCGCCTATTTTTCAATCGTGATTTATTTGATGAACAACTATCTGACCAAATATTTCCATATTGGCAGCTCTGCTCTCGGAGTGGCGAAACAAACATATTAAATTAGTCAGGTTAGAGCGGGATAGAGTCAACTCTTGCAATTTGTCAACAACCGTCATTATGACTCACGTCAGGAGTGCATTTTAAGTTTGTCTTGTATTGCTCTCGTCTTCTATGATTGTTGATTGTTGTTTTGATTCGAGTAAAGAGTTTGGTTAAATTTGTGTTTCAATTTATATATTTTACGATGGAAACGACATACTTAAAGGCAGCGTTCGGCAAATTTTCAATGGCATGGTCATCAGTACTATCAAAAACATCAATTTCAATATGATTTTAATTGATAATAATTATATAGAAAGAGGTTTAATTGTTAATAATTCTACGCTCTATGTTATGACATACGAAAATATCCCAAATTTGACGCGTCAGTTGTCAACTCAAACGCCTAACCGTCGAATAGCGCGCTATCTGGCCGTTGGAGCGGCAAATAGATTTATTCCTCAAATAACGTAGTTATTCGATAGATAAGTCCTATTCGTCTATTGAAAAATTGAATATTTTGTTAACTGAAGAATAAAGTCTATCTAGCTGTTTATCTGGGCATTGAAAAATCGGCCCTAAGGCCGTTATAATCTATCTACAAAATAGATTCAGCAGACACTTTCCCTTATTTACTTATCACAATTAGACGTAAAAAAATATACACAATAAACTTATTATTGTTAATTAAGGAGAAACTTCTGAATTTTTGGGACGAAGTTCCCTATTTAATACGGGGATCGAATATTAGATTATATTATCCCACATTTTGTTAAAATACTGAAAATATGCTAATACTAATTTATCTTTTCCAGGACTTCCGAAGACGTCTAGCCAAAGCGTTAGCGTTACAAGAATTAATCGAAAAATTGGGTGCAAAATAATTTTAATAATCATATTAATTAACAGAGTTACATATCACATAGTTAAATAAAATAATTTAGAAATGTAGTAAAAATCATAATTTTGTAATGTATTTTCTTTTTTACTAATTTTGATTAAATCTCATATGAGCAAGTGAGATGGGACACTGTAGGAAAGAGACGGCATGAGGCAGCCATCTTGATTTTTTTTAGCTCTATTTTATAAAATACTTAACTTGTTATGGTAACTTTGGTCACAAGTTCCTAGACATATATTTTTTTATTTGTTTGTATATTCAGTTGTACTGTCAATAATAATTATTAATAACTATAAGTAGAAAGGTGTAAATATGGAAAGAAAAGCAAGCACACGCGTCAGAAGTGAAGCTTTGAAGATACCAAAATCGTCGCCTCACTCCATGACGTGACGGTATTGCCATGACGCGACCTTGAAATTTTACTTTCAACGCGCCTAAAGTTTCACTTCAAAAATAAGCAAAAATAAATATTTCAATTTATAAATTTATCTATGAAAGTTGAAATATTATTTGCAGTAAAGTTACTTTTTATTAGCTTAATTTCCTTATTTATGATTTTTTAACAATTATTTTTATGAAAATTTACACCTTTTTACTTATATAACAAGTTTTCAATGAATTTATATTTCCCTGTACAATATAAGACATCCTATCAGTATTAGAAACCAATTTTAGTAGTACATATTTGTTAGTTGTACCAAAAATTTTGTTATTTAAGTTTTATATAGTAGTAAGTCACGATTCCTTATTATAAATGTTATTGTAGTTATTTCTAGTCAAGCATTTTGTAAATAAATGTTGCTATCATAAAATTTGTTTTATTTTTGTCCTATGCCCTTATACCTTTTTGTCCTATGCCCTATGCCTACCCTAAGACCTTAGGTCTTTACATTGCTTTTTCACCAATAATGTGTGAGGGTGTGTAGCAAGGTATGTGTTTTTAAATAACCAATAGTATTGCTTAAAACGCTTGAAACTTCAAACTAGATGTAGCGATGATTGGTTATCCTAATACTATTATAAAGGCGAAAGTTTGTATGGATGTTTGTTACTCTTTCACGTAAAAACTACTGAACCGATTACAATGAAATTTAGCACACATATAGAGGGTAACTTGGATTAACACATAGGATAGGTTTTGTCCCGGAAATCCCACGGGAACGGGAACTATGCGGGTTTTCCTTTGAAAACGCGGGCGAAGCCGCGGGCGGAAATCTAGTTTCCAAATACATGCAACACATCCTCGCACATTATTGGTGGAAAAGCACCCTTAGTATTGACTTTTCATATTTTTGTCTGGAAGAAACTTTAAATTATCTTCATTTTATTATTTTACTTAAGAATAATTAATTTTTAATATGACCGTGTGTCTGAAATACACTGTACAATTTTGTCAGCCTTTTCAGCCATTAAAGTTGAGATCTTATATATAAAATTCTCGTGTCACAATGTTAGTCTGCATACTCCTCCGAAACGGGTAGACCGATTCTCATGAAATTTTCTGTGCATATCGGGTAAGTCTGAGAATCGGCCAACATCTATTTTTCATATGTACCACGGGCGAAGCCGGGGCGGACCGCTAGTAATTTTATAAAAATCAATATAATTGCGCTATTGTTACATCAAACAAAAACTTGAAAGTATAACAGCTAAGAAAGTATATTATTCTAAAGGCGAAAGTTCTTGGGATTCAGGGTAATATCACAAATATGAATGTTGACGACGACATGAAAAATAAACTTCATCTACGAATATACTAACCTAAATTGCCTGATATACTTAAGTACAAAATTAAATATTCCTCTCCAATAATTTCCTGTTATATATTTATCATATTGGGGAAAAAGAACCGAAGCACTGGTATCAGTTTTAATTCAATTTGGATACTAATTTGGCTGCCGGCTAGGTACTTATCCGGCTGTAAAAATAAATAAAACAAAATGTTATATTAAATTTAATAGGCGGACTATTAGACTAGAGTAGATAATTTTTGAAACAAAAAAAAATCGCAGTCGGATGAAACCCATTAGAAAAGGAGGGGAATATGATAAAAATGTAAGGAAAAATAAATTACGGTCAATCCGAGTTCGGGAAGCGGGAGGGGGGAGCTTTTAAGAGAAAAAAATGGTTTCTCTCGATTTTCGACACAACTACAAGTCCTATAGAAAAAAGTTCAATGGCAAAGTTGTAGGTAATTAAAAGTTCTACAACTTTTGTATTCACAATTTTTTCACATAACCTAAAAATTTAGGTGAAAAATTCAAAAAACCAAGTTTTTGGTCTTTTATTTCTATCTACTTCAAAATTTATTTTTTTTCTACGAAATTTGGTGGAAACTTACTTTATTATGTCCCAAATACACTGTAATTTATTTGATTGAAAATATTTATTTTTTATAATAATAATAATAATACAAAAGATTTATTGCAACCAACAGAACATACACAACAATACACAATACATACAAAAGAGGGAAAACAAACATAAAATAACACAAAATAATAAGGAATTTACAGATTACAATAGTTATAAGTAAGTACACAAATGTATTAAGTGTGTTGCGCACTGGCTGCAATTAGGCCCTGGCTCAGCATAATGTTGTGGGAGCAAGCTCCACAACGCTGATAATTCTGCCAGATACCCAGATGAATAGTTTGCGCCTCCAATCAAGTATGTATATATAAGTATAATAAAAAATAGAATAATTAAGAATTTAAAGCAATAATAAATGTGTAATAATAATGATATACAAGCAGTAGAATAGATATATATTTGGTCAATTAAAATCAATATTTATATGTGGGTATATATATGTATAATGTGTTAATTTATAAATTAGGATACGTATAGTCAAAGCAAATAAAATTAAGATGATTGTAAATTAAGCAGTAGTGACTTGTAAGTGCGACGAAAGTTGGATTTGCATTTGAGTTTTTTTATTGGAGGTGGTATGTTATTCCAACATTTCGTCGCATTATATTTAAATGACCCACGAAAGGCGGTAGTCTTATGTTGGGGAATTAATAACTCTTGGGTCCCACTTCTTATTTCACCTCTTTTAGTATCCTTACGCCACAATAGTTTTGTGTACAGATATTCAGGCTGCTTTGTATTGATCGTATCAAATAAAAGGCAAGCTAATAATAAATCTTGCCGACCTTTCATTTTTAAAAACTTTATGCTATTAAGAAAAGGGGTGACGTGAGACCTGGGTGGGATTGACACGCAAAATCTGGCACAGGAGTTTTGGACCCTCTGAATAAGACGGTGTGCTTTTGCCGTTAGACAAGGTCCATAAACAGGGAGAGCATAATTTAATTTAGAAAGTACGATGCTTTCGCACAATCGTATTCGTAGATCGACACTCAGAAAAGGCCGAATATTGTAAATTTATTATTTATTTATTTATTTGGAGATCTTACAGAAACAATTAAAGGCGTATACATAAATTAATGACATAATCAATAATAACATTAACAATTGTTTCCTCTACGTCTCACAGTGAACATAATAGAAAAAGTAAAAGAAAAAAAAAACACAATACAATTATTATCTGTTGCAAGGTAGCCAAATATTTAAAACTAATACAGACTTCTGAAATATTAAACCGGGAGAAAAAGCATTAATTTAAGCATGTAGATATACTTATTCAAAGTTAAAAGGTTTATACATATAATTGGTTTATTGAACATTTGAAACTATATCGGGAGCATGAAAACAGATCTATTTCATTTAGTTTGTCATTGTGTAAGACACACATTCTGTGAAGTGGCGCGCGTTGTCCTGCGTTGGTTCTGGTATGTTGTATGTGGAAAAGACATTTGGAACGAGTTGGTCGCGAAGGCACACGAAAGGACAAGTCGGCTAGTAAGTTCGGAGAATCAATTTCACCTACACAAATGCTTCTTAAAGTGACAGCATCAGTTACTGAACGTCTGTTGGACAAGGACATCATGTTATATTTTTCTAAGAGTTGATTGTATGAGCATCTGGGAGAGCATAAGCGATAGTTAAGTGTGCGCAGAAACTTCTTCTGTATCATTTCCAATTTATTTATATAGCAATTATAAAATGGATTCCATATAGGAGATACATAATCGAGGTGTGATCTAACTAATGATTGGTAGAGGCAAATAAATGTATCCTTTCGTCTGAAATTCTTAGTAATTCGGGTGATGAAACCCAACATACGGTAAGCTTTATTCAATATGTAGTCAATATGTACGTCCATTGTGAGTTTAGCATCAAGGTAGACGCCTAAATCACGAATAGAAGAGTCGGTATCAAGAATGTGTTCTCCTAGTTTAAATTTTGATGGAATAATATTTATATTTTTAGTAAAACGGACATGTTTGCATTTATTGTAAGATAGGTATAGCTTGTTGTTTTTGCAGTATTCGCCTAACCTATCAAGGTCTTCTTGTATAAGACGAATGTCATTTTTATTTGAAATGGAAGAATATATTTTTAAGTCGTCGGCATATAAAAGAAATTTTGAGTGAATAAAGCAACTGGATATATCATTAATAAATATAGTGAAGAGCAAAGGGCCGAGAATAGATCCTTGAGGAATACCAGATGTTACAACTACTGGAGAAGATGTAAAACCGTTCATTACTACTACCTGGACACGATTTTGTAAATATGAAGAAAACCAACGGAAAAGATTGCCTTTTATGCCATTGTAGGACAATTTTTTTAAAAGCAACAAGTGATCCACTTTGTCAAATGCTTTTTTAAAATCAGTGTAGATGGTTTCTATTTGACACTTCTTATCCAAACCTGTAAAAACATAGTTAGTGAATTCAAGCAGATTTGACAAAGTGGACCTGCCTCTTACAAAGCCATGTTGTTCTGCAATAATAAAATGTTTAAGACTAGAGGATATTCGACCGTGAACCAATCTTTCAAATACTTTTGGAATTGCTGACAGTATAGATATTGGACGATAATTTGCAATATCATTTTTGGACCCAGATTTAAAAATAGGGGTTATAAAAACTTTCTTCCACTTATTCGGAAAAATTCCTGTTTTTAAACAATTATTAAATATTATTTGTAATGGCAAAGATATACTTCCACTTACTTTTCTTAAAAATATGGGACTAATATTATCAGGTCCTGAGCCTTTATTAGGATCGATATCCTTTAATGCTTTGTATATTTCAGTCTTATTTAAGTTTATATGATGCAAATTTAGTATACTATTATTGTCTAAGAGTTCAATGGTATTGTATGCTCCAGGGGTAACAGGTTCAAATACAGATTGAAAGTAGTTGGAGAACATTTCGCAAATTACGCTGGGATTACAAGATGAAGTGGTAGCTAATTTCATGATTTTAGGATAACCTGAGTTGGTTTCTTTTAAGTCAGATGTGTATTTCCAGAAATATTTGATGTTATCCTTAAGTGATGATTCAACGTTAGCTATATACTTGGCGTAACAATTCCTAATAAGTAATTTTACTCGCTTTCTAAGCAGATTGAATTCCTGATAGTCTCTTAGTGATTTATAGATTTTCCAACGCGTCCAAACTTTAACTTTCTTTCTTAAAGTAGAAATTAAACCTTTAGAAAACCACACTGGATAACGTTTAGATTTAGTTTTTACTAGGGGTACATGTTCCTCAATAATTTTATATATATAATCATAGAATTGATCAACCGCATCATCAGGAGTGAGACTACTAAGTTCCGATATCCAGTCTATATTCGAGAGATCCTGGTTAATCAAATCATAGTTAGCTTTAAAAAAGTTTCGTTTTGTTTTGGGAGCGCTACACATAAGCTCGAGTTGAGTATCTATTTGCACTACGGTATCTAGGGGTGGATGGTGTGGAACTACGTTAAGCAACGGGTCATCTGCAACACAAACAGAAGTTCCTACAATATTACTTAGAATAAGGTCGAGTATTTTATTATTCTCATTTGAAATAGTGTTATATTGCTTTAAGTTAAGGTAGGACATAGTGTATGATAATAACTTAGCCGTATCCGTGTCACATGATAGTGGGTCCGACGAGGGGCAGTCCGATGACCATTTGAGATAGGATAGATTAAAATCACCTATTATAAGAAAATTACTGAATGTACAATTTGTATAGATGTCATGAAGTTTGTAAAAAAATCTATCGTAAATATTATTTCTAGAAACTGGCGGAATATAACAAGCACATAAAAGCAAATCTGAGTATGATGGAAAATGTAAATATAATTCTTCTAGGTTATCGGTCTCCAAATCAAACCTCCTCAAGACATTAATTGAACTTTTAACCATTATTAAAACACCCCCACCGCCTTTTTTATTAAATATACTAAGATTTCGATCTCGGCGAAACATAGAATAATTATTAATCGTATAGGAGCTACCAACGTTGACAAGTGAGCATTTTAGTATAGTTGGTTCTTTGATATACTGTTCCTCTTGCTATTTCGGTTAGAGTCCGGGCTGTCTGGCTGGTCGCAGTGGTTGCGTTTTTTAGTGCGCATCTCTTCTGCACAGGATAATTTCCTTAATTTAAAGTCATTTTTTAACGCGTAATTTTTAATATTTTACCTTTAGATAGATCCATTAGACATAATTTTTTTATTGCAAGACGTTTTTTTCGTTGTTAAATAGGTGCCAGACGCAATTTTTTATTTCGTTTTTATAAAAAATTCAAATTATTTTAGAATGTCTGTAAATTTCATATTATGTTCTTCAAACATAATATAATCTAAAATGAATTAGCCAGACGCTAATTCGATTGTTAAGTATTAAATAATGTGTATAAATAAAAAAAAGTAATGAAGCATGCAGCTCATCAGCTAGTGTATTTTAACTATGCGACAGGAAATAATTGCAAGAATACAATATTATTTACACTTGTTCTTATAAATAAAAGCTTAAATGAAAAAAAATAAACATAAAAGTGAAAAATAAATTAAAGTTACCATACATTGAAAAGAATGGAATAAAAACTTTATCAATGAAGGTTAAACAATTACATTGTTAAATTTAAAAAGCCATCTTCATAATCATCATCATCATCATCTTTCCTCACACTGTCAGAATTATTTATGTTATCGTCTAAGGAATTGTTATTGTTTTCCAATATTCCATCATCTGTAAACAACTAGAAAGTTTGTTTCAATATTATTGATGTACACACGTACACACACACAACACACACACACCACACCACACACGACACACACACGTGAACACACACACACACGCATGTTTAAGTTTGTATTGAATTTAACTAAAGTAGTTAGCATGAATTTATATAGGTAGGTATACTAGCGGTCCGCCCCGGCTTCGCCCGTGGTACCTACATGTATAAACTATCCTATCTCTCAAGTTGAATCGAACTGCACATGGTGTGCGAATTTTATTATAATCGGTTAAGTGGTTTAGGAGTCCATTGAGGACAAACATTATGACACGAGATTTATGTATATATATTAAGAATTAAGATTAATGAATTAATATTGTTATCATCATCACTACATAGTAGGTATAAAAAAAAGTCGCTTTCTCTGTCCCTATGTCTCTTTAAATCTTTGAAACTACGCAACGGATTTTGATGTGGTTTTTTTAAATAGATAGAGTGATTCAATTGGGAGGTTTATATGTATAATAACATCCATTAAATAGTGGAGAAGTACCTACTGTTATTTTTGAGGTTTCTAATGTGATTACGTAAATAATTACAATTTTTCCACTTACAGTGCAAACGGAGGCACCCTACGAGTTTTATCAAAATAATGTACTAACTACATTGAAAAGGTCTACAGAAAAGTCCGTGATGGTATATGTCTATCTCTTATGGATAACCCACAATAACTTTTTTTATCATTTACTTTTTACGACAAATAATGGCTAATTTTCGAAGCGATTTTAACCAATACAGCATTAATCCTTAACCAATTAAAGACCTTGAATACATTGTTCATTTAATATAGATCTATATGGCCTTTTACACATGGATTTCAGTGAATATTTTCGAAGATATTACAGATTTAAAAATTGCGGGACGTAGCGTTTGCGGCGGTACCAGCCGGCCGCCCGGCTATATCTACACTAATATTATAAAGAGGAAAGCTTTGTTTGTTTGTTTGTTTGATTGTAATGAATAGGCTCATAAACTACTGGACCGATTTTAAAAATTCTTTCACCATTCGAAAGCTACATTATCCACGAGTAACATAGGCTAGGTTTTATCCCGGAAATCCCACGGGAACGGGAACTATGCGGGTTTTTCTTTGAAAACGCGGGCGAAGCCCGTAAATGTACCAATGGAAGGTACTTGTTCCCACAACACAGGGAATCCTAGAGTAGGAACAATTCAATTTCTATGCATCTTAGGTATATTTTCGAAAAAAATAAGTTATTTTTTATTGTTATTTAATTTTCGCGGCCGACCCTTTCTATCTCTCTTGCACTTTAAACTATCTCTCCATATACACAATCATCAAATTGTTATACTTACCTACTTTCACTACGTTTTTATTTGTACATATTTAATACTTAACAATCGAATTAGCGTCTGGCTAATTAATTTTAGATTATATTATGTTTGAAGAACATAATATGAAATTTACAGACATTCTAAAATAATTTGAATTTTTTATAAAAACGAAATTAAAAATTGCGTCTGGCACCTATTTTACAACGAAAAAAACGTCTTGCAATAAAAAAATTATGATTGATGGATCTATCTAAAGGCAAAAGTTTAAAAATTACGCGTTAAAAAATGACTTTAAATTAAGGATAATTTCCTGTGCAAATAAGATGCGCACTACTGAACGCAACCACTCCGGCCAGCCAGACTGCGCGGACTCTAACCGAAATAGCTAGAGGAACAATATATCAAAAAACCAGCTATACTAAAATGACTTCTTTTTCAACGTTAATAGCTCCCGTACCATAACGAGTATTTCCGAATCAAGTATACTATTGGAAAGCCATGTCTCCACCAATATTACAACATCGTAATCAGCCGCAAGTAAGTTTAATTTTAATTCATTAAGTTTTGTTTTTAAGCCACCACAGTTTTGGTAAAATATGGACAATTTACTTGTTTGCATTATTAAAACAAAAATAATACAATATGTCAGAAATATTTGCAATACTTTTTTTGAATTTTGTTTTCATGCTTCCGGTTAGTAAGACGTACATAATATAATAATTTGAATAACGATATTCTATAAGAGTGTGACTTAATCTCAACAATAATAGTCACTTTATTTTATCTAGATCACAAATATCTTTTATATGTATAGCACGAGATTCATCGGTTTTCCGTATAAGAATACAAGCATTTTTTACCCACACGTATTTATAGGACATATTTTGCGCATGTTGTCTAACGGATCTAAATAACATTTTGTTCTTGAGTGTTAAATGTTCATTTATATAGAAACGCACACTTTGAGAGACTGCGGTGGCGGCAGATGTTGGAGTACCGAGCAGCGCCGCGACCGTGAGTGTGCGGCGCGCCCGCGCCGCCGCTATTATATTGTCACGTAGTCTTCGGGAGGAAAGTTGCAGAATAATATTTTTTGGACGATTGCTAGTAGAACCGGGAGCCACACGATGCACGGATCTTATATCAGTCTCAGTAATTTTCACGCCGATTAATTTACCCATCTCAATGGAGAGGTGAATGAGATTTTCAGTCTTTTTCTCGGGCACATTTTGAATTTCCACGTTACAGTTGCGGGAAGCTTGATCGAGATCATCGAGCTTGGACTGAAGATGTTTCAGGTCAGCGCGAAGTTGGGTATTCTCCTGAGACAAGTCGGGCTGATTAAAAGATTTAGATGTACTTATTACTTGCTCCAGTTCCGTAATACGTTGCTCCGACTCCAGTAACCGCGTCTCTAGCCTTTCTATATCACTTTTAAATGATGACGATACTTCCCGAATTGCTGCATGGAGGTCGTCCCGCCACTTTTGTTGCCAACTTTCGAATTTTTCGTCGAAATACTGCATAAGCATTTGCGAGTTCATATTGAGAATTTGTGTCGGTGCACTGTTTTCTTTGGGGGAAGAAGACCCACTAAGCAATCCTTGTTTTTTAGACTTACATAATAGACATTTCCATTTAATTTTATTCATTGGAAGTATTTTTTTAAATTCAGTTTCTGATAAATTAGCACACTGATAATGTAAAAACATATCACATGAATTGCATTTTATCATATCTTTATCATTTATATTCTTCTTACACTTCCCGCAATCCATTGTTAATTTATATCAGGTAGAAATTAATTTTCCACAAAATTGGGCAAAATTTCTTAGTATGGCAACACTACGTCTCCCTAGTCCGTTCTCTTTGCACAAATATCATTCAGATATGACATATGCCAAATGCGAGTGACAGAAGGTGAAGGTGAAGGTCGTTCCAATTATAAATTATTATTCACCTACCTCCAATAAGATTATTAACGGCCAAAGCGTGAAATAAATCTTCTAGTTTTTAGCCACAATACGGAGTCTAATCACTGATTATAGTTGTTCACTGTGTTCTTCAAAAGTACTACAAGTGATGTAACGGCAGTTATAATGATATAATCAAATTTGTGATTTTAAAAACGCTTCGTCAATAGCAACAGGTATGTACCGTCGTAAAGAACTTTGAGTCGATAAAAGCAATTACTAACTAAATTAGTGACATAATCTTCGAACCTTAACTGAGCGTCGAAATCGATGCCCAGATTACGAGCAATTGTAACCCGCTCTATAGGGGTGGAGTTTACAAAAACAGTGGGATCTGCTTTAACCAAGTCAGCGACTTGCTTCTTAGACCCAACAACAAGATATTTAGACTTGGATGGATTAAGAACCAATGAGTTTTTATGAGACCAGTCTGATATGCGTTCCAAATCCTCATTCATTTTCCTGGTGCATTCTTCTATTCGATCTCTATCAATAGGTATGTAAAGTTGCAAATCATCGGCATATAAATGATATTGGGAGTTATTTATGCAAGAGGTGATATCTGCCGAGTACATGATAAATAAAAGAGGACCGAGAATAGAGCCCTGAGGAACTCCTCTATTGACAGGCACAAGCGAAGAAAGATCTCTGTTTCCGTCACCTTTAACCAGCATTACTCTTTGGTGACGTTGGCGAAGATAGCTATCAAACCAAGATGAAGCAATAGGATTGAAACCATAGAAATTAAGCTTTGAGAGAAGAAGAGAAATATTTATACAGTCAAAGGCCCTAGAAAAATCAAGCAGCGTTAGAATCGATGGCTGGCCATTGTCGCGTGCAGAGAGCAAGTTATCCACAACATCAATCAATGCAGTACAGGTACTACGAAGTTTTCTAAAACCTGACTGGTACTCCGGTAAAATATTATTTGATTCGCAGTACTTAGTGACTTGGTTGTAGACAACTCGCTCTAAGATCTTGGAGAGGTAAGGAAGAATACTGATTGGCCTAAGGTCCTTGAGGGCAGTGGGATTGTTGTTTTTCGGTATGGGCCGCACCAGGGCTGTCTTCCACTGCGATGGGAAAAGTGAAGAAGAGAGAGATGTATTAATAATTGCAGTAAAAGCATGAAGAGAATGTGGAAGTGTTAAAAGAAACATGTCCCTGGTTATTCCATCGACTCCTTCTGCATTACTTTTGATGTCCAGAATAAGTTTTCCGACATAGCTTTCAGTAACGGGTTCGAATGTAAAAGTACTGTCACAATAACGATTTTCGTCAAAATAAGCAAGGTCGACAGGGTCAGCAGTACTTTGACCGGGAACATCCAGGAAATGTTTATTTATTGCGTCGGCGTCACACAAATATTGCGGGATCTCACCAGTGCATTTAAAATCAGGGATAATATTTCTTTTCAAATTTTTCCACAGAAGTTTAGCGTTATTCTTGTGTTGGTTTATGTTATGATCGAAGAAGGCTTTCTTTTCATAGAACAAGCTAGTGTTCACTAATCCTTTCAAATTT
Organism: Colias philodice; assembly: GCF_061535455.1. Classification (NCBI taxonomy): domain Eukaryota; kingdom Metazoa; phylum Arthropoda; class Insecta; order Lepidoptera; family Pieridae; genus Colias; species Colias philodice. The sequence continues at coordinate 4,671,661 of NC_143115.1, forward strand.
TTATAGTCCTGAAGATGAACGTCAAGGTTAGTTTTTCGATATTTATAATGTTGCTCATCTCTCAACTTCATCATGTACCTTACGTTACTAGTTAACCATGGATACGACACTTTTTTTATTAAAGACTTCTTTATAGGGGCAAATGAGTCAAATAAGTTTATAATCAAGTGATTGAATGCATCTACCATCTGATTCACATCGGATAAACGCGCAATTGTATCCCAGGGAAGAACAGAAACAGCTTTATTAAATTTATTAAGATCTATGTCTTTTAAGGGTCTAAATATTATGTGTTTGGGGGAACAGGTGTTTTTTCTTAATTTGAATTCTGTTGTGATAATTGCATGAGCACCAAGGTCTGGGATATGTTCAACTTTTATTTTAGCTACAGGAGCATTTGTACAAACAACATCAATAAGTGACTGACTATGATCGGTGAAGTGTGTAGGCTCATTGACATGATTTACCAATTGCAGAGATTGTAAGAATGCATTCAAGCGTGCGGTATTTGGGTCTCGTTTGTTAATGAGATTTATATTAAAATCACCAGTTAGCACCAGATAGTCGTAGTCACTGAATGCAGATATAGTGTCTGTTAAAGTGTCCAAAAAGACATCGACGCTAAGCCATGGCGGGCGGTATGCTGTGCCGACAATGACGCGACGAGAGTTTATCTTCATCCTCAGCCACATCTGTTCGACAGATGCAGGAGAAGAGGGAATGGTACAGTCTCGCACTCTCATACCACGCCTTACGTAGAACCCTACACCTCCACCCCTACTGCGTACTTCGGGTGGGCGGGGTCGGTGACGGAGATTAAAGCCGGGCAATGAAGGAGCATGTGCTTCCTGCCCATCCCGAAGCCAGGTCTCATTGATCGCAAAGATATCTGGTTGTGAGCGATCAAATGCAGCACGGAACTCATCCTGTCGTGTACCTAGAGAACCCGCATTAAAAAATCCAATAATTAAACTAGTAGACTTGGCCATAACAATTAAATAATAAATAGTAAATACCTAATGCAATAATTTTAAAATCATACGTATCCCGGGTGCGATTATTTAATTGATAAATGTATGGTAAACTATAATAAAAATTTAAGGTAATAAATAATGTTTTGTGAAAATACATACTTTTAGATACAACTGGAATAACAAAAATAATATTAAAGATAATGTTAGCATATGTTATAATCTCATATGGTAGTACTTAGGTATGTTGTAATATATAAATAATAAAGTAATATTATTTGATTGTGTAAGATAAAAGATATAGGATAAAATTTATTCAATAGCATTCCCAAAATTCTTAAAAGTTCACAATATGATATGATTTTATATTTTTTTATATGTTCAGTGTCCAAAATGGTACCTGAAGAATTATCAGCTGTATCGTGGAGTAGGAAGTAAATGAACAGAATAATAGATTTAACATAATATAATATAGCCATAACTGACCATGATACCAAGTTTCGCACAACCACAACGCAATCACAGTTATCTACCTTTTGTTTAATTAAAATAGCGACAAAAAATAATATTAAATTAAGAATTAAAACAATTTTCACAATACTATAATATAAGTTCATACAGTTTAAACGTAACACATTATTTAGAAAAAAGTTGAGTACAAAGAAAGGGTCTGACCACAATATAAAGTACATAATTTTAAGTATTGAAATTGAATACAAGATAGAAAATGAATAGTTCAATAACAGATTAATATCATATTCAAATATATGGCGCAATCCACTACAAATACATACAAAATATTCAAATATATAAAACTCAAGCTTATTAAAATATAATACAATATTATATCTAATTTTTGTTATCAACATTGTACGGCACATTTTTGTTTCTGAATACACGGGTAATGTCGTGTTCATTACGAAATAAACAAATTTTTGTGGTTTCACTTTGCCTTGCATATATACGTCCCTCTTTCGTCCAGGCAAATCTCCAATTTTGTGCCTTACACATTTCACGTAGTTTACCGAAAAGTAGGCGATTAGATTTAGTTAATCTTTCATTAATATAAATTGATTTTTGATGGTGGGGTGGGAGTCCAAGATCAGCTGTTGTTAAGTTGCGTTTAATGCGAGCCTGCTTTATAAAATCATTCTTTATTGATCGGCGCGTGAGTTTAACAGCGATAAGCCGGGGACGCGGGGAGCGGGAATCAAGGTGCAAGCCATTCGTAGAAATCGTAGAATCATTAGTACGATGTTTAGACCCTATGCGATAAGCACATACGATGTCGCGTTCTTCGATTTCGATGCCGAGTTTTAGTGCAGTGGTGATAACAAGATGTGTCAGGGACTCGTTGTTAGTTTCGGGAATGCCAGATATTTCTATATCATTGAGTAAATCAAGCTGATAACGTTCGTTTAACTCGAATTGTAATGCATTAACGGTATCACTAAGATTAGTTGTGTCCCGGGAAGAAAGTTGATCGCGTATGGTGCTTAATTCGGCCCTCAGTGAGACGTTATCGTTTTCCAGTGCCAGGATTTTCTCCTTGTGAGTATGCAGCTCGTTTTGATAATCAGCCAGTTGATCACGCAAGATGTTAATAATATTCGAGAATTCTTTTTTTATCTCAGTGAGGGCGGCACTTATATTACTTTCAAGTAGGGATTTCAACTGATCGTAAGTAAATGGGGAAGGTGGGATGACAGGGGAACTATTTGATGATGAGCTGGTTTCATGAGAAGTGTTTTCTAACTGGGCTTTAGCGGGTGTTTCATCGCCTTTACGTCGAGATGTAACGTTCTTACAGAGAGGACAAAGCCACGATCGTTTTAATTCTTTAAGATTTTTCTTGAAGTAGTCGACGGAAATATTGATACACTTGTAGTGATAAGACCCCGCACAGGTAGTACAGTCAAGTTTTTCATCATGCCTTAAAAGTTTCTTACACGCAGCGCAATTCATGATAGATAAATACGTAAATAGTAAAGTTAAGAAACAATTTTTACTTGCAAACCTGCTTCACATAAATATGTCCCACTAAATTCACCAATTACACAGTGATATGTAACTTATATACTTTAAATACAATTAATTATTCACAGAACTTTTAAAAACAGCTGTTAACTTTCGAGGCGCAAACTACCCTCATTATCACACTGTTAAAAATAAGATTACAATTCAAAATAAGGTGAAAAAATAAATATTTTCAATCAAATAAATTTATATGTATTTATATGTATTTGGGACATAATAAAGTAAGTTTCTACCAAATTTCGTAGAAAAAAAATAAATTTTGAAGTAGATAGAAATAAAAGACCAAAAACTTGGTTTTTTGAATTTTTCACCTAAATTTTTAGGTTATGTGAAAAAATTGTGAATACAAAAGTTGTAGAACTTTTAATTACCTACAACTTTGCCATTGAACTTTTTTCTATAGGACTTGTAGTTTTGTCGGAAATCGAGAGAAACCATTTTTTTCTCTTAAAAGCTCCCCCCTCCCGCTTCCCGAACTCGGATTGACCGTAATTTATTTTTCCTTACATTTTTATCATATTCCCCTCCTTTTCTAATGGGTTTCATCCGACTGCGATTTTTTTTATCTTTTCATTATTTTCAAAGGCTTCTACCCCAGCCTATATGGTTGTTCGACTAATATAAAATCTTATTCCTAACCTTACAATATTAATAAACTTTACCTGAAGCTGAAATGACGACAAACCGTTCCATGTCGATGCCAGTTGAAATTGCACTTTAATAAATTTTGTACAGATTTTATAAAATAATTATTACGACAGAAAAAGCTGTAGAATACTATGGCGCGTATAGGTGATTGACGTTTGAACTTAGGTTCTCGAGAACGAACGAAAGAATTTCAATTTTGGCGCGTCTTCATAATCATAGATAACAGTCAAGAAAAAATTGCCATGCGACGAAAAAAAATAATTTAGATACAGATACAATCACAGGATACAATTTATTCTTGCTATCCACGCAGACAAGACGCAGACTGTTTCAACTTTTGTTTAATTTCTTTTACTGTTGAATTTTTGTTAGTTAACATTTATGTGGAATTAGTCGCGCATTTAGAACGCAACTCATCGATTTCGCTTAAATCACATAGGCCATGTTCATATGAAATCACGATGGCTCATGTAATTTATACCAAGCTTATACCTTTCCATATTGCAATTACATTTTAATAATGCGTACTTTTAAAATAAATACACGTTACACGTATTGCAAATTTTAAATGATGTGAAGCATTTATGTACTTAAAATTAGTATAAAAGCTTTCTAATAAAATAAAAACTCGTATAGATTTACCATCATATAGTACTTTACTTTCAAAGCTATGAACAAGGTTGAATTCTTGTCTTCTCTGTGTTTTCAGCAAGTGCCATTTTATCCAAAACATCTTGTAATTCCGGCCAGGGTTCATAGCGTTGGTTGATGATCATCATCTTATGGACTGTTGGGTTGCGCAAATCCATTGTTCTAGATATATTGTTAGCGGGACTGTGGTTTTTAAATACGACGTCCACCTGTGAAGGAAATGACATGTTTTTGTATATAATATGTACTACTATTTAGAAATAAAAAGTTCGTTTAAAATATCAAGAGATTACAGAGTTTTCTTTCACACTAACGTTCCCGCCCGCAGCTTTGCTCGCATCTAATTTAGATACTTGAATCTTATTCGGAAACCACGCTGTAGGTACATTGATGAGAACTGAATGTAAATCGGTGCAGTGACTTATGAGTTTATCGCGACACAGAGACGCAGCGGAGGACTTTTTATATTTTAATATATCTAGCGACTACTGATAGACTAAATACTGAAAATAGGTTACTAGATAAATTACCACAATTGAATCAAACATTACCTTATGTTGCGTAGCCCAAACGCACGCTAGAAAGCACAATATAAAACTGAGAGCGGTCACGAAAAATAACGGTATAGTCTCCCAATGAACCTTCATTACGTAGAGAAGTTTTAATCTTTTAGGTATAGGAATATCATACTGTGTTGGTGGAACTAAACTCGAAGTTCTAACAATAACCCTATTTGGTTGCTTTAATAACATTAGCAAGGAAGGACGTAAGACACGCGATGGTTTTAGAAATTTTGAAAGCATTTTAAAACAAAAAAAATTAAAAATACGTATGTATAAAAACCTGTCCTGTACCAATACCTAAGTACACTATGTACAAATATCAGACGATACTAGATTTGCTTAGCATTCTAATTTTAAAATTTCAAGAGCACTAATATAAAAGTATAGACGCATAGATGTATTCTATTTTTATGTATGCACTACTCGTTGATTAAAATAATTGATCCAGATTCCATACACCTCCAAAATTGCTAGTAGGTATAAGTAAATTGCTGTTATCCAAATCACTTACTGTGTCCTTTTTACTTCCTTTTTATTATAAAACCGTTTGCTTCTTTAGTGTGTCTTTCCTGTGTCACGCATAATTAATTAACACAGTATAACTGGCACTAATTCTTTTATATCTACCCGCTATAATAAAATAGGAAAACGTGGTCACAACAGATCAAAACACTTCATTATTTATTATAATTAAAATGATAAATGTAAAAACGATATATAAATGATAAAATAAATGATAAAAATAAATGATAAAATAAATATTTCCAAAAATAGTACCCCTCGTTTATGCGTGTTTACAAGACTGTGCGCGCATCAGCGCCCTCTTTTGCGCGAGCGTCATTTTATCCAGAACGTCTTGCATCTCGGGCCACGGTTCGTAGCGTTGGTTTATAATTATGATTTTGTGCACTGAAGGGTTCCGCAGATCCATGGTACGGGATATACAATCACGGTTGTGGGTAGTATACACGACGTCTACCTGTAACAAGAATAAATATCTATACTAATATTATAAAGCTGAAGAGTTTGTTTGTTTGAACGCACTAATCTCTGGAACTACTGTTCCGAATAGAAAAATTCTTTCGGTGTTAGATAGCCCATTTATCAAGGAAGATATATATTATCATTACGCTAAGTAAACCACGGAGCGTAGCTATTAATTAATATTTAAAAAAAACCTGACTGCTTAGGTATATAGCCTATGTCACTACAACCTTTTGATAATTATAACGACACCTCATAATTCAAAATCCGTAAAGCAGATTGTGTTTTAGATTGTGCCAAATAAATATACATACATTCTCTCGAAAAACATAACCCTCCAGTCTTTCGAAGTCGGGTAAAAAGATCGGATGCGGATACGGATGCTTCAATATATGTATAACGATCACGGTACATAATTTAACAAAAGAATAAATTTTATACCACGATGATTGTAAGACAAAAATATTGTTCGCTTCTTCAATATGTTTAGCCTTTTACTAGCTAGTAGCTAGCTACTAGTTATTTGTTCTGTGCTTATAGATAGATTATAAAACAAAGGGCCGCTATTGCAACGATGTAGTGTTCTTAAAAAAATGCTAGACCAAAATGTTACGCACCTTATTTAGAGATGCCCAAATGCAAGCTAGAACGCATAAAGTACAGCTAGTCATGGTGACCGCGAATAAGGGAATTGTTTCCCAGTAAACCCTCAAAACGTAAAGAATATGCAGTCTCTTCGGTATGGGAATGTCATATTGTGTAGCCGGCAAATAATCGCCTGAATTTCTCACAATAATTTGATTTGGGTGTTTCATTTTGAACGAATGTAGCGAATGTCGTATAATAGATGCTGGTTGCAAGAGTTTTGAAAGCATTTTAGTACAAAAATTTAAATAAATAAATAAAATGCAAACTAAAGTAAAAAGCTTACAAAAACTTGTATTAAAATGACCTATGAAAATTACTGTATATTATGTCATAATGATTTCTGTGATGATTTCTATTTTCAAAATACTTCATGCAGATATAAGAAAAAATTGATAAAGTTTTTAAAAGAGAAGTCATGGGAGAAGTACTTACTTGGTACTGTGCTTGGTACTTACCTTACTGTAATATAAAAAAACTTTATTATGAAGCACCTAACTTTAACCACTAAATAAAAAAGGCACTATTAATTTCGTGCGTTTAAAATAATAGTAATGAGAATTATTAAAGATGGTATTTTAAAAAGATGCCAGTTTTCGTAAGAATAGACAAGTATAGAGTAAAAATGACACATGACATATATTATCTGTCAAACTCGATGACAGCCTCTGCCAAGTTAATATTTATGTAATTTAAAAATAAGAAAAATTCCAAATTTTCTTTTAGATTTCCAATTCATAAATAATTGAATCAACCAAAATCAATAGAAATGGGTACTGTGCACGCCAAGGTACAGTATAGTGATTTTTTATCGTTTTGTAACGTGATATTTACATTGGTTTACTAAGGTTAACTTTGATTAAACAATAATCGGTAAAATTTCTTAAAAAGCCGTTTTATTTATTTTAATTAGTTATTAGAAATTTTATCTCTCATAATACAGTTACGATATTATATAGTTTTAGTGTAAATATGGGTAAATATATGATAAATAAACATTATAATAACATTGCATTAAAATGAATTTATTTAACGAATTAACTTCTAAATATATATAAACATTAGAGTCGAGCATGCTTCGGCAAGAGATGGGCCAGCTTGTACTAGGGGAGCTTCATCCCCACAGAAGAACTGTGTTTATTTGACACATAGTTACTATGATTCGTATTTTATTATATACTAGCTTACCGCCCGCGGCTTCGCCCGCTTTTTCTAAAACCTAATAAATTATATACTAAAACCTTCGTCTTGGATCACTTTATCTATTAAAAAAAACCGCATCAAAATCTGTTGCGTAGTTTTAAAGATTTAAGCATACAAAGGGACATAGGGACAGAGAAAGCAACTTTGTTTTATACTATGTACTATATTATTCATTATAAGTGTGGAAAGCTAGTAACCAGAGTTCTTCCCAACTTTATTTTTTTGCCGATTAGAAACATTAACCCATTGAGCCCTGAACGGCCAGATCCGGCCGCGACACAATAGATTTTCTATTGTGTCTGTGATTCCGGGGCCTGATGGATTAAAAGTATGTTTTGAAGATTCAAAAATGCTTTTAGAAGTGTTAAATAAATGGTTGAATTTGAGTTTAATATGAGAATTAAACATTTATTACTTTATTTAAGGCACAACAAGACATAAACACAGTTGGTGGAGGGCTATTTGAGTTTGATGAGTCAATCGAACTTGACGACAGGATTCCTAAGCCGCAAATCAAATTGAATGGAGTGAGGGTGAGTATTTTGTGAATTTATAGTAATCCTAGTAATCTGAATAAAGGCTATAGTTTTTTTATATAAACTAGCGGTCCGCCCTGGCTTCGCCCGTGATACATGTTTATGGTTTTTTTCCATAAGAACTATCCTCATACTTCAAGGAATAGATAAATTATACTTTTTACATTTATAAAAATGCTAATTATAATGCACACAAATAATATTTTAATTGTAAAAAGGCACATTTGTCTTTTTAATTACTACCCGGCTTCGCCCGCGGTACATATTTACGTTTTCTCTACATAAGGACCATCCTCGTACTTCAAGGAATATAATAAAAAAAGAATTGTCGAAATTGGTTCAGCCGTTCACACGTGATGCCGTGACAACGCGAAACGGGTTTCATTTTTATATAATACTAGTGGTCCGCCCCGGCTTCGCCTGTGGTACCTACATGTTTAAACTATCCTATCTCTCAAGTTAGATCGAACTGCACATGGTGTGCGAATTTTACTATAATCGGCTAAGTTATTAAGGACCATCCATTGATGACAAACATTGTGACACCAGATTTATATATATTAAGATTTTCATTTTAACTTGATATTCAACTTTATAAAATAATTACAGGCTCGTGTAGACCGAGTGCACGTGGACGGTTTGAATAGAACTAAAGATGATATAGTCAAGAGTGCCGTGGACGAATTGTTTCATGCTACTGATTTTGAAGATGTCATACTTAGAGCTCATAAGGTGTGTGTTTTATGATGTTAGAATTAAGCGCGTCACACACTGTGAAGATGCTATAATATTTTATCTTAAGATACTGTAATATTTTATATGACTCGAAATTTTGGGGGTCATTTGTAACAGGATGGCGGTTCTACAGGGGTTTTAGTACGCAATGACAAAAAGAAAAATGATGGTCAGAACCCTGATACCGGATACCTTAAGATACTGTAATATAAAATATTACAGTATCTTAAGATAAAATATTATAGTATCTTCACCGTGTGTGACGCGCTTTAGTGTGAGATATAACTGTAACTGTTTAGATTTGTTTCGTTTTCTTTCATATACTTAATGATAAGATATTTTTTTTTATAATTATTTATTCAAAGAAAAAAAATTCATCACTTAAATTATAAGGAAAGAGTATTTTGTTTTTTAATGTTGGTCCGGAATGGCGGAAGACGTGGGTTCGAATCCTGTCTCGTCATATAATTTTTTCTGTTGTTTCAAAAAAATTAATATAGCATTTAAATACTATAAAAATCTAAATAGTAATGATAGTGTCAAATAAATATTTTAAATATTTTATTTGTATTTTGCAGGTCCGTCGTTCGCTCGATTCATTGGGTTGTTTTAAAGACATTGGTGTACTAATTGATGTGTCCAGTGGTCCGGGTTCGACTCCTGAAGGGTTGGAAGTAAGATTTTTAACTGATTTTAGTTTTTGTTAATAATAACTTGTTTAATTTGTAGTTTTATAGCATTAAAATGTTAAGATATATCAGTTCTTTTTATAGTCGAGCCAATTTAATAGGCAACATTTGACGTCTATCAATTTTATCTTTGAAGAGAGGTAACTTGCTTAAAAACATCGATTTAAGTGAATTAATCGATACGGACTTGAAACATTTATCAATCGAACTTGAAACATAATATGTCAATTTTAAAATTCTTTGGGCGAATCCCTGTCCCAGTAATATATTTTCTTTCGTAAATTTAATGAGCAAAATAAGACAATTATCTACATAATTAAAAATGTTTTGAGGTTAATCTAATTAATGTAAGAGAGAAAAATAATTACATAATTAGACTGTATGGATATTTAATTAGTTTTTAACCAAATTAAAAACAGAAATAAGTTTTATAATATAATCCACTGTTTTTATAAATTTTCAGGTGACGTTCCAAGTGCAAGAGCTATCTCGTATAGTGGGCGGTGTGAACACGACGGTCAGTGAGAATGAAGGGAACCTTGTTCTTGGTGAGTTTGAGAAAGGAAAAGATAGATAAAAGATACAAAAAAAAGATAGAATAAATAGTCTGCCATGTGTATGGGTGTGTGTGTGAACAGTGAAGAATCCTTCTACTATTATAAAGGCGAAAGTTTGCATGTATGGATATTTGTTACTCTTTCACGTAAAAACTACTAAACCGATTACAATGAAATTTAGCACAAATATAGAGGGTAACTTGGATTATCACATAGGATAGGTTTTATCCCGAAAGTCCCACGGGAACGGGAACTACGCGGGCGAAGCCGCGGGCGGAAAGCTAGTAGGTATATATTTTAACTAGCTTTCCGCCCGCGGCTTCGCCCACTTTGTCTAAAACCTCATAAATTATATACTAAAACCTTCCTCTTGAATTACTCAATCTATAAAAAAATTGCATCAAAATCCGTTGCGTAGTTTTAAAGATTTTAGCATACATAGGGCCAGAGAAAGTGACTGCTTTATACTATGTAGTTATAAATTGTTCAATTTTAATTTTAATTTAATGAAAATTTTGCTTTGTACAATAATTCTGACAAAAAAAATGTCTCGTTAGGAAGATTATACAGTATACACGCTTCATCATGTTCAAAAGCACCTGTAAAAGCTCCCGGACCGGTTAAATTACCTGTTACAGCTCTCTGACTTGTTAAAGCAATTGTAAAAGCTCCCTGACCTGCTTAAGCACGTGTAAAAGCTCCCTGACGTGAAAGCAGCTGTTAAAGCTCCCGGACCTGTTAAAGCACCTATATAAGCTCCTGGACCTGTAAAATTTCCTGTAAAAGCTCCTGGACCTGTTAAATTTCCTGTTACAGCTCCCTGACCTGTTAAAGCACCTGTTAAAGCTCCCGGACCTGTTAAATTACCTGTTAAAGCTCCCTGACCTGATTAAGCACCTGTAAAAGCTCCCTGACCTGTAAAAGCTCCCTGACCTGTAAAAGCTCCCAGACCTGTTAAAGCTCCCTGACCTGATTAAGCACCTGTAAAAGATCCCTGACCTGTAAAAGCTCCCTGACCTGTAAAAGCTCCCTGACCTGATTAAGCACCTGTAAAAGCTCCCTGACCTGTAAAAGCTCCCTGACCTCTAAAAGCTCCCTGACCTGTAAAAGCTCCCAGACCTGTTAAAGCTCCCTGACCTGATTAAGCACCTGTAAAAGCTCCCTGACCTGTAAAAGCTCCCGGACCTGTTAAAGCACCTGTAAAAGCTCCCGGACCTGAAAAAGTGACTAAATAGTGTTTTGTGTGTGTCATGTGCAGAAAACAATACTATAGTCCTTTTCACCTATGATGATTCCTGTGACACTTCATCGTGTTCCGAATTACGAATTTTATGTTTAAAAAGTCAAAATAATTTTAGTGCACAATATTTTTATTTTATGGCGGCATTATTACCAAAAATATAAAAATGAAACATCTTAAGCTTATAAATAAAAAACAGTATTGTTTAGTTTAATATAATGAAAAATAAAATAAAATAACACAAAAATATAATACCTACGCAATTCGTGTACATGAAATGGATCGTTGAAAAATCATAGAGTTGGAAAATCATATAATCGGCGCCCATCTTGTGATCGTTTGTCAATCGAGTCAATCGTCTGTATGAGTGCGTCAGTCTTGTATACAAGTTGCATTTTTATATTGATACTTTACGTGATATTCTGTTATTGTTACTAATTGTTATAGTTGACTTTTTGTTGCTGTTGTTTGCTAAGTTTCCTTAGTTAATTGTTGGCGAAATGCCGAAAAAACTAATTTTGGTACTTTATTCAAATCGATTTCATTTCCATATAGAATATTATCGATTATCGGAAACAATTGATACGATTTCAGTAACCGACATCTCTACACGTGTCAAAAATCGATGTGTCACAGAAATCATCTTAGGTGGAAAGGACTATAAATATTGTATTGGATATAATAAATTCATGTGTCATGAACAAGTAACTAAATTATTAGAATTATCTTGTGTGTGCGTGAAGTACAGGTATCTAGAATCTAGATCATTATAATAATATTCTTAGGGATTTTAAATTCAACCAATAAAGTTTTATTCCTTACAAAATGATTTTACATGTCTACCTTCAACAATAAAATAATAATCGACTCAAAATAATAATTAACGCAACTAAACACAACCAAAAACGACCGTTACGTCCGAGAGCCAAACACAAATTGTGTTAAATCCGCTGTTCAACTCATTTTTATAACCTCCCACTCGGTTCGGGTTGCCAGTTGGGGATTTATTTCTAACTATATATATCTATATTGAATTTGATAGTTTTGTTTTATGGCATTCAAATGCATTGTAAACATAATTTTTAAAGAATACAAAATAAATCGATCACTAAGCGGGATTCGAACCCGCGCCTGTCCGCCAAGATCAATGTTTCTATTTACGAAAAGCTAGTAGATAAATATCTACTAGCTTTTCGCCCGCATTTTCAAAGGAAAACCCGCATAGTTCCCGTTCCCATGGCATTTCCGGGATAAAACCTATCCTATGTGTTAATCCAAGTTACCCTCTATATGTGTGCTAAATTTCATTGTAGTCGGTTCAGTAATATTTGCGTGAAAGAGTAACAAACATACACATACACATCCATCCTCACAAACTTTCGCATTTGTAATATTAGTAGGATAGTAGAATAGTAGGATAGGATTGTAGGATATACATATTTATATACATACTAGCAGTCCGCCCCGGCTTCGCCCGTGGTACCTACATGTTTAAACTATCCTATCTCTCAAGTTGGATCGAACTGCACATGGTGTGCGAATTTTATTATAATCGGTTAAGTGGTTTAGGAGTCCATTGAGGACAAACATTGTGACACGAGATTTATATATATTAAAGATAAAACCACCTTGTAGGTATTAGATTGCCCAACGTAGCCGGTCGCGGTGAGCGTGTATCAGCTGAATACAGTGTTGGACACAGGAGTTCGTCCAACTTCAATGTGGCGGCTACAAAACCGTTCCCGAGGAGCGGTTTGCAGCCTGTGTGAGTTTTACTTTTGAGTTAATGATAATTAATTTAATTATCGTCTTCGTTTAGATTATTGTTTTAGCTTTATAATATTAGTATTAGTTTAGTATAGATGATCTTTACCACCTTGTTTCCAAATCACAATGCGTGTTCACAGTCCTGTGATAATTTTCAAAGGAGAATGGGCAAATTGGGCCTGAAACTTTGGCTAAGACCAATACACACGAAATATTGTTTTTGTGATAGATCATTACACATAACTTACGAAAAAAATAAAATAAAAAAATAAATCAACCGGGTTCTTGTACAGTCAAGGCAAAAAGTTTTATTTATTTGGCTATTATTTTGCGCACAATAACGGTGTTTTTAATTCCAGTGAAGTAAATATAAATCTAAATGTCACTGAAGTGACTGAGTTTAACCACAAAAAACGTCTAACTACGTTGAATTATAATAAACACGGTATCTAGATACCTGTTACAAAACATAATATTAGTGTATTTCGGTTATTAGAAGGCTTAAGATTAGTACGTATTTGTAAGTGAAAGTGAATTGGAGTAACATAAAGATATTGTCATTGTCTTATAACAGTTATTTATTGCAAAAAATATTATACACAAAGAAATAAAACTTGATATGACTGTACAAAAACCCGGTTGATTATTTTTTTATATATATTTTTCCCGTTATGTATGTGTTATGATCTATTATAAAAACAATATCTCATGTGTATTGGTCCAACTCAAGGGTTCAGGCCCAACTTCCATAGTAAAATGCCCATTCTCCTTTGTATCCAATATTTTTTAACGTAATGCAATTACTTCCTCGAAATGTACTTTTAGAATTCTAAAAATAAGCTGTGATATTTTATAATTTACTAGCTTCCGCCCACGACTTTGTACGTGCATCCCCGTTTTTCCCCGTTCCCGCAAGAATTTCGGGAAATCCTTTCTTAGCGGATGCCTACGTCCTAACATCTACCTGCATGCCAAATTTCAGCCCGATACGTCCAGTGGTTTGGGCTGTGCGTTGATAGATCACTGTGTCAGTCACCTTTGAGTTTTATACATATATTAGAAGATATACTTCGTATAAATCACCCCTAAAAAATAACACTAAAACCTTTCGACCTTCTAAGATAATATTTCTTTGCAGTTTGACCACTACAGTATATCAACAGAATCATGAATACCCATGGTCCGGGTATAGACTCCTAGATCGAGGAGTTCTGCTAGACATGGCTTTTAAATCTTCACCTGCTGTAAGTTTTAGTGTTTCTAAATTATTTAAGTGTGAAGTTATTTAGTTAAGTGTATCTTGCTTTGAGAAATTTAGTTAGTGTTTTTGGCTTTTTGAAATCTTTGATTTATATATTTGTTATTGCTTCCTGCAATCGAGTGCTCCAGTTTTATTTCTAACTAGCTGTGCCCCGCGGTTTCACCCGCATTGCTCCGCTCCTGTTGGTCTTAGCGTGATGATATATAGCCTATAGCCTTCCTCGATAAATGGGCTATCTAACACCGAAATAATTTTTCAAGTCGGACCAGTAGTTCTTGAGATTAGCGCGTTCAAACAAACAAACTCTTCAGCTTTATAATATTAGTATAGATTATTATCCCGATGTTTCGCGCGATTGTAATGAATAAATCGCCTTTAAAATCTTTAATTTGTACAACTAACTTTAGATTTTTTAATAATGATGACATATTTCGTCTGTTTTATTACGAAAACTGATTATTATTTATTATATTACAGACAAAACACAACCTGCAATGGGAAGGTATGATTCGCGATACCTCTGTACTGAGTAAGACCACAAGTTTCAAAGTACGCGAGAGCAGTGGTGAGTGTTTTCTATCTACCCTCTAATTCTATAAATATTTTTTATTAATAATATAATTGGTTAAAAAACACTATCAATATCAGAAGTTGTAATTTCAATCCTTTTTATTATTCTTTTTTTTTTGGTAAAATCTGGATTCAATAATTCGTGTATTCACTTAAAATAAATAGTTCGTATCAAAAAATTGGTCCTTCAAGCCGGATTCATGACAAAATGATCTTCCATAGGGCCGGTATGTATTGACCGCCTCCTTGGTACAGTGGTTGACGCGTGAGCGTAGAACCGAGGGGCCTGGGTTCGATTCCCAGTGGAGACGAAGAAAAAAAAATGTCTCGGTCTGGCAGGACACAGAAGGCTGATCACCTACTTGTCCCTAAAGAAAATCGATCAGTGAAACAGATGTATAATGCATCTGCCCCTTACCCCACTAAGGGGACACGGGACTTCACTATAGTGTGTCCGGACATGACATACCGATATTTGAAGGGGCTATTCTCCAGGTATTTTTATCGACAATTCAACCCCTCTATAGTCCCCTACCTCACCCCCCTCAAAATGGCAAACCTATCAATTCGGATAGTGAATTTATGAAAATTGTAATAACTTCGAAAGTGAGTGTCACAAAATACTAAATTTGGTTCTATTTGAACAATAACAAGTTATTCTAGGGACCACTAAACAAATTTAATTGATAAGAGTGATGAAACATACTTTAAAAAATTCGAAAACCATTTTGAGGGGGGTGAGGTAGGGGACTGTAGAGGGGTTGAATTGTCGATAAAAATACCTGGAGAATAGCCCCTTCAAATATCGGTATGTCATGTCCGGACACACTGTATAGGGCCGGTGTTAAAGTCAGTCTTACGAAACATAGTATCAGGGATAAGAACATATTCCCAACGATTACTAATGTGTATTCTCTTTTGTAAAATGCTTATTTTATAAATTACTAGCTTACCGCCCGCGGCCTCGCCCGCTTTTTCTAAAACCTAATAAATTATATACTAAAACCTCTGAATCACTCTATTAAAAAAAACCCGCATCAAATTCCGTTGCGTAGTTTTAAAGATTTAAGCATACAAAGGGACATAGGGACAGAGAAAGCGACTTTTTTTTATACTATGTAGTGATACTGATTAAAACATGGAAATTATCAATCGTTATCATTAAATAAATATTTATAAGCCCCTTTATTAGCTTCACCTGTATGTTTGTATATAACCGACTCCTTTAGACTCGATTTTAACCAACTTTTAACGGACAGGTTTAAACTTTGTATACCTGTCAGGGATCGGTGACAAAACAATAATTTCATGAGTTTTAGTTGGTTTGTTTTTTAATTATATTAGTTACTAGCTGCGCTCCGCGGTTTTACGCGTATTGCTCCGCTCCTGTTAGTCTTAGCGTGATGATATATAGCCTATAGCTTTCCTCTATAAATGGGCTATCTAACACTGAAATATTTTTTCCGAACAATTATTTATTCATACATTACATATACTTACGCTTTAAATCATTAATTGTAATATTCATACAATATTTCTCAAATATACTGTACAATAATCTTTGTGTGTTGCAACAAATTGGTCCTTCAAGCCGGATTCATTAAAAATTATCTTAATAACTAGCTGTGCTTCGCGGTTTCACCCGCATTGCTCCGCTCCTGTTGGTCTTAGCGTGATGATATATAGCCTATAGCCTTCCTCGATAAATGGGCTATCTAACACCGAAAGAATTTTTCAAATCGGACCAGTCCTGAGATTAGCGCGTTCAAACAAACAAACTCTTCAGCTTTATAATATTAGTATAGATATTAATATTAATAATTACCATAGGTCCGGTGCTAAAATCAGTCATACGTCACATAGTATCAGTGGACCACAGAGACGAGAACATTTTCCCAACTCGCGGTACCTGGGTTCAGTTCTCGAGCGAGCTCGCGGGGCTGGGAGGGGGGGTGGCCAATATAAAGACGGAGTTACACGCGGAGGCCAATAAGGAGATTGCGCCCGGTTTTGTAAGTATCAAATCAAATCAAATCATTTATTTATTTCTCCTCACAATTCCCAATCTCATAAATTAATCTACATGCATACAATGATATTTTATGTATAGATACGTTATATACTCACAATATATCCAAAAAAAATGCTTCATATGCAGTGTCAGGCACACACAAATACAAGTATCATTTTACTTAATTTATTACATTCACAGACTGTATAAGAGAGATGGCTCTAATAAAATGATATAAACAAAAAAGACAAAGATAGTTTGTCACTTCCGCGCAGGTGTAAGCAAAAGTCATAAGAATTCACCAATTAAATATAAATAAACAAATAGTTGCCATGGTAATTGGCATAGACTAACGACACAGAAGGTTCAATGTTATAGATGTTACGTTTCCTGCACAAGTAAACAAATGTGACAATTTCATTTACTATTTAATTATTATTATGATGTTGTATTAAAATGAAAAAACTTTTTTGGAGATATAACTGTATTAAGTATTTATTACTAGCTATGGTGTTCGTTTTCGGTCATCATCATTTCACCCGATAAACACCCACTGCTGAGCATAGTCCTCCTTATAGAATTCCATAAGGACCGATCTTACGCTATTCGTTTCAAGGCAGTTCCCGAAACTCGTACAAGGTCATCACTCCAACTTGTAGGATATAATAATAGTGGTGCCTAGATGAAAAAAAAGGATGAAATAAAAGAAAGGATGAAGTATAAGCCTTTTTTATCTAAAACACAAATAAAATGTATGTTCAATAGCTATTTACAGAAAAGCAAATAGCATTTTTCGTCAGTAGCGATAATCTTTTCTTTAATGTACAATATACGTATATTCAACATCATTTTTGCAAAAAAACATTTTTGCCATCACGATTTCTTTGTATATAATAAATAGATATATTTGTTAATTACATGCACTGTGTGGATTTAAATATAAAAATAATCAAGTACTTATTTACCCAAATCGAAATTAATAAAATAACCGTCCTATTTTTAATAATCGTATCTACATGATAATCTTTGAACACAGTGTACGCTATCTTTGTCACACTAGTGATTGAAGCAATGTTTTATCCCTTTCATTATTTCAATACAAGTGTCAAGCATGTGTCATTCATAAAGAATTGTAAATTGTTATTTTTACTCATAAACTGTAATCATTTAATATATTTTCCTGTGATATGATATTCCTTTATCTTTCTTTATTTTTTTGCACGAATACGTGCACTTTCTGAACACACAGGAAGGCATTTTCGACAACTTTAATGTACCTATCGGCACATGCGCTCACTGGGACCGGTGACAATCTGACTGATTGCATTGGTCCCAAATAGGACCAATTCACGGAAGCAATTTTGGTGCGTTGATGACGTATCTACCTCTTGTTTCTATATATAATATCATTGCATGCATACAAAAATATCAAACAATAAGCTGGAGTTGGAGGAGCTGGTGTCTGAAATGGGTTTTAACCGGTATCACAGATCACCTAATTAAATTATATAATTAATTAATTAAACAAAGTATGGCTGTGTGGAGGTGTAAAATGAATAAAACATGTTTGAAGTGAAACTTGTTTAGGCGCGTTGAGAGTAAAATTTCAAGGTCACGTCATGGCAATACCGTCACGTGGAGTAAGGCGACGATTTTGTTATCTTTAAATCTTGCCAAGAAGTTTCACTTCTGAAACGTGTGCTCGGCACATGCCCTTTTTTGTAACTCTATATACACCTTTTTACTTATAATATAATTGATTTTTAGTAATCGAAGTTTATAGTTTCCTATCTGGTTTCCATAACACAAGCGAAAGCTTAGTATGGGATCAGATCGTGCCGTGTGTGAAATTTGTCCTGAAATACCTCACTGAAAACCAGTGTTACAGAAACACTCTGTAACTTTTGCTGACGTGGGGACCGTTTTGGCATCACACTAATTTTATTTATTTTTTAATTTTTAATTTAAATTTTATTTTGTATTTCTTATTTTTGTTTGTTTTTATTTAATTACCTTATTTCTGTATAATGTGGTGCCAAATAAATGAGTTTGAGTTTGAAAAAAATATTTATTTTGAAATATCTACTTTACAGGTGATCCAATTGACCGGGGCAGGGGGGGTGTTACACGACGTTTTCGGGACGGAATTAGCGGATTTATTTTATCTCGGGGGCCCCGGGACGTTACGGGGCTTTCAGCAGAGGGGTGCGGGGCCCCATAGTGATGGACTCGCTACCGGGGGCACGGTAGGTGTTTTTTATAGATAAAATATAGGTAGGTAATAGAAATGAACGAAAAAATTTGCACTTGTGATGTTTTTTTTTTGTATCCATACTAATATTATAAATGCGAAAGTAACTCTGTCTGTCTGTCTGTTACTCAATCACGCCTAAACTACTGAACCAATTTGCATGAAATTTGGTATGGAGATATTTTGATACCCGAGAAAGGACATAGGCTACTTTTTATTGCGAGATATGTACCACGGGCAAAGCTGGAGTGGACCGCTAGTAATATTATAATTGTGAAAATTTTTGTGATAATGGATGTGTATGTGTATGTTTGTTACTCTTTCACGCAAATACTACTGAACCGATTACAATGAAATTTAGCACACATATTTAAACTATTTAAACAATTAACATATAGATGGTAACTTGGATTAACACATAGGATAGGTTTTATCCCGGAAATCCCACGGGAACGGGAACTATACGGGTTTTTCTTTGAAAACGCGGGCGAAGCCGCGGGCGGAAAGCTAGTATATTATAATATAGAAATTTTAAAGGCAGGCAGAAGACGCGAAGAACGCGCTAATCTTAGGAACAGTTGGTTCCTCGATAAATGGGCTATCTAACACTGAAAGAATTTTTCAAATCGGACCAGTAGTTCCTGAGATTAAAACAAACAAACAAAATCTTCAGCTTTATAATATTAGTATAGATGTATAGATTTATTTAAATTTTGGTCCACAGATGTACTGGGCCTCTGGTCTCCACCTATTCACCCCGCTCCCCTTTCAGCCCGGGAAGGGAGGCCTGGGGGAGTTGTTTAGATCCCATTTATTTGTAAATGCTGGTTGTTTGGCGCATCCCGGTACGTATTTTGTTTATTTTTGTGTTTTTTTTGTAAGTTTAGGATCTTTTTATGATATTCGTTTTGTTTCTATTTTTTTTAACTGTAGTGTAGCATCTATAATGGTCAGTGTATGTTTTTATATTGTGCTTTTTGAAGTGAAACTTCTTTTAGGCGCGTTGAGAGTGAAATTTCAAGTTCGCGTCATGGCAATACCGTCACGTCAGCTACGATTTTGGTATCTTTAAATCTTGCCAAAGAAGTTTCACTTCTGACACGTGTGCTCGGCACACACGCTATTTTTATTTGTTATATAATAGGAATTTATTTAGATCAAGAATAAAAGTGGCCCTGATATGCTTCCTTGCGGTACTCCATATTTTATAACGTTTCAAATTTAATAACTTTTTAAGTCAATGGAGTGTAATTTGTTGTTATATTGCCGAAAACATATGATACTTTGGCCGCCATTGAAGATTCGTTTCTTTATTGAACTGCGTAATACTAAAACCTTCCTCTTGAATCACTTTATCTATTAAAAAAAACCGCATCAAAATTCGTTGCGTAGTTTCGAAGATTTAAGCATACAAAGGGACATAGGGAGTAGGGACAGAGAAAGCGACTTTGTTTTATACTATGTAGTGATTAAGGCTGCCTGTCCACCGGAGCGGAGCGAGGCAGCGGAGCGGAGAAACGGAGAAATATTAACCAATAGGACTGCACAAAATCTCATTTTGTGCAGTCCTATTGGTATCACGATTTTGTGCAGTCCTATTGGTTAATATTTCTCCGTTTCTCCGCTCCGCTGCCTCGCTCCGCTCCGGTGGACAGGCAGCCTTATTTCTGGCTTTATCGCAGAAGACCAAGCGATAGTCGAAGCACTCAGCGCTGTACGAGTGTCTATCGGCGCTGGAGTCGCCTTACGTCTCGGTCGGGCCGCTCGCGTGGAGCTAAATTTCTTGATTTTAGTACAATTACAAGAACAAAAAACAATTATAGATTGATATAGTTTGCTTTTACCGGATTTTTGGGTGCCTATTGCCTGTTTATTGCTACATATTGACATTTATTGCGTATTTCTGCCATTATACCGATATTTATTGCGTATTTTCTGCAATTATCGCAGAGGACCAAGCGATAGTCGAAGCACTCAGCGCTGTACGCGTGTCCATCGGCGCCGGAGTCGCTTTACGCCTCGGTCGGGCCGCTCGCGTGGAGCTGAACTACTGCGTGCCGGTGCGGGCCCGCAGCGGGGACGCACCGGCGCGCGGCCTGCAGCTCGGGGTGGCCGCACAGCTGCTGTAGGTGAGTGGGGTAAGGGGAGTGGGTGGGGATGTGTGGGGGGAAGTGGGGAGTGGGGAGAGGATAGGGGTAGTGGGTAGAGGGAATCTTTTGATTAAAAATCATTCAAATGGACTCAGAACTACTCAGACTACGAGCAGAATGTCTAAGAACCTATAAAATTTGTACCTATGTAACTACATTCAGCAAATAAAGATAATTTGAATTTGAATTTTTTGAATTTGAATTTGAATTTCAGCCAAACTCAAACTCACTCAAACTCAAACTCAAACATTCATTTATTCAATTAGACTACTATATTTTAGTAGCACTTTCTAATCGTCATTACATAAGTATTTTTAACATTTACCACCGATTCGGAAAGCAGTATCTACGGAGAAGAACCGGCAAGAAACTCCATAGTTGCTCTTTTAAATCATGTCAATATTACATAATATGTCACTTATATCTAACTACATAATAATATGCCAAAGAACTTTCCTGTGGTTTTTACGCGACAACCCTCCATGAGTTTTATATCTCATAGCCAGTCCTGAGTTAAAAGAAATGTAACGAAAACGCTTTTCTTTTCAAAGATCGTGATTGCTAATTGAGCGAAAATTTAGATCACAGCTCGTCGTGATCACAGTAAAAGATGCACGTCGCTAGATTTGGGCTTTGGGTCTTGGGATAATATAAAATATAAATTTTTAAAGAGTAGAAATATTCTATCATGAGGCGGGATTCGAACCCGCGTGTTTTTGCCATACCACGGCAATGAAAAAAAATATGTTGACCACGTGAAGAATCTCGCGATGTGGATGTACTATAACTTATATTGTGACTCAACACAACGCATTGTGGCCTATATTTTCTCCTATTTTTGACAAGTTATTTATTTAGACCTAATATTATACTTTTTAATACCAATTTCTCATAATTCTTCTCTTTTCAGGTAAAAAAAGAAGAATTTATCTTGGATCAACTTAAAGTTATGTAAATTATTCGTGTCTGTAGCCATAGTAATGTTAAATAAATATATAGTTACTATATTGTATCGTTTTATTTCTATTATACAAATACATAGAAAAATGAAATACACAAGAGATTTTTATGATATTTGAAAAACCACTTGAGCCACGATTTATCAGAAAATTTATCAGCGATTGCTAGAATGAGAGATCAAAATTGGGTAAGGATGTAATTATAAGCAAGTTTACAATAAAAAATGCATAAAAACAACAGTTTTTTAACACCAATTTTTGTTGCATAAATAAAAATATATTAAATAGAATACAGAAACGAATATATAACTTCACAAAATACAGAAAAAAAACAACTTATCAGTAACAAATTCCATTATATTTCTTATTTGGTGTGGCAAATAAAATTATTAGAAAAATATGATTTCAAATGCTGTCAATTAAAACACGTGTGAGTAACTAGCATTGATGCAACTTTTATACCTACTTATTAAATCAGTAGGAGAACAGATTAACTAATTACTAAAAATTAATATATTTTAGTTATAGTTAAGGTCACTGTCAAATTTAACAATAACAATAACGGTAACTTTAGCAGTGACAGCGAAATGGGTTGGAACAGTGTATTTTTTTAGCAAAATTAAAGTTATCAATTCAATGTCATCTCATTTTGTATTTGACGCCTCTGGTTTTTTAACGTTAACAATAGCTCTAACCGGCGAAATGTAAGCTGTTATAGTTAGTGTTGAAATTAATGTTAAAGTCAAATGTTGCAACTCATATTTTCCCTAACCGTTACTTTAACATATTGTTTATTATTGCTAAAGTAACATGGTGCAATCTAGCCTACTTTTCATATTCATATCTTTTAATACAGCGCCATCTATCGGAATCTATAAATTTCGTTTCATCCAGAAGTCTATATATATTATATATTATAATAAAATCGTGGGAAATTCAAAACTGTACATTGAATATATTTGAGCGTGATCTACAATAGATAGGTACCGAGGCCAAAAATATAGTTTTTCATAAATTCATTGAAATAAATTTCGAAGTGATTGAAATGCACATCATGAGTAAGAATTAAACGTAGTACGTGATCCCTGAGGGCTATAGACTATAATAATACCTACTAGTTGTCCCGGCAAACGTTTTTCTGCCTTACTTTTGTAACTTAGGGGTATGAAAAATAGATGTTGGCTATTTACCCAATAGGAATACAAAATTTCATCAGGTTTCGTAGGAAGTAGGGTAATGTCATGGTAATGTTTATGTTACATTAGTTACATTGTGTGGTTTTTTTACGGAAAGAAAACATAAAAAGTATCAATAGAGCATGACGTCTGCTGGGACAGCTAGTATTAGTAAAAATACCTATCGGTGACTTTCTAATCTTAAAAGCACGTGTCATTTTGTCCTCGATGGACTCCAAAACCACTGAACCGATTTTAAATTTGAATTGCACCCCTGGTGTAGATTGATCTAACTTGAAAGATAGGATAGGTTACATCTCAGTTTATAGAAGCAAAAATTTTTTTTTTTCAAATTTTTAAAAACCATTCTTACATAATTTGGCGACATCTGTTGATGAGTAAGTACTTAGTATGCAATAGATGGCGCTTTTTAATATATTCGTATTTAAATAGACATTACAACGTCTATCGGGTCCATATCGGGTCAGCTAGTAATAAAATATATTTCAAATCGTTAGCAGTTCTAGTATTTTTGGAAAATCAAATGAATAAACAATAAATTTAGAATATTGGGAACTGGGGCTGATTACAAATAAAACGAAATTCTTATTTAAAAACAAATTTATTATTTCTTGTCTAAGTTAATACAAGTAATAGTAATCTTAAGACATCGGATTATATGCACTAACAAAATGCCAAAATATGCATGCAAATATGCACTAAAAACGACTGATATGCCTAAAATATGCACAATACAAAATAAAAAAACCTTTATTATTTTATATATTTAAATCAAAGATTGTACAAATACAGTGAAATTTTCATGAAATTTAGTATAGTTTTTGTGCCAATATACAATTTTTACCTAATTTTCGAGCGCAAATTTGTGACGTTTGTCACCCGCGAGCCCAGTGTTGCCACCTTAGACCTTTCCGGGCTAAATCTAGCCCTTTTTTGGAATTCAACCCATGTTTTAAGTTTTAGGGTAATCTAGCCCTATTTTGAATAGCTCAAAATTTACTTAAAATGGAGCCCATTTTGTAATTTTTCGCCATTTTACCATGCCAAAATAGGGTTTGTTTACTCGCTGAGCGTTCTGATTGGCTAATAAAGGTTAGTCGACCAATCAAAACTCCCGTTACTTAACGAAATATGCACTATTGGGGAAAAAGGCTAAAATATGCACTAACGCCGTAATTAGCGAGTTTTATGCATTTGCATATGCAAATATGCAAATGCATATAATCCGATGTCTAGTAATCTATCTAATAAAATTGAGACTGTAATTCCTTCTTATCATTACATAGGTACATAAAAAAAATGAAAAAACATGAAACAAAAAATTAATGAGATTTTACTGATAAATAAAATTTTACATACCTATAATAATACATTAAAAAGTAGTACTTGTATACGTAGTATATTATTATTAGTCTGTGGTAGTACACACACAAAATAGGATAACTTTTATTCGTAATTATTATACACTCATAAAATCGTTTTTAGACGCTTTCAAATTAAAATATACAATAATTGTGTTTTACAACCTATATTGCTGACTGTACTTAAATTATAATTTCTATGTTAGACCAAAATTTATGGACTTTTTAGCTAAAACCATGACTAGTACATAAAAATGGAAGAAAAATAGCATAATAAAGTGGATTAAACTTAATAATATATATATTGTGTTTTATTTCTCCTAGATTGGTCGTCTATTTTCTATATTCTAAAATAATCTAATTGAGCTATTTAATATATTACTATTTACTGCTTATAAGGCCTCAGTTTTGGTCTTTTTTTAGGATAGAATAAAAACCAGACTCACACTCGCCTATTAAAAGGTCGTCGAAATGTTTTATAGCTAGCTTTCCGCATGCGGCTTCGCCCGATTTCTTCAAGGTTTAAGTATATATATATATATGTCGGCGCAACGACGATAAACGACTACCCTCAAACTACTAAATAATTATAACTAGCTAAAGTTTACTTTGATCTTTTTAAATAAGTGGTTGATTCATTAATCAACCACTAATGAAACAATTAAATTAACGAAATAATTAATGTTTGTTAAAACTGATGAAAATTCATTGTAAAAATTCGAGTGGCAACACTCAAACTAATTCTTGTGAGTCATGGTTCGCTTTAAATACGAGCGCCCGACGGCACAGAGCACATTCACTCGCCGGCCGTCGGAGCGTTCGGAGCTCTCTCTATAATTTCCACGCAGATTAAAAAGGCAGTAAAAATACCCACGGGCGTTCTACTTCGAGTATGAGCGTCTGCTCTGATGATGGTGACGTCAGAATTGCTGACGTCACTCTTTTTAAAAATAGCCTTTGGGCCCTTCTTCCGTCATATATAATTTATTAGGTTTTGTCTAAAACCTAATAAATTATATTATACTAAAACCTTCATCGAGAATCATCATATATCTATTAAAAAAGAGGGTGAGCCGAGCACACGTGTCAGAAGTGAAACTTCTTTGGCAAGATTCAAAGATACCAAAATCGTCGCCTTACTCCATAACGTGACGGTATTGCCATGACGCGACCTTGAAATTTTACTCTCAACGCACCTAAAGAAGTTTCATTTCAAAACCGTATCAAAATCCGTTGTGTTGTTTGAAAGATTTAAGCATACATAGGGATATAGGGACAGAGAAAGCAACTTTGCTTTATAATATGTAGTGATTCATTGAAATTACCACCTTATTTCGTGGCAGTAATGTTGAAAGTGTATTGTATGAACAGAAAAGTATGCCTAATACACGCGTAGGCATAGTTTTTCTTTGGACAATTTTAAAACGTGATTGTGAGTCAAGTTGTCTATTTTCAATGTGATCGAAGCGATTCTAAAACTTGTGTATTCTTTTTCTTTATGCGTTTGTATTTTTTTTACTTGCGTGTTTTTTGAAGTGAAACTTCTTTATCGGGGTTGGAAAAAAATTTAGTGTAACATTTTTTCGTTACGCGTGACATTTTTCCGTTACGCGCCATCTTTTTCTTATCCCTACTACGCGTGATTAACGTATTTCTGTAAAGTTGCAAATAGTAATTTTTTTTTTGAAAAATAAGGTCATAAAGAAGCTTCACTTCTTACGTGTGTACACTAGTACACGCACACATTTTTTTTTATTTAAGTATTACTTTATTTAGGCTTTTTATTACTTTCATTTTCTAACTAGCATACTAACTACATTTTTACCGATTTCAACAAAGATTTTATTTTTTTAGATGTTTTTTTGTTATTTTTTTGACTAGAATAAAATAGTATACCATAATTAATGAATTTTATTAAAATTTTACCTGTTTAGTATTTGGGTCTTCATCCACCATTAGGTAGTTAGTGATTTTAGAATCGATTTATTTTTCTATCTATTTACCTATTTCTTTAAAATCGCATTTAAAAATTTAAAACCGTCTAAGACATTATAAGGCAGTTATTTAACTATATCCTAAAGAACTAAGAAGCTATCACCATATCAGGAACGGCTGAACCGATGGGTTTCAAAAGGACGGTAGAAGTTAAAATTTTATATTTTTAAGTGGGTAGGCTTTTGGTGATGCTACTTTCATAAGATATAGTAGAAAGTAGCAAAGCCTGTGTCGGCGCGAGGAAAACCGCGGGAAGACGATATAGTCCCAATTTTGGACATGTTGATGTTACCCAATCTGAAAAAAAAATTGAGTTATTATTTTTAAAAGAAGGTAATTTTTAAACTTATTAAAATGGGTCATAAATTTTATCATTAAATTACACATAAGCAAGTACTTATGTATTAAGTAAAAATTCTGTATTCATTATAATAAATAATAATAAAACTACATTTAATCATAAAAAGACATAAAAATTTTTTGGAAACGATACATCATAAATGAATAATGGTAGTTACATGCTTTAAAAAAATCAACATCACATTACTTGCCTATCAGGAAAATTCAATTATACCTAAAAAAATACATAAATAGATTATAAATTATGATATTTATACTAAAACTCACCAATTTGCGTAGACTTAGGCACAGAAACTAGTAACAAAAGTTGAGCTTCAGCCGAATCCAAAATTCTGCATTTTGAGTAGAGAAAACTAGACGCAGCCACTGTTATGAGCCAACTTATTACTGCAAGAAAAAACAATTATTTTAACTCAAACTCAAACATTTATTTATTCAATTAGACTTCTTCTAGAAGCACTTTTGAATCGTCATTACATATTTTTAACATTTACCACCGATTCGGAAATTAGGAACTATGGAGAAAACATTATTTGACATCTAGATAACATTAGTACATAATAAAAAACTTTCTTTTTATGATAAAAAAGCACATGATGTTAAAATATACATAGTTTCACTTCTGACACATAGAATAAAAATTTACACAAGACGACTCACCAAGAACAAGTGTCGTGACGACATCGGACACATATAAAACACCCTCAGCTTCCACAAGAAGACAACAGCATTCTAAATAGACCAGCATTAGGGCTGAGAACTTGCTCCAGACGGATACTGTATGGACAGACATACAAACAGGTGTTATTAAAGAAAAAATATAGTGTGTTTGTTATTTTAAAGTGCTTCATTTTAAAGTTCCAATAATCTTTTTTTTTATTGAAGTAAATATAATTTGCCACTTGATATACAATTTTATATTTTGGCGCGAAAATCCAGCTTTTTCTATTTTTTATTATTATAAAACAAGAAAGGCTACTTTTCCGATTTTAAGTTCAATTCATTTTATTTTAAATACTACAGAAATTATATTTTCACTGAAATTCTAAAATCAACTATACTACTAAAAACTACTAACTATATATACTACTTAAATCTACTTACTACCAATTAACTACATAATTACCTGTCTCTTCTTTGGTAGCGCATGTACCAATTAAAAATGGTAGCAATGACGTCATCACCACCCACTTTAATTCCTCCAATGATGGCAGTGGTGGCTTACCGCACTGAAAGAAAATCGATTGATTGATTGATTGATATTAAATGTAATTTTCCATTGATTTTTCCGGTAAAGAACTGTTTCTAAAATAATTTTGTTATGATCGATGAAAATATGATTTTAATTAGTTACCTCTCCAAATATAGAATTTAAAAGCAAAATTAACTTAGGAATAAATTTCAAAAATATCTTACCAACACAATACAGAAGCAAAAATAACTTACCAACAGAATACAGAAGCAATAATAACTCACCAACACAATACAGAAGCAACAATAACTTACCAACACAATACAGAAGCAATAATAACTTACCAACAGAATACAGAAGCAATAATAACTTACACTGGTAAGTATTCTGTATTGTATTGACAATACAGAAGCAACAATAACTTACCAACACAATACAGAAGCAAAAATAACTTACCAACAATAAATGGAACAGCGGTACCGTCAGCAGCGATACGATATAATTGCAAATGGCTAAATATGGCGTCACTTTAGAATATAACGCTAAAGACAGCCAGGAACATGGTCCACTTGCGCTTGCTAATATTGCTCTGAAATTAATTAAATGTGTTGAAGGAAATATATATTTTATGCCATTTTGCAAACATAAAGTAGTTACAGCAAAAAGAGAAAAAACATAAACGTTTTTGCAAACCTATCAACTGCTCAATCATTCATCGCTAGAATCGAAAAACACAACTCTCAAAATGCTTTTTTGCACCGTACTGACATCATTCATCCCTTAATTCATCCATAAAATTCGAAAGAAAGACAACACAACCTAAAAATACTATACCACAAAAAAAAAACAACGCAACATAAAAAAATCGCAAAAAAAATAGTTTGGAAAATCCAAAAGTGCACGCCTCATAATTTTTTTTAATAATTATTTATTAATTATTATTTTTGTTTATTTAATAACAATTAAACCACATCGAATCAGATCCTGAAAAATGAAAGGGTTCTATTCCTGAGCATACTCAAGCGTAAGAGAAAAAAAAAGACTCGATTAGTAAACTATTTCGGTCGCTATCGTGTTAACAAGAAAATCCTCCACACATACAGACACACGGACGTCCAAGACAGAACTTTTTTAAACTGTTTTTTAACTAGTTTAAATAACAAAAATGACATCAAAAATATCATGAATGTTAAAAATAGTGTTTTTTCTTAATATGTGTGTGTATGTATTATCTTACAAGTGCAATGTATGATACATAAAGACATTTTAAGTTTGAAAAATCAGATGTTTTGCGCGAAGTGACAGTAGTACCCACCTCAACGCTTCGCTTATGAGGCGTGCAATTATTACGTTTGCAAAAACTCTTTTTTGCACACCCTACTAAGTGCCGAAATATCCATCCACACAGCCTAAAACACAAAACACTACTACAAACCAAACAAAAATAAAACACAAAAAGCTTCAAAACTTTATTTGCACACCGTACCCCTCCATAACCCGCCTATCCACGGCCAGCGACAAAGCATTGACGGTCATTGCGTACAGAATCACCGCCGCTATGTTCGCGTGGAACGCTGTGAGCAGGTACAACTGAGGTCGGGCTGGGTGTGATTTACCCCGGCCTGCCGTGAAGTATAGTAATGATATAAATCACGATTTAAACGCGATAAGAGGTTTTTATTTCTAAACTTACACTATGGCAGTTGAAAAACTATTTTTTGCACACCCTACTAAATGCCAAATCATTCATCCACACAGTCCAAAAACACAACACAACGCGCAATATGTACTACAAATCAAACAAAATTAAAACACAAGAAGTTTTAAAACTTTATTTGCACACCGTACCCCTCCATAACCCGCCTATCCACGGCCAGCGACAAAGCATTGACAGTCATTGCACACAGCACCACCGCCGCTATGTTCGCGTGGAACGCTGTGAGCAGGTACAACCGAGGTCGGGCCGGGTGTGATTTACTCCGGCCTGCCGTGAAGTATACGAAACTTAGCGGGAGGGGTGAGAGATGTTGGAGCGGTCCTGTTTAGTGGAAATAATTACTTGTTATCATCAATCACTACATAGTATAAAACAAAGTCACTTTCTCTGTCCCTATCTATGTCCCTTTGTATACTTAAATCTTTCAAACTATGCAACGGATTTTGATGCGGTTTTTATTAATAGATAGAGTGATTCAAGAGGAAGGTTATAGAATATAATTTATAAGGTTTAAGTGCGGGCGAAGCCGCAGGCGGTGAGCTAGTATTCAATACATTATGATAGGATGACTTAGAAAGAAAGAAAGAAAGAAAGAAATTATGATACATTATATAAACTTAAATTATGATATTTTAAAAGTAGATTGGAAAAATTTGTATAAAATATAGAGGACTCATTTAAAATGTTTGTTTTAAGAAATAAATGTGCAGAAATTGCAAATTCATGCATTCAGTGTTTTTATTTTTTAATAATGAAAGACCATTATTAATAGAAATATTAGGAAATATTATTGTTCCCGTAAACTAGGCTAGCTTCATACTGTCTTGATAATATTTTAAAATAGCTTTTTTTGTGCAAAATTTTTGTCTTGTTTTAATTATGATTTTATCATCATTGAAATAAATGAATTTCCTAATTATTGTAAAGTTCATCTATATTATACTTACTAAATATATTATTGTAGTTATCAGGATAGAAAGCTTACCAGATTCAAGTTGAAATGTTACTAAAATTATTAGTATTTAAAAGATATTTAATATTTAATGAAAACTAGAATCAAGCAATGGTAGATAATATGTAATGGCATAGATCTTAAAAAACTAAGCTTCAATTAAATTCTTAGAATGATTATTTGGTTTTGAATAAAGTATTGTTTGGAAGTAGTATCTAAGTCTAGAAAAAATGATAATTACATGGCTGAAAGTGCTATGCGTGCTAAGTGAAATGTGCATGCTGTATTGCCTCCAATCGCCCCGTATTTTGGCGCCAAAACCGCCAGCGCGACTGCAATCAAAACACCAAGAACCATCCATCTTTTTTGGAATTCACACCACAAATCCACTTGATAGGCACTTCTATTACTTGTATACCGATTCTCCTGTTTGTAAACAACTAATTTTTCACTAGGACCTTCCATTTTTATGAATATTAGTCACATAAAATGCATTTAAAAATTCAATACGAATACGTAACTTTCTTTTATTGTATTCAGTTTAAATGACAAATAGTTTACGGTTAAATAGTTATTTGAACAGGGAAGTTTATAGGAAGATCTGTTTACGTATGTTTTTGGAAGGATTTATTTATTATTAATTCAAAATGGAATATTATTGATAATTATTGATATCACGATACGGAAATATTTTGAAATACCGCGCTGCGCAATGCGCATCTGCATTGCGTCAATTGTCAAAGTCAAAAATCTATATTTATTTTACAGGATACAAGTGTTTTGGCGAGGGTAAAGTAATATTTTTATTTATATAATTTAATATTTAAATATGTAAAATAAAGACGCATTTCATGTAGTAGTAATCATTTGGCTGAACCTCGCAACTTCATCTGCTCGCAAAAATTGTTTTTTCGCATTATATTTGCAACTAGCTGTGCCGCGCGGTTTCACCCGCGTGCCTCCGCTTCTGTTGGTCTTAGCGTGATAATATATAGCCTATATTACTCGTGGATAATGAAGCTTTCGAATGGTGAAAGAATTTTTAAAATCGGTCCAGTAGTTTATGAGCCTATTCATTACAATCAAACAAACAAACAAACAAACAAACAAAGTTTTCCTCTTTATAATATTAGTGTAGGTAGATGTGTGTATTTATTTTTTATGTTGCGATATTATTGTAATAATTTTCATAACATTTCTTCATTACTTGCTAAGTGGACTATTTAAAACTAGCACATCCTTCACTAAATAAGCGCATTCAATGGAATTAACTTGTGAAATTAAATATTAATGTTTATTTGTAGCAAAAAAAAAATATATTTATACTAGTTATGTAATGTTAAGTTTTAGTAAAAGCGCGGGAGAGTTATTTTAAGAATGTATTTTTGTTACTCTTTCATACAAATCGTTGGTTCGGTGTGAAATTTGGCACAGAAATACATTACAGTCTTAATTATAGTAGTGACCCATTTTTCTAAATCACAAAAGTGAAAATGTATTTTTGGTATAAACCAATGCTTTGTAGCTAAAACTAGAGTCTAAAGAATATTTTTGAAGTATTGTTCTTTAGGCGCGTTGAGGGTAAAATTTCAAAATCGCGTCATGGCAATACCATCACGTCATGTGACGTCACGACTTTGATATCTTACCAAAGAAGTTTCACTTCTACACGTGTGCTCAGTAGTCAGTACACACGCATTATTAGTAAGCACAAGTAAGTAATTTACTAAAATCGGGGTAAATAAAAATAAATACTGCAGAATATTATTACACACACGGCGCAATCTGATCCCATATTCCCATACTAAGCTTTTCGCTTGTGTTATGGAAACCAATTGGCTGATAAACATACATAATTTTTAAATACATACATACTTATATAATTACTAGCGGTCCGCCCCGGCTTCGCCCGTGGTACCTACATGTTTAAACTATCCTATCTCTCAAGTTGGATCGAACTGCACATGGTGTGCGAATTTGATTATAATCGGTTAAGTGGTTTAGAAGTCCATTGAGGACAAACATTGTGACACAAGATTTATATATATTAAGATTAGGGGTAAATAAAACACAAAATGCCGTCAAAATTGATAAAATTATACATTTTATTATAAATATTTGCACCATAATACTGTTACTCGATTCGAACTAGCCGAGGTGAAGCAAGCCGCCTTTCTTGTCTGATTTTCAGTACTTCTGATCTTGCTATTCTGTAAATATAAATAAAAATATTATTAGCATGTTTTGGTAGAAAAGTGTAATATAATGACTAGCTTTTCGCCCGCGTTTTCAAAGGAAAACCCGCTTAGTTCCCGTTCCCGTGGGATTTCCGGGATAAAACCTATCCTATGTGTTAATCCAAGTTACCCTCTATATGTGTGCTAAATTTCATTATAATCGGTTCAGTAGTTAATGCGTGAAAACCATACATACATACATACAAACCTTTCACTCTGAAACACATTTTAATAATAATTAGGACTTTGATATGACTAATCCTTTTTTATTCGTATATTTTTTATAATACAGCTAGCGCGTAGCAACACTGTAACCCATTCAAAGTTAAATATAATAAAATTCAGAATTTTAGAAAAACTTGAAACAGTTCAGCGAAAATTAAAAAAGTCAAGAAAAACTGCATTCTACATTTTTACCATCCTCAAATTTTCTAAAAAGCAACAAATAGAGAATGAATTCAACATTTTATCGTCAAATTACAAAAAAAAAAACAAAAATGTGTGCGTGTACTAGTTTACACACGTAAGAGGTGAAACTTCTTTGTGACCTTATTTATCAAGACATAATTTACTATATGCAACTTGACAGAAATACGTCGAATCACGCGTGGTAGGGATAAGAAAAAGATGGCGCGTAACGGAAAAATGTCACGCGTAACGAAAAAATGTTACACTAACTACTAAGTATGGCACGAGAGCCTTTTATGTAAACTTCCATCCTTTGGAATCTGCCCGGACTTATGTACTTGGATTAGTAACTTTTTGAGGAACCGCTCTTTTCAGGTCACAGTTGAAGGATGTTCCTCTGACATCCATCTAGTCAATGCAGGTGTCCCTCAGGGGTCAGTCTTATCTGCAACTCTCTTTTTGCTCCATATTAACGACCTCTTCGGACCAGGTATTTATGGGTATGCAGATGACACTACAATTATAGATAGTTACATATCCGATTCACGACAGAATGAGGTGCAGATTCAACAACAGCGTGATGCAATGCTTGATCGTTTAAATATAGGTTTGAACAAAATATCTAATTGGGGCATCGGCAATCGTGTGGAATTTAATGCATCGAAAACGCAAACTTGTTTGTTTACAGCGAAACGAAGTCAATTAAAGTCTACACCAACATTTCACGGAGTACCTTTGGAATTATCTGACAGATTCGATCTTCTTGGTCTTACGCTCTCTCCAAATCTAAACTACAAAACTTTTATTGAATCCAAAGCAAGTGTTGCAGCAAAGAAGCTAAGTATACTTGCCAAGGTAAGGCAGTACTTTACACCGGAACAGCTTCTGAATCTCTATAAAGCACAAGTTCGGTCGTGTGTAGAGTACTGCTGTCACCTATGGGCTGGGGCTGCGAATTACCAACTGTCAGCACTTGATTCAATCGAAAAGCGAGCGAAAAGGCTTATTAACAATGACGTATTGGTCAATTCTAAATTGACCTGCCTCGAGCATCGTCGTAAGGTTGCCAGTTTGTCGGTATTTTACAGAATATTCTTTGGTGAATGTGCCGAGGAGTTACATAACTTGATACCGGCATCACCTTTTCACCATCGAACAACCAGACGCGGAGCAGATTTCCATCCTTATGTTGTAGACATCCCTAAAATTCGCACAAAGCGATTCACGTCATCATTTCTCTTGCGAACATCTAAGGACTGGAACTCTCTACCGAATACAGTTTTTCCACCTTCTTACAATCTATCCAAATTTAAAGCAAATGTGAATAGGCACCTTCTAGGTAAACATGTTCCAACTTAGGACGCGTTGTCACTTACCATCAGGTGAAACAGCGGCCAAATGTTTACCTATTCATGAATAAAAAAAAAAAAAAAAAAAAAAACTAAATTTTTTTCCAACCCCGATAAAGAAGTTTCACTCCAATATCCTAATACTTTAAAAACACAAAAAAATTTGGTTGTCTGTAAAGTCGGTTTACTGACGATAGTTGAACGTGACAACGTCCGATTGTGCTTCTTTGTCGCTCGTTCCGCGCTCTCGCTTGCACTTCAAGCCTTACATGGAACGCCTCAGAGCGAGGTAACGCCGCATGACTCATGTTTTTTCGTGCGAACAGCCGGCTCTATCGAATTATAAGACGTTGTCACGTCAAAAACAATAATTTCTCACCGTAACAACAGCAAAAGCGCCATAAAGTCGCAAGTAATCAACATATAGAATACATGCGACCAAGACCCGGCGCTAGACACGACGCCCGCTAGCATCGGGCCCACGGCTGCACCTGCAAATTATTAATATTAAATAACAAACTTTTTCCGCCCGCTTTTTCAAAGAAAAACCCGCATAGTTCCTGTTCCCGTGGGATTTCCGGGATAAAACCTATCCTATGTGTTAATCCAAGTTACCTTAAGGATAGGATTAAACATACTATAAAAATACAACTTTTGACTGCCTCCTTGGTACAGTGGTTGACGCGTGAGCGTCGCACCAAGGTGTCCTGGGTTCGATTCCCGGTGGAAACGAAGAAAAAAAAAATGTCTCGGTCTGGCAGGACACAGAAGGCTGATCACCTACTTGTCCCTAAAGAAAATCGATCAGTGAAACAGATGTATAATGCATCTGCCCCTTACCCCACTAAGGGGACATGGGACTTCACTTGGATAAGGATAACTATTAAAAATTTAAAAATAAATAACAAAAATGACATCAAAAATATCATGAACGTTAAAAATAGTGTTTTTTCTTAATATGTGTGTACATGTATTATCTTACAAGTGCAATGTATGATACATAAAGACATTTTAAGTTTGAAAAATCAGATGTTTTGCGCGAAGTGACAGTAGTACCCACCTCAACGCTTCGCTTATGAGGCGTGCAATAATTTTACTTATTGATAAATCTTTACCAAGTAACACAAACTATATTTTGTCTTAATACATTTATTATTTTAAGTATATTAACTTACCGATACTCCCGGTGCCGTCTATTATGGCAGTGACTGTAGCCAGAGCTTGAGAATCACCCGACAAACTGCTGTGGGTACCTGCGAATATTTTTATTTTTTCTTAACACAATTAATTTTTAAACAGTCATAAAATAATCAATGACAACACTTTTATGAGGAACTAGCTTTCCACCCGCGGCACCGCCCGCGCAGTCAAAGAAAAGCCGCATAGTTCCCGTTCCCGTGGGATTTCCGGGATAAAACCTATCCTATGTCCTTTCTCGGGTATCAAAATATCTCTATACCGAATTTCATGCAAATTGTTCAGTAGTTGAGGCGTGATTGAGTAACAGACAGACAGACAGAGTTACTTTCGCATTTATAATATTAAGTATGGATTAAAATCGATGTATACGCGCTTACGTTTATGATTTAATTTTCATTATAAAATTTTAAAATTCATAGGGATGTAAACAGACATTTTAAGATAAATTCTTTAAAAAAATGTTGTTGAAGTACATTTTTTTACGTATCAGTGCTTGGAAAACAATAAATTTCATCCTATAAAAGATCTGGAACACCCTGTATAATGTCATTACTTGGGAATGTCATATTACACAATTGTTTCATCACTAATGGTGATAATCGCGTACAATAAACAAAAAAAAAATATATCATAGTTGTTTAATCACCCATATCTACAGACGAGAGCGTACAAAAACCCCAAAAAAAAAATCACAAAAAACATAATTCATAGTCAGCGATTTCTTTACCAAGAATACAAAATATCACGAAAAATGACATTTTGTTTTGTGAAAAACTACGCAACGGATTCTGATTCGATTTTTGAAGTGAAAACTTCTTTAGCGGTGTTGAGCACTTTTTCTGTAATCTTAAACTCGCGTCAGGACACGTGAACTGATCGAAAAAGCGTAAGACGGATACCATTCCAAAATATCAAACATGCTCAACGTTAGTAATCAAGTTTTCACTTCTGCCGGCACTCCCCCAGTGCAACCCGTCTTTTTATTTTTTTTAATCACTCACCAAGCTCCGCGCTAACAGCGGTGGTGATGAGAGCGTACGGTCCGTTCACCAACACACCCGCTATCACCAATAGTGTTACATTCAACACGTAGGATGTAGCTCCCCACCATTGGTAGAGTAGCAGCTGAAAAAAAAATTAAAAAGCTTTTTTAATGATAAGTACATATTTGAAAATTGTAAATGTCGCAGTAAACTGGCTTGTCGCAATAGAAATAGTATACTGGCTTGACTGGTCGGTTGGCTTGGTTGGTAGTAGCCCTGCCTTCAAAGCCAGAGGTCGTGGGTTCGATCCCCACCCGGGGCAAATATTTGTGTGATGAACATAGATGTTTGCTCTGTGTCTGGGCGTTAATTATCTATATGTATAAGTATTTATTTAAAATTATATTTCCATAACACAAGCGAAAGCTTAGTATGGGATCAGATCGTGCCGTGTGTGAAAATTGTCCGGAAATATTTATTTATTTACTTAAAACTACCCTCAATAAAAAAATAACATTTACATGATACAATATACCAATAGAAAGATCTCGTTGAACACTCTCTAATCTTAAATTCTCATTACTCAGTCACCGGACACCCTGTATATTTACAACCATCCTCAAAAACAAAATCAAGAAATCGACTATACATTATAATAAACATATCAAGTACTATCAAGTCCCATATTATCACTACACACACATGAGACACTCTGCATATTCAAAACTACCCTCACAAAAAATAACCCTAAACATCATCATCAGCATATGCCACTCTACTAAATCCTACATTTTCACTGCACACTTATGAGATACCCTGTATAAGGTATACTTCAAACTACCCCCAGCAAAAAATAACCCTATACATTATAAACAGCATTAAGAACACTATCAAAACCTACATTTTCACTACACACTCGTGAGACACCCTGCATACTTAAAACTACCCTCAACAAAAAATAAATAAAAACTACCCACAAAAAATACCCTATACAATATACCAAGAGAAAGATCACTATGTACACTGTCAAATCCTTAATTCTCATTACTTATTCACCGGACACCCTGTATATTCAAAACTACCCTCCCATAAAAAAACCCTATATACTAAAGATACTTACCGTAGGCGCACATAACGCATAGAAAGCGGTGCACACTAGTGCTGGACACCCGGCCGCGTCCGCTAACACTCCGGCCACTATAGCACCAACCACTCCGCCCACGTCAAACGCGGTGCTAAGTTCCCCGGATTGACGGGGAGTTAGTGCGGCTAGAAATGTTAAACTATCTATTTGTATGTTGTAAGGACCAATTTTTCAATCATTAAAACTTATCCGTCCAATAAATGACGACACATTGATAAAAAATGCCACCTGTAAAATATTAAAAGATAGGCAATTACACATTTTTGAAATGGTATTTTAATACGTTATTCAACGAATAAGTTTTAACCATGAATTTTAAAATCAGCCCTAAATCAAATACCTAATTTCATCACACAAATGAAGGTAAATATGATGAAACCGTTTCTTTAAAGAATCAAACATTTTGACGACATGTGACATGTATCAGTAGTTATTAACAGCATATATTATGTACTGATTAGTCACCATTTCTGTTTAAAATAATGGTCCAAATGCGCTAATAAGTGTACAAATTCATGTTTGAGAACCAAAATGTTGGTGACCCTGTTATTATTGGCACAAAAAGAAAGCATATTGTTTTATACCTAACAAATAAAAAATCTACACTAATATTATAAAGAGGAAAACTTTGCTTGTTTGATTGTAATGAATAGGCTCATAAACTACTGGACCGATTTTAAAAATTCTTTCACCATTCGAAAGCTACATTATACACGAGTAATATAGGCTATATATCATCATGCTAAGACCAACAGGAGCGGAATAATGCGGGTGAAACCGCGCGGCAAAGCTAGTAATCTATAAAAACGTT
This sequence comes from Colias philodice, assembly GCF_061535455.1. Taxonomy (NCBI): domain Eukaryota; kingdom Metazoa; phylum Arthropoda; class Insecta; order Lepidoptera; family Pieridae; genus Colias; species Colias philodice. The sequence goes on from NC_143115.1 coordinate 4,710,994, forward strand.
AGCTTAGATATTATATAAACGAAAAAATAATAAAATATACTCACTAGAAGAATTAATATACAGCGGGAGCCAATACAGAAACGTGTAGCTCACGAGCTTAGCAAAAAAGAGTGAAAGAGAGAACTCTATAACCCCCGGTATAGCTAATGCGCGTGTGAGCGAGACGGCATTAGTTTGTCGCGGCCGTCTTGAAAGGAGTGACGTTTCTTCTGACGGTTCGTCTTCTTGGTACTGTAATATTTTAAAATTAATTGTTTAAAATTTGAAAATGCGTCACACATATGCGAAAGATAAAAATATATGATAGACGAAACGGTAGATTCAAAAAGGAATATGTAAATTACAGGTTATATATTTTATAGAAGCCTTACACAATTAATTTAAGAAATTTAGAAGCGTTTGACATAATGTGTGAGAGAAAGACAACATTATCGATCGAGAAGACAAACAACTGAAAGTGTTCCCTTATTTCTACCAGCAGTGTACATGAAAACTTACCGGTGGCGAGTTGGCTGAATGCCGGTTCGGCCGCAAGCTGGCCGTCTGCGAAACATGCGATTATTACAGTGCTGTGTTATTTTAGTGTACTTAAACTGTACTCAACTTTGAATTGGAGTTAAGTGGTTAAGTGGTAAATGTTAATTTTAATTATCTTCATTTCACTTGAATTTATAGTTTGCAGTAAGATTTTAAATATTTTATTTCTCTAATGAATTTTTGAAGTTAAATCTTCTTTAGGCGCGTTGAGAGTAAAATTTCAAGGACCCGTCATGGAGTAAAGCTTCGATTTTGGTATCTTTGAATCTTGCCAAAGAATTTTCAATTCTGACACGTGTGCTCGGCACATACGCTATTGTTTGTGTCTTCAAGGACTAATGCCTCGTTAGTTAAGTGTTAAAGTGATCGTTTAATAAAGCAGAGGCATAACCAGACCTTAATAAGATAATACCAACTTAAAATTGAGTTACCGTTTGAGTATTTCGTATGTTTTACTTAATTTTTGCGACAGCTGTTACTGTGCTTAGAATTGGTAGTGTTTAAGTGTAAGAATGATCAATTGTAAAATTTTAATTAATTAATGTTTATTAAAATTAAGTTAAAACAATAACAACTGTTGCAATGACTTATCACCAAAATTAAGGAAGAGGAAAGTAATATAATGCTTGAAAAGTAAATTAATAGACAGAAAAAAATTACAAATCAATTAGGTGCACTAGTTATGAAAATTATTAGAAGAAATAAACCTTATTTCAACCAAATCATGATTAAAAATTAAATAAAAAAGTGTGCCAATATTATTGTCATGCACTGTATGCATTATTTTGTTGTGAATAAACATTATAGGCTCTTCAAAATGGGCAGCGTTGGGAGAGTAGATGCAATCACGATAGTGTAGAGACTGTCTATGATCGGCCGTCATTGTAGATGTTTCATAATACAAATTTAGATGTAATTACTAACAATAATACTTGTGTTTTTTTTTACTAACAAATGGATCTGCGATATCCGAATTTTATGCTAAATAAATAAATAAATAATCGCCGTAATGGCGGCAAACATCGACGATCATTTGTTGGGCCAACGCTGCCCAATGTGTGGCCCCTTAAGATTTTAAAAACACACTAACCTGATCACCAACTATAACTTGTGAGGGTTCGTCCTCATCTATTGACCTTCGGGGCTGTCTGCTTGGCTGAAAGTACAAAGATATATAAACTGCTGGCCCGATTTTGATGCAACTTTTATAAATTTATTCTGCAAATTGTGAACTTATTTTTGTCATACTATTATCTTTTAACATAATTAAAGTATTTTTGTGGTCGAATTAATATTCGACCACAAAATAATAATTTTAAACTAATGTTTAAAATTATCACTGTTTTTATGTTAACTGATCAGAATTATTCACATTTGCCTTACTAAAGTGACTAAATTTTAATTTTTACGAATACAAGTGCGGACATAAAAAAGTATCACTCAGATAAACTTTATTTTTTATTATTATCCATAAGTATCAACTCAAATATTTTTTTTTTATTATTATGAATTTTAAGATATACTACCTACACTTACCGAAGACCGATCAACACTGAGACCAACACACCTAGGCTCTGGTGCGAGAAACAGGAAGACAAAGAAGCCAATTATACCCATAACTAAAGCTGGGTATATGAAAGATAGCGACCAATCGTGTTCCACATATTCTGCCGCCATTATTGTACCTGTGTGAATAATTTATAATTTGCAATTAATAATAATTATAACAGCTATACTAAAGAAATAAATAAAACATCTATTATAGAAAACACACGTTCTGGAAACACTTCATCAGAAATTTATATAACTACTATGAACGGATTCTAGGTAAATTTTACTGCTTGGCATAAATTATATCATAAAACTAGCTCTGCCGCGCGGTTTTACACGTGGAAACCGCGGGAAAAAGCAAGTGTTTGTACTTAAGTGTCATTTATTTTCTAATCCAGTCATATATTTTCGTGTGAATGTGTAACAAACATACATCCATCCATTCTCACAAAAAATCGCGTTTATAATACTGATACTTACCTAAAATATTACCCAAAGACGTATGCGAGTTCCACACGCCAAAAATCAAGCCCTTTTTCGTGTTACCGAACCATTTGCCAACTATGGCCACTGTTCCCGGCCAACCTGTGGTTTGTGCTACACCAGCCCCTGCCTGAAATGTGTTTTTTTTTTTTATACTAGTCTAAAATTTATATGTATTAAAACTCGATAACATTTATAATATCTAAAAAAAAGAGCGTGTGCCGAGCACACGTGTCAGAAGTGAAACTTCTTTGGCAAGATGACGTGACGGTATTGCCATGACGCGACCTTGAAATTTTACTCTCAACGCGCCTAAGTAAGTTTCACTTTAAAAAATGTAAGCCAGTAAATCAATACATACCTGTACAAGTAAATAATAAGATATGTTGTGTATATTCAATGTTTTCGCGAGACCGAATAAATAACACAAAATCGCGGAGAACATCATGCCGAGTGACAGGAAGTACCGAAGATCTACTCGCTCAGCTATCATACCTGCAAGAGTTTATTGTTTTTGATACATCTAGATGGAATATGAAACTTGTGTAATTGTACTATTTCGTATATTATAAAAGCGAAAGTAAATACATGCGTCTGTTCGTTTATTTGTAAATTGCAAACTTGAGCTATTTATCTTTTTGTGTTATTTTAATTGATATTGTACAAAGCATAGGAACCATAAAGATTACCAAAAACTTATATCGTAAAAAAATAGACGCAATCAAATATGATTCGATTAGAATTTTGAGTGGAAAAAGCCTGTAGGATGATATCGTGAATAAAACGGGTTCAGAACATTATTTTTTTTAGAAAAATTATATTTCATTTCTAAAACAACAAGATACGTATTTGAAATCATTCATTCTAAATATTAAGTAGATTTTATTATTTATTTTCTATTTAGAGATTAAAATAAAATACTGTCCCTAATAATTTGGCCCGCACTTTACTTACCGGAAACAAACATGGCCGCCGCGTAGCTGAAAAGAAACGCAGAGTCCAACGTTCCGAGAAGCGTGTTGGCGTCATTTGTGTCTGTAATGGGACAGAATAATAATGATAATAATCTATATCAAAATTATTAATATTTTAATTAAAAAAAAGTAAAAATCGACAGAGTATTTTTTTTATTATTATAAGGTGAGCGTGATAAAAGGTGTAATGGTTGAGACGATTTAACTATAACGCAATATGCACAAGCTTGAAACTATTCATTCAACAAGTATTAATGAATTTAAAGAAGAAGGTAATGCAGGACAGTTCTCTGGCATCGTCATTATTTTTAATAAATGAAATGTAGTGAGATAAAAGATTTATATATTATGTAGTTATATAATCAGCAACAAATCTAAAGAGCTTCTTGCGGCTCTTCTCTGTAGAAATTGCTATGTAAGTACTAGTGGTATGTATTATTAAAATAATTTGGAAAATCCAAAAGTGCACGCCTCATAATTTTTTTTTAATAATTATTTATTAATTATTATTTTTGTTTATTTAATAACAATTAAACCACATCGAATCAGACCCTGAAAAATGAAAGGGTTCTATTCCTGAGCATACTCAAGCGTAAGAGAAAAAAAAGACTCGATTAGTAAAGTATTTCGGTCGCTATCGTGTTAACAAGAAAAAGGATCCGCACATACAGACACACGGACGTCCAAGACAGAACTTTTTTAAACTGTTTTTTAACTAGTTTAAATAACAAAAATGACATCAAAAATATCATGAACGTTAAAAATAGTGTTTTTTCTTAATATGTGTGTGTATGTATTATCTTACAAGTGCAATGTATGATACATAAAGACATTTTAAGTTTGAAAAATCAGATGTTTTGCGCGAAGTGACAGTAGTACCCACCTCAACGCTTCGCTTATGAGGCGTGCAATTTTGTGCTCCTAACTAGTTGAATAAATGAATTTAAATAAATTAGTATACTTACTGAAAGGCGGCCAGTTACACCACTGATCGTCTGCTGGCACAAAATCAGGCGGTGGTAGCGCACTGCAGTTCTGATGTAGAATGCTCTTAACCACCGAGATCGGTTTCCGAGTGAGGTGGTACGTCATGTATGTGAAGTAGGTTAGGATTAGCACACTCACTTGGTACCTGGAACATATTGGGATGAAGGTGTAAATATTAATGACGAATACCCATGTTGACCACAAATATAGGTAATAATCTTATCTAATATTATAAATGCGAAAGTATGTCAGGATGGATGTGTGTATGTGTATTTCACGCAAATACTATTGAACCGATTACAATGAAATTTAGCACACATATATAGAGGGTAACTTGGATTAACACATAGGATAGGTTTTATCCCGGAAATCCCAAGGGAACGGGAACTATGCGGGTTTTTGTTTAAAAACGCGGGCGAAGTCGCGGCCGGATAGTAAATTAAAAATAATAAACGTAAAAGTATCACGACTATGTATGTATTACTAGCAAAAATTAGCCTATGTGCTAATTCAGACTATAACTATCTATCTCTGTACCAAATTTCATATGATCAACTGTTTTTGATTGAAAGAGTTACAAACATACATCCAAACAAACTTTCGCATTTATTTGACACAAGCAAGGATTTCTTTAGATATGCGTGTGTTATGATACTAACTACATGCATTTCAATGGTTTTCACATGAAAGAGTAACAAACATACATCCATAAGTACATTGTCCGACAACTTTTTGCGCTTTCTCCCCGTGGTTGCCTGGCAGAGATCACAGCATAGTGATAAGGCCGCCCTTTGTGCTTTCTAATCTTATTTTTGTAACCTTTATGTATATTTTGTTTTTTGCAAAATAAATAAATAAATTCTTATATTATAAAATCTCGCGTTTGTAATATGTATTGTATTGAACTTTTTTATTATTTTCAATAACAAAGCATTTTTGTAATTCTTTTATTCAACTTGTATGTATAATGTAGGATGTTTAAACACGATATCATATGCATGACTAATTGCAATAGAAGTCATGGCCGACGGTCATGTTACAATATAACCGATAACGTTACTAGACATAATAGTTTTATCCATTACTAATATTATGAGGTTAAACAGTTTGTTTGTTTGTTACAAATTTCCTCACAACATGAAGTTTGTGTTCCTCTGAAGGTTTGAAAAAATTTGTAGTCTGTAAAGTTGGTTTACTGACGATAGTTGAACGTGACAACATCCGATTGTGCTTCTTTGTCGCTCCTTCCGCGCTCTCGCTTGCACTTCAAGCCCATGGAACGCCTCAGAGCTAGGTAACGCGCATGAGTCATGTTTTTTCGTGCGTGCAGCCGGCTCTATCGAATTATAAGACGTCACGTCAAAAACGAAGTCACGGGCCGGGCGGCAGCTTGTCAATCGAAAAAAAAAACTATTTAGTACTAATATTAGAAATGCAAAAGTATGTTTGTACGCCTTTCTTTCACGTACCAACGGAGAGATTCCTAGGAATATAGGAATAAAGTTAGGAAGCTCGAGAGAGGCTTCTTTTTGTAGCGGTGAAACATCTTATTCCCATGCGAATTTCTTTTGACCACACGAGCGAAGCCGCGTGCGAAAAGCTAGTAATAAACATCTCTCCTTGATAGCGTGCGATTACTTTTAAAAATGCAATTACATTCAAGCGATGAGTAAACCCAGAGGCAAATGTATGTCAAGGATAGCAACCAATGCTTAGAAGTTACATAAATTTTATTATATCTAATATATATTATAAAGGCGAAAGTTTGTAAGGATGTATGGATGTATGGATGTTTGTTACTCTTTCACGTAAAAACTACTGAACCGATTACAATGAAATTTAGCACACATATAGAGGGTAACTTGGATTAACACATAGGATAGTTTTTATCCCGAATGTTATAAAAGAACATCATAGAGAGATGTGTCATACATTATTATGCTGATAATTATCAAGATATGACTGCGGCACTTATACTATTACGTAACTATCATAATTAGAAGATAATGTTTAAACTTTCTTTGAAACAAACAATGGAATGACTTATTAGATAAGATTTAAGCGATATCTTAAAATTATTAAAGACAAGCTCCGCCCGCCCAATTATTAAAGGAAAACCCGCATAGTTCCCGTTCCCGTGGGATTTCCGGGATAAAACCTATCCTATGTGTTAATCCAAGTTACCCTCTATATGTGTGCTAAATTTCACTGCGGTTCAGTAGAATTTGCGTGAAAGAGTAACAAACACACACACACATCCTCACAAACTTTCGCATTTATAATATTAGTAGGATGATTGTATACCAATAACTCTGAAAAGGACCATTCTTTATATGTATCTAAATAAAACACAGTAACAAAGCTTTATATTAATCATGCATAGTCAAGTGTTAACATCATCCATTGAAAACTATGCAATTTCCATTTTGCATTGCATTTTCCATTTGTAGAGATCTTTTTTTATTCAAAATGTATAAGTATAGATAAGTATCCTACTAATATTATAAATGCAAAAATTTGTGAGGATGGATGTTTGTTATTCTTTCACGTAAAAACTACCCAACCGATTACAATGAAATTTGGTATGTTGGTAGCTGAAGACCCAGAGTAAGACATAGACAACTACTTATCCTGGAAATCCCGCAGGAACGGGAACTATGCAGGTTTGTCTTTGAAAACGCGGGCGAAGCCGCATGCGGAAATCTAGTAGGCTATATTTTTAGGTTCAAATTCAGAATCAGCAGCTAGTAACATTAATAAAAGATGTTTTGTTTGTTTGTACCTCGCTTCTCCGCAATTATTTAACACACATTGATATACATTTTACCAGCGGAAAGCTACATAATTATTAAGTGACATTGCCTACTATACAAGACAATTACATTAAATTTTATCAGTTTTAAAAAATATATGCAAAAAGTATCATAATTAAATATTATTGTAACATATCTAATCTTTATCTATACAAATAAAACTGAATTACTTTTTTATCAAGCAATCGATACTTCCTCAGTACTGAGCGAACATCATATTTTGTTTAAGCTTTTTAAATAAATATGCATATACATATAATCTTATGAACATGTCTCTTTGCCTGTTTGCCATTTTTATAGCAGTACTGCATGGATTTACTTCCAATTTTGTACAGATATAGCTTGAGACGTGAGAAAGAACAAAGTTTAGATTTATCCTGTAAATTCCATGGGAACATGATCTATGCAGGTTTTTCCTTGACTATGTGGACAAAGCCGCAGGCAAAAGCTAGTATCTAATATATAAAATTCCCGTGTCACAATGTTAGTTACCGTACTCCTCCAAAACGGCTGGACCGATTCTCATGAAATTTTCTGTGCATATTGGGTAGCTCTGAGAAACGGCCAACATCTATTTTTCATTACCGTGATAAGAGTAAGGCAGAACAACGTTTGCCGGGACAGATAGTAATCTCATGAATTGAACCACCTGTTGGGCCATATGTTCAAATATTTTTTCCTTCAAACTATATGTAAATATGTGTAGTGTGTAATAATTTGTTAGATCTGGCACAATGTATAGATAACAGTGTTTCTATTGTTTTAATGTATTTGAATATGGCTTTAGTTGTACAGATGCTTTGTTTGAAAAATGAAGATAATATATTTAAAAGAATAATTAGGTAGGTATTTAAAATATATTTTGAGTATTTTAAATAAGTACTCATATATTTAATGTTATAATATTGTTACAGTTGTTCAGCATATAAGAACATAAATATTTTTTACATCCTTAATTTTAAATGTGTTCACAGTCCACAATTTCTTTTATTTTCTCATATTTTTATTCAAGGTTACAGAGAATGTAGTTCAGAAACTTCCGAGATAAATTAATTTCCGGTAGGTACAGACTATAAAATAATTTATAAATAAAAACTTACCATCGTAATCTGTTTATTTGCCATCGAGGACAAAGCCATGAACTAAGTTTTTGTAAACACTGAATACCGATCGGCGCGTCTCTGTGTATACCAGTCATTATAAAAAAATGTAAAAACTTTCTTTTCATGAATTTTTTCGCGGCACCAAGACACCGAGTCATTCAAATTTCGAATATCCCACACGCATTGTTCCTGTATGTACTTTGTTTAATAAAACAATAATTTATTCACACTTGAAATAAATATTATAACGTAACTTTGACACTTATTTACAGTTTATAACTGTGCGGTGAATTCAGCGGGATTAATAATTGTTATTTTGTTTGCTTTTATTTACAAAATTCACTTTCGTTTACGAACACAAAACCCGTTCATCATTTGACACGTCCTCTTTTTAAATGCCAAATGTCAAAATCACGTCATAGTCAAATCACAAATGTCAAATATTTTGCAAGGTATTACGTTCCGTTACACGTATTGGTTTTAATATTTAGTGAAGTTTTCAGGATTTTCATCTAGTTTCTCTTTAATGTCCTTACAATTAATTAGGATTAATAATTGAAGAAATGGCAAACAGGAAAAAATAAATTATGATCGCTATGACGCTTTATATTGTGAAATGATTAACTTAATGCGTTTTATATTTCAATACATCGTACTTTCTTTCATCTATACTAATATTATAAAGCTGAAGAGCTTGTTTGTTTGTTTGAACGCGCTAATCTCGGGAACTACTAGTCTGATTTTAAAAATTCTTTCGGTGTTCGATAGCTCATTTATCGAGGAAGGTTAAAAGCTATATATCATCACGCTACGACCAACAGGAGTGGAGCCACGGGGGTGAAACCGCGTGGAGCAGCTAGTTGTAAAATATATATTCTGATGTTTGATCAATGATATTTTATATAAATTTAATTTAAAAAAAAAAAAAAAATTATACCGGCCGAATTGATAACCTCCTCGTTTTTTTGGAAGTCGGTTAATAAAATATCATTGTGTTTGATATAAGTAACGAAAATTCTAATATATAAAATCCATTGGAAATCGATAAAACATCTGATAATATTAATTGCTTCATAATATATCGATAGTTAATGAACTGTGCAATTAAATCATAAACGCTTTTCTAATCGTTTATCGCATTAGAATTATGTTTTCATTTGTAAGTATTATTTCTATGAAAATATTATATTTTAAAAAACAAACTCAATACCCTGATATTTTGTACTAGCTGTGCTACGCGGTTTCACCCGCGTTGGTCTTAGCGTAGCGCCTTCCTCGATAAATGGGCTATCTAACACCCAAAGAATTTTTCAAATCGGACCAGTAGTTCCTGAGATTAGCGCGCTCAAACAAACAAATAAACTTTATAATATTAAGTATAGATTTCGTTTTACCTGGTTACAAAGTATCTCATATTTATATGTACCTATATGCTAATCCGCTGTATTATCTTCTTCTTCCTGCCTTTATTGCGATCGCCAATGTACGTTAACTTCATTTTTTCTGTGAAAAAAAAAAACGTGTGGCACTCGGGGACTGCCGCGGTAAAGCTTTTGCATGCTATGCCTTTGTTGTGGACTGTATAATTTTGTTGGGTTCGTGGTCGAAATAAAACCCTTCCTTCGACATACATAAGTACATATATTTTCTCTTTACAATTACAATTCCTAATCACTATTACTTATTAACTACTTGTCTGTAATAAGCACTTGCTCGAACTGATCACTATTAGTACTTATTCGCTACTGGTCTGGAGTAAGCACTTGCTCGAACTGAACTCCATTTGAGAATTCGGGCTATTTATATGCGTCGCCGGCGGGGAGATTCAAAGCGGCCGCCCGGCGGCGAGGCACAAAGCGGCGGCGGCATCCAAAAGGCGGCGAGACTCAAAGCGGCGGCGGCATCCAAAAGGCGGCGAGACTCAAAGCGGCGGCGGCATCCAAAAGCGGCGGCGGCTGTCTTGTATGTGCCGCCTAGGCCACGCCTCCTCCACGTGTAAACGCAATGCACGTGGCGTACTGAGTACAGCGCGATAGGCGAAACCGCGGTGCGCCTCGTCGAAACCGCGGTGCGCCTCTCTTCCACGTGCAGCGTTAATATTCCGCCTCATACACGTGGAGCCGCTGCGCGGGGAGCCCCGTTACCGCCTGCGTGTACTCGTCCTTTACAGTCCTCCCCCCGGCGTAGCTTGCGTAGCCTCCTTCATCACGACGAGCTTGCTGACGGGGCGTCTGAAGATCCCGCTCTTGGTCTTCACTTCGGCTACCCGCACAGCGTCGTCCGGCCCGGCGTGAACGCGCACCACGACCCCCATGGGCCATGTGTTGCGCGGCAAGACGTGGTCCACGATAATGACCACGTCACCTTCCTCGAGGCGTCGCGTGTCCTTTCGCGCCTCCCCCCGTGGCACGAGCGTCGGTAGGTACTCCTTGATCCATCTGCGCCAGAAGTGGTCGGCGAGCGCCTGGCTGGCGCGCCAGGTCCGTCGGTCTGCTTCGTCGCACGGCCCCGTCGTCGGCAGTCCCGTTGAGGAGCCCAACAGGAAGTGGTTGGGCGTGAGGGCTTCGGGGTCGTCTGGGCTCACGCTCACGTGAGTCAGCGGCCTCGCGTTCACCGCGAACTCCGCCTCGGTGAGTAGAGTCCGCAGCACCTCTTCTGGCGGCGCCTTCTCCCGTAGTGTCGCGCCGAGCGCGGTTTTCACCGACCGCACCAGCCGCTCCCATGCACCGCCTTGATGCGGCGCACCCGGCAGTATGTAGCGCCACTCCATCCGGTGGCGCAGCGCTTCTTCTTGTAGCGCCGGCGCCCACTCGTTGTACGCCTTCTTCAGTTCTTGATCGGCGCCCCTGAAGTTTGTACCGTTGTCTGAGTACATCAGACGAGGCCACCCTCTGCGCGCTGCCATCCTTCTCAGCGCCATGATGGCTGAGTCCGTTGACAGAGATGCGACGAGCTCCAGGTGCACGGCGCGCGATGTCAGGCATGTGAACAGCGCGCCCCATCTCTTCTCTCTTCTTCGTCCGATCTTGACAATCATTGGCCCGAAGTAGTCGACCCCGCAGTTGGTGAAGGGTCGGTGGAACGGGTCGAGGCGAGCGCGCGGCAAGTCCCCTTTGGCTTACTCGGCGTACTCGGCACAGCGCGCAGTTCTTCTCCACGGCGCGCACTGTAGGCCGCAGGTGGATGACCCAGTAGCGCTGCCTCAGGTCGTTGGTGACGCGCTCGCGGTTGGCGTGTCCGGCGGCACAATGTTCCTGTAACACTATTAGTCTGGTTATTCTGTGCCGGCCGTCGAGGATTACCGGCTTCTTCATTGTGTCGGGTGCCGTGGCTGCGTTTATGCGGCCCCTTACTCTCAGCACGCCGTCTTCCATTACCGGGTCTAATTTGTACAGTCTACTGGATCTGCTGATGGGGCGCGCGTCCTTGATTCGCTTTATGTCTTCTCCAAAGCTGTCGTTCTGTGCGCGCTGCACCAGCAGTCGTTCGGCTTGCTCCAGGTGGCGACATTCTAGTCTCGTCGCCGTGTGTCTGATGCGTATGTCGATGAATGCGAGCACCCTTGCTGTTGCTCCCACCAGTGTGCGGAATTTGGAGAAGCGCTCTGGATCCGGCAGCCATTCCATCTTCCGTGGCAGCTCGCTTACATGCAGTACATCAGCCTCGTCCGTAGTTTCTCGTAGTTCCTTCTCCGTGGGCCACTGGTCCTCCGTCTTTGTCAGGAATTCTGGACCCTGGAACCATCGATCATGTCCCGTGGTGAAACTTAGGCGGGTGGCGTCGTCGGCAACGTTTTCATGAGTCGGCAGCCACCGCCACTCTTCCCTTTGTGTTAGTTCTCCAATCTCACCGAGGCGATGCGCGACGAATGGCGTGTATCTCTTTGCATCGTTGCGCACCCAGTGCACCACCGTCGATGAGTCTGTCCAAAACCAAGTACGAGATATGTCATACCTGTGCTCTCTTCTTATCTGATCGGCGAGTCTGGCGCCGATCACCGCCGCCTGCAGCTCTAGGCGCGGGATTGTCTGCGCGCGCCGTGGTGCCACCTTTGCTTTCGCCGAGACGAGTCTCACTTGTACGCTGCCGTCCGTTCGCCGCATACGCCAGTACGCCACGGCTGCATACGCTTGTTCACTGGCGTCGCATAGCACGTGCAGCTCGATGTCTTCGACGTTGTCCGTTGCGTAGCATCGCGGCAAACGTAGCGCGCCGACCGCTTCCAGCTGCGCCAGCCAGCCCGCAAACTGTTCGCCCTCTTCTTCAGGTATTGGTTCGTCCCATGAAATTTGGAGGCGCCACAGGCTCTGCAATATGATTTTAGCACGGATGGTGAAATAACTTAAGAGGCCTAGTGGGTCATAAATTGACATTACCGCACTTAATGCTTCGCGCTTGGTTGGCGGGCGCTTGCGATCTCGCACCTCCACCGGTACCCTGTTCATCGCTGTGTTGAATCCTAGCGCGTCTTGCTCGGCGTCCCAAATTAGCCCGAGGATCTTCGGGGCTGGCTGCGCTCCTCCCAGCTGCGTTGGTGTGCTGGCGTGCAGTTCTCGTGGCACGTCCCTCAGCACGCTCCTATCGCTGGCGTTCCATCCTCGTAGCTTGAAGCCTGCCGCCGCGTGCACCGTCCGTATTTCTTCGATTGCTTGTCTGGCTTCCTCCGCGTCGGCGTAGCTCACCACCAGATCGTCCATGTAGTGGCTCTTCGTTATCGCTTCCAACGCCATTGGATATTGTTCTGCGTGCTGCTGCGCATTATGATTACGGATGTAATGCGCCATAAACGGAGAGCTCGCTGCGCCGAATATCATGGACGTCATCTTGTAGTGCTGTGGCGGCGTGTCGCGTCGGCTCCCCCTCCATAAAAACTGCTGCGCTGGCTGGTCTTCGGGTCTTATTTTTACTTGTAGGAACATCTCCTCTATATCTGCCGTGACTGCCACTGCCTTTTCCCTGAATCGAAATAATATACCCGGCAGTGATAGTAGCAAGTCTGGGCCCTCAAGCAGTTCGTCATTTAAACAAGTCCCGTGGCTTTTGGCTGCCGCATCGAAAACCAATCGCTGCTTCCCTGGCTTGTTGGGATTGGTCACAGCGAAATGCGGCAGGTACCAGCACACGCTGCTCTCGCCTTCACTGCCGTCGCATGGAACCGCATACCTTTTCTCAAATAAGTTGTTCATCTGCTTGGTGTACTCGGCTGCGAATTCCGGCGCGGCGTCCATCTTGGCTTCAATCTTCAGAAGTCTCCGCAGCGCGGCATTGTAGCTCGGCGGCATGCGGACATTATCCCTCTTCCATGGCAGGCCGATTTCATACCCGCCCGGCGTCTTCTTCGTAGTCATCTCGACGATTGACGTTGCTCGTCGGTCGGCTTCACCTATGCGCGGTCTACTGGCTATGTTCAATGATTCTATCTTGAAGTGTTCTTCCACCAGGTTGTGTAGCCGTAGGTCCGCTTGCTGCTGTTCTCGGACGTGAAGCACGCAGTCCCTTTCGACGATCATTCGACGCGGCGTTGTCCCATGTATCACCCAGCCGAGATTTGTCTTGGAGGCGGCAGGTTCGTCGGCGCCGCCCGTCCGAAGTTCTCTTGTCACGATATGCTCCCAGTGGTCGGTACCCACCAGGACACCCGCGCGTGCTTGTTCGTAACATACCTCATGTTCCGGTATGTCGCGCAGGTGTCTGTACCGAAGCAGGGAACCCGGGATGGACTGCTGATGCAACTGTAGCTTCTTCATTGTGCGGGCGCGCAGGTCGTGTAGTGTCCCGTCGCTCTGCCCCCGCAGCTGCACCGTCACCAGTCGACTTCCTTCTTCAATCTGCTCCATGTTCGCCCCGTGGATGCGGAGCGGCGTGGCGGGACCTTCGGCGCCGATCTGTTGCGCCAGGTCCTCATCAATGAGGGTGATGGTGGAGCCCTCATCGAGCAGTGCGTGCGTCGATACCTCCCCCCGTGGGCCGACGACGGTAACTGGACACATCTTCAGCAGGACGGCGCGGGGCGGTGCGGTTGCGCGGTCAGCAACCGCCATGACGGTTTCTTCGGTCGACGCAGCAGGCTCTTCTCTTCTTACGTCGTGCAGTGATGAATGATGCGGGCGGCGGCACTGGTTCACGCCGCATGGTTTCGCTCGACAGTAGATGCGCCGATGTTTCTTCGTGGCGCACTTGAAGCAGGCGCCCTTTTCCCTCACCAGCGCCCACCGCTCATCCACCGACAGCTTGGCGTAGCGCGGGCAGGCAACCATGGTGTGGTCGCGCCCGCAGCATAGGCAGAAGTCTTCTTTCTTCTCTTCTTTCTTCTCTTCTTTCTTCTCTTCTTTCTTCTCTTCTTTCTTCTCTTCTTTCTTCTCCTCTTCATCACCACTGCTGGAAACTGTGGCGTATACTGCCGACTTCCTTCTTGGTGGAGCAGGTCGCGCTGCCGCTGCTGCCGTGGTGTCTCTGCGCGCTGGCGCAGTGCTGCTCGTCGGCGCGTATGTGTAGCGGAGCGCCTGGTCCGCCTCTCTCATCAGGAAGCGGGACAGCACCACAATTTCCGGATCTGCCGTACCTTCCTGTGAATATGCATAGTCGCACCATCTGGACCGCAGGTGCGGACTTAGTTTGTCCAATATCTCCCTTGCTAGCATAGGATTGTATAAATATCCTTTCCTATCTATGGTTTGAAGTATGCATACCACGTTCTGTACCTTCACCGCGAAGCTGTTGATGTCCTTGGCCGCTGCTCCAGGTCGCGGCAGCTTCCTCAGGTCCTCCATGGCCCTGTCGATAATTATCTCGGGCCTCCCGAAGCACTGCTCCAAGGTTTTCATGACTGCTTCAGGTGATGAAGCAGTGTGAAGCAGCGCTGCCACGGCGTCCCTTGCTTCCCCCTTCAGGCATGTACGCAGCCGCTGGATGTTTTCTGCGTCGGACACTTGGTACATGCTGCTTGTGTCCCGGTAGGCTGCTCGGAACGGCAGCCACTCTTCGATCGCACCTGAAAATATAGGAAGGTCCGCGTGGCGTAGGCGCGGTCGCGCCATCTTCTCTAGGGACGCCGCCAGCTGCTCGATTCCTGTTCTTCTGGTCGGCGTCGGCGATCTTCCTCTTCTTAGTTCGGATCTCTGGTGTCTGTCATCCTTCGGCACAGGATGTGACTGGAGCCACTCGTCCACCTTGTTTCGTTCTTCTGTCGCGGTGACGATATCTTCCGGCAGGTCCTCGTCTTCCTGTATGGCGGACACCTCGAACTGTAAGCGTTTATTTATTAGTTCTTTCTCAATTTGTAGTTCTTTTCTCTGGATAGCGGCGAGTCGCTCTGCCGCTTCTAATTCCGCTGCCTTAATCCGCCGCGCCGTACTCGCCGACGACCGCACCGATCTAGCGGATCTCGCTGGCGAATGCCGTCGCGGTTGCGGCGGGATCTCCATTGTTTCTGTGGCTGACGTCAAGCGTGCGTCAGACGGCGATGCTAACGGGTCCAGCACCAGCCGCCGCATTCGTTCTTGCCGCACACGCTCTGTCTCCTGGCTCCGGTCTTCAACTTCCACAGCGTCACCCTGGCTGCGGGTTACCACCATGCCTAAAGAGGTGACGCACCGCAGGCTTATACTGGCAGACTCGTTCCGCTGACCAGCACCCCTGATTCCCGGCGCGTACCACTAGGTCACCACTGGCGGCCCGTGTCTGCCCGTAAAAAACCTTACGACTCACCTTATTGGACTAGTACCAACAGCGCGGCCCCGTCGGTAGGTACCTGACTCGCCTGGTGACGATCAAAAACACCAGCAGGCTAGTACCAACGTTACCGGTTTGCCGATATTCGTCCCTCGAAGGTGAGCTCGTTGCCGATGCGTTCCTCTCTTCGGCAGGATCTGGTCTTCCACGTGCAGCGTTTCTTCCTTGAAGTATCCGGCGCTCGTTGGATCACACGTTGTTATCCGGCGATCTAAGGGCCACACGTTGATATCCGGCGATCGAAGGACCACACGTTGTTGTGGACTGTATAAGTTTGTTGGGTTCGTGGTCGAAATAAAACCCTTCCTTCGACATACATAAGTACATATATTTTCTCTTTACAATTACAATTCCTAATCACTATTACTTATTAACTACTTGTCTGTAATAAGCACTTGCTCGAACTGATCACTATTAGTACTTATTCGCTACTGGTCTGGAGTAAGCACTTGCTCGAACTGAACTCCATTTGAGAATTCGGGCTATTTATATGCGTCGCCGGCGGGGAGATTCAAAGCGGCCGCCCGGCGGCGAGGCACAAAGCGGCGGCGGCATCCAAAAGGCGGCGAGACTCAAAGCGGCGGCGGCATCCAAAAGGCGGCGAGACTCAAAGCGGCGGCGGCATCCAAAAGCGGCGGCGGCTGTCTTGTATGTGCCGCCTAGGCCACGCCTCCTCCACGTGT
Organism: Colias philodice; assembly: GCF_061535455.1. NCBI lineage: Eukaryota > Metazoa > Arthropoda > Insecta > Lepidoptera > Pieridae > Colias > Colias philodice. Next base: position 4,727,856 of record NC_143115.1, read on the forward strand.
AAACGCAATGCACGTGGCGTACTGAGTACAGCGCGATAGGCGAAACCGCGGTGCGCCTCGTCGAAACCGCGGTGCGCCTCTCTTCCACGTGCAGCGTTAATATTCCGCCTCATACACGTGGAGCCGCTGCGCGGGGAGCCCCGTTACCGCCTGCGTGTACTCGTCCTTTACAGCCTTCAAGCCACACCTCCGTCCGTCGGAGTGGGAAGCGTGAGGTTTTTCGTTACGGAATTTCTAGATTCAGTCCCCACGCTCAAGGCCTGCGATAGAAGCTATGCAATAGCTTAAAAACAATGTATGAATTAAGACGATTATAAATGCATTATATTCTTCTATTGCAGAAATGGCTTGCAATACACGCATATATTATAGCTATAAGTCAGTCCAGCCTAGAAATCCGTAAATCTGGCTGGCTAGACAGGCTAGTTGAATATCATAAACAGAATTTCATTCAGGACTTGCAGAAAATACCTAATGTACAGTTAAAAGGTAAGTTTGTTAAACAAATCTGTATAGCATACAGATTATAAGTAAAAAGCAAAATTTTTACTGTACCTGCGAAATGGCTGGATCAATTTCGATTCATGTGCAAATAATAACATTTTAAATTTCGATGTTACCAACGGACATGAAATCTGTAAAAAAACTGGCAGAAGAGAAAAAAATTAATTTGCGAGATTCGTTCGAATTGATGAACATTTCCCTTACGCGATTATATATCACATTTGGTACTAATATCCTTGCTTATATTTATAGACAAGTAAATAAGTCATACATAAAATGAAGTGTGTATTTTGTAAATTAACAACAACACATCTTTATCTATAGCCAAGATCGAATCAGCACCTCCCGGCTACGTGGACTCCAAGGAATGGGACTATGAATCCGTAATCCGTCTCCTCACTCTGATCCGCCAAAGCGAAGGTTTAGGGCCAGTGAGACGGGCGATCAGGCGGGCTCTATCTCAATCCACTAGACGCATGAGTATAAAGGAGAGTCTTAAACTGTTCCCGAGTTTGAAAAAGGTTAGTTTTTAAGGCCTTACGATGAATTTTTATAGGATTAATGTTTGGTCTTATACTTTAGATATATTCAAAAACCGAAAAATATAAGATTTGGCATATATTTTAAGGAAAGTACATTGTCTAGAAACTACAGAGGAATCTAACATGTCTATAAACTAAAAAGTATGATTTTAAATTTAAATAATGTGTCTATTACCTTCCCAATAGGTTCGGCTTTACTTGGTTCGGAAATTTTAATATAACGGAGTACACACACTACACAGTCATATTTTTTATTGCAAAATTTTTTCAAAAAAAATCCCTTCCTGGCCTGAAAGTAATATTTGCCATTACGGTCTCTTAACTTCGTTACGTTACAGGATTTTGTCATCATAACTAACAAAGCCTAGACTTGTTAAGAAACAGTATTTTCTTTCACAATTTTTACAGCAAATAGCCAACGACATTTACTACGATATAGAAGAATCAGAAGAATACTACGATGTGTCGATTAAAACTCCCCTGTTTGAAAACAGGACCGAAGACGATGCGATTATCATCGTCAGCAATCCTGTTGAAGCCAGGCTGCCCAGTGCTATGATCAGTGTGAATTTGTTGAAGTAAGTAAACATATGCTTTTTAGCAAAGAAATATCCATCTACTTTTATAATGCCATTATTGCACGTCTTATTTACAGAGAGATTATGGAAACCAGATCTCAGGCGGCCAGATATATGCCCAAAACACGTATGACATTGTAAGTATTCATTATTCATAGCAAATCAAATAATTATTATTTGGCGGAGCTAGGTATTGGATGAATATCATATGATTACGATGATTTAAAAAATGTCTACTGGAGAAATATCTATCAAATATAAGAAAAACAACGATCAGTTATCAACACACTCAAAGAGTAGTAAAAAGTAATATTATTACATGTACCCTCCTTTCTAGCGTTATATTTAATCACTAATATGTACAACAACAGCTTATCCCTGTTTAAATAAAAAACTGTTGCAGTAAATGGAAGCCACGAAATAAAACGACACCAACAACACAAAAAATTCCTGATACTACCGTTGAAACTGGTACAGGTGGTAAGTTATGAAAATTACCTAAACACTATTTAATATTCATCATCATCATCATTCATCTCTGTCATACGAATAAATGAAAAAGTAATTCCGAATATCTGACACAAATTCAAACAATGTTTGGTCCGGGAGCCAGCAGCAGATTTTATGACCAAGTTCCTCTCAAGCGGTAATTAGTAAAATGCATCAAAGTATAGTATTATGAAGCCTCGTGAACGTCAGCTGGAGCTCGGTTGGGGGGAAGAGCGGTTGTAGCCTCCCGTATCAGCTGACGGTTTTTCCACCAAGATACAGCCAGCTGACATATATATTTATCCACAGTTACATATAAGCTATCATCAGGTAAATTTTTGTTTGAGAGGAAATAACGGAAAATAAATTTTTCTTTAAATTTAACTTTCATGTTCGAGACACCAGCTGACGTATAATACACCATGTTGTAACCAGCTGACTATTTTTTTTCGTTGAGATATTGGGTTAGCTACAATTTGACAAATTTTTAGCTGAGAGGAAATGAATGAATGAATGTATTTTTTTTCCTATGTGCGTGGGAGGCTACAACCGCTCACCCCCCCAACCGAGCGCCAGCTGACGTTCACGAGGCTTTATAATACTATACTCTCATGCGTCTGACGAATTATCTCTTGAGAGGAAATAGTTAACCAAATTTGCACCTGGCTCCCTAACCATTCTTATGGATGTTGTGAATGTTTTAAAAGATATATCATCGATTATAGTAATAAATATACTTAGTAATATTCAATTATTTTAGTAATATTTAATATTAAATTATTTTTGTTTTATTATAGCAACAGGAGGCGAGAAAGCAGAAGCTGCTACGGGCACGACAGTGGCTACGGCGTAATTACGTGAAAATATCTTGATATTTAAATAAACATTAAAAGAGTTGATACTATATGATTATTCTATTAATCCCTCTCCAATCCCTATATAATAATCTCTAAACATGATTTGCGTGTATTGGAACGCATTTGACTCTTGTTATCAATGACAGATGACATTTGGTTTACGGTAATCGATTTTAAAATTTAACCTTTAAAATTTTCGTGTAGCATTTTAAATTTTTAAAATTATATCTCTACTATTGTTTATAAGTTTTCAAAATGGATAACAAACCTCTATATCAGTTTTGTAAGGAGCTTGGATGTTGTGATGTGTGCTGTTTTCGTTTTATGGGCTATAAAAAGCCCAGTGTTTACACTGATGTTAAAAAATGTGCGGAAAAGGTTTGTAAATATAAAATAATGTATATGCATGAATATAAAAGTTTTATACAAATAATTATACCTATTCTTTTTTACAAATCATACGATATGTTATAAACAGACGTTCGAATTTGGTACGGACCGCACCGTGACCTTGGTGCGCTCCGGACCATATTCGATCGTGTGTACAGTGGTCCGCCGGACATAATTATTATTATTGACGGTACGGTTGGTTCGATGGTTTTTTCATCCGAACTTGGTGCGGACCGTACCAAATTCGCGCGTGTGGACGGGCGATCGCACCGGACAGCGCATTAGTCATAGACTATATACTTATTACAGCTTTAGTCATAGTTCTACTGCCAAACAAAACGGACGTCGGTCGATCGTTATCAATGGCGATGGCGTCGGATGATGTGGCTAATACTGAAAAAAGATTAATAATATAAATTTTAGAACTCTACAAAGATTTATGATATGACTGCATATGTCTGAATGAATCCCTGTCTTTTAAATATAATTTTGCCCATTCTTTTCTCTTCGTTTTCTTCTTTTCAATGGTTGTAACTTGTACTTGTACTTGTACCAAAAGAAGCCTTGAACTGAGGTATACATGTGAAAAAAATACAACATTCTAACCACGAATTTATTACGAGAAATAGATTTTCAAGGAATTCGGTTTGACTTTTAATGAGATTACTATGATCAATGCTCGAAATATTCACAAAAAAAGGAGATTAATTTGTATTAATTTGATATTATTGAATTGTCTTATAAATCTAAGATATTTTTTTTGTTCAAGTAATTTATTACATATATAAAGATTATGTACCTACATATAATAATATATTGAAATATCGACTATAACTAACGACTAAAATAATAGTAAGTAATAGATAGATGATATATATAATTTTGTTTACTAGGGACAACCCTGACATTCTTTGAAAATCAATATCTCGTAATAACTTCGTGGCTAGAATGTGGTATTTTTGTCACATGTAGAACTCAGTTCAAGGTTTCTTTTGGTACTAAACAGAGCTTCTACTAACGCCTGCATATAATATAAAAAAATAAAAACGAAAATCAGTAAAAATTACAATACTTTCGCCTCTATCGACAATATCGAAAATTTCAAAAAGGGATAATTTGCGCCTTTAATCACTTCATATATTAGCAACGTAATAAATTATCTAGTCGCTAGTGTATCTATTTTTTTATACGAATTTATTTAGCTCAGTCGGCCGCGAAAATTCCAATATTTTAAATGTTTTTTTAAAAATCGTAAATTTAATCGTAATTTTTAAACAAAGAATATTTTCTTTTAGACCGGGAGATACTGACAGAAAATTTCGAGTCATTTGTATCAGGATGGCGGTTCTACAGGGGTCTTAGTACGCAATGACAAAAAGAAAAACGATGGTGTGAACACTGGTACCGGGGGCTTAGTCGCGTGGGCGTTAGTCGAACTCGTCGGAAAAATAGCGAAAGTCAAACGATTTGTAACACAAAAATTTTAGAATTTACCGATAGCCCATAAAAAAGAAGTAGGCGGTAGTGTCATGCCATACTTTTCCAGTGTGACTTACAGCCCGCCATACCGACGCGAATGTGTTGATTAAAAAAAAAAATTCAACCATTTGTACCAGGCTAACTTTTGCACAGGTAGCCATCGTTGTGCAGCCATTTACGAAAATCGCTATGCCATACTTTTCGGACGATTCCAAATGGACGCCATACCGCCGAAAATCTGCAAAATTTTTTTTTTTCGCCAAACTTTTTGTGCCAGTATTGCATTTGGATTTTTGGAGAGTATTTGATAAAATGTGATCATTATTATATTTGCCATACTTCTAGTAGGGGGAAAAAGTGCTGCCATACTTGAAAAATTAATTTATTCGTCACGTTTCAAAAATACGACTGTACAATACGTAAAATATTTTTTTTACAGTATGGGATCATTATATTCTGTTTGTTTGTATACAATTCTACCTAAAAAAAAATATCGCAGATTGCAAACATGGGGCGGACGATTGTAAGACTTAAGCCAAGACGTAAAAAAAAAATGAAAAGAATTGGCGATTTGTACCAGTATGGCATTTGGATTTTTGGAAAGTATATGATGCAATGTGACCATTATTATATTTGCCATACTTTTAATAGAGGGAAAAAGGGGCAACATACTTCAAAAAACTTGATTTTTCAAGGGGCTTTCAAGGTGCAAGACATAAAATCATTTGTTACAGTATGGCAGCATTGTATTCGGTTCGTTTGGATGGAATTCTACCTAAAAATTATTATCCCATAATGTTACCATGGGGCGGAAGATTGTCGCGCTCAAGAAAAATTAATAAAATAATTGGACCAAATTGTTTCAGTATAGCATTTCAAATTTTCGAAACTTGAAAAAAGTATGCTCTGGGAAAATTACACCGTACTTATAGTAAAGTGCCAAAACCACCTGTAATATCGTGAACGCTATACATGTGAATAAAAAAAATATAGATAGATATAGGTAGATCTACCTAAAAGGTGGTAGATATGGCAACACTGTCTCCACCCTTAGGCACACTACAATGGCAGACTTATTGTAATACATAGAACTCCAATTATTGCTATGTTTGTGTTGGTCGTTTCATTTGACAAGCATCTGTCATATATCTGCGTTGCCAGACATTGCGTCTTACAATAGTATTAGTAGTGGTAATAGTAGCCGTACAATATTATACAAAATAAACATCTGGTTATAAGTGAAGATTTCCACCACCTAGATCTTTGAAATTTTGTATTTATATTCGTTGAACCTCAAACTTACAGGAAAAATTAGTTCCATACTGTTACTAATCGTTCAAAATACGAATAAAATCTTACAAAAAAAAAAAATCCTATACACATTCGCCACCTCCCACAGGTATGGCATTATCACACTTCTATTTATAATCATTCAGGAGTTGTTGAAAAAAAAATTTAGGGTGTTACAAATGGTTCGGCGAAAAAAAAAGTTTGCAGATTTTCGGCGGTATGGCGACCATTTGGAATCGTCCGAAAAGTATGGCATGGCGATTTTCGTAAATGGCTGCACGACGATGGTTACCTGTGCAAAAGTTAGCCTGGTACAAATGGTTGAATTGTTTTTTTTAAATCAACACATTCGCGTCGGTATGGCGCGCTGTAAGTCACACCGGAAAAGTATGGCATGACACTACCGCCTACTTCTTTTTTATGGGCTATCGGTAAATTCTAAAATTTTTGTGTTACAAATCGTTTGACTTTGCTATTTTTCCGACGAGTTCGACTAACGCCCACGCGACTAAGCCCCCGGTACCAGTGTTCACACCATCGTTTTTCTTTTTGTCATTGCGTACTAAGACCCCTGTAGAACCGCCATCCTGATACAAATGACTCGAAATTTTCTGTCAGTATCTCCCGGTCTATTTGTGCGGCAATGCCTGGACGGATAGCCGAAACCGATTGAATATTGAAACTGTAAAGGCGAAGCTGCAAATTAATTGTAATTTTAAATTATCGTGCAAAGATTTTTATACATTCGCTTTAGAAAATGAAGAGCTATTAAAAGCTGTTTCTTCCAACAGCAAATATAAATGCCAAAAATAAATTTTCTCTATTTAACATTGCTGTTTTAATTATCTCCCGTAAAAAATAACTAAAACTCGTATTTTTGATGCTGTTAACCCTTAAATCCTGGCATCTTAAATACTGGCAACCCTAGGTGCGGTGCGGTCGTGTGGCGAGTCGATCGCACCGCACGAGTACGGTGGTCCGGTCGCACCAGTTCGAACGTCTGTTTATAATTTAATAGGATACTCCAATATGTGTTTACCAAGCTTTGTTATTTTTTATCGCACACGATGTTTGAGCGACCGGTGATTGTTGATATAAAAAAATCAATTACAAAATATAATATAGCGCTGATTAATTAAGCAAAACTTATTTTTTAAACATAATATATACAAATGTATTAATCAAATACTTCATGTAGGTATTGTTAATAATAATAAATATCACACAAGCTTCGAAAGTATATACGCAAATCCAATCGTAAATTTGTGAAAGAAAAATCATTATCACCACCATTTTAGCCACACAAATCCATTCGGCCACTCGAATTTTCACAAAAATTCTAAAATTATATTAATTTTTCGAATTATTAGGAGTTTGTACAAGACATTCATACAGCAGATAATATTTTATCATACATGCATGTTATATTTTTCAGTATATAGATGCAGATAAAAATAATGAACCACTTATTTTTACAAATACTGTAAAAACGTCCAATAATATAGAAGAATCAATCATGACCACACAAACGAACATGCAAACGAATCCATCAGAAGATTCAAGACAAAATAAACGGAATTCTGAATCGTTTCTTTGTAACGATAGTCCTTTATATCCTCCGAATAAGAAACAAAAGATAGATGTGTGCGTAAGCTGTCTTGGTGTGCTTCAAGAGGATTATTGGGACCACACTATTTGCAGCATTAAGGAGATATTTCAGAAGAAAAAGTATGTTGAATATTTTAGAATTTAAACATGTACTGTCTTACCACAAAAAACTTTAGACAGGGTTTAACTTTAAGCGAAGATTCTCTTTAATCTGGTTCTCTTTAATCTGGTATTATGTGTCGTATTTCACATAGACAACTATTAAAGTGACAGATCCCCGGTTTAAAGTTATACTGTGTTAAAATTGTTTTGTGGTAATACTAGTATATTTGATACAGAGATGGGATTCCAGGCTGCGTCTTTCGACATTTGGACCCCAGCAATATAATTTCTTCCAGAATACCTTCAATTAATACCTTATTCTAACAGTAAATTTACATCAAACGAACATAGAGCTAGAGCAAGAGCATTCTTTTGTGATCTTTTAATGTAAAAACTTGTATTCAGTGTTCTTCAGTATTATCGCATTGCATAGAATCTATTTGAACGCACAAAAAACAACAAAAGAACGCTCTACACCTGTTTAAACTAAAATTATTTTACATAGTGGAGTTAGAATGAGCATTTGCTTGTTTGATGTAAATGTAAAGTTACACATACATAAAATTTATCATTGTGTTTGTTGCTATGCTTCTCTGAGATAGCTAAACTAATTTTTATAATAACTTATTCATGTACGTACTTATATTAGCAATGTCATGTATTTGTACAGATTTAAACACCCCTGATATTATTTTTTTAACTACACGGTAGAGACGCACGTGTCAGAAGTGAAATTTCATTGGCAAGATTCAAACATACAAAAATCGTCACTTTACTCCATGACGAGATGGTGACGTGACGTGCACTTGAAATTTTACTCTAAATGCGCCTAAAGAAGTTTCACATATAATTTTAAAGTTTTTCTAGTTATCAATTATAAACAAAAAATACCTTATTTTTCAGCTATGAATGTGAGTCTTACACATGTGGGTTGTCAGCTCCAATTTCAACGATAATGCGTGAGAAAATAATTGCGTTGAAAATAAAGGACACATTCCCAGATTATGATCCAAGTAAGTATATTGTAATTTGTATCACTAGCTGTGCCCCGCGGTTTTACTGTTGTTCTTAGCATGATGATATATATCCTATAGCCATCCTTGATAAATTGGCTATCTAACACTGAAAGAATTTTTGAAAGATTTTTTAGATCCTGAGATTAGCACATTCAAACAAACAAAGCTTTATAATTTTAGTATAGATAAGAAAAAGTGTAATTATATTTTTGTTTACTATTAAATACTATAGTTTATAATAATTGTGCTGCTAACGTAAAAGAATAAATAAATAAAAAAACAAATAAATAAATACAGGCCTATAAATAGAGGCCTTATCACTTACTAGCAACGCGAAATTAGTTGAGCATGTTTTATTTATTACACGCTTCACCTGTATGTTTGTAACCGACTTCTTTGGGCGCGATTTTGACCCACTTTAAACGGCCAGATTTCGTTCAAACTTTGTAGATTTATTGAGGACCGATGACAACACACTAATTTGATAAAATTTTCTATTTTTTAGTTCGGTTTTCTATAAAAAGCGTGTTTTTTAGTTTTTTTAAACTATTATTATTTATTTATGACACTATTGTACTTTACCAGTAATAAAAACATATATAATTTAACATGGAAAACATGAATATGGTTCAATTATAGGCTGTCTTATTGCTTAAAGCAATCTCTTCCAGGCAACCATTAAAATAAAGGACATGTACAATGCTGGTAAAACGCGATGTAAATATATAATTAGTATTATTAAAATATTTTCAGATATAATAACACCACTAAAAGACGCATGGAAGATGACATTCAGGGAGCGAGTGGCGGTCAATATTGATAAAAAGTTTGATATGGATTCACCGCTGCTTATAACTGTGCATTTGGATTATCCTAACGATTTGCAGGTATTTCAAATATATTTATTAATTCAAACTCAAACACAAACTTTTATTTATTCAATTAGACTTCTAGACTGGGGTAGAAGCCTTTAAAAATAATAAAAAGATAAAAAAAATCGCAGTCGGATGAAACCCATTAGAAAAGGAGGGGAATATGATGAAAATAAAAGGATAAATAAATTACGGTCAATCCGAGTTCGGGAAGAGGGAGGGGGGAGCTTTTAAGAGAAAAAAATGGTCTCTCTCGATTTCTGACAAAACTATAAGTCCTACGGAAAAAAGTTCAATGGCAAAGTTGTAGGTAATTAAAAGTTCTACAACTTTTGTATTTACAATTTTTTCACATAACCTCAAAATTTAGGTGAAAAATTCAATAAACCAAGTTTTTGGTCTTTTATTTTTATCTACTTCAAAATTTATTTATTTTCTACGAAATTTGGTGGAAACTTACTTTATTATGTCTCAAATACACTGTAATTTATTTGATTGAATATATTTATTTTTCCGCCTTATTTTGAATTAATACCAAAAAAACAACCTAATTTTCAATCGAAAAGTCACCCGTCAAAATATCAGCTATTTTTAAAAATTTGGGAAGCCTTTTATTCATTGAAATCTCTACTTTCATATGGTGTAAAAAAAATAAACACCACCATAGTAAATGTTCTCAGGAAATGCATACAAACAGTGTGATAAGGAGCTTTTACTAAATCAAGCACACTTCTCGAACTCTATATCTTCTCTTGTATCGGCTTTTCGGTAATATTTCAAAAGAAAAAAAATTATCTGTTCTAAGTATAATATTTTACAGCATATTCAAAAGCAAAATGATGTCGATAAAAACATTTCAGGTAGTTTGAGAAGTGTGCCTGATTTAGTAAAAGCTCATTTTCACACTGTTTGTATGCATTTCCTGAGAACATTTACTATGGTGGTGTTTATTTTTTTTTACACCATATGAAAGTAGAGATTTCAGTGAATAAAAGGCTTCCCAAATTTTTGAAAATAGCTGATATTTTGACGGGTGACTTTTCGATTGAAAATTAGGTTGTTTTTTTGGTATTAATTCAAAATAAGGCGAAAAAATAAATATTTTCAATCAAATAAACTACAGTGTATTTGGGACATAATAAAGTAAGTTTCCACCAAATTTCGTAGAAAAAAAATTAATTTTGAATTAGATAAAAATAAAAAACCAAAAACTTGGTTTTTTGAATTTTTCACCTAAATTTTGAGGTTATGTGAAAAAATTGTAAATACAAAGGTTGTAGAACTTTTAATTACCTACAACTTTGCCATTGAGCTTTTTTCCGTAGGACTTGTATTTTTGTCAGAAATCGAGAGAGACCATTTTTTTCTCTTAAAAGCTCCCCTCTCCCTCTTCCCGAACTCAGATTGACCGTAATTTATTTTTCCTTTTATTTTCATCATATTCCCCTCCTTTTCTAATGGGTTTCATCCGACTGCGATTTTTTTTTGTTTCAAAAATTATCTACTCTAGTCTATTCTTCTAGGAGCACTTTTGAATTGTCATTAAATATTTTTAACATTTACCACCGATTCGGAAAGCAAGCAGCAAAAAGAAGAAAATAGATTTATTGAGAAGTTGAATTTTGAGTGTTTGTCTGTAAAATCAAACATTATTCAAATTATATGAAAGTATATTACATGCTACTTATACTTATTGTTTTTTGCTGTTGACTTAATTTGTTGCAATAATCACTACATAGTATAAAAAAGGCGCTTTTTCTGTCCCTATGCCCATTTGTATGCTAAAATCTTTAGAACTATGTGATGGATTTTGATGCAATTTTTTTTTTTAATAGATAGAGTGATGCCAGAGGAAGGTTTTAGTATATAATTTATTAGGTTTTAGACAAAGTGAGCGCGGGCAGTACCTAAGCTATATATTTTTGTATTGTATAAAACCGTAGTGCAGTGGTGGCTCAGTGTTGAGACCTAGACTTCATATCGATAAGTCTGAGGTTGGAGACCTGCCCCCCTAGCCAAGTTTAGCCTGCCCTGCCCCCCTAGATACGTTTATCTACAGCTTACGTCAATCTCATACATTCGTAGTCTATTCTCGTACACTACGCTAACAGAAAGCCACTTGGCTAGGGGGGCAGGTGGGCGTGCAGGAAATAAATTAGTTATTCAATTTATCTGCGCATATTATAACATCAACACTGCTTGAACGGTGAAGGAAAACATCGTGAGGAAACCGACATTTTTTCGTGCAGCATTTTATTCCATATTTTGTCTTTTTACAGGAGTTGGAAATCCTCAAAATAGTGTCGGCGGATTTGTTCATATCTCGCAGTAAACAGAAAAGGAGATTCCCCACAGAATTCACGAGACAATCTGTTGAACAGGTGATATAAACTTCTAAATACAGTGTTATTTTAACAATTAAATAACTTTGTTATTTACCTTTTTTTAATTAGATTTTTGTAATCCAAATTTTATTTACAAGATTTTCGTATTTTTGAAGGGAAAACTTCTTTAGCGGCGTTGAGCACTTTTTCTGTAATGGGTATAAAATCTTAAACTCGCGTCAGAACACGTGACCTGATCGAAAAAGCGTAAGACGGATATCATTCCAAAATATCAAACATGCTCAACGTTAATAATCAAGTTTTCACTTCTGCCGGCACTCCCCCAGTGCAACCCGTCTTTTTTTATTGTTTTATGGCAACACTTGAGAACGCATCACTGTGATCACATAATAGCATAATATTATGATGCTAATCTAACCACGGTTTTTATTATACATATAAGGGCCGATTTTTCAATGCTTTGATAAAACTTATCCGTCCAATAAAGTATTACACGATTCTATTAAAATGTCACGTAAACTGTCAAATACGGGCAATTAGAAGACGTTTTTAAAATGGAAGTTTTATACATTATTCCACGAATAAGTTTTATCCAAGCATTGTAAAATCAGCCCTTAATAATATTTTTTGTACTAACTCCATCTGGTATCATTAAATCTCTTAATTTTAAAGATATTTTTTCACACCAGGCGCTAGAAAACGCAACACTAGCATCACTGCTAGCGTGCGGTGCGAACCTCGCGGCGCAAGAGCACGCGCAGTGCGTGAGCGTTGTGTGCGCTCATGCACCGGCTTATTTGGCGGGGAGGTGGGTTTTTTGTTGGTTTTTGCTGTTTTGGCGGGGTTTTTTGTACATTGGCAACACTTCAGGCATTATAGAACGCATCACTAGCAACACTGCTAGCCTAAAGTATTTTTTTTAAGTTTGGTTTTTGCGAGGGATCAAGTTTTTTTAATTTGAAGGATTGTTTTTTTTTTGTCGAAATTGATTATGATAAGATTTTTTGGAAGTTATAGATAAAACGACTTTAATATCTTAAAAATTATACAGAAAGTTATTGTCAAAAATAAAAATAATCACATACTTTCTATAATTTAAATACTATCCTATTTTTTTTTTAATACAGAACATATTATTGAATTCAGTTGTTTACTTACTACGCAAGTTAATACGCGATTTTGTTGGTGTTTGCCAATACTTATACTATTTCTCGTATACCTAACCATTTTTTTATAATTCAAGGTACATAAAACTAAGCAGAAACCTACCTCAATCGCCGTGGGTGCTAGACGGCAAAAGAGTCCTACCAACTTCGGTACAGGAAATTATATTCGCGCCGCTGGCTAAGTTATTCAAGTAAGTTATGTTAATTAAGTTATTCTGTTGATATTAAGTTTATAAATGTTGGATTTTTCATTTTTAAGTAGATATTTTTGAATGTATGGTGTGCAAATAAGGTTAAATTACAGTTTTTTAAAACGAAGTTTCCCAATTGTAAGTGATGTTTTTTAAAAAAAATAATATTGTTTAAAATGTAATTGATATGTTATTTTTTGAATAAAGTTTATTCATACCTACAAATTATTTAAATAATTAAATTATTTGTACAATGTAACTTTCGGTAAGCTTACATTTTACGCCATTGTTTTAAAATATTTCTCTATAAGATAAATAATATCACTTTTACACAATTTTTATATGTTTTTATTTAATATAATTACAGTTTCTCCGATAGCGACGTAGAAAGTCGTTTAAAATTCATCGCAGCCGGTCGAGAAGATGTCGACGTAAGATGTTTAGGAGATGGGAGACCGTTTGCTATTGAGGTATTATCATTATTACTAGCTGTGCTCCACGGTTTTACCCGCATTGCTCCGCTCCTGCTGGTCTTAGCGTGATGATATATAGCCTATAGCCTCCCACGATAAATGGGCTATCTAACACCGAAATAATTTTTCAAATCGGACCAGTAGTTCATGAGATTAGCGCGTTCAAACAAACAAACTCTTCAGCTTCATAATATTAGTATAGATATAATATTATATTATAAAATATTATAATCAATAAATAAATAAATCATTTATTTCACTTAAAACATTTAACAAATTAGTGCGACCCAGGCTCCTAAGATAGTAAGAACTGTTTTTCAGGAGCCAGTGAGCCATTTACAGTTACACGACACGAAAAAAATATTTTATATCTATTATAACTAAATTTCTATTTCTTAAACCTATGCAATCATTTAGTATAAAATAGACACTACAAAAAAATATGATTTTTCATACAAATATCTACTTAATTTTAATTTAATTTTGCAGATTTCCGATCCGATAAGACAATTAAAGTTAGAAGAATTGGAACAAGCATGTGCTGAAATAAGCAAAAGCGGTGACGTAGTTGTCAAGTCACTAACTTATGTTAGCAAGTGAGTATGTGCTTTATTTAATAGGGAATAAGGTTTATTTTTGCTTGATTTTTTTGTGTTGGTTGTACCTTATTTTAAGTTCTAGTAAATTAGGTTCATTATTGCTTGATTTTTTGTATATATTGGTTGTTATTGTGTGTTGTGTGTTGGTTGTACCTTAGTGTGGGTTAATACCCAGGTTCATTTTTGTTTTTAATATTTTCGATACATTTTCTTGGGTGTTAAAATGAAGCTTATGTTGTGTTTAGTTCAGCTACCTTTTTGTATACATTACAAGTAAAAAATTAATAAAATAATATAAGTATAAATAATTATAATTATTTTCAGAGATGATTTAATACAATTGAAGAAAGGCGAAGAGACAAAATGCAAGACATATGAAGCGTTATGCATTAAGCTTACACATTCGAAGTTTGATGAAGTAAGTTTAAACTATATAAAAACACTAGCTTACCGCCCGCGGCTACGCCCGCTTTGTCTAAAACCTAATAAATTACATACTATAACCTTCCTCTTGAATCACTCTATTTATTAAAAAAAACCGCATCAATATCCGTTGCGTAGTTTTAATGATTTAAGCATACATAGGGACAGAGAAAGCGACTTTGTTTTATACTATGTAGTGATTTAAATCTTTACTAATCACTACATAGTATAAAACAAAGTTGCTTTACGTGTGCCTATGTCCCTCTGTATGCATAAATATTTAAAACTACGCATCGGATTTTGATGCGGTTTTTTTTTATTGATACAGTGATTCAAGAGGAATTTATAAGGCTATAGGCTATAATATATCATCATGCTAAGACCAACAGGAGAGGAGCAATGCGGGTAAAACCGCGGAGCACAGCTAGTTTATGATATTATTTTAGATTGCCTTTAGTTTTAGAAATTAAAGACTTTTTAACGGATTTTTAACGAAATATAAAACGTTTAGTCATCATTTTATTTTTCATTAATCATATAAATTATTTTCAGGATACAACGAGCCCTATAAAAGTAACAGAAAAAGACATAGAATTCATAAACACATACCGCAATACGGAACTCAATGATCCGGCTAGGATAAACATTAAACAGAAAACGCCGATACGAGTTTTGCACCGGCGGCCTTTGATCAATAGATCGCGGCAAATTTTGGATTTGAGCGCTGAAATGGTGCCCGGTAAGTCAGAGTAGTTAGAAGTAGTTAAGTAAAATAACATAAATTTGCATGCTGTTAAATGACGGCTAACATGCTGTAATACTAAATTAATTGTAAGACACTAAGACCTTTATATACCACTAGCTTTCCGCCCGCGGCTTCACCCGCGTTTTCAAAGAAAAAGCCGCATAGTTCCTGTTCCCGTGGGATTTCTGGGATAAAACCTATATATATATATATATATATATATCTTTAAAACTACGCAACGGATTTTGATGCGTTTTTTTTTAATATACAGTGTGGAAACAATTCCATTATTTTTTAAAAGAAATAGAACTGCATTCAAAGATTTTCGAAAATTCACTTGCTTCGACCGATAGTCTGAACTAACTGAAAAAAATTGAAATTTGTTATTATTTATATGTGGAATTTTCGAAAATCTTTAGAGTGATACAAGAGGAAGGTTTGTTTAGAGTGATACAAGAGGAAGGTTTGTTTAGAGTGATACAAGAGGAAGGTTTGTTAGAGTGATACAAGAGGAAGGTTTGTTAGAGTGATACAAGAGGAAGGTTTGTTTAGAGTGATACAAGAGCAAGGTTTTAGTATATACATATAATTTATTTAGTTTTAGACAAAGCGGGTGGTAAGCTAGTTTATTTATAAAAGTGTTAAATTAAACGAATTATTATTTATTACAGAATACCCGCAACTATTCCGAGCACACCTCGTAACATCAGCGGGCACATACGTCAAGGAGTGGCTGCACGGGGAATTAGCCAGAAGCAGGCCGTCCCTCTCGCACTTGTTGCGAGCGGATATAGACTTGCTCGCTCTAGACGTCACTAGGGTGCACTTGGATTGGCCGATACGGAAATAAATTGTTTTTTATAAAGTGTGTTTTATTTGAAACCTTTTGTTTAGAGTGAAATTTCAAGGTCGCGTCATGGCAATACCGTCACGTCATGGACGGTGACGATTTTAGTATCTTAGAACTTCTTTAGGCGCGTTGAGAGTAAAATTTCAAGATCACGTCATGGCAATACCGTCACGTCATGGACGGTGACGATTTTGGTTTTGAAGCTTGCCAAAAGTTTCACTTCTGTCACCTGTCATATCTACTAAGTGTTAAATAAAATAGTCAAGGAGTGACTGCACGGGGAATTAGCCAGAAGCAGCCCGTCCCTCTCGCACTTGTTGCGGGCGAATATAGACTTGCTCGCTCTAGACGTCACTAGGGTGCACTTGGATTGGCCGATACGGGAATAAATTGTTTTGATACAAGTGTGTTTTATTTGATAAAACCTTTTGTTTAGAGTAAAATGTCATGGTCGCGTCATGGCAATACCGTCACGTCATGGACGGTGACGATTTTGGTTTTGAAGCTTGCCAAAAGTTTCACTTCTGACACCTGTGCTCTTATATAATATCAGCTTAAGTGAATAAAATAGTCAAGGAGTGGCTGCACGGGGAATTAGCGAGAAGCAGGCCGTCCCTCTCGCACTTGTTGCGGGCGGATATAGACTTGCTCGCTCTAGACGTCACTAGGGTGCACTTGGATTGGCCGATACGGGAATAAATTGTTTTGATACAAGTGTGTTTTATTTGACACTAGAGGTCCGCCCCGGCTTCGCCCGTGGTACATATTTCGCAATAAAAGGTAGCATATGTCCTTTCTCGGGTATCAAAATATCTCCATACCAAATTTCATGCAAATTGGTTCAGTAGTTTTATAGGCGTGATTGAGTAACAGACAGACAGACAGAGTTACTTTCACATTTATAATATTAGTATGGATTTCATTTTTTATAAGAACATGAAATAAAATTATGGTTTCTTTATTTTCCTATTGTGACTACAGAAATATTATGTTGAGCGTAAAATTTCAAGGTCGCGCCATGGCAATACCGTCATGTCATGAAGAAGCTTGGATTTTTTCAACTAAGTAACTATTAATAAATATAAAGAACTGTTAAAATGCTAAAAATAATATAACTGTAGAAACTAAAGCTTGGGTTAGTTTAAAACCATAATAATATTAGACTGGGGTATTAGATAAAAATAAAAAACCAAAACCTTGGTTTTTTGAATTTTTCACCTAAATTTTGAGGTTATGTGAAAAAATTGTGAATAAAAAAGTTGTAGAACTTTTAATTACCTACAACTTTGCCATTGAACTTTTTTCTATAGGACTTGTAGTTGTGTCGGAAATCGAGAGAAACCATTTTTTTCTCTTAAAAGCTCCCCCCTCCCGCTTCCCGAACTCGGATTGACCGTAATTTATTTTTCCTTACATTTTTATCATATTCCCCTCCTTTCCTAATGGGTTTCATCCGACTGCGATTTTTTTTTGTTTCAAAAATTATCTACTCTAGTCTATATAGGTTGAGAATCACTCACAATTTGGGTGTCAGTTTTCTTTTGCATATTATGTGCATGTGTGTGTTTGTGCGTGCGTGTGTGTAATAGAATAATACTATAAAGATAATTTATTAGAAACTAGCAAACCGGGCGAACTCCGTTTCGCCACCAGAGACACCTTTTTCTTTGCTATAAACCTCACGGAGCCCGAGACCTTTCCAACGAATGCAAAACCGTGGAAATCGGTTCATGCATTCTGGAGTTATAGCATCAGGAAGGAAAACCCGACTTATTTTTATATAATATTAGATTGCTTTCTGAACTTATAGACTGAAGTCAATAATTTCTATGTTTTAGACGACCTAAAATTATAGAAGTCTAGTTAAATAAATACTTGATATTAATTTGAGGAAGTAACTACCTAAATGAATACAATATTGACGCCAATAAAATATTTTGAAATTGTACACGTATAGTCTATTTGAATATTTCTAAATTGCTAATAGATGTTTTAATGAATATGCGTAATAATAACACAAAAAGTACTTTGATGGAGGCGTCATTAAGAGTAGGTAATTTAAATAATTTCTCGATACAAATGCTGGCATGAAAATTTACACAATTTAAATAATGATTTATATTAAATGAAGTTGTCTGTTATTCTAATACGACTGGACTGCTAGATATATTTCGATGGACTTTGTTTTATAGATAGATCAAGGTGAAATAACTAATTTATAGTGACACCGTGTTACATGTTTTTTTTAATTAATAGAATCGGTATATATCTTCCTGTGACATATTGAAAGCTATCTCTACGCTAAAAAAATATCAATTTTTTACAGCCGTTTAGAGATACATAATATAAGTTTAAGATTTTAAATATAGACATAAATTTAATTAATACAGGAAGCAACTTAAAAGTTTCGTTAAATAAAAATTTATTTAAATTGGTATCTTGGTATCTCCTCCAGTCAAATCGTAAAGAAAACGGTACGCACAACTAGGTTGTATATTTCAAAAAATACCGGATATGCACAGAAAATACGAAATTTCTTTATCACAAAGCCTCATTTTAACGAGTGCTAAATATTTATGCGTGTGTTGAATAACAATTTGCCCGCTCGTGTAGGCGAGATTCTTAATGTGTTTGTTGCCAGTTAAAAAATCTCCCCGAATTTGGGGAAGTTTTATCTAATAAAAATATTTTAATTACTTTGAAATAATCAAAGTAAACTTATTCTGACTATATTTTAAACCTGCATACGTAATTATTAGAAAACTATAATTGTGACGTAAAGCTAAACAAGAAAAAACATTGTATCAAGTTTATTTTAAATTTTATTATTACATTTGTACAATTACAGTATAATCTCAGTATTAAACAGTACAACAATATCATATACAATTAAGATTAGAGTTTTTGTTAATCATTCCCATAGATTTCAATTACTATATCTCTACAATAAATGAATAATTATTTTATTCATAATTGTAGACTTTGTAGAGCTCATTTCATTAATCATAGCATGGACCAATATACTCAAGTGAGTAGGTATATTGGTCCATGATCATAGTAACGTAAATTGTATTATATTAAATTTACAATACAATTTTGTTGAATTCAATCAAACATAGCCTTTAAGTTAAATTAATCTTCATAAATATTAATTACAACGCTTTTAGCAAATCAGTTTTGGTTATGTAGTTTAATTAATAAATGCAATAAAACTTCTCAAGCAAATATCAACTTATGCATATGACCTAAAAACTACTCCATGTTGCAATGGAAAATTTCGCATCTGGCATCCCATTTCAACTGTAATGGTGGCAGTACACATGGGCCCAACGTGTTGGGCCAACGGGTTGGGCCAACGTGTAGAGAGCTACTTGGCGGTATGTTGGCTTCATTAGCCTAGTTGGCGCCAATATTTGCAGGCCAACCGAATGTTGTCGGTTTTTTGTGCACACATCAAAGGATCTTGGCGCGCTCCGCAAACAGCGTTCACACGTTGGTGTCTTGTTCAGTTTGTTGTTACGCGTCAGCGGAGACAGTATCGTTGCGCGTCAATGAAATTTACGTTTAACCATGTTCCAATAGCGATGGAGGCCCGAGGCGCCGATGTGGACAAGCAATGAGGTTTTACAATTCGTAGAATTGTATCGACATGAAGGAATAATTTGGAATCCACGGCATGAACTATGTACACAAAAATAAAAACCAATCTCAATAAATCAGATGTTTTATTTTCTATTTATTATATTATTCTAGATGTTTTTCTTATCTCACTTTCATACAATTCGATAAAAAAAAATTATTTATAAAAAGAGTAAAATAGTATTAAAAAGTTACTTGTTCTTAAAAATTAAATAACAATATACAATGAGCGTGGTTTTGATCAAATTGTGCTTTATTACATAAATAATATTATCATTTAATATAATAATATTATATAATCTTTAAAGTTTCGTTTTATAGGTAATTAAAATTAAATTAAGTGTAAAATGTACACATTTTAAACATTTGAAAAAATCTAAACATAATAATGTTTTATTTATACAGAAATAAAAAAGGACAATAGAGATTGGAAAATGGTATCATCGCAGACGGCAGAGTACATTCATTGTTATTGATGCACATGTACGTAATAATTAAACGCACTGTATAAATAAATTGCCGCGGCTGCAAGAACTTCTACGGACTACGTCCATCCTTGAAGCGCCAATGCAGAATGATCAGTACGCCAATGTGTGAACAGGAATCTTTGATATCCTTCATTTTTTCCCAACACGTTGGCCCAACGCGTTGGCCCCATGTGTACTGCCGCTATAAAAACCAGTCAGATTTAAACCATCGTACAGCGTGCACGTGTTGTTTAATTTAATTTGTTTTCTTGTGATTTTGTGCTTGCATGTCAATAAAATCCTTTTTGGTAAGTGAAAGTTTGTGTTTTTTTCACTCACTCAGGCAAAGGCTGACGACAAACAGCCGTGTGTAATGTCAAATTAACATGCATATTTTTGTTTGCACGGTGAAACCTTGTTTAGTGGTCAGTCAATAGAAATCGAATATTTGTAATATTTGTGTGGTTTTGAATTTTGATCATTCATTCAATATTTATTTATTGTTATGATTAAGGTGTATTTTATACACAAAAGATATAAAGCGTAGTAGAGTTGAACTTCTTTCATCTCATCTCATCGTACTTTGTATGGAGTATGTACTTACTACTTCACACAAAGTTCGCCGAATGTCTAGTTCCACTATGTATCAGTACTTAAATTTTAAACTAAAGGAATTATCGAAATTAGATACTAAAATTGGAACCTTCAAACAGACCAATTCACTTTAATTTTAGTGTACAAGTTCAACTTATAAAATTATGTTAATATAGCCAGAAGCTACAATTTTATTCCCTTGTATGTAGATTAATTATCCGTCTATTCTACGTAATAACATTATAATTGACGACCTCTGCGTCTAATATAATTATTAACAATCATTGCAACTGGATGATAAAACCTGCTTGTATAATTTTTAAATTATTGAGATAATTGACTTGACAATATTTTCAGTGTTTTATAATATTATCTATATCACATACCTACTATGCATTAATAATTAATTATCTGTAACATTTGTATGTGACTTTCCCGCGCACAAGAATCATCATTTTTTTAATGTCACGCATTGGTCACGCACAAGTTTCGACATTTATGACGTATTCATTTCCCGCCATAACTTTTTAAATTGCCATAACTACCAAATTACAAGTTGTAATAATTTAATAAGGGCATCGGAAGAAAATATTCCGAATTGCAACATAACCTTTCTCTTTTTATGCATTTTTGTCGCAGCTTCAAAGTGCATTTTGGATTTTGATTCATTACCTACCTACGAGTAATAACTTAAGTTAAAACCTTATCTGTGGGAATATTCTCACAACACACAAGAATAAAAAACGAATTAACATACTGTTTAGGTAATGTGTGTTTGTATGTTATATTTGAAGTTCCCATAAACATTATATTTTAATTTTAAGTAGGTAGGTTTTTCAAAGTGTAACTTTCGTGAAATATAGGTATGACCGTATGAATATATGTATTTATGTAATTTAATGGTACGGGAGCCAGGTGCAAATTTGGTTAATTATTTCCTCTCAAGAGATAATTCGTCAGACGCCTCAGAGTATAGTGTGGTATAGTATTATAAAGCCTCGTGAACGTCAGCTGGCGCTCGGTTGGGGGGGGTGAGCGGTAGTAGCCTCCCACGCACGTAGGAAAAAAAATACATTCATTCATTCATTTCCTCTCAGCTAAAAATTTGTCAAATTGTAGCTAACCCAATATCTCAACGAAAAAAAATAATCAGCTGGTTACAACATGGTGTATTATACGTCAGCTGGTGTCTCGAACATGAAAGTTAAATTTAAAGAAAAATTTATTTTCCGTGATTTCCTCTCAAACAAAAATTTACCTGATGATAGCTTATATGTAACTGTGGATAAATATATAGGTCAGCTGGCTGTATCTTGGTGGAAAAACCGTCAGCTGATACGGGAGGCTACAACCGCTCCTCCCCCCAACCGAGCTCCAGCTGACGTTCACGAGGCTTCATAATACTATACTTTGATGCATTTTACTAATTACCGCTTGAGAGGAACTTGGTCATAAAATCTGTTCCTGGCTCCCGTACCATAAGTGCCAAATTACAAAAAAAATTACGAATTTAGAACCTTCTTTTTTGAAGTCGGTAAAAACTACCAAGGTAGTAATGACAAATCACTCAGAGAAAGATGCTGAATAATATTTCTTGGAGTTGATTACGACTTACGATATAACTTACAAATTTACAATGCAAGAAAGTATAAGAATCGACGGATTTTGATGCGGTTTTTTTAATAAATAGAGTGATTCAAGAGGAAGGTTTCAGCATAAATAAAATTTATTGAAATGAGGGGTCCTGGGTTCGATTCCCGGTGGAGACGAAGAAAAAAAAATGTCTCGGTTTGAAAAGAAAATCGATCAGTGAAACAGATGTATAATGCATCTGCCCCTTACCCCACTAGGGGACAATATGGGACTTCCCTTTTTTATAGAGGGTAACTTGGATTAATATAGATCTCTATGAACATAGGTTTTATCCCGGAAACCCCACGGGAACGGGAACTATGCGGGTTTTTCTTTGAAAATACTGGTGTAGTCGCGGATGGAAAGCTATTTACTATAAATAAGCTAGTATAAGTAATATGGACAATATGGTAGATCATAATATTATTGTAATGTAGATTATTATTGTCCACTCATTTTACGTGACGTCACATTAAATCCAAGATGGCGGTATCTATAGAGCATAATTTTATACTTTTTACAACATTTTTGCATTATTCCTAGAAATTATCTTGTTATGAACTGAAACAAAAAATCTCGAATATATTTAAGTATTTTAATTTTTAAGATGTTTTTAAGTGCTTTTTTTTCCTGTTTAAAACTAGATGACGCTGATCTAGACTAAAATAACATATTTGTATGTAAATTACTGTGTCTGTATCTTGTATACATGGTTTTATCCATAAATATGATCTGTGTCAGAAACCAAGAAATCACTCTACGTGATATTGTTTTTGAAATTTTAGTAAGAAAATCGTATAATTTTCAGTACTTACCGATGGTATTTCACTTTGGTCTTTACAAACTTTAACGTAACAAAACGGCATTGTCAAATAATACCCGGCTTTTTTAGAGTACCTATAAGTATTCTTTGGTAGAACGTCAACTGAATGCAACAAACAGCATGTGTTCTTTTTTTGGGCATATTGCTGCGGCACCGGCCCCGCCCCCTAACCATATCTCCCTTTAATTTCTGTGATCAGTGGTTTTATACGATTTCAATACATATTTCATTTTGTTTAGGGCCTTACCTTAGTGACACTGTGACAGTGAAAGTCACATTAAAATCGCTACAACTGTACAGGGATTTTGATATAAGTAGGTGCGTTTGTAAATTACAATAAATAAATATGTTTCATACAACAAATATTATGTTGCCATACACATAAATCCATCCTCACAAACATTCGCATTTATAATCACTACATAGGTAGTATAAAACAAAGTCGCTGTGTCTGTCCCTATCCTATGTTCCTATGTATGCATAAATCTTTAAAACTGCGTAACGGACTTTGATGCGGTTTTAATAATAGATAGAGTGATTCAAGAGGAAGTTTTTAGTATATTATAATTTATTACGTTTTAGATAAATGAGCGGGCACGGGCGGAAAGCTAGTATCACATATAATATAATACTTGAAGTTAAAAACACGTGTAAATCTAAAATTAGGTTGTTGAATAATATTTACGTTTTTTTTGTTACACATGGCTGATAGAGCGTCCGCGAAAACCTATGGAAGGTTTTCGTGCCATTAACAGTTTAATAATCGATATATCTTTTAAATGGCGCGTTACGAAAGATTATATTTATATTTCTTGCATAACTAGTAGCCATGGTATATTCTGGAAATTTCCTTCGTGCGTTGTTTGATTTCACGCGAGTTAGGGGGCGTCCATAAATTACGTGAAGTTTTTTTTCAATTAAATAGTAATGTAACGTAAGATTAGACGAGATTTGACTAGAAAAAAAAACTCACATAATTTATGGACGATTAACTAACCGATTTTAAATTCCGTAAGCACGCTCTCTGTAAGTTGAAACGTCCGGTAAAAAGATATAATGAATAAATCGCGTTTAAAATCCGTTAAAGTCTAATTTCTTTACATATTGTGGCGTGTTTTAGGCCGGTTGCAGAACTTCACCGACCGTCAGTGCGTACCATCGGTCCTGACGATACGCATCAACAATGTGTATGATATGACACTAATACGCATGACAATACGCGTGCGTATGGTCGGTCTAGCTATGAACGGTTTTATGAATTTCCATACATATGACAAGCGCGACTGACGTACGCACTGATGGTCGGTCAAGCTCTGCAACCGGCCTTAACTTCATTACCTCTTTATTGTTCAAATCTCTATGTACATAACTGGATTATTTATACTCCTTGTTTTTTTTGCAAAGATTATATTAAAGCCTAGTCATTAAGTATTTTGTATGTTTATTGCTTGGATAAGCATGATTATGCAAAAATGGATGAGCCAAATATCAATTGCTTTAATAGAATTACTATAGTATACAGTATAGTCATCCCAATCTTGTGAAATTATACATAAATAAATATTTCAGGATATTTTTCACACACGGCACGATCAGCCCCCCTAGACAAGTGGGTTTCTATTAGCGTAAAGTTCAATAGAATAGATTATGAATGTATGAGATTGACGTTTGATTACGACGACGACGACAATTGATTACGTCAATCTCATACATTCATAATCTATTCTATTGAACGTTACGCTAATAGAAAGCCACTTGTCTAGGGGGCAGCCCTAGACAAGTGGCTTCTATCTCATACTAAGCTTTTCGCTTGTGTCATGGAACCCAGTTGGCTGATAAACATACATTTATAATTTTAAATACATACTTATATAGATAATTAACACCCAGACACAGAGCAAACATCGATGTTCATCACACAAATATTTGCCCTTGGTGGAAATCGAACCCACGACCTCTGGCTTGGAAGGCAGAGTGATGACATGTCTACAATATTTTTATTAGGTCAATACGAGTAAAATGGAACCTACTTGGTTATGTTTACGAGTATGTAAACCTATTAAAAAGTTAGACATTTTTATTCAAACAATCGACGCAGGTTTTTCTTTTGCGCAGGCGAAGCCGTGGGCGGAAAGCTAGTTTCACACTAAGTTTTTAGTCCAGCGGCTTATTCTTGACAGATCACTTTGAGTCTAGACATTTGAAAAGGTCTAGAAAGTGGCTTAGACCACAAGAGATTTAGTGCTTCAAGAGAAAATGTGTAACTATAGATTTTAGATAAATAGTACACATTTGTTTTCTCTTTATTTATAGGTGATCGAAATATAGAATATAAAGACCAAGCAACTGGGAAAAACAGTTTTTTTAATAGGGAAGATAAATGCTTGAACAGTCAGGTAAATAAGTACTACATATTGTGTTGCTTAATAACTTTCCAACTTCTTTCTTCAAGAATAGACATTCTCAAAACAATACTGTAGTTAACTATAATTAGGTTTATGAGTGTAAAAAATTTATAAACAATTCCATTCATATTATATTCACACTTTCTTTTTATTTAAATAATTTAGAAATTATATAGGCTTTAATGCTCTTAAATAACTTTGGTCTCGTTTATAGGCACGATATTTATTATAAGTTTTGTTTTTAATATGTATCCGCTAACATACCAGTCCGTTTCCGTTATATTTAGAAACAACAACAACAACAACATGTTTGCATGTAACCGTCAGCAAAAATACAGTTGAAGCTACGACTCCTTTAGGCGCGGGTCAAACACAAGCAGAACGGGCGCGGGCGTGCCATAAGCGCAACTCTTCAATATGTTTTGCACCACGTCCTTCTACATTTTGTATGAAAGAACTTTGGAAAGGTTTGTGCCGTCTCGAAGCCTTTCCAAAGTTGCGCCCGCGCTGCTTGTGTTTGACCCGCGCCTTAGAGTCCATTTTTTAGAGTATATTATATACAGGGTGTCCCACTATCGGTATACTAAGGTCAAAGGAGGCTATAGTTTTGCATACGGTGAGTACGTAAAAAATACTTATAAAATTCCAGACGCATTTTTTTTTCAAATAGATGAATTCTTAAAACTCTATGTGTACACCCCAAACAAGCAACCCGCCCAAATTTGCCACCCGCACGTGAGCTATCGTTTAAGATTATGTTTTCATAGACAAAATGCTATTAGCATAGCGTTATATGCCGGCTGCGCGAAGCTAGAGAAGAAAACATGAATTTTAAGGAAATATTTAGCAAAAAAATTTTGGCGTAATTTTGTTGTTTAAGTATTTTTACGTGATCAGTGTGTGTAAAGCTACATGTCCCTTCGTGCTTAATATACCGATAGTGGGACACCCATTGAGATAATATTAATAGGAGACGACACCGCCTACATCACTTATGTTCCACTCAACATACGTCATGTGACGTATGTTGAGCGGTATTTTTTAATGGTTTTAAAGTGAAACGCATCAAACATGCCTTCGTGTGTGTTACGATATTGCACAAATAATAAAAATAATACGGAAAAGTGCAAAGGAATAACTTTCATCGTTAAGTACCTAACTGAATAATAATTTTTAAAACTTAGTTAGAGCAAAAAAATGGCGCACAGATTTTGTTCGTGGTGTCTCCTCCATACGTAGTAATATTATCTCAATGGGGACACCCTGTATATTACAGTATACTCTAGGATTTTGATACACTTTAAACGGACAGATTTAATTAAAACTTTGTACACATATCAAGGATCGGTTACAATACAATAATCTATACTAATCTATACTAATATTATAAAGCTGAAGAGTTTGTTTGTTTGAACGCGCTAATCTCGGGAACTACTGGTCCGATTTGAAAAATTCTTTCGGTGTTAGATAGCCCATTTATCGAGGAAGGCTAAAGGCTATATTATATCATCACGCTAAGACCAACAGGAGCGGAGCAATGCGGGTGAAACCGCGGGGAACAGCTAGTTTCTTGCGATAAAACGTGTTTTATAGTTTTTTTTAACTAATAGCTTTATAAAATTTATAGATCAGAATACCACATGAGCTAAGCAATACTGGATTTTGCCAGCGAGTGAAACCACAGCTTGTACTAAAAAACTAACTTTGCCCACGACTTCGTTCGAAAGTCACAAACAGAATGAAAGTTATGGGTTTTAATATCACAAAAATAACTAAATAGGTAATATTATAAGCACTTG
The DNA here is from genome assembly GCF_061535455.1 of Colias philodice. Taxonomy (NCBI): domain Eukaryota; kingdom Metazoa; phylum Arthropoda; class Insecta; order Lepidoptera; family Pieridae; genus Colias; species Colias philodice. The sequence continues at coordinate 4,755,734 of NC_143115.1, forward strand.
AGAAAATACAATTATTATAAAACATCTTATATTAGAATTTAGATACTTATTAGTTATTACACATATTGATAAATTAGTATTGTATTATGTCTATTTCAAGTAAATATGAATATAAATTTAACTAGCTGTCCGCCCCGGCTTCGCCCGTTGTACCTACATGTTTATACTATCCTATCTCTCAAGTTGGATCGAACTGCACATGGTGTGCGAATTTTATTATAATCGGTTAAGTGGTAGTCCATTGAGGACAAACGTTGTGACACGAGATTTATATATATTAAGATTTTAACATTAATGACAATAGTTTATTTGTGTGTTTAATTATAAAAAGTCGAACTGAAAACCTACTTTTTTGATGTCGGTTGAATCCAGTTTGGTACAGTCCTAGTCATACGGAAGCTATGCGGGGGTACATTTGGACGATTTATTTTCATCTTTAAAAAATCCTTTAGCCTCCGCGACACAAATATGTAGGGTTATAAAAGTGAAACAAAATGAATGACGAAACTCTGCAACAATAACATACTTACCTTTTATGTAATGGTGGGTCGTCAACCTTTACATGTGAATTTTTATTGTTTTTAGGGTTCCGTAGTCAAAGCGTAAAACGGGATCCTATTACCATAATACCGAGACTTCGTTGTCCTTCTGTAGGCTATATGCCCCAGCCACACGACTCGACGAGTGGTATGGGAAGTGACGAGGGAAGTAGGCAGGGACGTAGTGTGGCCACGTTACTCGTCATGCCACTCGTCGTGCTCATCGTCCTGCTCACTGCTGTCGGCTTTTGCGCGCGAGTCAAAGGACCGGCAATACGAGTGCGAATTAGGGATGGGCGTCATGGAATCAACGGACTAGTTAAATTAACCGTCTATATGTACACTCAACGATTCGACTAGTCCATCGCTCACCAATGCACTAGTTGAATTCAACGGCTAAACAGTCTTATTGATAAGAATAAATTCTTTTCTTTGAAGTTTTTTAAAAAAAATATTTTTGGTTTACAAGACCAATGTTTTGAATTTAAACTATAAAAACAAACGATAATAAGTTTTTTAGTAATACTTTTTTTAGGGAGTATAATTTTTGTAAGAAAGCATAAATATTTATTAATTGTTTTATTGAGATTAGAATTTATTGTTTTAAGAATTTATTTAATAATAGTTATTTATTTTACACATGGACTAGTCGAAGATTTTAACTAGTTGAATGACTAGTTGATGAACGACATTTAACTATCTAGTCTCGTTGATGAAAAATACGTCGACGACCCATCCCTAGTGAAGAGCGTCGCGATTAATCGCGCGAGTAGAGCAGTGTGTGGCCAGACGGCAATATCGAGGCGAGCGGCAGCGCGATGAGCAGGACGAGGAGCAGCACGAGTAGCAGGACGAGTAGCATAGTGTGGCTGGGGTATAAAAGACCGTGACAGTCGAGAATTAATAAATTGGAGAGAAGAAATATTTCGTTCAAAACTTACCGGCATTGAAAAGTTTAAAGTTTATTGAAAAAGTTTTAAAATAATACCTACAGTTAAAATTTGGGGAAATTAAAGCCTGTGTTACTTCAAAACTGTGATTATTCACATTTCACTGTGACATTAAGTACTATGTAATAAATTAATTAAACGGCGCTGTTTAATAAAACGTCTTACATTTGTTTTTAACGAGTAACGACCAAATGTAAAATACTTTCACCAGCACATATTATTTCACCATAATATTTTTTTACAAATATGGTGAAATATTATGTAGTTTGTGTAATGTTTTTATAAACATTAATGCACAGAATATAGATCACATTTAATTAATCCTTCCTATCCTATCCTAACCTACTAATAGGTATTATTTGTATACGTAGTATATTATTATTAGTCTGTGGTATTATAAATGCGAAAGTTTGTGAGGATGTGTATGACGTATGTGTGTGTTTGTTACTCTTTCACGCAAATACTACTGAACCGATTACAGTGAAATTTAGCACACATAGAAGGTAGCTTGGATTAACACATAGGATAGGTTTTATCCCGGAAATCCCACGGAAACGGGAGATATGCGGGTTTTTCTTGAAAAAGGCGGGCGAAGCCGCGGGCGGAAAGCTAGTATTATATAATATACAGTATCATAAAAAATATACATACCTAGTTTCTATTTAGTCTATTTCTTTATCGATTCCTCAGAGGCGAAAGAGTTTCTTTTTTTAAAACTTGTTTGTGAAAATTACTAAAAACGCGAATATTTAAAATTAATATTTAAGTAACATCTATAATATTTTATTGCAATTTTAATTATAGATAAGTTAAAGTAATAAACAAATTACGCACGCTAGTAATACTAGAAACGGCTTTCGTAATAAAATAGCCGTGAAAACCTCAGCTTGCGGTAGGCCGTAGGCGCGTGAGATTATAAAATATGAAAATGCGCGGTAAATTTCCACAGCTGACAGCCGAGCCACAGGTAATATTACCGCGTGAATCGTGATGGGTTAGTGACCTCGCCGCTTGCAGTGTGTGTTCGATATTTGAATTATGATTTTAACGGCCAGGATTATTAAAAAAGTTTTAGGGAAGGTTTTATATAAATAAAAATATTGACGTCGAAATAATTATTACGTATTTTGCGTAAGTAGGTACTTACTGTATGTTTGCTCTTTGTACACAATTTTTTAGAGGAAAAACCGTATTGTATGTTTGCTCTGTGTACACAATTTATTAAAGAAAATACCTGGGGTATTTTTTTACGGATTAATATTGGCAATTTTTATTATAAATATTATTTTTATATTTAATTTAATTCAAGAATAACTGACCTTAAAATATATAATATTTTTAACATCCCACGTGTTTAAAAAATAATACAGTTGTTTTTAATGAATGATTCATTATTTAAATCGTTAAGTGTCGACGACGCGTTTAAAAACAAAAATAATAACTAGATTTCTGAATATCTAATTTTAATACTGGTCTTGATTACTGTAATATTAGTTTGCATTGTTTTAGAGATCCGTAAATGACTTAAACGTGATACGGAAGTCGCAATAATAACGGTTCCGTACACTCACCGGTCACTGATTCTAGGTTAAGCAACGTTAGAGCCCTGTCAGAACATGGATGGGTGTCCAGGTGGCTTAATTCTTAACGTTTTTGAAGTGAAACTTCTTTATCGGGGTTGGAAAAAAAATGTAGTGTAACATTTTTTCGTTACGCGTGACATTTTTCCGTTACGCGTGACATTTTTGCGTTACGCGCCATCTTGTTTTTATCCCTACCACGCGTGATTGACGTATTTCTGTAAAGTTGCTTAAATAGTAATTTTTTTTTACTTAAATAAGGTCATAAAGAAGTTTCACTTCTTACGTGTGTAGGTACACTGTACACTGTACACTAGTACACGCACACATTTTTATTTATTTATTTATATAAATTTATAAATATAAATTTATAAATAAAAAAAAAATAATATACACTCACCGGCACGGAATCTTGGCCACTTACAAATTTGCCGATAAAAAAAGTTTGAAGTGTTTTTCACGATTTTTTTGTATGCAGATATGTTAACATATTACTTGTTTAATTTTATGGTAAGAAATCATTAAGTTTGAGAATAATCTTTTACCACTTTTTAAGAGTTACTCGAAATTTGTGATTTGTGCGGTTAAGCCGAAGTTACGAATTGTTCGTTTTAAACTTTTTTCGATATCGTTTATGACGTTTTAAGATATTGTTATTGTTGTACTGTAGTCAATGATCATAAAAAACAATAAAAAATGCCGTTAACATCTGAACAACCTGCTCAGGCCATCACAATGTTAGACCAATGACTGCCGCAACGTAAAGTACCTAATGTTCAGTACGTACCACGTTCAGCGGTGCACTATGCATGGAGAAGATACCAGGAGACTGGTAGCTACATGTGCAGACCAGGAAATGAAGGCGTGAGGTGCACATCAGCTCGAGAAGACCCGTTTATTGTTCAAGAGATACTCAGAAATGGCTTTCTGACAGATTTTGAGATACGCCACCGGCTCTAAAACACCAGGATAATAAATGTGAGTGAGCAATCGGTGAGAAGACTAATGAAGGAAGTTAATTTGATGGTTTGCAGACCAGCACGCCGTCCAGGACTCCTCAGACATCACAGAGAAGCACGTCTTCGTTTTGCACGAGAACATGAAAACTGGACCCACAGCCAGTGCGCTCGTGAGGTGTTCACAGATGACTGCTAAGTCACTTTACGAGCTTTTGATAGCCAAGAGTCAGTTTAGAGGAGACGAGAAGAGAGGTTTTCACCCATCACCACACTCAAACTGCGATTTTTCATGGAGGGTCAATAATGGTATGGGGAGGTATAAGTTCCGATGCTCGCACGGAGTTAGTTATCGTAGATAATGCCTTAAATTTGATCAAGTACATTGAGGAAATTCTCCAGGAACGTGTTCAGCCCTATTACAGGTTTATCAGTGAAGAAAATTTGCTACTAATACACTATAACGTGTCTTACGATGCGTATAAGAGTATCTTCAAGAGGTTATTATTGAAAAATTGGAGTGGCCAGCTCGTAGCCTGGATCTTAATCCAATAGAACACATCTGGGACATGCTTAAAAGAAACATAAAGTTCGATTTCAACCCAGCACCAATGTTAGATGAGCTTAGAAATACAGCTGGGGCCGTTTGGTACACTATAGCTCAAGTGGACATCAAAAATGTCTTCTAGAGTATGCCAGACTGGATGCAAACAGTGTTTAAGGAAAGAGAAGGAAACACCCTATATTAAAAGGTTCAATTTTTTTTATGGAAACGTTCTTTCTAATTTTTGTGCATTTTTTAAGAAATCATTTAAATTTCACAGGAAAAGCGTAAATTCTTGTTTAATTCATATCTACGCGGCAGTACTTCTTATAAACTTCCAATGATTACTAAAAGTTAGTAAAAACATTAAAGTAACTAGTTTTGGTTAAATTTTTATTGAATTTTGTAGTAGAAAAGAAATAGTGTTATTTTACCCAAAAATTTGCAGTGGCCAAGATTCCGTGCCGGTGAGTGTATATATATAATAAAAATTTATATTTATTTATTTTAAGATTATACTTCCATATTTTGTTATTAAAGTCCTAATAATCTAAACGGTAATATAGTTCGAGTCGGACTCGTGCACCAAGGGCTAACCTATTTTTTATTATTTTGTAAGTAACTATAAAATATATATTTTTAGTAATTTTAAAAATAGGTTTCTGGAGAACATGTAAGTTTCAAATTAATAACAAACTAAGCAAAATATGCCATCAACGTCACAACAAAACAAAATGACATTTTTTATGGATGCCCGGGTGTCGTAAAAAAGTAATTACCCTTGATGAGATGCAAGATTAAGAAAAAAACGAAGTATTAACTCAAGAAGCTTATATCTAATACACTGGAGATTTCAGTATGAACATTAACTTGTAACAAGAAAATATGACCTTGAATGACGCCTGTATGTTTTTTTATCCCTTTCACACCTAACTAACTACCTAGGTGTGAAAGGGATAAAAAAACATACAGGCGTCATTCAACGTCATATTTTCTTGTTACAAGTTAATGTTCATACTGAAATCTCCAGTGTATTAGATATAAGCTTCTTGTATTAACTCATTAGCATGCTGAATATATTCATGTTTCAGAAAATCACCTCTCACTATACTTTTTATGAAGTAGAACAAAATATGTTGTAAATAAGTAGGTATTGAAATCGTATGAATTAGGAATAACCCATTGACCACCGAGCGGCCCGATCGGGCCGAGACACAATAGATTTTTTATTGTGTCTGTGATCCGAGGACTGACGGAATAAGGCTTTTAATCCTAGGAATTAGAATTTTAATCCTAGGAATTAGAATAAAGCTTGGTTGAGTTTAAATTTTTAACGCTTACATAATGTCATTTGAATTTATCGTGTTGCCAGATAAATCGAAGTAATCTAATTTTGGGGAAATTGAAAAATCTACGTTTTTTGAATGCTAAAGGTGAATGGTACTAATGGTAATGGTGGAATAAAATGGTAATGTATTGTCTAATTGATCACTAGCAGCTCGCCCCAGTTCCGCCTCAATACATATTAGAAAAAGATTATGTTGTTAAAAAAAACAAAAAACTCGTTTTAAAAAGATAAGGACATGAAATGATAGTGTCGTGATGAAGTTTGAATTAAATCTGTCATTTTAAAGTGAGTCATAATTGAGTCTAAAGGAGTCAATTACATACAAACGTATAATGTACCTTTCTAATGGTGAAATAATCCTTCTATAGAAATTCAGAGATTTGCAAACCGCAAAATAATTATCCATGACAAACAGCATTAAATGACTGCCACTGTGTGATTATACAGTGATTATGAATAATTTTATTAGACACTATTGTGTATGTAATTACCACCCAAATGACTTGCAATGTGTGACGCAAATCACATGTACACTACCTTGAGAAAATATACAAATTAATAATTTTTCATGTTATTTGGTTAATGGTATTAGCTCGCCTTGTCGCCTTGTCGTATTGTCCTGTTTCAAAAAAATTCAAAATTGTTTGTTTAGAACAATAAAAACACACATTACAAATAAATCATGAACGATGTCACCCATAAAATGTTTATTTTGTTTGTTTCGAGAAAAACTTAAAATTCTGAATGGTTACTGTTTTAACAGGGGTGTTACCGTGATGCATGCTTTAAGAAAGAAAGCAAAAACATTTGTTTTAAGTACTCAACATATTATCATGGTACGGGGGTTGTTCTGTGAACATTGATCATTTCGATCTTTTAGCAGAACTCAATAGGTAAATCTTAGTCCTCTGCCTTAGCCATTTGTTAGGATCTATAAATCCTATGTTTTATTTCCAAAATCAACATTTTCTATTATATTCGAACGGTACCTATAGGTCCAAAGAATACATAAGTTCGGTAAATCTTGGGATATACTGGTAAAACCTGAGTTTTACAAATAAACGTAACATATATAAATAAATGTAACAGTAGAGATTTATAAACCGCGAACGGGTCTTTTTATATCCATAATCTGTCGGTAATAATATGTTTTACAGTTTACTATCTATACTAATATTATAAAGAGGGGTTTGTATGTTTGTATGTATGGTTTTCACGCATAAACTACTGGAACGATTTTGATGAAATTTGGCACAGACAATCTTTAGACCCTGAAAAAGAACATAGGCTACCTTTTATTGCGAAATATGTAGGTACTAGGTACTACGGGCGAAGCCGGGGCGGACCGCTTCTTATAGATAAATATAAATCTGTTTAGATTATAAACATTGATTGAAATAAATTAACTAATCCAGTTTTATTCGACCACTTCGTCAAGTTTTAAGCATATTTTACAGCTCTAATGGGTTTAGATTATCTTGTAACATTGAAATTATGCCTAAAATGTCTATTTTTGTCGTTGATAATAAGCTAAACGAATTCATATTAGTTTCACGCTTGTAAATAATGCTGAGTTAAAAGATGAAGTTTTATTTAAGAATTTGTGCCAAGTTAAATAAACAAATTGGAAACTTTAATTCCAATACGGTCTAATATATCGTGCGATTTCATTGTTCGCTCAAAAGTTTAAATTGCTTTAGATTAGTTTTAATTATTGGCTCGCTCAATTCATTTTAATAAAATGAATGTGCCACCCAGATACAATATTAATTAATTCAAGTGCTAGACGAGCTATTGTCTATCGATTCGAAGAATTAATGAACCGAGGCTCAGTGTCTGTCACATTTACGCCCATCATAATTAATAGCCCATTAAATAGGATAATAGCGTTTGAACATAATTGACTACTCGTCAAAATGTCATGTGAGGTTACGAGTTACGAAAAGACACCACAATCTAAGAATACATGGTAATACCATAGTATAAAGAGAACAAGTAAGTTATCTTCGAACAAAGGTACATCGCACAGTTTGTAAGTTCATACGCAAGTTTAACGCACGCACACAACGCCCGCGCCGCGGCCGCTCGATTCCTTCTCATGGACCGTTCTCGCTAGGGGCGCGCCATTGCTGTGAACGGCGATGTTTGTTTCTTAAATTATTTAAAATATCAACGGGACAAGTGACAACCCTGCGCCTTGCAAGTTTAGGTACCGTGCGCTAAACGGCCGTAGAGGGCCTACTTGTTCTCTTTATACTATGGTAATACGTAAACGTTGGCAAATACGAATTCCCATTAAACAAAGTTATACCATAATGGTTTGTGTAAACAATGGGTTGACGCAAAAGTAACGAGTACTGTAAATAATCATGCTATTTTCCTCGTTGTAGCGTGCTGTGCTTTAGAGTTAAATTGTCTTTTTTGTTAAATCCTTCACCTTTGTTTATCGCATATATACTCTATAGTCTATTCAATGAAAATTATTTTCGTGACTTTTGTGAACACAGATTTGGACCTACATCTTTTTCCTCACTTTTAGTTGCAAAATTTTACCCAGCTATTTAGATTTTTAATATCATTGCAGTAAATAGAAATTTATTCAGTACATAAAACAGTATTAAATCCAGTTTGCGAAAGTGATTGTGCTATAGAGCCCTGTCATTTTTCCACCATGGAAATAATACTGCTTTAAGTTATCATAGGAATGTCTTATACACGCCTTCCATTACCTTAATAATTTATTGAAAATTTGCTTTTATTTATGCAATATGTATACTTTAACTACTTAACTGGTTAAATTACCGCACATCGATATACATAATTATATAATATGCGGGTAATTTGAAAGAAATATTTTGATGATAAATGCTAAGTCATCTTATTCTATGACTAAGTGCCGCAGAATTTAAAGTAACAGTACAAAGTGATTAAGATACTTAATTACTCATAGGTTAAATATAAATAGACATTAGAAAAATTAGTTTTTATTTTCAATTTTTATGTTTTCCAATATTTACACTAACACTAATTTTTTATTATATTTTATTGTTTTTCTACATAAATAAGAATGAAATTGCGCGAAGGAATTGATTTTCATTTAGATTATAATCTCGAAAATATTTCTTAGAATATTGGAATTAACCACTCCTTTATTATGTTACAATTATTATTTTTTATATTTAAATAAAGGCAACAACAAATTCATTTGTACTACTTTCATCCAGAAATTGTTATCCTATCCTATCACACATATAACTGAAATTCTTACTTCACACAAATATAATATAATGTGCTGTATTTAAATATATTTTTTAACTCCTACCGGCCTATTCGTTTTAAACCACTGGATCGTTATAAATAAAAAGAATGATCTCAGATGGCTGTGTTTTTTCAAGTTCTCACTGCTAATTTCGTAATAACATGACACAAAAAAATCTTACGTAGTATTTTTATCCGATAAACAATGCAATGTTTTTATATTACTCTCAGAGATATTACTAATGTTTTTTTATTATTAGCTTTTACAAACGAAAATCGACTACTATAACATTTGTATTTGTAAAGAGCAGAAAGTTTAGAGAATGAATGTGATCAAATTTTGTTTTGTAAACTGGCAACCCGTTTAAGGCAAAAGTGTCAAACTTCGACTTCGAGTTTGAAACTTTGTTCAGAATTTTGTTATGCTGCCCTGTGGCGGGGTTTGAATTATTTTTAAAAATATTGAATACTATAAAATATTTGTTTCATTTCAGTGTATGTGAAAAACAACCATCAAAATGACGGAAGAATCACAAGTTCGCGCGTTTTACGCCGGTAAAAACTTTTTTATAACCGGGGGCACAGGCTTCGTTGGATTATGCCTGATAGAAAAAATATTGAGATGCATACCGGAATCGGGAAAATTATATTTATTAATGCGACCGAAGAAAGGAAAAGACATTTCGGAGAGGCTAAACGAATTCCCTGGTCATTCGGTGAGTACAAATTTAACTTAAATAAAATTTAAACAATTAAGTTTGAAAATGGAAAACTTTACTGAATACATTATGTGTTATTTTTTAATTACACTTTAACACGAGCATAATTTGCTTGCACATATTGTTAAAAATAAACATTTCCTAATTAAGCTTTAAAGTTTTTATAGAATACAATTAAAATATTTTTTTACTGCAGTAAATTAAAACATTTTTTTCCCACACCAAATTAAACCATTTCTTCATTAACACAAATTTTTATTTTTAAAAGAATTTAGTTTGAATATTTTAACCATTGAAATATTATTAAAACTAGTTCCTACTAGGAACAGAAGTAAATGTGTTATGTTGCTATTTTTAAGTCAATTTTTTTGTTCATAAGTGAAGTCTGATCAATTTTTAGGGATTTAGGTGATCAGCCTTCTGTTTTTTTCTTCGTCTCCACCGGGAATCGAACCCATGACCTCTCGGTTCTACACTCACACGTTAACCACTGTACCATGAGGCGGTTGGTATTTTTTGTTACTTACTATTTGGTTGGTGTTATAATTACTAGCTTTTCACCTGCAGCATCTCCCCCATAGTCAAAGGAAAACCTGGATAGATCCCATTCTTGTGTGATTTTCGCGATAAAAACTATCCTATCTGTTAATTTAAGTTAGGTACTCTATGTGTGAGCCAAATTTCATGAAAATAGGTTCAGCAGTTTTTGCGATTAGGAATAACAAACAAACACACAAACTCTCCCATTTATAACATTAGTAGGATTACTATGGATTATATTTTATTAAAGGATCCTTGGTTAATAAAGTTGGGAGAAGTGACTAGTATCTAAAATTATTATACTTAGAACTGCTGAAGAGTTTGTTTGTTTGAACACGCTAATCTCAGGAACTACTGGTCTGATTTGAAAAACTATTTCAGTGTAAGATAGCCCATTTATCGAGGATGGCTATAGGCTATATAATATCATCACGCTAAGACCAACAGGAGCGGAGCAATGCGTGTAAAACCGCGGAGCACAGCTAGTCCTACTAATATTATAAATGCGAAAGTTTGTGAGGATGTGTGTGTGTGTGTGTGTTTGTTACTCTTTCACGCAAATACTACTGAACCGATTACAATGAAATTTAGCACACATATAGAGGGTAACTTGGATTAACACATAGGATAGGTTTCATCCTGCAAATCCCACGGGAACGGGAACTATGCAGCGGGTTTTTCTTTAAAAAGCGGGCGAAGCCGCGGGCGGAAAGCTAGTATAAAAACAAATTAATCACTTTGAAAATATATTCTTCATTATATATTCTACAAATGTACTCAAGTCAAGTAAAAGATAAATCGTTAGGACACTGTAATTCTATATACCGAGGTAATGGCTGTAACAACCTTGTTAATTATTACCGCAACTTGTAAACATGTAGGTACTTATTGTATTTACGCGAATATACTAGTTTTTCATGTGGTTTTGCTTGTCATATTATTATTTTGCACATGTTTAGTTTTGGAAACAAAAAAAAGAGATTCGAGTTATTTGTAATATAGTAAATAATAATAATAACAAAAAGACTGTGTGTGCCGAGCACACGTGTCAGAAGTGAAACTTCTTTGGCAAGATTCGAATTTACCAAAATCGTCGTAACTCCATGACGTGACGGAATTGTCATGACGCGACCTTGAAATTTTACGCTCTAAAGAAGTTCCTCTTAAAAAAAGACACATAAGTAGTTAAATACAACATTTTACTTTTTGAACAAGTGAATGCTCTTTGTTCATTATTTTTAAAATCATAAATAATAAATACATTATATACTTTATAATGAAGTAAGTTTTATTAATCAGAGCTTAATTGATCTATACTATATAATAATATTATAAAGAGGAAAGGTTTGTAATCTATATATATAAAACTCAAAGGTGACTGATATAGTGATCTATCAACGCACAGCCCAAACCACTGGACGTATCGGGCTGAAATTTGGCATGTAGGTAGACGTAGGCATCCGCTAAGAAAGGATTTCCCGAAATTCTTGCGGGAACGGGGAAAAACGGGGATGCACGTACAAAGTCGTGGGCGGAAGCTATATGTATGTATGGTTTTCACGCATAATTACTACTGGACCGATTTCAAAAATTATTTCACCATTAGAAAGCTGCATCTTCAATGAACAATACCTGTAGGCTAGGTTTTATCCCGAATATGCCACGGGAACGGGAACTATGCGAGTTTTTCTTTGAAAACGCGGGCGAGGCCGCAGGCGGAAAGCTAGTGTATTATAATCATCATTTATTAAGTATCACTATTTAGTATTTTATAAACTTTTTATCTGATTTCAAAGGATTAAAGATTTTGTAAGGAATAGCTTATAATTAAGAAAAATTAATGATTTTATTTCTTATGGTAATGAATCTTAATTCTTGTATTTCTTTATAATTTTAATGCAATAAATACCTATATTATTTCCAAATAATTGCATGTCATGTAGCTTTATAATACATGCGTTTATAATGTTTAAAACTATCCTATAAATTTTGATGAGGTTTTTTGAATAGATAGGTCCTTGAGGAAGGATTTAGTTTATAATTTATATTGTTTTGTACAAAGCGGGCGATGCCGCGCGCGGAAAGCTGGTTAGAAATAAAAAAACAATGTTTATTTAACACAACAAACAAATAAAAAATAAAATACATATTTGTATATTATTTGTACATTTAAAGTAAAACAGAGAAGCACAATATGTAATTAGGAAAAAATGGTAAAAAATTAAAAATAATAATTAAGTATTCAATTAAGAATTTTTAAAAGTTTCTAAAATTATAATTAATCCGTGTTAATTACGCGGCGTTGATTTTTCCTATTTTTTATATTATTTTAAATTTTAATACAATATATTTTTTTTTAATTTCAGGTATTCGAAAAACTACTGCAAACAGAATCAAAAGACATATTTTCCAAACTAATACCAATATCAGGGGACGTAGGTTCCGAAGACCTAGGGCTTCGCCCCGAAGACAGGCAATTACTTATAGAAAATGTCAATGTGGTTATACATTCCGCCGCTACATTGGATTTTGAAGAGAATTTAAAACCAACGGTGAAAATTAATGTTTTGGGAACGAGAAGGGTCATGCAATTGTGTCAAGAAATGAAGGATTTGAAGGTAACATTTGTTTAGGAAAAGCAATAATAATTATTAACATTAACAATACAAAAAAAAAATACGAATACAAACATCTTTTTTGTTACTAAAACATACATTCTTTATTGTTACAACAACATACAGACACATACACATATTATAAAACCAAAAAGGATTCAACTCATAAATGACTAAAGATCTATTTTAATAAAATTTGCTAACTCGTCTACAATTAATGCTTTTTTAAAAGAGCATAAATAATTTTACCTTAAATTTTCATTCACGTTTGTGACATTTGATATCATTTTATTTGTTTTTATTTATCTACATTTGATTTGATACTGTCAAACATACAAACATTTTGTTGAAATTCGAAAAATTTGCCTTGCCCTCATTTGATTTGATTTGTCATAAATTGATTTGAATTAGCATACTTTGATTTGATTCATTTGCCATAAATTGATTTGAATTAGCATACTTTGATTTGATTCATTTGCCATAACTTAATTTGGTTTGATAAAAGTTGATTTGATTTGCCATAGCTTAATTTGATTTAATTTGCTATAACTTGATTTGATTTCCAGGCGATGGTACATGTATCATCAGCATACGTGAACTCATATCTACTAGAAGCAGAAGAAAAAGTATACGAGACGCCGGGGGACGTTGATAGTGTTATAAATTTGGTTAATCGTCTCTCGGACAAGGCGTTAGACGATATGGAGAAAACGTGAGTTTATTTTATTTATTTACTAAAACCTAATAAATTATAATAACTTAAACCTTTTGAATCACTCTATCTATTGAAAAAAACCGCATCAAAATCCGTTGCGTAGTTTTAAATATTTAAGCATACATGAAAGCTAATGCATTTTATATGCTCACTTCAAAAATTGCTGTTTCATCTATACTAATATTATAAAGCTGAAGAGTTTGTTTGTTTGTTTGAACGCGCTAATCTCGGGAACTACTGGTCCGATTTGAAAAATTCTTGAGGTGTTAGATAGTCCATTTATCGAGAAAGGCATATTTAGGCTATGCAGGGTGTAATCGTTAAGTGTGCACAGGCGATTATTCCGTAACTATTGCAGATATCAATAAACTTAAAACTGATATCGAAAGTACTTAACCTAATGAGTAAAATGGCCATACCTCGTTTTGGAATACCATTGTATTTCACGTCGAGTTCTGTTTACAGTTTCTGAATGAATTTTTATTAAAATTTGCGAAGTAATTTAAGCACAAATTCAAAAAAAAAATAACCAAAATTTTTTATATTATATGTTTAGGATAGTCATATCTCATACTAAATGTATGGGAGTGTTTGTTATAAATTTTTGGATATTTCCCGTTTTATTTTTAATAATTTATTATGGCCATTTTACTCATTAGGTTAAGTACTTTCTATATCAGTTTAAAGTTTTTTGATATCTGCAATAGTAACGGGATAATCGCCTGTGCACACTTAACGATTACACCCTGTATATCATCACTCTAATACCAACAGGAGCGGAGCAACGCGGGTAAAACCGCGGGGCGCAGCTAGTAAATTATAACTTTAAATAGTTTTTCTTTTTTTAACCTAAGTCTATTTATTCCATATACAATTTATATTTTGTTTACTTGTGTGTGAAATAAAGTAGTTATATATTATTTTTATTTTATTTTTCAGAATACTCCGAGGCCATCCGAATACCTATACATTTACAAAACATCTTGCCGAGCACGAAGTTAAAAAATGTTCCAATATGTTCCCCTGCACTATAGTTAGACCTTCTATGAGTAAGTTTTTTATATGAATTACTAGCTTACCGCCCGCGGCTTCGCCCGATTTGTCTAAAACCTTATAAATTATATATGTACTAAAACCTTCCTCTTGAATCACTCGTTCTATTTAAAAAACCCGCATCAAAATCCGTTGCATAGTTTTAAAGATTTAGGCATACATAAGGACAGAGAAAGCGACTTTGTTTTATACTATGTAGTGATTTAAAAAACTAGTGGTCCGCCCCGGCTTCGTCCATGGTACATATTTTCGTTTTCTCTACATAAGAACCATCCTCGTACTTCAAGGAATATAGTAAAAAAAGAATTATCGAAATCGGTTCAGCCGTTCTCGAGTTATGCGCTTACCAACACATTTTGCGATTCATTTTTATATATAAGATTTAAAAAACTAGCGGTCCACCCCGGCTTCGCCCGTGGTACATATTTACGTTTTCTCTACATAAGAACCATCCTCGTACTTCAAGGAATATAAAAAAAATATCGAAATCGGTCCACCCGTTTATGCGTGATGCCGTGACCAAGGAAAACGGGTTTCATTTTTACATAAATAGACTAATAATTAAAAATTTCTCATTTACAAAGCATTTGAATGCTATTAAATTGAAGAAAAGAGCGTGTGTGCTGAGCACACGTGTCAGAAGTGAAACTTCTTTGGCAAGAATCAAAAATACCAAAATTGTCGCCTTACTCCATGACGCGACGGTATTGTCATGACGTGGCCTTGAAATTTTACTCTCAACGCGCCTAAAGAAGTTTCACTTCAACAATAATAATAATTTCTTATAAGTATATGTATAGACATCGATTTTGCATATTTTTTTAAAAGTAAAAGTTGTATTTAGACCAATTTTGGTCTTGAAAACAAATAATTTATATAAATATTTCTTTATTTATATATTATATTTATTTTTTCAGTTGTAGCAGCTTGGAAAGAACCAATGATTGGATGGACTTGTTCCAAAGTTGGACCTCAAGGGTTTTTGATGGGTGCTGCTAAAGGTAAGAAATAACCTTTATATCAAATCAAATTGATTGATTGATTGTCAAATCAAATTAAATTGATTGATTGTTAAATCAAATCAAATTAATTGATTTGAGATTAGCTGGAACTTGCTGACAGACAGACAAAAATTGTAAAAAATTGCTATTTTGGTATAATATATACGTATTACTAGAGGTCCGCCCCGGCTTCGCCCGTGGTACATATTTCGCAATATAAGGTAGCCTATGTCCTTTCTCGGGTATCAAAATATCTCCATACCAAATTTCATGCAAATTGGTTCAGTAGTTTAGGCGTGATTGAGTAACAGACAGACAGAGTTACTTTCGCATTTATAATATTAGTATGGATTTTTATATGCATTTAGTAAAAAGTGGTTATATTATAATATAACAAACAGTCTCAAACAGACATTTCAATTTTATTATTGGTATAGATTATTTAATCTTTTGACCACATTGTAAGCTCGATTAAATTAAAAAAAAAATGTTGTGTGGTTTTATGAAACCACGGTAAAAGTGAAACTGTTCGAACGGTTCCGAACACTGCTTTGTGTAGCGCATGTCGCGTGTCGGTCGGCTGCCGAATAGGTATACCTACTGCTTTGTGTAGCGCATGTCGCGTGTCGGTCGGCTGCCGAGTAGGTATACCTACTGCTTTGTGTAGCGCATGTCGCGTGTCGGTCGGCTGCCGAGTAGGTATACCTACTGCTTTGTGTAGCGCATGTCGCGTGTCGGTCGGCTGCCGAGTAGGTATACCTACTGCTTTGTGTAGCGCATGTCGCGTGTCGGTCGGCTGCCGAGTAGGTATACCTACTGCTTTGTGTAGCGCATGTCGCGTGTCGGTCGGCTGCCGAGTAGGTATACCTACAGTAGCGATACACGCGACATGCGCTACACAGACCAAAAAGTTTGAGACGATGTAATAAAAGTTTCACTTTAATAAATCATAATATGAAAAATCCGTTATGTTTCGAATCTGTGAAAGTGAAACTTTTCTAAGCGCGTTGAGAGTAAAATGTCATGGCAATACCGTCACGTCATGGAATAAGGCGACGATTTTGGTGTTCTTGCCAAAGAAGTTTCACTTCTGACACGTGTGTTCGGCACACACGTTCTTTTTTACTTATCTTTAAATCTTGCGAAAGAATTTATATTGCACGTCTCATAAGCGAAGCGTTGAGGTGGGTACTACTGTCACTTCGCGCAAAACATCTGATTTTTCAAACTTAAAATGTCTTTATGTATCATACATTGCACTTGTAAGATAATACATACACACACATATTAAGAAAAAACACTATTTTTAACATTCATGATATTTTTGATGTCATTTTTGTTATTTAAACTAGTTAAAAAACAGTTTAAAAAAGTTCTGTCTTGGACGTCCGTGTGTCTGTATGTGCGGAGGATTTTCTTGTTAACACGATAGCGACCGAAATACTTTACTAATCGAGTCTTTTTTTTTCTCTTACGCTTGAGTATGCTCAGGAATAGAACCCTTTCATTTTTCAGGGTCTGATTCGATGCGGTTTAATTGTTATTAAATAAACAAAAACAATAATTAATAAATAATTATTAAAAAAAATATTATGAGGCGTGCACTTTTGGATTTTCCAAACTATTTTTGGTTTTATGGCATTCTTTCTATTCTTAATAAATTTATATTTATCTTGCGAAAGAAGTTTCACTTCTGACACACATGTTTATATATCTATCTTTTACAGGTGTGGTCCGTAGATTGCCACTTGCTAAGGAAAATATAGCGGATTATATTCCCGTGGATGTTGTTGTTAATCAGCTTTTAGTGGCCGGTTGGCATGCTGCTAAACAGAAGTAAGTTTTATTTATTTATACTAATACTAGCGGTCCGCCCCGGCTTTGCCCGTGGTACATATTTCGCAATAAAAAGTAGCCTATGTCCTTTCTCGGGCATCAAAATATCTCCATACCAAATTTCATGAAAATTGGTTCAGTAGTTTAGGCGTGATTGAGTAACAGACAGACAGACAGAGTTACTTTCGCATTTATAATATTAGTATGGATTATAATTAATACAATGCTATTTATGTGTGTGTTGGAATAAATGGTTTATTTCTTTCTTTCTAATTGTAATTAATCTGGACTTATGCATTAATTCGCCTATCTATCCATACTAATATTATAAATGCGAAAGTAACTCTGTCTGTCTGTCTGTTACTCAATCACGTCTTAACTACTGAACCAATTTTCATGAAATTTGGTATGGAGATATTTTGATACCCGAGAAAGGACATAGGCTACTTTTTATCCCGGGAAAATGACGCAATCCCGGAAATCCCACGGGAACGGGAACTATGCGGGTTTTTCTTTGACTGCGCGAGCGAAGCCGCGGGTAGAAAGCTAGTACTAATATATTTCTTACACTATAATAAATGGCCTTTTTATGGGTTAGATTAATTTTTAAGTACCTACTTAGTTCACTTTTATTTTATATGTCCATAATAAATGTGTTTCCTTTCAATTATAATATATTATCAGGTCAGGTCTATCAGTATACCACTGTACTACGTCAACACAGAATCCATTCCGTTGGACAATGCTCGACTCTATTGTGAGCGAAATGCTGCATAATTATCCTTTGAAGGGCGCTGTTTGGTAAGTTTTGATAGTAGTGGTCCGCCCCGGCTTCGCCCGTGGTACATATTTCGCAATAAAAGGTAGCCGATGATCTTTCTCAGGGTCTAAAGATTGTCTGTACCAAATTTCATCAAAATCGGTCCAGTAGTTTATGCGTGAAAACCATACATACATACAAACTTTTCCTCTTTATAATATTAGTATAGATGAAACCCGTTTCGCGTTGTCACGGCATCACGTGTGAATTGCTGAACCGATTTCGATAATTCTTTAAAATTTTTTAATGTTTGTGGAAGTCCAAGAATGGTTCTTATGTAGAGAAAGCGTAAATATGTACCACGGGCGAAGCCGGGGCGGATCGCTAGTATTTAATATCTTTATATATTACTAGCTTTCCGCCCGCGGCTTTGTCTGAAACCTTATAAATTATATACCCAAACCTTCTTCTTGAATCAATCTATCTATTTAATAACTAGTGGTCCGCCCCGACTTCGCCCGTGGTACATAGTTATCCTATGTCCTTCTCCTGGCTCTAAACTACCTCTCTGCCAATTTTCAGCTAAATCGGTTCAGCCGTTCTTGAGTTATAAGTGGAGTAACTAACACGAATTTCTTTTATATATATAGGTCTTTATATATATTACTAGCATTCCGCCCGCGGCTTTGTCTGAAACCTAATAAATTATATACCAAAACCTTCATGAATCAATCTATCTATTAAAAAAATCGTATCAAAATCCGTTGCGTAGTTTTAAAGATTTAAGCATACATTGGGACAGAGAAAGCGACTTTGTTTTATACTATGTAGTGATGTTGACTTTTACAGATTTTATTCACTTTATACACTTATCAAGGATCTATGTATATAATAATAATTTCATAAGTTTAAGTGTATTGAAGTGAAACTTCTTTAGGCGCATTGAGAGTAAAATTTCAATGTCGCGTCATGGCAATACCGTCACGCCATGGAGTAACGCGACGACTTTGCTATCTTAGCATCTTACCAAAGAAGTTTCACTTCTGACACGGCACTTTTTAAACTATATTTATGTTTTTTCCAGGTACCCGCATTTACAATTCGTGCCGTCGCTGTTTCTTTTCCGAATTTCGGCCATCTTTGTCCATTTTATCCCGGCTATTTTATTAGACACTATATTACGTATTACTGGAGCAAGGCCTATGTAAGTATTTATATTTCTATGTAATAACTAAATAAATAAATATTTCAGGACAATTTTCACACACGGCACAATCTGATCCCATACTAAGCTTTCGCTTGTGTTGTGGAAACCAGATGGCTGATAAACATACATTATATAATTTTAAATAAATACTTATATAGATAATTAACACCCAGACACAGAGCAAACATCTATCACACAAATATTTGCCCCGGGTGGGAATCGAACCCACGACCTCTGGCTTGGAAGGCAGGGCCACTACCAACCAAGCCAACCGGTCAGTCGATATAACTAGCTGTGCCCCGCGGTTTCACCCGCATTGCTCCACTCCTGTTGGTCTTAGCGTGATGATATATAGCCTATAGCCTTCCTCGATAAATGGGCTATCACCGAAAGAATTTTTCAAATCGGACTGAGATTAGCGCGTCCAAACAAACAAACTCTTCAGCTTTATAATATTAGTATAGATTTAGAGTTTGAATGACCGTTTGGCTTGGTTAGTAGAGACCCTGCCTTCCTAGGTCTTGGGTTCGATTCCCACCCGGGGCAAATATTTGTGTGATGAATGATGTTGTTTGTTTGAACACGCTAATCTCAGGAACTACTTTTCCGATTTGAAAAATTATTTCGGTGTCAGATAGCCCATTTATCAAGGAAGGCTATAGGCTATATATCATCACGCTAAGACCAAAAGGAGCGGAGCCACGCGGGTAAAACCGCGGGGCACAGCTAGTTTATAATATTATTAATATTTTTCTTTGATTTTTTCCAGATTATTCCGTCTCCACAAAAACGTATGGAACTCATTGAGTCGATTGGAAAAGTTCATTTTCACGGAATGGCGTTTTCATAATCCTAACACGAGGCAATTGGCCACGGAGTTGAATAAAACTGACGAACAGACGTTTTTCATTAATATTGGTACTATATATGTGAGTATTAATTAATTTATATTTAACTAGCTTACCGCCCGCGGCTTCGCCCGCTTTGTCTAACACCTAATAAATTATATACTAAAACCTTCCTCTTGAATCACTCTATGTATTAAAAAGAAACCGCATGAAAATCCGTTGCATAGTTTGAAAGATTTAAGCATGTTTTAAACAAAGCGGGCGAAGCCGCGGGCGGTAAGCTAGTTTATTAGTAAAATTACGAAACAAAAAAGCTTCACCCCTTTTCTTTTATAGACCAAAATATATATCAACATGAACCTAGGCTCATTTTGATCATATTTTTTCAAATTTTAATAAGTATTTCAATGTATTTTTCAGTGGATCGAATATTTCGTAAACCTGCATCTCGGTGTGAGAAAATATTTGAACAAGGAAAGTGAAAAAACTATGCCGGCTGCAAAAACTAAGGATCAAATGTAAGATATTTTAATTAATTTATCTTTTACTAGCTATGCCCCGCGGTTTTACCTGCATTGCTTCGCTCCTGTTGGTCTTCGCGTGATGATAGCCTATAATAGCCTTCCTCGATAAATAGGCTATCTAACACCGAAATAATTTTTCTAATCGGACCAGTAGTTTCTGAGATTAGCGCGGTCAAACAAACTACACTTATCAACGATCGGTGATAATACAATAATTGCATGACTTTATCATACTAAACTGTTTTCGAAGTGAAACTTCATTAGGCGCGTTGAGAATACAATTTCAAGGTAGCGTCATGGCTATACCGTTACGTCATTAAGGTGACGATATTGTATCTTTGAATCTTGGCAAAGAAGTTTCACTTCTGATACGTGTCGCACACACGCTCTTTTTATGTTTTTTAATTATATTTTTTTTGTTTCAGATTAAAATTCGTCCATATTGTTTGGCAAATTCTGGTTATTTTCTTAGTTTGGTTTCTTATTTCAAAATTATTGGGTTTGACGCTGCTACAGTCATTTTGGGCTCCACCTATCGTATACTTTTTGTATACACTTTTATAAATATTTTTAAGTATACATAATATATTTTATGGTATTTTTTTATAAGTATAAAAAATTTTTTTGAACAAATTTTTTCGGTCAATATATTATGTTAGGCTAATTGAAAAAATTGTATTTCATGTAAAAGGGCATTTTTTTGTATTATGTAATATGTACTTATGTTTATTTTCTGCTTTAATAATATTCGAAACTTTAATAGGTTTAAAAAAATAAAAATATATATGAATAAATTGATATTATTGAATCTCAAATGTCAAGTTCAAAATTCAAAATTTTGAATTTGATTTGAATGTTGAATTTGAATTTCTCAAATGTCTTTAAAATATGTATGAATGTATTGATATTATTGAATCTCAATGTAATATTGATTATTTTATTATAAGTGTTATATTATTATTAATTTGCGTCCACAAGCTTTACTTATAATATTGCATTTTACACATTAGTATGAAAATACGTATTTTTCGAGATTGTATACAAAAATTGTATTTTTTTAGAATTTTTACATTTTTTTTTGTATGAACTTGTATCTTGTAATGTTAGTGTTTTAATAAATTAATTTTTATGAAAGTTGTATTTCATTATTTGTATGTTAATGTAGTTGTAATATGCCTAAATTTATTTTAAATATTTATATATTTCTATAACAGCGGCCATGAATTTTTAAAAAATTCTGTTAATTTATTTTCCATACAAACTTGTATTTATCTATAAACCGCATGAAAATCGGATCATCCGATCGCACCTTTTTTATATTTTAATTCATGGTTGCTGTTACAGAAATATGTAAAAAAATATACACATGTTTTAGGGCCGATTTTTCAATGCTTGGATAAAACTTATTTGACGAATAATGTATAAAACTACCATTTTAAAAACGTATTCTAATTGCCCGTATTTGACAGTTTACGTGACATTTTAATATTATCGTGTGATACTTTATTGGACGGATAAGTTTTATCCAAGCATTGAAAAATCGGCCCTTAAATAATCAAATTTTTAACTGGTTTTAATTCGAAAATAAGAAAAAAGCTTTGAATTAAATTATAAGATCAATTTATTACTTTGTATTTCTTTCACTTATGTATCGGTGAAATATTGTTAACTTTAAAGTTATGGGTTAAGTTATAACTTATATTATGTAACTTATGGGTGAAGTGACATTCCAATGACATAAGTATTAAATAAAATGTGATTAATTTTATATTGTTGTTTTATTTTTAACCATAATACATCTTAGTTATTGATCTGAAAACGCGTATCTAAATTGTCAATAAATAATAACGCCATCTATTGAATACTAGCCTACGGCTTCGCCCGGCTTCGCCCACGTAGTCATAGAAAAACCCGCATAGTTGCCGTTCCCGTGTTATTTCCGGGATAAAACCTATCCTATTTTGTTAAGTCAAGTTACCCTCTATATGTGTGTTAAATTTCATTGTAATCAGTTCAGTAGTATTTGCGTGAAAGAGTAACAAACATACCTACATACACATGCATCCATCCTCACAAACTTTCGCATTTATAATTTATAATATTAGTAGAATAGGATAGGATTTACTCAATCCAGTCCGCAGAATATGTGACCAAATTATGTAAGAATCGTTTGGAGCCTTTGGGAGCTAACTGATAATAATTATCACTGTACAATAATAGACAAATAATATAAAGGGACAGAGAAAGCCACCTTTTATACTATGTAGTGATTATTCAATAAAACCTATCTTAATCTCGAATTTTAATATTCCGAATATCATAATCCCAAAAACGTATTAACATTTTTTCATAACCCCGCTTTTTAAAATTCCGAAGTTTAGTTTGCCATATAGGCCATATATTAATTGCATTTGCCTATTTCTTCATTTTATTTTATACGACGTTTTACAATTTAGTGAGTTCCAGTCGAACGAAATCTAAATGCACAAAATCCCAGATGACCGTAATCCATATGCACGAAAGCCAGATTTTTAAAACACATTTTTTTAATACAGTTAATGGATATCCAGATTAACAATATCCAGATTTTTGTATTTCAAATAAACAATATCCAGAAAAACTAAATCCTTCCAGGGGATCTCAGTTCTAATCAGTAACCAAACCTAGCCTTTTTTTTAGTGGGGAACCTACCGAGTCGAATTTGACACTCAAACATTTCTGTAATGGGGCAAGTAATAGATATGTAAACAATAGCGAGTCGGTTCTGGTTCTGGTGCTGTTTGTGAAACTCAAACCACACCCCGGTCACTCCATACAAAATCATCGTTTTGACAGTCACACTGTAGAGACTGCAAATGTGTGTGTTACGGCTAACCTACTGAATCGAATTTGACACTCGAACTTTTCTCTATTGTGCAATACTTACGGCCAATTTTTATTTTCAGGCGATAGTAACGATTGTATGGGAACCAAATTAAAATATTATAAAAATCTGACAATAGTTTATCAGGAATATGGTACGATGGGAAACAAAAAATGTATTCTGAGAATCAGGTATACCATATAACTATATTATCTGGATAATGAGAATGCGGGAAACCAAAAAATACATTTTAAAAATTATTTTTAGTGCATCTGGAAATTGATTCATCTGGGAAATTATAAAAGGAATTTTAAAAAGTTGTTATTCATTACATTTTTATGCCCGTTTTCACCAACTAAAAGTTCTAACAACCGTTTTCGGGCTTTAAGATTCGGGAAACAGAAATTCGAGTTCTTTTGAATATTTACGCACTCTATTCAGCAGAATATGTAAGAATCGTTTGGAGCTACCAAATAATTGCGAATGCAAAATATTAGACAAATAATTTAAGAAATATAGGAACAGAGAAAGTGACTTGGTTTTATACTATGTATCTCTATCTTAATCTCTATGTAGTGATTATTCAATATTATGTTTAAAATGTGATTGGGAATTGTGAGGAGAAATAAATAAATGAATTGATTCAATAGGTACCTACGTCATTTATTTATTTATTTTTTGTAAGAATGCATTTTTATTCAGTAACTATAATAACTTAATGTTATACATATAACTTAATGTTATGAGCCTACGAAGGTTTTGAGTTGGTAGGATCAACGATATAGGTACGTGGTTATAAATAAAACGAGTTAGAACTTCTAAAAAGTAATTTATTTCTTAGACAATTAAAATTTGTTGATACTTATAGTTTTGAGATTACAGCTCATTACAACTATAGCTATACACGGAAGATAAAAAGGCGGCAAAATTTCCAAGTTTATGTCAAATTGACATTTAAACAAAAAGTGCGCCTGCACATAGTTAAATATTTATTTTTATAACCGTGTATACCTTTAACATTAGCATTACATAAACTTACGTTACAATTAATATCTAAAGAGGCAAACTATGTAACCTAATTATTGTGATGTTTTATATGTAAAGGAAAAATAACAAACGAAAAACCCTAATTGGCAATAAAAAATACTTATTGTCCTCAAAATAAAAATAATCTGAAATGTATAATACTTAAAAACTATTGCATACGAAATCAATTAATTGCCAAAAAATGACAAAATTACACCAAATTATACAAATAAAATTATTTATTTCATATCGCGTTACAATAACTTATTTATTACCTTAGAATAATAAATACAAATTTGATTAAAAACTTTTCTACAATTCTACAGAATTCCTTATACTTATGGAATGTAAATAAAAAATTCGATAATTCAACTATTGTACAATACTATTCAAAACATGTTGTATTGTACAAATAATATAAAACATAAAGCACCGAAAAACACTGTAAAATAAAAATAGTGTCGACAAAAAATAATAATCATGCATTTACTAAACTACAATTTTAATTTGTATATGGCAAGAAACTATTTTAGTCTATAATTTTTTGCATTTCTTATAGATGGCAATGACAAGGTTATAGGTAAAGATTTTTGAAAATGAATTGAATAAATATTTAAATCAAAAGTCTTCTTTATTATGTTTTTAGTATGAAAATTGCTGTATTCATTAGGAAATTTTTAAGATATGTATTTCGATAAATTATTATAGAGCATTATTTAATTGCCTATTTTTTAGAAATGCAAAAAATGGCGTTAAGCTATATCTGTGAGAAACTAGATACTATAAGATACTAAAATTACTTTTACTGTTATTATGAGATTCTAATAGATATTATAAAAATACTTTTACTGAATACCTACAATTTATCTATAAAGGTGATTATCTATTTAGGAGTTTTTATTTACTACTTAATATAATTTGTAAGTTGATTTTTTCCCATACTTGATGAAATGAAGTCCCTTGTAGTGGGGTAAGGGGCAGACATATTATCCATACATCTGTTTCACTGATCGATTTTCTTTAGGGACAAGTAGGTGACCAGCCTTCTGTGTCCTGCCAGACCGAGACATTTTTTTTTCTTCGTCTCCACCGGGAATCGAACCCAGGACCCCTAGGTTCTACGCTCATGCGTCAACCACTGTACCAAAGAGGCGGTCAGACTTGATACCTTTGTTTGAATTAAGTATGAATGTTTTAAAAGTATGGTTTTAAAGGAATAACTTATTATATTACCTAAATTGTGATGAAAACTCAACAAAATGTAAATAAAAATTCTAAATTAATTAAGTACATTTAAGGAATGATTGGAAATAAAAATAATACTTTGAGAGAAATCCATTTCCAGTATGAATTAAAATATCATTAATTTATATGAGAGAATTGCAATTGTTTCATAAACTTATTTGTTATCTTATTGAAAGTTCCTCTTCTATATTTTTAACTTATGAATATTACTAGTTAACTACTAAAAACCAATCAAAACCAACACTGAATATTGTAGGAAATCTCAAAAAATAAAATTTTCTCAGTAATTTTTTTATTTCATGAGGAACTAAAATGCACACAAAACTGACATCCATTCATCTCAATCTCAATAAAATAAAGCTTAACGAGTTATTTGTAATATAGTAAATAATAATAACAAAAAAGAGTGTGTATTCCGAGCACACGTGTCAGAAGTGAAACTTCTTTGGCAAGATACAATACCAAAATCGCCGCCTTACTCCATGACGTGACGGTATTGCCATGATGCCGAGAATTTTTACTCTCAACGCTTCTAAAGAAGTTTCACTTCAAAAACAATCATAAAGCAACTAATGTAGCTACCACCAATTTTAAAGCGACATCTTATTTGTAAGTATATATTAATATTCCACATCAAATTATATGTAAAAATATATTTTCAGATAAATTAGAATTCATAAAATATAATAAATGTTCAATGGAAATAAGCTTTTAAGAGCTATTAATGTAAACACAGACTACAGAATAATTATAAAAAGTATGTGGATTAAATATTTTAAGGTTAATTGAAATCTAATATCTAATATATATTATATATTATATGTATTATAAAAGCGAAAGTTTGTATGGATGTATGGATGTATGGATGTTTGTTACTCTTTCACGTAAAAACTACTGAACCGATTACAATGAACTTTAGCACACATATAGAGGGTAACCTGGATTAACACATAGGATAGGTTTTATCCCGGAAATCCCACGGGAACGGGAACTATGCGGGTTTTTCTTTGAAAACGCGGGCGAAGCCGCGGGAGGAAATCTAGTATATAATATGTGAACTTATACATATACTGTCTTATCACAAAAAACTTTAGACAAGGTTTAACTTTGCGCGCGGGTTCTCTTTAATCTGGTTTTGTCGTATTTCACATAGACAACAGCTATTAAAGTGACAGATCCCTGGTTTAAAGTTAGACTGTGTTTAAATTGTTTTGTGGCAAGACCAATAGAGAATAATAAAAATATAACAACAAACGAACCAATGTGCATATAATATTATGATGCCATTCATTTAATTTAATTGCACTTTTTGTATTCTATTTCATTCAATAAATAAATACATTAATATTACGAAATTAATTAGGTATGCTTTGATATTATGTGTGTGTGTAAGTATATGTAAAAAATACCGTTCTTTGGATTTAGTATGAAAATGCATTGCAAAAAAAAAATTCAAACACGCATATCCAAATAAATAAATAAATATTTTAGGAAAATTTTTCACGGCACGATCTGATCCCATACTAAGCTTTCGCTTGTGTTATGGAAACCAGATGGCTGATAAACATGCAAATTGTAATATTTCGCCGTTTACAAAGTTTTTAAAACTACCTATTTCTGTGTAGTTTTAAAAACAAGAACCTAACCTAACCCACCCCCTTATCCAAACCAAAAATTTCTGATAACGAATTTTCGGCATATTACAAAATGCCGACCGTTTGTAAAGTGACGGACGCCGTTTGTAAACGACGAAATTCTACAATTTTCCTGCGACACATATAATTTTAAATAAATACTTATATAGATAATTAAAAAAAATAACAATATTATGTTCAGGACGGACACGGTGATTTTATTGCACTTATATATATTTAGTTATGGCAATCTCTGTAAATGTGAATGTTGAATTCGATGAAGTCAATCTTGTCCGGCTTCATGTAGCACAAATCCTGGAAACAAATGTATTATAGTTTAGTTTTTAATATTAAAACTGCTGAAATAAAATAAAAAAATAAATCAGTAATATTATAATGCTGAAGAGTTTGTTTGTTTGAACGCGCTAATCTCAGGAACTGCTGGTCCGATTTGTAAAATTATTTCGGTGTTGGATAGCCCATTTATCGAGGAAGGCTATATATCATCACGCTATGGTTTTATTCAGTGAGATGCAGAAGACCTACGCAGACGTGCGCGACGGACGGTTCTTGGTTCTAAATTCTAATGTATTTGTTCAGTGCTCGGCGGACAGTCACGCGGAGCGCTATAGACCGCAATCACCAAATACAAAGTTTAAAGTGCGTCACAAAATTTCGGGTCATTTGTAACAGGATGGCGGTTCTACAGGGGTCTTAGTTAGGGTTGCCAACACTTCATCATCAAAATATAGTATTTTCCAAAATAAGGTGTAAAAAATATAGTACATTTAAAAAAATATAGTATTTTATGGGAAAAACAAAAAAAATACACAAATATATATTTATTTTCATAAAAACTATATTTTTTTGCACTTCTTGCACTGTGTAACAGCTTTTTGTTTAAAATAAAGGTGTCAAGCTTTGTCACATTCAATTTTTAAATTAATATAAATCAAAAGCTCATTTTTTATTAATGATACACTACTTCTGTTTCTTTCTTCTCGCCACTGGTATATACGCAATAGGTTATATGACTTAGAGCGTATACGCACTATGCGGGTAGCCGTCCGGCTGACCGCAAGCACAATTATGTACGGAATATTCATTTCTATGCGCACTGTGCGGTCTGCGGTAGCCGCATCGCAGTGCGCATAGAAATGAATATTACGTACATAATTGTGCTTGCGGTCAGCCGGACGGCTACCCGCAATGCGGCTACCCGCATAGTGCGTATACGCTCTTACGCCATTAGTACACCTATGCATTCGTATGCGGCAGCGAGTCTCTGCGGAACTACTGCGTAGCGAAATATCTGCAGAACGTTAGTACACAGCAATGTTTTCGCAACTTTTTCGCAATGATATGCCGTTGTAATTTTCGACGACTGCAGGTGCAGACGTAATTTTTGTACGTATTTTTATAATCTGCGTGTCCAATTGCGTATAATACGGGATAATCTCAAATAGAATGCAAAAATAATTCAGTATTTTCGGCATCCATGGTGCGAAAATCTGTCCTCACCGACAGATCGCGAGCTGACGCATTGCGATGCGAAACATCACTAGCGAAACGTATGCGTCTGTGTAACGGCCATTTCGCAGGTCCGTGCGAAACAATAGTGACAAGGACGCAACTATTTCATCTATCTATGTGCTAGAGTGAGACATATCATATGCGAAAATCTGCCACACTATACTTACAGATTTTTCGTTGTTTCGCTGCCGCATACGAATGCGTAGGTGTACTAAAGGCGTTAGCCATCTTAACAATTATACTCTGTCCATTATATTATTTGCTTTTTGACAGCTTCACGCCTATGAAGGATTGTATTGTTTATGTTAAAATGTCATACAAATAATTATATTATTTCATGGACAGGCACCGCCCACTTAGTGATGTCTACACAGAATTATTCAATGATGGGTCGATAGATTATAATAATCGATATAATTAATACTCTTTAAAATATATCCGATATAGAAAAATTCTTCTATTATGTTATGTAATTTAAACGTAAAGGCAACCAAATTGTAAGATAGAAATTAGAAACCAATAAATAATAAAATATTAGTTTATTTTAGTTTTAACATAACATGCATAGATATGTGGTCTTATTATTACATATGTTATTATTACGTTAACGTTGTAACTATTATTTACGTACCTGATTCGATTTATGATAATATTTTGAATTTATAATTGAAATGGTATCACAATCGATAATCTTTTGAACATCACTTCTGGTATCACCCGTCGAGCTGTCAAAAAGCAATTCTTATAGTGGACAGACTATAATAGGCGCTTTCTTATTTTTTTTAATGAAGGATTTGTTTATAACATTTGTCGGTGTTGAAAATATAGTATTTTTGCGTACTATATATGTTTTCAACAGTATATAGTACGCAGACCCGAAATATAGTACAATACTATATATTATAGTACGGTTGGCAACCCTAGTCTTAGTACGTAATGACAAAAAGAAAAATGATGGTCAGAACGCTGATACCGGATACCTTAAGATACTGTAATATAAAATATTATATCGGTATCGGTATAGGTATAGGATACTGTAATATAAAATATTACAGTATCTTAAGATAAAATATTATAGTATCTTCACCGTGTGTGACGCGCTTAACATTGTACCACTTTCGATTACGATCCGCATCGCATTGAACGACAAATTCATCCATGATGGACGTAAAACCTAGTCCGTCGCACTGAATAGGGCCTAAGACCAGCAGGAGCGGAGCCACGCGGAAATAAGTATCCTAGTGCACCAACCTCGAGCGGCGCGGCTAGCGAGCTGTGGAGCTGGCACAGCTTGGCACAGCTTGGCACAGCTTGGCACCTCGTATAGCTACAGTCCCTATAGACACAAGTATACCAACCTCTAGCAGCGCGTTCCCAGCTCGCAGCCGCACGTCACTGTCCCCACAGTCCAGCGCCAGGCGGGCCAGCCAGCCGTGTGTCGCGTGTACGGGCGCGGCCAGCGAGCGGTGGAGCTGGCACAGCTTGGCGGGAGCTGTGCAGCGGAGCCCGCACAGACGGAGCGCTAGCCGCGTGCTGTGTTGTGAAGGAATAATATAACATGAGTGAAACAAGTGAAACTTCTTTGGCAAGATACCAAAATCGTCGCCTTACTCCATGGTTATGGCACAGTATTGAAATATCTATACAGTAGTGCGACGAATGTACTTGCGTAGAGAAACGGAGGGGGGTTGAGCGATGCGGGCCGCGTACTGCAAACACGCTTAGTTTGCGGTACCGAACGCGGAAGGATGACGCAGTCGTATTTTTTGTACATATAATTATTTTATTATACACTAGCGGTCCGCCCCGGCATCGCCCATAGTACATATTTCGCAATAAAAGGTAGCCTATGTTCTTTCTCAGGGTCTAAAGATTGCACAGTACAGTAAAAACATAAAAGTGCTATAATGTCATAATTAGTATGAAACCAGTGTCGCCAAACCCACACATTTAAACCGATAGTTATACAGTACACTACAAGTAAACTATGCCTTTGATTGGACAGCTTAATTTGAGTAAAAACTGACTAAAGTATATTATAAATTCAGCATTTCAATTTGTACCCTAACGCACCATGTTACGGTTTATTTTAGTATAACATCCCTAGGTATATTAGCTGTTTTGTTTCTCATTGCACAGAAATTCCAAATTCGAAAACATTCAGCTACTCCACAACAGAGGGCGTTAGTTTTCGATAGATATAAATTTGAAACGCAATACATAGAGATAAGGTTGAAATTTGTGTCACTCAACATTAATGACATTAACTTGATATTTATCTGATGCTATGCCCTGAGGGATGTCAGCCTTGTTATCGATAATTCACAAATAAATATTTTGAAGTAAAACTTCTTTAGGCGCGACTAGGGAGTAACTCAGATTTTTTTTCTGACGGAAGTAACGCTGTGTAGTTTCCGCCATTTAAAAATAATAATTCTGATTGGTTGTAAGCAAGAAGCTTATATCTAATACACTGGAGATTGCACTATGACCATTAACTTGTCACAAGAAAATATAACCTTGAATGACGTCAGTGTTGTTTTTTGTCTCTTTCTGTGGGAGACCACACTGGTTTGTATATTCAGGATTTTTCGAAATAATAAAACTAAAATCATGGTCTATAAATAATAACGACATATATTTTTAACAGTATTTATATTACAATATTACTGGTCAACTTACATGAATAATTATCATCTTTATAGGTACATACCATTTTAATTGGTAGAGAATGATAGTTTTAAATAACGCTTGATAACTTTTGATCTCATACTACGATTTTTTAATTAAAATGAGTGCTACATACATTAAAACATCGTTTTGGTTACTCAAGCTTCAGTCCAAAACTTTTCAATATTCCAAAGGAAGAGTTGCATCGCTAGTGTTGATGTGTAGTAACGATATTACAGTTCTCAGAAATTCGTATGTCTTTCAGGAGCTGTACTTACGGTTACTAATGGTTTCATGGTGGTTAATTATAATATAATTAAAATTACTTTATCCACAGTTGAGACGCAGTAACAAGAATGTGGTAAATAAAAAGGTATAGCACTTTTCAAAAGGTATTTTTTTTCTGGACCGTAATCCTCAGGCTTAAAATGCAAACTGCATATTCTGGCATGTTGATAAATTTTACCCTTGATAGGCACTATGGACAGCCATTTATTTCTTTTTATTTCATTTTTGGAAAGCTGAAATCAGTAAAACAAAAAAATTTGGTAAGTTAAAAGAACTATTAATTTCTATGTTAAAGAAGAACAAACATAAAACCACATGTGAGTGCAATATCGATGTCGTGCGTTGTTTCATTACTAGTATAAATAAATAAATAAATATATAATATAATAAATAAAAAAAAGGAAATCTTTGAAATGGTGTTCTAAATGTTCATCATAATTTTGTTAACTATTACAATATTTTCTCTTCGCTATCCGTAAAAACTCGTCATCATGGTTACCTTACTTGTTAAATTAGTTTATTGAAAAATGATGAAATTATTAGGAAAAGAAGATAGATAGAAGATATTAAGCATAATTGATTACTAAAATGATGATAAAATTGACGATTTTTGCCATGAAAATGATTCTAAACAGGTAAATGCATGAGTATTGAGGAATATTGTAAATAGCGTAAATATACACTTGCCTGTGAAATTTTATGCCAGAATTTGGTGTCCAAAAACTTCTGCAATTTTTCACAATGCGAAACATTATTTATATTCGGAAAATATTTATTAAATACGCAACAATATTAACTTAAATATTCGAAGCGACGCAATTTTTTTGACACTTATGCCATATTGTCAAAGTGAGAGTTGCTACAATTTTATTATGGTAACTACCCATAAACGGGGAGTATCGCTTTTTAATAATTGGTTCAGATACTTATTTTATTTAGCATAAATAATAATTGTCTCATCCAACAATGCTTCTGAATGACGTTGTTGGCAATTTATCAATAAACTCATGTACAAAAACTAACCTTTTGCACAGAATATTACAGCATACATAGTAGCCTTGGGAAAACTTCGTATTAACAGTGGCAATACCAAGTTAGGTGTGAAAGTGATAGAACACAACAATTTTCTTGTTACACGTCAAATGTTCATACCGAAATCTCCAGTGTATAAGATATAAGCTTCTTGGTTGTAAGTATATGTCATATACTACACGCTTCTTGACTTATACGCCAGCTACAGACCGTTCACAGTTATTTTACCTCTGACAGATGACGTTTTATCATTTCTCTGTTGGTTTTTTTTATATTGTGTGTGATTATCTCCTCTGCAATCATGCCGAAAAGGATTCAGAGTAGTGGAAGAAGTATAATACTAGTTAATATATAAAAAAAACAACTTGAGAACTAACATAGAAATGATAAAACGTCATCTGTCAGAGGTAAAATAACTGTGAACGGTCTGTAGTGGCAAATATCATAATCAATTAGGATTATTTATTTTCAAATTTTCAAACGGATCAATTGTGAATAGCAAAGTGAATGAAAAATTCAACAGTTTTAAAAACATTATTTTAAATTGCAAAATTTTTTGAAAATCTCTAAATATACTTGTTTATTTATTACTTTTAAAATAAGTAAATTAAAAATAAATTTTCTGACAATTGCGACATTTTATTAAGTATAATATTCAATAACAAGGTTATATTGACATGTGCGTTTTACTTCAATCGCGCGTAAAGGTTACACGCACACACTTTTTTTATTTTTTTTTTGTGTATTTTTTTTCTTTCTTTTATATGAGTGTAGTATAATGTGTGACATTTTGGAGTATGTTTATTACTACTAAGTACGTCTTTTTATATTATTATTATTAAGTAAAAAACGGAATAGAATAGTATTAATCTATATTTACAAAATACAAACAGAAAATATGCATTATTTTAATCTTGGAACTGCCGTAGGTTTGCTGTATCGGTGGCCTTTGTTAGACTGCTTAGTGCTGTTCGGCATCCAGTTAACTCGTCACGTTGCATTTATCCATTTCTCTTTTAAATAAGCCTCTTTGGGAAATCTATAAATAAATTGGACAAATGAAAGCTAAGGAAAAATAAAATAAAATTTAATATTTATAATGTTTGTCTTTTCTAAAATATCGATACTGTCGATATGCGCCACAAGCATCACTAAAGCGACATTCGTTTGTTTATTGCAATAATATTCCAGAAAGTCTTGTTTGCTGTTCAATCTATAATAGTACTAATTTCTTACGAATTAAGGTTCATTTTGACTAGATATTTGTATATAATTTTGACAAATTACGACAAGCGAAGTTATAACATAAAATATAATAAAAATAAATAAAAATAAGACTTACCGATGGTATGAAATGCCTCCATTGCTGATATTATTTCGTCTGCTATCATTTTTGAACTCTAATACCGAACAACACGTCCTAATTAATGAATAAATATGGAAAAAAGGTTTGACAGCTGACAACCGACTCGAATATTTTTCTGCGCATAACTGAGAGCAAGTTATGGTATCTTACCTTACCAGTGACACGTGGGCCACGCTCACATCACACTTCTATCTACTTTACTGTTCTGTGAAAGATTGTCTGTGCCAAATTTCATCAAAATCGGTTGAGAGGTTTAAGTGGGAAAGCGTAACATACATAAATACATACATAATTACAAACCTTTCCTCTTTATAATATTAGTTTAAACTTTAAAGTATAGATATGTACTTAAATATTCTATAATAGAGTGCACAAACTGTTATGTGTATGGATAAATATCCATACACATAACTTAAATATGTCTAGATATAAATCTACATCCCAGAAGGAAACGATATTTTAGATAGATTGTATTTGTATCTGAAAATCAAATAATGGAGAATGTTCACTAATTTTGATTATTAGCACTCCATATTCTCTGTCAAAAATAAAAAATACTAGTGAAAAAATTACTTCGATACGTCAAATAGTTTCCGATTTAGAAGTAAAACAAGTTGTAAACGCCCGGTGATGGTGTGACGTCACACCACAACACGCTCAATCTGGCTCACTCACGTGCTGGCCACGGACAATTCGCTATAGCGAAAATTCGCGCGGCGCGACTGGCGGCGCGTCTTGCGAATGAATCAAATGTATGGAAATGTACTGGGCATGCCACGCGCAGCGGCGACCAGCGAGACGACCGGCGAATTTCCCCGAGCGAATCGCGCGGCACGACTAGCGATCGAAACAAATGTATGAGTTATTACGGCGCAGGCCACGGAGTCGAGCGGCAGACGCGGCGACTACTCCCGGAGCGAACTTAATTTAAAATAGTTTGTTTTTTTTTTCGCGAAAATGGAGACGGAAGCTTTTATTGCAGAAATTCTAGCTAGACCAGCTATTTGGAAGTCTAGCCACCCGCAACATAATTTTCCATCATGCCTATATTTTTCATATTTTTGGTGGAATTCTCCGTCTGTAACACGATTTCTATTTAATTCGTGTACTCCACTATATCTTCCAAACATTAAATCTTGAGCAAAAAAGCTGCTACTCTCCAAACAACGTCGAGCTAACTTTGATAAAGCCATCTCGTCTCCTCGTCTACACTGGTCGCGGCGGCGAACGCAACTGCCCGTGGCGTGCTTACCGCGCCGCGCGAATTGCCGCGCCGCCCGTCGCGCCGTCGGTCGCGCCGCCGGTGTCCGTGGCCAAGGTGTCAGTCCGCTAGCGATCGCGCGCCCGTGCCGTCGAAATTATAATTAAACTAGCGACCCGCCCCGGCTTCGCACGGGTGCAATGTTGATACTAAATACACTACAGAAAAACTGTGAACATTGTATATAAAAAGTAAAAACATAGCGGCCCGCTCCGGCTTCGCACGGGTATAAAATATATAGCCGGGCGGCCGGCCGGTACCGCCGCAAACGCTACGTCCCGCAATTTTTAAATCTGTAATATCTTCGAAAATATTCACTTAAATCATACGGTGTAAAGGGCCATATAGATCTAT
Source organism: Colias philodice (assembly GCF_061535455.1). Taxonomy (NCBI): domain Eukaryota; kingdom Metazoa; phylum Arthropoda; class Insecta; order Lepidoptera; family Pieridae; genus Colias; species Colias philodice. Next base: position 4,791,999 of record NC_143115.1, read on the forward strand.
ATTAAATGAACAATGTATTCAAGGTATTTAATTGGTCAAGGATTAATGCTGTATTGGTTAAAATCGCTTCGAAAATTAGCCATTATTTGTCGTAAAAAGTAAATGACAAAAAAAAGTTATTGTGGGTTATCCATAAGAGATAGACATATACCATCGCGGACTTTTCTGTAGGCCTTTTCAATGTGTACAATACTTAGTACATTATTTTGATAAAACTCGTAGGGCCTTTCCAGCCTGCCTGGAAAAAGTGTAATTATTTACGACATCACATTAGAAACCTCAAAAATAACAGTACTTCTCCACTATTTAATGGATGTTATTATACATATAAACCTTCCTCTTGAATCACTCTATCTATTAAAAAAAACCGCATCAAAATCCGTTGCGTAGTTTCAAAGATTTAAGCGTACAAAGGGACATAGGGACAGAGAAAGCGACTTTGTTTTATACTATGTAGTGATGATACTTTTAAAAATGTCCAATCCAAATATTATGTACCAGAAAATCATGTGTTGTTCCTAAATGTAAAAATACAACTACCAATTCGCCGGATAAGTTGTTTTTTATAGTTGCAAAGGACGTAAACAAAAAATGGTCAGAGGTCAAAACCTTTGGTGTCAGAATTTTCCGTGTTCTTACATAGTATGTACTACATATTATAATATTTTGAGAACATTGCAGCTGTTTTGCGTTTTCCTTTGTTTTCTATACAAGTTTTAATCTATACTAGACTGTGCTTCTGCTCTGCTCGTATGGGCTAAGTATAGGTTGATGGCTAGTAAGATTTTTTCTTGTTTTAAGTTGAGAATGATATGGAGAACTATACTAAAATATAAGTTGGTCGGGGGAAGAATTAAACAAAAACAGGGTATAGTTCCACACAAATTCAAATGTCAAGAGGAAAATGAAGATAAACCTCAGAGATCAGCAGTGCAAAAACGCAATCGTATAGAATATTTTGAGAAACTATTAAATAAAGATGAAACTTTGGCATGACTGTTATTTTATTAAACGAATAATAATTACTATTATTGGACTATTAACGAAATTCGCGGACGAAAACCCATCAAAATACTGCGCAAGCTATAACACCTACTACAGCGCTGCCGACTTGATACGCGCGGCCGCGCGGCGCGTTGTGACGTGACGTCACAAGCGGTCACGTGACTATTAGCGGGACTCGATATTTTTCGAAACTTTGAATGCGTATAAAATCAAAACTACTTGATATTTTTGACTACGACAAAAACTAGTGTATTTGTATACATACAGGCTTTACTGAGACACAATTTCAAGGGATTTGGCATACCTAGTAACATTCTTCATTACATCAGATTCAATAATATCAATTATTTTAAATGTCCATATAATTAAATGGTTACACCATAATTGTTTATATCCCATTTGTTTTTTTGCGTATGCCTTTGTGTAGAACTGCGCTCCTTAACAGGAATAGCTATGCAATGGCTATCAAAATTTTTAACCATCTTCCTAAAGAGTTAAGATCACTGCCACTTAATAAATTAAAATCGCAGAGAGTTCCTTTTACACAATGGCAGAATACTTCAAATATAAATTTTGACTTTGATTGATTGACTTTGTTAATAATGATTGTAGAATGTGAAATGTAATGATAATGAAAATAATAAATGAAATTTTGATTTATAATTAAGTGACATAATTTGCATGCTGAACATAACGGCTGACATAACGGCTGAACATGCTGGAACTCAATTGTTAACATCTATGTATACCATGTTTTTTGACAAATAAATTAATTTGAATTTGAATTTGTTCTCCAAAATATTATATCCAAGACTTATAGACACATACAAAAATAATAAATCTGAAATTGATTAATTCGTGAGAAATAATTTTAACTTTTTTCACAAGTTTGCATTGGGGCTGATTTTTCAATCCTTGGTTAAAACTTATTCATCGAATAACGTATTAAACTACCATTTCAAAAATATATTATATTTATCCGTATTTGACAGTATACAGGTGACATTTTAAAATGTTCGTGTAATAATTTATTGGTCGGATATTTAACCAACGACTGAAAAATCGGCCCTTAATCATATAAAATATATAAATAGTATATTTGTGTGTGTGTGTGTGTGTTTGTGAATTATGTGTGTGTATGTCCATCTACTTACCGAAACATAATATCCAAGTGTTTATGCTGCAAACAATGCGACAGCGGCACAGTGAGGCTCACGTTAGCAGCGCCACAAATTGTCTCGGTCAAAAGTGTTGTGTTTTGTATGGACGGGTTTGACACGCTTATTGATATTGTGTCGCAATCTGTAATAGAGTACAGATGTTTAAAATAGGGTACAAGCACGTAGGACACACTAGGAATAGGGTACAGATGTTTAGAGCAAAGCACTGTAAAATAGGTTACAGTTGTTTAGAAAGCTAAACACTGTAAAATAAGGTACAGTCACGTAGGAATATGCTATAGTTTTTTAGGATACGGCTGAATAGAATACAGTTGCTTAGGGTACAGATATCAAGGGTTAAGCTAAACACTGTAAAATAGGGTACAAGCAGGTAGGACACACTTGAATAGGGTACATTTGTTTTAGGGTAAAGCTAAACAGGACACTGTTAAATAGGGTACTTATACGTAGGAAGAATAGGGTACAGTTATTTAGCGTAAAGCTAAATAGGACACTGTTAAATAGGGTACTTATACGTAGGAAGAATAGGGTACATTTGTTTTAGGGTAAAGCTAAACAGGACACTGTTAAATAGGGTACTTATACGTAGGAAGAATAGGGTACAGTTATTTAGGGTAAAGCTAAATAGGACACTGTTAAATAGGGTACTTATACGTAGGAAGAATAGGGTACAGTTGTTTAGGGTAAAGCTAAACAGGACACTGTTAAAACATTTAAACAAGGCTCGAGCAAAGTTGCTTTAGCGAAATAGTTGAAAAGGTTGCATATTATTATTGTCACAGTCTGTATGTGCGTTCAGTTTTTTTAGGATACAACAAAATAGGAAATTAAATATAGATTAAGAATACGTAGGACACAGCTGCTTAGGGTACGGTTAATTAGGACACAGTTGCATTTATTTTTACGTAAATTCAAACTCATAAATCGGCAACTCACTACAAGAATAATCCAATCCAAATAATAATATTATACAGATATTTTAAATAGCTATATTATAATATAAAATAGTTTAAATACCTGTGCCACTCTCATCGGACTGTCCAAGCACCATTTCCTCTGAACTCGTCTTCATCAGACCCTCAACACCGACCTCCCTTTTCAACCTGACTTCGCTTATATTTTTCGCGTCCAAAAAATTAGACTCAGCTATAATTTCCTCTTTATATTTCAAGTCTTTTATTTCCGAATTGTTTTTCGCTATCACTGGAGTGATGACTTTCTCTTTGATAGGTTCTAGATATGTATCGTTTAGAACTTTGTCTGGTTTTATTCGTTCTAATGGTTCTTGGTTTTCGTATGTCTGTGAGTCTAGGCCGCAGGAGGACTGTGAAAAATTAGTATACAGGGTGGAATGTTAAGATGGGGCATGAAGGGCAGGTACCTTAACCGTTGTAGCTACATGAAAACGTTCTTAGGAAGTTCTTGAGAAATTTTAATCTGCATTCACAGATTTTTGAAAAAATGTACGGTCAGCAAGTAAATCGGCAGTTTTCAAAAAAAATTTTTTTGATGCCAATCGATCCAGTTTCTCATGGGGATCAAAACACTCTAAAAGACCAACTGAGGTATGAGTACTAGAAAAGTCAGAAATCGCGAAAAACTATTTTCATTCATGAACAAGTAAAAAGACGAAGGCACAGCAACATAACATGCCAGCGACGCGGGGGCGTGAGCGGGCGGTGGCTGGCAGCTCGTGCACGAGATGAAATCGAACGAACACGTCACATTTTTATGGCTTATGTAAACAATAACACATAGAAAACAAAAGTTACCAGAAGTCACTCTGTCTTCACTAAAAATGTCCTTAAATAATTTAGAACGTTTAGATCTGTTAGAGGCTTACTTTTTAAATAATAAAAACCCAACAGTTGCATTGGAATGGTACAGGAATAAATACCCAATGCGACATGTACCGACGCGAAAGGTAATTGCGAATCTTGTAAAAAATCTAGCAGATAGTGGCTCATTTAAGAAAAGCTTGACACGTCCGCGTCGTTCACGCGTATTGAATGAGAATACGGTGATAGCAATTTTGGCACTAATTGTGGAAGCATATCCCGAAATTTCTTCAAAACAAGTTGCCGTTGAAGTTGGTTGTTCGCACTGGATAGTTTTAAAAACATGGAAGAAATACGGCTACAAATGCTACCGCCATGGGCGATTAGTCCAAGCATTGCAATCTGGGGACTATGCACGCAGAGTTGCATTTTGCAGATGGTAACGGGGCAAATTTAGTAGAGATAATGATTTTATGAGTTTTCTATTAGCGCATCTTTTGTTGAATCACTTATTTTCTTAGTGAATGTGTGGAAATAGTTTTTCGCGATTTCTGACTTTTCTAGTACTCATACCTCAGTTGGTCTTTTAGAGTGTTTTAATCCCCATGAGAAACTGGATCCAGTCGCCGATTTCCTTGCTGACCGTACATTTTTTTAAAAATCTGTGAATGCAGATTAAAATTTCTCAAGAATTTAAGGATAGTCTCCTAAGAACGTTTTCATGTAGCTACAACGGTTAAGGTACCTGCCCTTCATGCCCCATCTTAACCTTCCACCCTGTATATTTGAAATTTGGTATTTTTTTATATACTAAACTGCTGGTAAACTCTGGACAATAATGGTAGTTTGGTAGATTAAAATGGGATTTGAAATAAAAAGACAAATTAATATTATGTTACATATATGTATTTTTCACATTTTTTTACTACTCCGTATGAGTAAGTAACAAAAGCCTTCGATACTACTATAAAAATATAAATCATTTCTTTTCTCAATTTGGAATTCTTAGAAACATATTTTTTTTTATAATTTTTGTATGTTATTTTCATAAATTCTTACCAGAATGCTTGCTATCCGGTGTGATAAGCAATTCAAATCCTTTATAGCAGCGTGAAAAATAAATTTAAATAAATAAACATTTTTTTTATATTTTTATTTGAGTTATTTTACTTCTGGTCCAGAAATTTGTTGCATTTTTCCCCTTTTTCAATATCATCCAATACCTTTTGAAGTGAAACTTCTTTAGATGCGTTGAGAGTAAAATTTCAAGGTCACGTCATGACAATACCGTCACGTCATGAAGTAAGGCGACGATTTTGGTATTTTTGAATCTTGACAAAGAAGTTTCACTTCTGACACGTGTGCTCGGCACACATGCTCTATTTTACTCAATATATATATACACATGCTCTATTTTACTCAATATATATAACTTTAACTTTGTAACCACATTTATTATTCGATATTTTTCCTTTTTTCCTTCAATTCAACCTTCAATTTTTTTTCTTACCTGGCAATCCGCCAACAGCTCATTATCAGTGTTGCCAGTGTACGCACAACCACCGCCGATGACGTCAGCAACTCGATTTAATATTGTGTTGCCACGTCTAGGTGCAGCGCCTTGTTCTATGTCTAGGGTGAAAAGTTATTTTTTTTTATTTTAGAAAGAAGGCGAATTTTGAAAAAAGGTTATTTTTTAATACTAAATTTACTTGACTTTTAAATTACTACAATTTTTATTTAAAAATACTTACGCAGCACATTTTTAACGTAATTCCTTGATGCATGTATTGTAGTCGGAGTGGGAGGCGGCGGATCTATAGAAGTATATTCTGGACTTTTGTGCGGAGTTTTTTCTGTAAAAATATTAAAAAAAATACCAGTAAATTAGTGTTGGCATTTTTCTGTAAAAAAACTTGTAAAAGTAACAAAAATAAGTCAATGTACCCTAGGGACTTATTCTATTTGTACCCACTACGAACTTTTTTACTAAATTTTGTTGCATTTAAAAAAAAATATTCAGCTTCAGTTTAGAAAATTAATTTGTTTTAATTGAAAAAATCATACAATCAAAATAATGCCTAAAAAAGAACAATATAAATTTTCTTTTGAAAAATAAATATAATTACCTTTTGTAGCTTTCTTTGTTGCTATATGTTGCGGTTTTGAATTCTGTAACAAATATAAAAAATAATTACACTTTTTTAGGCAAGGGCCAACGCCATATTTTAACTTAACCTTTTCTTACATTAAATTATTCAGATATTTGTTATTTTTTTAAGGTTTTATAAAAAGATCCTATTTATACTCACATGTATCTGATTCAGATCTGGCGGTGTTGCTCTATGCGGCACACCGTTAACATTAAATTTCCCATAATGCGGGTAGTTGGAGAATTTCTCGTGCATTCGTATTTCCTTCATGGAGAGTAGCTCTTGGTGTTCGCGGAAGTATAGCGCTGACATTACTACCAGACTGAAATAAAGGATTATTTTTATATTTAAATAATGAAAATATGGTTGAAAAGTAAGAAACTTAAGCACTCATAAGAAAAGGGTAGTGAAAATATTGATATATTAGACATTTTAATATTTAAACTTAAATAACTAATTTGTTGCTAACAATGTGTCTAATTAGAGGTGATAATATGATAAAAAAAACTTTTTTCTAATGAAGCATAGTTTACACTAACTATACAATTTATTTCAAATTTTTATCAGTAATTTATTAACCAGAAACTCAACCAATAAATTGTAACAACTATTGTTTAACCTCAGTAACAAATTTTAAAATAACAAAAAGTAAATTTAAAGAAAAAAAATCTTATTCTAAGAAATAATACTCACCATACAGCCATAATAAAAATCAGTATAGTAATAACAATCTGTAGAAACTTGTTCGAAATCAATTCATTGCCATCATTCACTTTCCTACAACAAATGTTGCCATATCCAAAACTGTCATCTTCCTTCAACCATAGACACGAATCTTTCTTCTTTGAAAACGTACTAAAATTGTCATCTGGCAACTTCGAATCGAACGTACTAACATACGTGGGTATATCATTATTTTCCGATTTCTCCGATTTTTCCCATTTTTCCGATTTATTTGAGTGGTATCGCACGCAATTTTTATTGTAGTTGTAATATTTCCCGTATTTGGAGGAGACATGGCAATTTTTGCACTGTTTTCGGGTAAATTTCGGGGAGTTGTGACTGAGTTTATGGCAACACTCGTGACGACGGATACTGCGGGCGATGTCGCGTATTTGTTCAATGGAAATGTTGCCATCGCTGTAAAATGATTTTGAAGTTGCGGAAATGCCTGAGAATCGGGAGTCTGTAAATAAATACATAAAAATTAGATATTTTAAAAGTAAGCAAAACGGTTAGGAAGTAGGTAAGTATGTAGGCATTTAATTAAATACTAGTAATTTAAAAGAATTTAATTCACAGCTACCACCAGGGCTTCCGATTGATTTTATCCAAGTGATCTATCCGTCTATCTATTTATAACAAAAAATCACAAAATCATGATTTTTTGTTATTTTTTTTACAAAATATCTCACCATTACTCCCGCTAGATCTCGAGCTATCTCTTCTCTGCAACGCGCTGATCTTGCACAGCCTCCGGTTGATCTTCTCCAAATGATCTATCCGGGATTCCAAATTGCCCGTCACTTTGCAAAGTTCTTTCACTGCACCGAGATTTTCCATGAATATACGATCCTGGAATAAAATAATAAATATAGTTAAAATGAGCGTGTGTGCAGCGCACAGGTGTCAGAAGTGAAACTTCTTTAGCAAGATTCAAAGATACTAAAACTACTCTCAACGCGCCTAAAGAAGTTTCACTTTAAAAACAGTTTAGTATGATAAACTCATGAAATTATTGTATTGTCACCGATCCTTGATAAGTGTACAAAGTTTGCATTAGATCTGTCCGCTTAAAGTGTATCAAAATCGAGTCTATAGGGGTCGTTTACATACAAACATACAGGTGAACCTAATAATAAGTTAAGAGTGTTAAAAAATACAAAAAAGTTTTGAGAAATTTAAAAATTGTGGAATGTATTTATGTATACATATTATAATGTATTTCTTTGGATACTTTTTGAAAATTAATAGGGTAGTTTCGAAAAAATTTTGGTGTAATTAAAATGAAAGGTTTAAATGATAGTTAAGAATCTGTTAATTTGGAAGAAAAATCGTTGGTTGTCGTCGTAAGTTATATTTTTTGGTGATTTTAATTTATTTGTTCCTATGAAACGGAAATGTGTTGTGATCAAATTATCTTTATTAAGTGGTAATAAAAAACGTAAGCTACAAAAATTCAAAATCGAAATGTGTGAAAAGGAAGTTTGTTGAAGAACACTTTCAATTATTATTGTTAGACGTCATATTTTCGATATTTTTAATGCATTATATGGCAACCGCTCTTGTTGTTTTAGCATGTGTAACGGCACTGCTTAAGACGCCGTTCACACGTGTTTGTGTGTCTGTCTATCTGTTTGTGTGTGTATGTGTGTTGCCACGCACCTTATCAACCACGAGGAACCCGTGTATAGTATCACCATCAGGCAATGTGACGTCACCGGCCTCTTTAACCGCATCAGGCAACACTGTGCGTAGTTCTTGTGCTAACACACCGGTATCACCCGCGCCCCGTACGGGGTCCCAACCTACTAGACCCGAATGGGCCGCGAAGGAGGGGTCGTAGTTGAATCTAAAGATAATAAATAAATAAATATATAAATCTCGTGTCTCATGTTTGTCCTCAATGGACTCCTAAACCACTGAACCGATTATAATAAAATTCGCACACCATGTGCAGTTCGATCCAACTTGAGAGATAGGATAGTTTAAACATGTAGGTACCACGGGCGAAGCCGGACCGCTAGTAAATAAATAAATATTTCAAGACAATTTTCACACGGCACGATCTGATCTAGTATGGGATCAGATCGTGCCGTGTTGTTCTTTGTGTTTACGTTAGCTTTCGCGTGTGTTATGGAAACTATACTGATATCATTGAATTACCATTAATTGAACACTGCCATTTAAAATAGAACCTTCTACAAAAAATATATCATAAGCCACTAATATAATTATTATTTATCCTCACTTGGAAATCCAATTATTAATCATACAGAACTACTTGTGACTTGGCAATATAAGAATGTTCATAAAAATTGTATTTAATATAGGAAAGGAAAAATTTGTGTATTTAATATACACAAATTTTTCCTAGGCTTTTGATTTTGTCCACCACGCTCTTTTAATTTAAAAACTTTGTTATACTGGTATTTGCTGGTTACATATTATAGTGGCGTGTATTATCCTTGTAGCCGTTCTCTATTAATAATAATTCGAAGCTTAAAAGCCCCAATGCATAACTTTTCTTTCAGGGGTACCACAAGGTTCATATTTAGGTCCAGCGTTATTTTTAGTTTTCCTTAATTTGGTTATACATATATAAACATTTTAAATGTAAGTTTAAAATATACAGAACGATTAGCACCACTACATACTGACGATATGTAGCTATTGCCACAAACTCAATTATAAATTCATTCAAATTTCTATATTTAATTATCAAGAAATAAAAAACTTGACTGCTGTGTATGTGTTTTTATTTTACCCTATTTTAATTTTCCAATTCTACCCGATTACTTTACCCCTTATAAATCTTCTTTACATAATAAAAATGAATCGCCAAATTGATAAGCGCAAAACTCGAGAACAACTGAATCGATTTCGTTAATTCTTGGAATGGGATTGCATACCTAAGTTTAAAAGAATTAATGTTAGGCCTATAACTAAAAAAGGCATTGATAAATTTAGAGATAATATTAATAATAAACTGCCTAACCTGAATGATCAATCCTTTTATAATAATCCTTGTGAAATGTTTACAAATCTTTTTAATTTAGTTCATAATGAGTTTAAAGAAATATTTAAAGTTAAATCTTTAAGTATCACCAAGGATTTACCATTTAGTCAATGGGCAACACCTAGTATACACAGATGCAGGAACATTCTATATGAGTTATATGGCATGAAGCAATATAACAAAGACTTGTCATTCCATAATTATGTTAGAAATTATTCAAAAACTTTTAAAAAAGTTTGTTTCACTGCCAAGTGTCTATATGTCAGAGATAAAATACGCAACTCTGATAACAAAGTTAAAACAGTTTGGACAATTATTAATGGTGAAATGGGCAAAAGCCGGACAAATAGTACCATAAAACTTGTAAATGCTGGCAGGGTAATTGACAAAAGTGCTGATGTTGCGCTTGCTTTTGAAGATTTCTTTAGTAGTGTCCCTGTTAGTATTACTAAAAAATTAAATTCATCATCAGTGCTTGCGGAGTCCTATTTGAGGGACCATGTTGCGGAGTGTAATGTATTATTTGAATTGCGACATGTGACTGCAGATGAAATTGTTAAAACTTTTAAAACATTAAACTTAAAAAAAACATGTGATCTCTGGGGAATGTCTGTGAATTTAGTAAATAATATTATAGAAAACATTGCCAACCATTTAGCGTTTATATTTAATCAATGTTGTGACTGTGGTATATTCCCTGATTTATTAAAGTTTAGTAAAGTTATTCCTTTATTCAAAAGCGGTGACCAAGAAGACTGTAATAACTATAGGCCTATTTCTATTTTACCAACTTTGAGCAAAGTCTTCGAGAAATTGATTTTAAACCAATTATGTAGTCATTTTGTTTCAAATGGTTTACTGCACGCCAAACAGTTTGGTTTTACAAGGGGGCGCTCTACCACTGATGCTGGAATAGCTCTTTTGTCACATATATATAAAGCATGGGAAAATTCAAAGAATGCTTTGGGGATATTCTGCGACCTTTCTAAGGCTTTCGACTGTGTAGAACATTCCACTCTATTACGGAAACTAAATTTTTATGGTATCAAAGGTTTATCTCAGGACCTCATAGCTTCATATCTTCAGAACAGGGTACAGACCGTTGTTGTTAATGGAGAGAAATCTTGCGGTGCGCCGATTAACATTGGTGTTCCGCAGGGATCTATCTTAGGACCGTTTTTGTTCTTAGTGTATATTAATGACCTACCTTATTATTTGCAGGATATGTGTGAAATAGTACTGTTTGCAGATGATACCTCATTAATATTTAATGTGGATAGATATGACACAAATGTTGACGAAGTAAACTCTGCTCTTTTACGCATATCTAATTGGTTTAATGCTAATAATTTATTATTGAATGCAAAAAAAACAAATTGTGTAGAGTTTATCCTTCCAAATGTAAAAAAGGTCAAAAGGGATATCATTTTAAACGGGGAGGTATTATACCCTGTCGAGTCTACTGTTTTTCTTGGTTTGACACTAGATGAGAAGCTACAATGGGGGACCCATGTTGCCACCACCGCTGCTAAGCTCAGCTCAGCTGCATATGCAGTTCGAAGAATAAGGCATCTCACCGATGAAGATACGGCTAGATTGGTTTATTTTAGTTACTTTCATAGCATTATGTCCTATGGAATTCTACTGTGGGGCAGGGCTACAGATATAGAAACTATATTTATATTACAGAAAAGAGCCATACGCTCTATATATAATTTACGTGCTCGGGACTCACTAAGAGATCTCTTTAAGAATATTGGTATCCTCACTGTACCATCACAGTATATATTTAATAATGTTTTACATGTACACAAAAACGCGGACTTACACACAAAAGTAGGAGATAGACACTGTTATGGCACAAGGAATAGAAATAAAATTGAAATGCCATTTTATAGGTTAGCTAAAGTTAAAAATTCATTTATGGGCCAAGGTTTACGTTTTTACAATAGAATTCCTCATAGTATTAAAGAGTTTAGTAGTGTTAAATTTAAAACTTATTTAAAAAATGTATTAGTTCAGAGAGCCTACTACAGCATTAAGGAATATATGGAAGATGAAAATCCATGGAGGGTTGTCGCGTAAGAATAACAGGACAGTTCTTTGGCATATTATGATAATATATAATATTATGTAGTTAGATGTAAGTAACATGTAATGTAAAATTATATTGTATATGGACATGACTTTAAAAGAGCAACTATGGAGTTTCTTGCCGGTTCTTCTCCATAGATACTGCTTTCCGAATCGGTGGTAAATTTAAAGAATGTAATGACGATTCAAAAGTGCTTCTGGAAGAAGTCTAATTGAATAAATAAATGTTTGAGTTTGTGTTTGTTACTCTTTCAGGCAAATACTACTGAACCGATTAAAATGTAATTAAGCAATCATATAGAGCGTAACTTGGATTAACACATAGGATAGGTTTTATCCCGGAAATCCCACGGGAACGGGAACTATGCGGGTTTTTCTTTGAAGCCACAGGCGGAAATCTAGTTAAATAATACAATTAATAATACTAACTTGACAACACGTATGCTCTGTACGTTTTTCAACTGTTGCGCCGTGTCTAGTTCTTGTATATCATGTTTTGCTCTTGCGTCCGATGGGTGCACTATGTGGCCCATTACTTTTAGATTACCTGTAAATTAGAGATAAATATTAAACAATTGGTTGTTTTATATAAATTTTTAAAGAGTAGAAAAAATTCAATCACGAGGCGGGATTCGAACCCGCATCTTTTCACGCCAATGCCTGACCAATCGAATTTATTCTATGATATCGATGCGGGTTCGAATCCCGACTCGTGATCGATTTATTTTCTATTCTTCATAAATTTATATTTATACAGCATTTCAATGCCATAAAACTAAAGATATCAAATTCAATTGTTTTTTTTGTTTGAGTGCTATAGGTTATACAGGTGTCCTACCGTAGGTGTACAAAGCTCGAAGAGACTTATAGTTTTGCAATATCGTACATCGGTATTCCCATTTAAATAAACCGGTTAACAAATTAAAAACCGGTTTTAAACCCGTCAAACTCACCATTAATAACACAAGTCTCATCCGGTCTGTCCGTATTGATACCAACCCGACCGTTATAATGCACACTGTTTTCAGACACGCCTCGTTGCCACCAGTTCTCTGAACAGTCCGATTCGAACTGTCCCGGGTTCGATGCCTGGAAATAATTGAGATCAATAAATACTTTTAGATGTGTTATGTATATTATATGTATAGATCGTATAACACGGTGAAATGTGACACATAATATGATATAACAATATGGTATACATATAATGCAACATGGCACGATTTCAAATTAAAAATCGAGTTCAAATTCAAATTCAAAAATTTATTTATTTTTCACAATTTTTTTTACAAAATTTCATATTAATTGTAAATGTAATGTTATATAACAAATCAAATCAAATATGTTTATTTGCGCGTGGCACGAAGCAACATGACACGACATAAAATTTATTGTAAACATGGCACGATGCAACATTTAATTGTACATCATGGCACGATCAACTTTTCTTGTATATTGCTTACAGAGCAACCACCAGTTGGAAATTTCGCTTGTCAGGCTTGTGATAAGACATAACACGATGTTATACGACACGACAGAAACATTACATAAAACAAAATGTTATTGTACACCATGGTACGAAACAATATGTCGCTGTACATAGCACGATACGACATAAAACGAGTAAACGTGCCATAACAGAATATGGCACGACACAACATAACACGAAATAGCGTGTCATAACAGAACATGGCACGAACAAGATGCCACGATGTTATATGACACGACACAACATGTTATTGATCAACATGGCACGACACAACATAAGACGATTTAGCGTGTCATAATAGAACATGGCACGAATAAGATGGCAAAATGTTATATGACACGACACAACATAAGACGATTTAGCGTGTAATCAAAATAATAAAAAATGTTGTGTGGTTTTATGAAACCACGGTAAAAGTGAAACTGTTCGAACGGTTCCGAACACTGCTTTGTGTAGCGCATGTCGCGTGACGGTCGGCTGCCGAGTAGGTATACCTACTCGGCAGCCGCGATACACGCGACATGCGCTACACAGACCAAACAGTTTGAGACGATGTAATAAAAGTTTCACTTTAATAATCCATACTAATATTATAAATGCGAAAGTAACTCTGTCTGTCTGTCTGTTACTCAATCACGCCTAAACTACTGAACCAATTTGCATGATATGGTATGGAGATATTTTGATACCCGAGAAAGGACATAGACTACCTGTTATTGCGAAATATGTACCACGGGCGAAGCCGGGGCGGACCTCTAGTAAATTATAAATAACATACATGAAACAATAATAAATAATAGAACATGGCACGACTTACCCGTACTATAATCCTGTCACTAGCTTGAGCAGCTACAATATAAGCAGCTGTCCCAGTGTGAGCTTTCAGGGCTACCACAAGTTGGAAATGTCGCTGGTCAGGGTTGGGTCGGCCCTTTTTCCTCATATTATTGTTTGTTGTTTCGGCGAAGTGTAATCTGCCGACTGTTATCTTGGCGCCTTCACGACGTAATTCCACACTGAAATTGTAAAATAGTTTTCTAATTAGTTAAATTAAAAAAGAGCGTTTGTACTGGGCACAGGTGTCAGAAGTGAAACTGCTCTGGAAAGATTCAAAGATAAAAATAGTCGCCTTACCCCATAATGTGACGGTATTGCCATGACCGGACCATGAAATTTTACTTATAGAAGTTAAATTTTAAAAAAATAAGCTTTGGATTTGGTTATACATATACATAAATTAAGCTTTATAGCTTACTTGAAAATAAAATCTAATATCTTCAATAATTTTAATAGCATTTATAGACAGAAAATTGAACAAAATAAGAAGTATTAACAAATATGTATTTTTAACAAAGTTTAAAAATTCAAATAACTAAGTACTGAAAGAAGTTTTTGTCTTTGCTATAGGTGTATTAAAAGTAGATTTTTAAAGTATTTTAAATAAAACTTACGGTACAGGATGAAAAGGCTTTTTAGTCCTATCCGACTGACTCTGCTCGATCCTTACTTCTTGGCTTGGGTCTTCTGCCTAAAGTGAATAAAAAAAAATCAAATTTTTGACTAATTGAGGTTCTGGTTTCATTATTACTTAAGATATTTTGATAGGTACTATTATTACTTATTTTTTATTAAATTTCTAGTTAGAAAGTGGGGTAGTTATCCCACTTTTACCTCTTAAATATTTCGTGTTTTCTTTGCTAAATAATGTGTGTGATGGTATTCTTTGCTTCGTAAAATGTTTCTTTTTTGCAATTTTTTTCTTTATAACTTACCTTAACCCCATAAAAATGCAGGCAGAAGTTGTTAATCTTCTTAAATCCGTCTACCGTTTTGACATATTGTGGTTCTCCTTGGACCTGCATTTGGCAAGTCACTTGGAAATGATTTTTCTTCTGACAAACGAACGCTTCGTCTATTTGCGAGAAGTTGAAACCTTTGTCTGCGCCTACTATGTACGAGGGGGTTGCGCTGTAAGGAAATTTAGGATTTGAACCTGGCTTGTAATATTCTAGTAAAAAAAAATGTGTGCGTGTACTAGTGTACACGCGTAAGAAGTGAAACTTCTTTATGACCTTATTTTTTCAAAAAAAATTACTATATTATGCAACTTTACAGAAATACGTCGAATCACGCGTGGTAGGGATAAGAAAAGAAATAGCGCGTAACGGAAAAATGTCACGCGTAACGAAAAAATATTACACTACATTTTTTTCCAACCTCGATAAAGAAGTTTCACTTCAAAAAACACCCTATAAAAAGGCTGGTAGTATGTTTCTGCATCGCAATACTGTCACGTATCTTTGAATCTTCCCAAGGAAGTTTCACTTCTGACACGTGTGCTCGGCATACACGCTCTTTTTTTCTTCATTATACACGCTCTTTTTAAGCTATTGCATAGCTTCTATCGCGGGCCTTGAGCGCGGGGACCGAATCCAGAAATTCCGTAACGAAAAAACCTCACGCTCTCCACGGGGACGGGCACGGAGGTGTGGCTTAAAGGCATAGCATGCAATAGCTTTACCGCGGCAGTCCCCGAGTGCCACACGTCTTTTGACGTGACAACGTCTTATAAATTGGTTTGCCGGGTGACACTTCAAGAAACTGCGTTACGCTCCGCTCACGTTATGCGCTCACAATGAGAGCGAGTGAGAGGCACGCGTCCCTTCCACGCGGGCATGGTTAGCCCGCCTAAGAGCGAGAGAGACAGACATAAAAAGTCATTGTCACGTAAA
Organism: Colias philodice; assembly: GCF_061535455.1. NCBI lineage: Eukaryota > Metazoa > Arthropoda > Insecta > Lepidoptera > Pieridae > Colias > Colias philodice. The sequence continues at coordinate 4,808,170 of NC_143115.1, forward strand.
ACTTTCGCCCGTATACCGACTTTACAGGCAACCAATTTTTTTGTTAAAAATATGTACTTAATGACGTTTCAAAAGTGCTTCTAGAAGAAGTCTAATTGAATAAATAAATGTTTGAGTTTGAGTTTTTTTTCTTCATATAGGTACTTACATGGGCTTCAAATTCCCGTCGAACAGAGCGTGCCAAGCGGTTTGCTGGAAGGTAGCAAAGCGTATGCTCTGCTGGGGGGCATCGTCTCCCGCTTCAGATCCGTCTACTGAAGGCGGGGGTCGGACTAGGGTCTCTGGTGATAGAGCCGCTACAAATAATTTAATAGATGCACTTAGTTTAAGTTTAAATTTAACTTTTACTAATATGGAAATTGATTTAGATTTGACAAGTATAGTAAAGTTATTTTAATAGGCAACTTTTGACAGTTCAAAAAATTTTGTAACGTAACCTTGTAACGACGTGCATAAAATAACATATTGTTTTGTTTTGTTAAATAAACAATACATCAAAAGCATGTTTTTAAACAGCACATATTGAATGTTCTTCGTCATGAAAATGTGTGTGATAAACGATAGACTCAGTTTATCATTGAGAAGAAAATTTACTTATAACTATCTTACTAATTAATTGACAAACATTCTTATTCATTGTAATAAATTTGTATGCCGTTTTTCAATAACTAATCATGCTGTACCTACTATAAGTAAAACAAATGAACTTTATACCCTGTTTAAAGTAAATAAATAATTATGAATTATGACAGCGTGATTATTAAAATAAAACAGTGAATAATAAAAATGTCTAACCATCTTTCGACGTTAAACTTACCTGGCTCACATTTTACTTGCGAATTCACATCTTGCGACAATTTCCTCTTTTTCCCAGTCGGTTCTTGCAAATTCGTGTACACGGGTGCTTCATGACTTAACACAATTGGAGCCATGATCCCTTGTTCCATATCCATATCTACCCTCATTTGGCTGTACCGATTCTGGTACGGTTCTGGCAACATTTCACGCACTCTCAAGCCTAGATCACTATCTGGCATGACGACTACATCGTCTAGATTGTCTTTTAGCTCTTCGTAGATATATTCCCCGTTTTGGAGTACTTCGTGGATGTTGAGATGTTCCGGGACGAGCATGTAGTCTGGCCCTAAAATGGTCTGGGACACAGATATGGTGTGCGATACTTGAGTGTCTGGGCTGTAAGGGTTTTCTGAACCGGAGTCTGGTGGACTCTCTGGTAGCTGGTGGCCGCTGGAATGCAATTAAAAATATATATATGTATATATATATATATATATATATATATAAGTGAGTAAAAAGGCCAAAGTAATGCAATCAGCAAAAATGTTGTTTTGTATTGCTGATTAAAATCAGATATACGATGAGGATATTTTAACCAAATACCTACTTATTATTTTCTACTAAGTTGAATGGTTTTTTTAGAGGATTTTATCTTTTCATGAATATATTATTTAATCTTTTCTTATAAAACAACCAAACATTCTCTTCGCATATTTATAATAGATGGCGTTAATTGAATAAAATTGAAACTCATACAAATTGTTATTGTTACATTGTAACAAAAAAAAATTAAGCATGCATTCAGAAGTCTCTGAGCTATCATAGCTTTCAAGTAAATTAAGCAAAAATGCAATATATGTGGGTAGTGTTTGATTTTACGCGACTATTATACAATTAAAAAATGTTGTGTGGTTTTATGAAACCACGGTAAAAGTGAAACTGTTTGAACGGTTCCGAACACTGCTTTGTGTAGCGCATGTCGCGTGACGGTCGGCTGCCGAGTAGGTATACCTACTCGGCAGCCGCGATACACGCGACATGCGCTACACAGACCAAAAAGTTTGAGACGATGTAATAAAAGTTTCACTTTAAAATTAAAGATTTTAACGTAAAAATACTCCACATACCAACTGCAGAGAAATATGTGGAAGTAGTTCACAAAAAACAATTTTTGTATGACCGTCAAGACGTATAACATCTTATAGTTTCCCCGTGACCACCAAAGAGAATACAAATACGACGTGACCACGCTCGCTGCGAAGTGTGCGAAACGTCGGGATAATAACATAATGAATAAATCGCGTTTAAAATCCGGTAAAAATCTTTATTCTTACCACAAAACAATTTAAACACAGTCTAACTTTAAACCAGGGATCTGTCACTTTAATTTTAATATGTACCTAGTTGTCTATGTGAAATACGACAAAACCAGATGAAAGAGAACCCGCGCTTAAAGTTAAACCCAGTTTAAAGTTTTTTGTGGTAAGCCAGTTAATTTCTAAATGTACATCTATACTAATATTATAAAGCTGAAGAGTTTGTTTGTTTGAACGCGCTAATCTCGGAAACTACTGGTCCGATTTGAAAAATTCTTTCGATGTTAGATAGCCCATGTATCGAGGAAGCCGGAAGGTAATATCATCAAGCTACGGCCAACAGGAGTGGAGCTACGGGGGTGAAACCGCGGGGAGCAGCTAGTTAACACATAAAACTACTAACCCAACCCGCCGGGCATCGAGCGGCTGCGGCGGGTAGCAGCCTTCGCTGACAGGCGCCATGAAGGCCTCCAACTCGTCTATCAAACCCGGACCTGGAAATAAAGATTTAATAAAAATACAGAAATCAAGGTTGGAAAAACATTTATCATGAAAATGTATTACATCCATACTAATATTATAAATGCTCTTATAATTCATATAATTCTTATGTAGAGAAAGCGTAAATATGTACCACGGGCGAAGCCGGGGCGGACCGCTAGTAAATAAATAAATGTGCAGGTCAACCAATCATAGGTAGGCTTAAAAATGATTTAAAAATGATTATTTATGAAAATGAATCTAAACCTAAATTATTATTTAAAACATAGATCTAACTAGGTTTATACACAATTACTAGTTTGCGTTTTGCCACGCTTTAGTGCGTTATCATTTAAACGTTTATACTGCGATAAGAAATTGTATTCATTAATTCGGTTAAATTAAATTATAAATTCATAAGTACAATTATAATCATAAATTATTTATTTATCTATCCAAATATTATGTATAAAGTTTGTTTGTTTGATTGCTTAAACGCACCAATCTCAGCAATCACTGGTTCGATTTGAAAAATTATTTCACTGTTAGATGATCCGTTTATCGAGGAAGGCTATAAGGCTGGTATATCATCACGCTAAGACCAATAGGAGCGGAGCAATGCGGCTAAAACCGCGGAGCACAGCTAGTACACTAAAATTTAACAAAAGTGACTTCAATCTCGTAAGATAATAAAATCTGTATTTCAGGAGCCTGTGTCTTCAATTTGAACAATGATGATAGAAAACTTGTAAATCTTTCCAAATTATAAAACAAAGTCCTCTGCTGTCTGTTCGCGATAAACTCAAAAATGCTGCACCGATTGTCGTAACGTTTTCACGATAAATACTCTGAGATATTTTTTCCAAAACATCTTAACAATTTAACTACATTGTATTGGTTCTGTTGCTCGAAAAATAAATGCCTTAAATAATTTCAATTTCAGTAAATTCACTAAAAAGTCGCTTTCTCTGTCCCTATGTCTATATTCAGTATGCTTAAATCATTATTTATATCTAACCACGCAACGGATAGAGCGATTCAAGAGGAATAAATAATTTATTAGGATTTAGACAAAGCGGGCGAAGCCGCGGCGGAAAGCTAGTTAGAGACAATTGAAATATTTCAACATATAATTTGCGTGTTAGCGTCAGAAATTGTTTTAAAAAATTTACTTTCATGAATTGTCGTGTTACAATTACGCTCATTGGATTAATATAAATCACTTTCATTACGTATTAACGATTAAATTGTCTTTTATAAGGAAAACATTTGCTTTCAAGTCCCACTAATATTGTGTGTGAAAGTTTGTGAGGATTGTTTATTAGTGTGATGTAAAAACAGCTGATCGGATCTGTACGATTTTTTTTTTATTGTAGGTACAATAGGGGAGCGCTTGGCCACAATCTCGCCTGATGGTAAGCTGAGATGTGGCCTAAGATGGAGCGCGCTTCCCTAGAATGTACCTGTTCGCTCTCCTCTTGAAGACCTCCAAATTGTACTCATCGGGGAACACAGATTCAGGAAGCATGTTCCAGTCCCTAGCGGTTCGAATAAAGAATGACGATCCGAACCGCTTTGTCCGGGACCCGGGTACATGGAACGTCAACCATATGGCGATGCCTAGAATCTGTGCGCCTCGACGAACGATGGAAAAAAAAAGAAAAAGAAATTTTGTACAGAAATAGATTAACACGTATTTATTAGGGTTCCGAACCGCAAAAGGAAAAAACGGAGCCCTATAGGATCACTTTGTTGCACGTCTGTCTGTCTGTCTGTCAAGACCCTTATTCGCAGGAAGGGTATCAAGCTGAAACTTATCTATAAAGCTGAAGAGTTTGTTTGTATGGACGCGCAAATCTCAGCAACTACTGGTCCGATTTGAAAAATTCTTTCAAAAATTTAATAATCATGTCTACGGTCCCTCGAAGCTGTGAAAAAATCAAACTCGCCAACGCAATCTTGTAGTGTGCGGGTTAGCAAAATAGAGCCGCAAATTTCGACATTCGCAAGGAAATCAAAACCTTACAGGGTACTTATAAGTACCTGGTGCATTCAATAAGTAACTAGCCTCATCGCCAGAGGGCGCTATTGTTTCAAACTAGGTTTACCACAGTGTAGCTCATTCTTTTTTAATTATTTTTTTTAATTTTCATTCAAATCCCTTCATTTGTTTTAATTTGACAACCTATGGAAGCGAACGTGTCGATCGGTTTAACAAAAATGGAAAAAGAGCAATATCGTTCGGTGATTCGATTCCTATTTTTGGACGGGAAAGAGCGCATCGAAATCAAAGACCGCTTGGATGCTGTGTACGGTGACTCTTCTCCATCGATAACCACCTTCAAGAATTGGTTCAACGAGTTTGCACGTGGCCCTACGTCGGTTTTTGATGAACCACGTCCAGGTGCACCAAAAACAGCTGTTACGGAGGAAATCATTAAAAAAATCCATGATCTCGTATTGACAGATCACCGATTGAAGGTTCGGGAGCTAGCTGAGACTGTAGGCATTTCAGAAGGAACAGTGCATCATATTCTTCACGAGGAACTCGGCATGAGAAAGCTGTCGGCGCGATGTGTGCCGCATTTACTCACACCGGAAAACAAGCGCAACCGTGAGTCCACATCGAAGACGTGTTTGGCGCTGTTTAAGCGGAATCCAGGGGAGTTATTAGTCGTTTTGTGACCGTCGATGAAACTTGGATTCACTGGTACACACCAGAGACCAAGGAGCAATCAAAACAATGGATCCAGACTGGGGAACGTGCTCCAAAGAAGGCGAAAACTGTAAAAACGGCCGGAAAAGTTATGGCCACCGTTTTCTGGGATTCACAAGGAGTTGTCTACATCGATTACCTCGAGAAGGGTAAACCAATTACGGGGCTTTACTATGCCGATTTATTAGCCTGATTCGACGCCGAATTAAAGAAAAAACGACCCCATCTGGGTGATAAAAAGGTGCTGCTTCACCACGACAACGCACCGGTTCACACGTCTGCCGTTGCCATGGCCAAATTGGTCGAATTACGCTACGAATTGCTGCCTCATCCCCCGTATTCTCCAGATTTGGCCCCTGGTGACTTCTTTCTGTTTCCTAATCTGAAAAAATCCCTCGCCGGGAATAGATATGGATCAAATGAGGAGGTTATCGCTGCCACGGAGGCCTATTTTGAAGAGTTTGAGAAAACCTATTTTTCAGACGGGTTAAAAAAGTTTGAGCATCGCTGAGCTAAGTGTATAGAACTAAAAGGAGACTATGTTGAAAAATAAATTGCCACTTTTCCAAAATTTTCGTATACTTTTTGTAGGCTAAGTATTTATTGAATCGCCCTCGTACCTACTACTAATTGAACACAGAGCACAGTCTATAAGAAATTTGGTAAAAAGCACAGATAAAGCAAAAATTAGCATTTTTTCCTACAACCGGTATTATTTCGATTTTTAACTTCGTGAATTATTTTTATCTCCATTCAAACCAGTTTAAGTCAATCAGATCCAGGGCGAGTAACTAGTAGATATAAAAATACAAAATAATATTTACCCAAAACCCCGTCAAAATCACTTGGTTATCAAAATCCTGCATCAATTTTGCTACTATCACTCGATATATAAAAATATATATCCAAAAATGTGCATTACGTCCGTTTGTCACTAGTTACATACACACTGTGTTACATACACTAATTGCGTCATGCCCAACGGACTGTGAAGAAAATGATGCGGTTTAGTGCAAATTCCGACAATTTAATAAAGTCGGTTTTTACTTCTATCTATCATAATATTATAATAAAGAGAGATGTTTTTTGTTATTATTAATCACTAGAGTTTAGCATTGACTCATTTAGGGCGGATTTTTCAATCCCCGGATAAAAATCCCAGTAAGTACCTACCTAAATAAAGAAATAAATAAATTGAAGGGCATGTCCTTATCATCTTTCTTATATATAAAAATAAATCGCAAAATGTGTTGGTAAGCGCATAACTCGAGAACGGCTGAACCGATTTCGATAATTCTTTTTTTATTATATTCCTTGAAGTACGAGGATGGTTTTTATGTAGAGAAAACGTAAACATGTAGGTACCACGGGCGAAGCCGGGGCGGACCGCTAGTAGGATATAAAAATATATCAAACATCCTATCAATAAACTATTTAATTTGTATCTAAATTGTCAAATTGTTAATTTTGACATAAATGTGAATTTATGAAAACTGAAATTTAACAATGAAATGAATGAAAATTTAAAAATATATGTATTGGAATTTGGAGGTTTTTTTTGCGATAAAATCATCTAATGGTTCTGACGCTACGGATGCGTTTTTCGTTAGACGAAGTTTTTAGCGGAAATAGGAAGTATAAATTATTACTATATTAATAAAAGCACAACAATTTGTTCTGTTATTTTATTAGAGGCAATAAAATAAACAATTTCTTATAGACACACATTTGAACAGGAAAATATACATCGATGAGACACCTTGTTTTAAATTTTCCCCAATTTTTTACCTTGGACATTAAGGATGTTTAATTTGAACATACATTGGTATCAACAATCAGTATACCTAATTTTAATTTAGCATTTATTTAATTCTTAACAAGATTAGAATACAAGACAGTCTACATATGCTGTTTTTATGAACCTACCTAATTCAAACCATACAATAGTATGTAAAATGTATAATGCATGTGTGTGTGTATTTAATGTTTTTATTGATTTACTAGCTTCCGCCCACGACTCCGTCCGCGCGGAAAAATTAAGATTTATTTATTTCTACGTATTTTTCCGGGATAAAAAGTATCCTATTTTATGCCCAGGATAATAAGGTATAATTATACCAAGTTTCATCGAAATCGAACCGTTAGTTTTTACGTGATGCCTTCACATACAGACAGACAGACAGACAGACAGACAGACAGACAAAAATTTTTTTAATCACATATTTGGGTTTGGTATCGATCCAGTAACACCCCCTGCTATTTATTTTTTCAATATTTTCAATGTACAGAATTGACCCTTCTACAGATTTATTATATGTATAGATTAAAGTTTTCATGCATTTTAAATATTAGCTATTCTACATAATATAAGCACAGAATACTGAATAGTAGCTAAAGCTACTTTAAGTGTGTGGGTGTAATATAGTTGAATGAATAAATTTTCGAGTTTAAATATTATATAAAAAATCACAAATAAAGCATAATCACATAAAAATTTCAACACGAAAAACTCCCTTAACAAAAAATACACCGGACATTTCACGTTCCGCCAAAATTTCACACTTGATCCGCGACACAATAAGGAATTCAAGTGAAACCGTTTGGGGTGAATGGCAGAAATATCATCACTTGCGATGATGATATCACATTGCTCTTATTGATTAGGATTCTGTAGTGGCTCAGTGGTGAACTCAGTTCAATAAAAAGTTGTGGGTTCAAAGACGAGCGTGCAAATAATAATCATGAACACCATTTTAAATTATTTAATAGATCAAAATTACAACAATTTTCTATCAAACACAAGAAGAATTACCGTACGTACTTATAACACGAAGTACCTAATCAAGCAACAAAATAAAAGCAAAAATTAAAAAAAATACAGTCGAATTAATTAAAAACCTTCGTTTTCGGGAACGTCGGTTAAAATTTTGTTTTTTAATTTATATTCATATTTTCCACATTACCACATGTTTTTTCGCGATTGTTTACGCTAATCTTATAAACGGCTAAATCAATTAGAGTGCGGTTTTCACGTCATATTATCTATTGTACCACGTAATATTTTTCATCTACACTGGTACGTAAGTACCTACTTATTAAATATTTTAAAATAGTAGTCCTATAGTTTATAAAGCTGATGAAAAGTTTATTTAATTACATAATTAACATTCAGAAATAAAAGATTTATACCTACGAATTTTAAACGCGATTTATTTATTAGGTATAATGTACTTAATGGTCACGGGGATAAATCGCGTTTAAAATTCGTGAAAATCTATTACCACCATCGAGAGGTTTAGGTCGATGGACCGTGGAGGCCAGGCTTTAAAGCAGGCATCACCGGCGCATGCGCAGGCTGCAACGACCAATCCATCTTTCAGGGTATTTTTGCCCTTTAGCCTGGCCTCCATGGTCTTCGGACATAAACCCTATTGAATTTTTTCCGTGGGGATACTACAAAGACGAGAGACTGCCACAATTTGGACGAAATAACCCGGAAATTCATAGTAGCAGAAGAAACCATTAAAAATGATAAAAGAGCATTCAGACATTAATAAGACAACTTTTTACTGTGATGTCGCACTTGCATTGAGCAACAGCGGGGCTATTTTAGAAAAATTCTGGTAATTTAACACCTATTTATTGGTTTTAATGATCATCATGTTAATAAAAATTTTCCACTTACCACATTTAGATTTCAATTTTTCGATTGAAGCCTTCAGAATAATAAAATGAAATTTTTAGGGTAGCTACCTGATTGATAGAGCAAGTTTTTAAAAGCAAAATGGAAAACCTTTTTTATGTGATTTCATTTTTTTATGGGCCTTTGAAGTTATGAACATACTGAATAATTTTTTCTTTCTTGGCATTTAATTCTTTTTTTTATTCCATTCGAAGATCTAACGATAGTAAATGTTACCATACTGAATTGGCCTATCTTTCAGCTTAGCACACAAAAAAAAAACAAGCATCTAGCGCAATAATTCACGTCACCATAAATAAAAATCTCATCGTACTCAGCGATAGATGAAAAATTGAAAAAAATGTAATAACTCCGAAAATACGAAAAATCGCATAACACACATGGGGGTGATTCGGATAGCCCTCTAAGTCCTCTACCTCCCAGCTTCAGTATATCACTACTTTTTGGGACACCCTGTATAAAAATCAATCGCAAAATGTGTTAGTAAGCGCATAACTCGAGAACGGATGAACCGATTTCGATAATTCTTTTTTTATTATATTCCTTGAAGTACGAGGATGGTTCTTATGTAGAGAAAACGTAAATATTATGTACCACGGGCGAAGCCGGGGCGGACCGCTAGTTTAATATAAAATCCTCTTTTTATTAATTCCCTAGTATCAGTACCACCAGATAGTACCGAGTAAACAGATTGCACAATGTGTCGCATATCTGCACGCATTGCTTAATCTTTGAACTTGAAGCCACGCCTCGCTCGTTCCACACGTACCCCACCACATCGGCCGCGCGCAATGTTTTTGTTTGGAATAACCTCTCTAGTACGTAGTACATATATCTCGATGATTACCACAAAACAATTTAAACACAGTCTAACTTTAAACCAGGGATCTATATAATCTATATATATATAATCTAATAGTTGTGAAATACGACAAAACCAACCAATTTAAATTGTCTAAACTAAACTTGATCGGTTTTATCTTTATATCTCTTATATATAAAATTCTCGTGTCACAATGTTAGTCTGCATACTCCTCCGAAACGGGTGGACCGATTCTCATGAAATTTTCTGTGCATATCGGGTAAGTCTGAGAATCGGCCAACATCTATTTTTCATATGTACCACGGGCGAAGCCGGGGCGGACCGCTAGTTATAGTATAATATTATCAGTAGTTTTGCTTTGACAGCGAACTCGATTTAGATTTTGTGAATTTTATTAGTAAGAGTTTACAATTCATGTGTATTCTTATTCAAATGTATTTTTTACATATTTTTAAATTATATTGGACTAAGAGCCCGTGGGAGATCGTCCTTCACCGATCTGATAACCAGATGAGACGTATTTTTTATTAAATATTTTTTATAAACAAATATGCCTATAATTGCTTGATCATCATCATCATCATATCATCACGATTCACGGTCATCTAATTACGGTACGGCGTTTATTTGGAATGTATAAACGGATAAATCATAAAATATTAACAAAAAGCACAACAAAACACTTGTTTTCTGTTAAGTTTATTACATGCAATAAAATAAACAATTTCTTAAAGACACATATTAGAACAGGAAAATACACAATGATGAGACACCTTGTATTAAATTTTCCTCAATTTTTTTACCTTGGACATTAAGGATGTTTAATTTGAACATACATTGGTATCAACAATTATTTTAATTTTAATTTAATCATACATATTAATTCTTAATAGGCCATCCACACGTTTGAGTTAAATGTTTGAGTTTGAGTTTTGCTGTAGAATTGAAACCATACAACTGTATGTAAAATGTATAAAGCATGTGTGTGTGTCAAATGCGTTGTCGTGTGTAAAATGTTCTTATTGATTTATTAAAGTTTTCATGCATTTTAAATATTTACTATTACATATTATAAGTGTACCAAATTACATATAATTCGCAGAAGTGATTTTCTTTATTAAAACTGTTAACGTGTTCAAGATAAATATGTATAGTTGAATGAATAAATGTTCGAGTTTAAATATAAACTTCACAAATCTAGCATAATCACATTACAATTTCAACAAAAATAACTCCCTTAACAAAAATACACCAGACATTTCACGTTCCGCCAAAATTTCACACTTGATCCGCGACACAATAAGGAATTCAAGTGAAACCGTTTGGGGTGAATGGCAGAAATATCATCACTTGCGATGATGATATCACATTGCTCTTATTGATTAGGATTCTGTAGTGGCTCAGTGGTGAACTCAGTTCAATAAAAAGTTGTGGGTTCAAAGACGAGCGTGCAAATAATAATCATGAACACCATTTTAGATTATTTAATAGATCAAAATTACAACAATTTTCTATCAAACACAAGAAGAATTACCGTACGTACTTATAACACGAAGTACCTAATCAAGCAACAAAATAAAAGCAAAAATTAAAAAAAATACAGTCGAATTAATTAAAAACCTTCGTTTTCGGGAACGTCGGTTAAAATTTTGTTTTTTAATTTATATTCATATTTTCCACATTACCACATGTTTTTTCGCGATTGTTTACGCTAATCTTATAAACGGCTAAATCAATTAGAGTGCGGTTTTCACGTCATATTATCTATTGTACCACGTAATATTTTTCATCTACACTGGTACGTAAGTACCTACTTATTAAATATTTTAAAATAGTAGTCCTATAGTTTATAAAGCTGATGAAAAGTTTATTTAATTACATAATTAACATTCAGAAATAAAAGATTTATACCTACGAATTTTAAACGCGATTTATTTATTAGGTATAATGTACTTAATGGTCACGGGGATAAATCGCGTTTAAAATTCGTGAAAATCTATTACCACCATCGAGATAGTATGTACTACGTACTAGAGAGGCGATCGCTACTACACTCTCTTTAACACGAGCTAGAGGCAAGAATCACAAGTCTCTTTAGTCTGTGCCGGACTGTGCCCCCCGCTTGCCGCGTCAACACGTGTTATTGTTCTGTTCAAAATGCCTTCGTGTGTGCTAAGATATTGTTTTAACAGTTCCCATAATACAAACAAAGCCCAAGGAGTGACTTTTCACCAGTAAGTTTCCTTATTATGAGTAAGTCATGCATTTTACTAATATTGTTATCATTTTGCGAAAAATCACCACGCGTTCTGCGTTTCGCGCCATTTTTCATAGACTAACAGCACAGACGTGACACTATCGATGAGTCTGTTAAAAAATGTAACTGGATTTTTTAACTATGAATATATTCTAGGAAAGATTACCGTGGTGTAGTACCTAAATATTTATACTTTTACCCGACTACGTAAAGTAAAACGGTAGGTTATATTAAGTAATATTTATTTATTTACCTATTTTTATTTATTAAGAAAAGGTTCATCAACAGCTGTTGTTCCAATAGGATTTATAAATTATTATGCACAACAATTACAAATAAACACAACATTCACAGAAACTAATACAGTAAAAGTTCCTTAATCGCGCTTCCTTTAGTCGCGTTTTCACTATTCGCGGATTAAAAAAATGCGACCCAATTTCTATATTCGCGACTAAAAATTTTTTTTATTCGCGGATTTAATAAGTACATACAATATACATAATAATAAAATTATTCCAATAGGTATCTTACCCAATATCCTTGTCAAATGGACTAATAAGAAAGTAAAATAGATCTTATTACAAGTTTGCCTAAAGTACATAATATTATGTTCTTAAATGATATCGCCGAGGCCTTTGACACAAGCCGCCTTTGTCGCAAGCCGCCTCTGCGGCGATTGATGTTTTTGAGAATGTAAATAAACAGAATGGAAGCAACCTTATAACTCAATAAATAAAGTATATTTTTAAATGTAGTTCCGTTTATAGTAAAAGCCGCTTTGCGTATTTATTGTTTCGTCTTTCACATTCGTTACAAAAATTGTGATCGAGTAAGGGGGCGTCCATAAATTACGTGAGGTGTTTTTTTTAATTTTCTGCCCCTCCCTCCCCCCCTGGTGAGATGTCGTGAGATTTTATTCAACCCCCTCCCCCATCCTCGAATCTCACGTGAGATTTTTCAAAATGTGAGTTTCTTATATGTAAACGCCATCAACATTGAATCATCGTATCCATTTAATTAGGGCTATTATAAACCAATACTCCAAAATTCGATTACATCATGAAGCAAAAACTGATAAAACTATTGATTACTACACAAAACGACAAAAGCTTACTTAATTGATATTATTTAAAGGAAATTAAAATACATAGTCTTATATACAGGGTGTCCCAAAAAGTAGTGATGAACGAAAGCTGGGAGGTAGAGGACCAAGAGGGCTATCCGAATCACCCCCATGTGTGTTATGCGATTTTTCGTATTTTCGGAGTTATTACATTTTTTTCAATTTTTCATCTATCGCTGAGTACGATGAGATTTTTATTTATTGTGACGTGAATTATTGCGCTAGATGCTTGATTTTTTTTGTGTGCTAAGCTGAAAGATAGGCCAATTCAGTATGGTAACATTTACTATCGTTAGATCTTCGAATGGAATAAAAAAAAGAATTAAATGCCAAGAAAGATAAAATTACCCAGTATGTTCATAACTTCAAGGGCCCATAAAAAAATGAAATCACATGAAAAAGGTTTTCCATTTGGCTTTTAAAAACTTGCTCTATCGATCAGGTAGCTACTCTAAAAATTTCATTTTATTATTCTGAAGGCTTCAATCGAAAAATTGAAATCTAAATGTGGTAAGTGCAAAATTTTTATTAACATGATGATCATTAAAACCAATAAATAGGTGTTTAATACCAGAATTTTTTTTAAATAGCCCCGCTGTTGCTCAATGCAAGTGCGACATCACCGTAAAAAGTTGTCTTTTAAATGTCTGAATGCTTTTTTATCATTTTTAATGGTTTCTTCTGCTACTATGAATTTCCGGGTTATTTCGTCCAAATTGTGGCATTCTCTCAAGAAGCCGAGGTCTTTTTAGTATCCCCATTAAAACAAATCAATGGGGTTTAGGTCGATGGACCGTGGAGGCCAGGCTTTAAAGCAGGCATCACCGGCGCATGCGCAGGCTGCAACGACCAATCCATCTTTCAGGGTATTTTTGCCCTTTAGCCTGGCCTCCATGGTCTTCGGACATAAACCCTATTGAATTTTTTCCGTGGGGATACTACAAAGACGAGAGACTGCCACAATTTGGACGAAATAACCCGGAAATTCATAGTAGCAGAAGAAACCATTAAAAATGATAAAAGAGCATTCAGACATTAATAAGACAACTTTTTACTGTGATGTCGCACTTGCATTGAGCAACAGCGGGGCTATTTTAGAAAAATTCTGGTAATTTAACACCTATTTATTGGTTTTAATGATCATCATGTTAATAAAAATTTTCCACTTACCACATTTAGATTTCAATTTTTCGATTGAAGCCTTCAGAATAATAAAATGAAATTTTTAGGGTAGCTACCTGATTGATAGAGCAAGTTTTTAAAAGCAAAATGGAAAACCTTTTTTATGTGATTTCATTTTTTTATGGGCCTTTGAAGTTATGAACATACTGAATAATTTTTTCTTTCTTGGCATTTAATTCTTTTTTTTATTCCATTCGAAGATCTAACGATAGTAAATGTTACCATACTGAATTGGCCTATCTTTCAGCTTAGCACACAAAAAAAAAACAAGCATCTAGCGCAATAATTCACGTCACCATAAATAAAAATCTCATCGTACTCAGCGATAGATGAAAAATTGAAAAAAATGTAATAACTCCGAAAATACGAAAAATCGCATAACACACATGGGGGTGATTCGGATAGCCCTCTAAGTCCTCTACCTCCCAGCTTCAGTATATCACTACTTTTTGGGACACCCTGTATAAAAATCAATCGCAAAATGTGTTAGTAAGCGCATAACTCGAGAACGGATGAACCGATTTCGATAATTCTTTTTTTATTATATTCCTTGAAGTACGAGGATGGTTCTTATGTAGAGAAAACGTAAATATTATGTACCACGGGCGAAGCCGGGGCGGACCGCTAGTTTAATATAAAATCCTCTTTTTATTAATTCCCTAGTATCAGTACCACCAGATAGTACCGAGTAAACAGATTGCACAATGTGTCGCATATCTGCACGCATTGCTTAATCTTTGAACTTGAAGCCACGCCTCGCTCGTTCCACACGTACCCCACCACATCGGCCGCGCGCAATGTTTTTGTTTGGAATAACCTCTCTAGTACGTAGTACATATATCTCGATGATTACCACAAAACAATTTAAACACAGTCTAACTTTAAACCAGGGATCTATATAATCTATATATATATAATCTAATAGTTGTGAAATACGACAAAACCAGATTAAAGAGAACCAGCGCTTAAAGTTAAACCATGTCTAAAGTTTTTTGTGGTAAGGCAGTTAAATTTCTAAATGTAATATTCGCGTAAAATTAAACAAGAAAATAATTTGGAAAATCCAAAAGTGCATGCCTCATAATTTTTTTTTAATAAATATTTATTAATTATTATTTTTGTTTATTTAATAACAATTAAACCACATCGAATCAGACCCTGAAAAATGAAAGGGTTCTATTCCTGAGCATACTCAAGCGTAAGAGAAAAAAAAAGACTCGATTAGTAAAGTACATATTTCGGTCGCTATCGTGTTAACAAGAAAAAGGATCCGCACATACAGACACACGGACGTCCAAGACAGAACTTTTTTAAACTGTTTTTTAACTAGTTTAAATAACAAAAATGACATCAAAAATATCATGAACGTTAAAAATAGTGTTTTTTCTTAATATGTGTGTGTATGTATTATCTTACAAGTGCAATGTATGATACATAAAGACATTTTAAGTTTGAAAAATCAGATGTTTTGCGCGAAGTGACAGTAGTACCCACCTCAACGCTTCGCTTATGAGGCGTGCAATACTGATTTACAATCAAATTACGCTTATAACATCGTCACGCCAATTAGTACAGTTAATGTATTGTCCCATAGGCACGGGCATGGGACAATATTGTATCTCACAACCCCCGACCTTATCAAATCGGTAATAGTTTCCATCCGAGGATAAAAGGAAGTTATTCCTATTCCTATAGCTTATATTGTGCTATCCTACTAAATATAATCACTGCATATTATAAAACAATTCGCTTTCTCTGTCCCTATGTATGCTAAAATCTTTAAAACTACGCAACGGATTTTAAATAGATAGTGTGATTCAAGAGGAAGTATATAATTTATTATGTTTTAGACAAAGCGGGCGAAGCCACGGGCGGGCAAGTTGATAATATTCTAAACGCGAAAGCTTGTAAGAATAAGGATGTCTGTTTTTTCTTTCACGTAAAAATGTACCAGGATAACACGTAAGCTATATAAATTCAATATCATATTCAAATGCTTTATTTGCTGAATGTAATTACAATCTAAATATGTATGACCTTCGTTTATTATGTACGTATCTACTTATCGGGGTTGAAACCGCGCGCCATAGCTAGTATGTCATACAATCAACAAATTTTCATTATAATTCCGATCAAAAGCCTGACCAATTTACCCCACACGGGGGAATGGGACAATATTACGTCCCTATTTAATATCACCTGTTTACCGCATGACCAGTTAGGGGTGGTTCTCACGGGTGTAACGAATTAGCGACTATTACTGCGCGTGTGCACCCACCCTTATAATTTTGTTAATACAGGTGATATGGTTAATTGCAATGTTTAAAATGGGGTAAATTTTTGTTTTGTTTAGAGATATGGATCTTTAGTAATATTATAAATGCGAAAGTGTGTATGTTTGTCTTTCTTTCACGTCATACTGGAGCTATTTTATTTTGATTTTTGTGTCTGAAGATAGGAGGCTAGAGAATGACATGGGCCACTTTTTTACTGCTGTGAAATATATTTCTTTGACCGCGCAAGAGAAGCCGCGGGCTATGGCTTGTAATTATTAATAATTTATTATGAATGTGTTTACATTTTAGGTAGTTATTTGGCACGGTTATGGCTTGTTTTTTAGCAGACGAAAGAAGGAGGGTTATGTTTTTCGAGTGCATGTATGTATGTTAAAATATTTCTTTGGCACGCCCAAACTGCTGGACGGATTTTGATTTATTATGTATCGTAATCTTGTCGTAATCATCAGAATTATGGTAGTGTAATAGGCTACTTAAATTAACTGGCGGTTTTTTTTGTTTTAAAAATAATAATACTTCCTGTTCTATTTATTATTTCCTTGATAATTTTGTGTTTAAGTTTCATACTTTATACGAGTAGGTACTAGGTACATAAGTGTAGGTATATAACATAACTATGATTAATATAATTATAACAAATACTTCCATTTAACTCATTGCAATTAAATAGGTATTTTTTATTTTTATATGGTCTGGAAAATACCAGTTAAAAGTAATGTAATAATTAACTCTACTTATATGTGGAATTTATAGATTTCAATTAATTTTATTGAACTCAACTGCATCAAAGCTGAATTGAAAAATGTAAAATTGTTATATTTTAAAAGAGCATCTACAGTATCTTGCCGGTTCTTCTCTTTTGAAAATACGTTCCGAATCGGTGGTAAATGGTAATACTAATATACCTAGTATTATATTATCTTTGGTAAAACTATGACGATTCAAAATAGCTCATTTTAGAGCTGATTTTTCAATCCTTGGTTAAAACTTATTCATCGAATAACGTATTAAACTACCATTTCAAAATTATATTATATTTGTCCGTATTTAAAAAAAATAAAATAAAATTATATTTATTTGCCAAAAGAAGGTTATTAAAATGTATACAGATTATGACAGCGGACCCCGCACTAGGCACAGCCTGTCTCGCGGGGCCATAAAACGATTATACAATAAAAATGGAGGTTCACATAGGGTCCAACACGTATAATACAATGCAACTTTGAACATCAGTACGGTATGGTCACTTAAAGTAATAGTAATAATAATAAAAGTTATATGCTTATTTATACAATTGTACAGTTAAAGTATTCTTAGGATCTGTTCTGTCTGCTTATAGTCTTTGGACACTAGAATGCTTATCAATTTAGATTTAATATTGAGTAATGTGAATTGCCGGAAGTTAACAAGTTTACTGAATTTGTTATACAAGAATGGGAACATAAACTTTTGAAAACGTTTGGAAAAGAAACATTTGGTCAATGGGGTTGGTGCTCTTAATAGCCGTTTCGAGTTATTTGTGTAAAAATTAGATTTTAAGAGTTTTTTGTGCATTGAGATGATTGCATGTAAAATATAAAGTCCTCTAACATTTAAAACATTAGCATCCCTGTAGAGAGACACTGTGGGATAGAATGGGGGCTTTCGCAGCATAACTTTTAAAATGGAACGGTGAGCTCTCTCTAGTTTGATAATAACCGAGGCTGAGGCGGCTCCCCATACAGAAATGCAGTAGGTTATTAATGATTGACATAATACCTTATACATATATGGTCATAAGTTGGTGCTTATCAACTTTGGTTCTGAGAGTTTTCATTACATATATCAGGCGTCTTGTTCGAGTTGACATAGCGTTAATATGCTCATTAAAGGTGAGTTTTTCGTCCAGAATAACACCAAGGTATTTTATAGAATCTGAGCTGGTAATTTGATCACAATTACAGCCGCTGCCAATGCTATCGTGGTGAGTAGATTTACCGCACATGTGAATGAAAAACTTTGGGAGAGATTTAGGAACTGTTGCCCTGGTTTTATGAAAGCATAGAAATTTCGTCTTGGTAGCATTGAGGGAGAGGAGATTATTATTAAGCCACAACATAATTTGGGACATACCTTTTTGGCTTTTATGAAAAACTTCAGCCCAGCTCGGGCCATGAAATAAAATCGCAGTATCATCTGCATAACATATAATATTTGCATCGGTAGGAGGGAGAGAAATGAGATCGTTTAAATATATTAGAAAGAGGATCGGTCCGAGAATGCTTCCTTGGGGAACACCAAACGTGACGCGATCTGGCGAACTAACGTACGAGTTAATTCTCACACGCTGCGTTCTTCCCTGAAGGTAGCTTCTGAACCAATCCAGTGCACATCCTCTTATACCGACACCTTCCAATTTCCTAATCAAGATTGGAACTGAGACGGTGTCGAAGGCCTTACTCAGATCAAGAAATACTCCGACACATACCCGCCCGCTGTCTAGGGAAGAGCTTATTGTGTTCACTAACTCAGAGACGGCATTTTCAGTAGACTTTCCTTTCCGGAAGCCATACTGATGCCCAGCTAGGAGGTTATGTGATTCCAGAAAAGAGACCAATCTTTTGTTCACGCATCTTTCCAAAATTTTGGAAAAACTGGGAAGTAGAGAGATTGGTCTAAAATTACTAGGTTCAGAAGCGGGACCAGATTTATGTATCGGGGTAATAATTGAAGATTTCCATACCTCCGGAAAAACACCTGATGACATGCTGAGATTAATGATTGATGTCAAGGGTAACAATATGCAGCTCGCTATCTTTTTTATAAAATCATTATTTATATTGTCGTATCCTGGTGCGCTATTTCTACAAAGACCATTAATGATGTCCAGGACTTCTTTTTCGTCCGTAGGATTCAAAAAGAACGAGTCAACCGGAGAATTCGATGGAATGAAGTTTGAAGCAAGAGATTCTTCTGTGGTATTCAATTGATTTAACTTTGACGTAGCAAGATTTTGACCGATATTTGAGAAATAATTGTTGCAAATGTTTACCGATTCAAGAGGATCGGTCTTGATATTTAAAAGGCCAGAGGAACAAGTTTTTGAGCTATTTAAATGTGCTATGCGTTTTATGGCTTCCCAGTAAGGTCGGGGGTTATTTTTATTTTCAGAAAGTGTTTTGCTGTCGAATTCATCTTTGAGACGTCGCAAGAGAGAGATGTAAAAGTTTCTGTAGCGTGAGAAAATTCGCTTTTTTATCGGGTTTTCAGGGTCCTTTCGCAATTCGGAATGTAATTTGTCTTTGTGCCTACCACATCGGATTAAACCTGGAGTCATCCAAGGCTTTAAAGTGTTTTTAGAACGGCTGATTATGTTCATACTAGAGTGTTTTCCTATGATGTCGGTAATATTCGTCATGAAAGTTTCGGCTGCAACTGATGCTGAATTGCAATTAAGGACCTGACTCCAATCCACCTGAAGAAGATCTTGCTTCACGGCGTCTATATTTATTTTTTTATGAATGCGTTTCGAGTTCGAGATTTTATGTTTACTGTTACTGATCCCCAGCATAACAAGATCGTGGTCGGTAACATCTGATTTACAAACTATTGGAATTTTATCGAGTTGAGTTTTAGTGAATATGGTCGAGACATGTTTTATTGTGAGTAGGGACGTTGATATCACTTTCATAACCTAGTTCAGCCATGATACAAAGATATTCAGAAGAAGTATCTTGTGTTTGTGATGTGGGGAGTATATCTATATTTATGTCTCCGGTGAAGATGTGGCAAGGAAAGTTTTTTTGACAACGTAAGGTTTGAGATAAAGATTGAAGGAAAAGGTTTGGATTTAAAGAGGGTGATCTGTAAACCGCAAGGATTGAAAAGAAATCAGCTATTTCAATGTATAGGTTTACACAATCGGTAATTTCGAGTTCCTTTGCTATTGCTGTTAAATTATTTTTTACGTAGATCACTATTCCGCTAGCTCTATTACTATGCTTTGACGTGTGGAACGAGTTGTAGTTATACATTTGGTTGATGGTAGAATGAGGAGTCAGCCAGCACTCAGTTAGAATTATAACGTCAAATTCAATTTTGGTACGAGCCATAGTTATTAAAAAGCTGTCAAAATTCTTATTAAGACTTCTTATGTTGGTTGCAATAACATTGAGGTCAGAATGAGAAAGAATATCTGTGCAGAATTCTGGTGAATCTTTAATTTGACATATTTTATTATTGGAACTATCTATGTCCTGTATAACTTGTAAGTCAATCATTATTATGTTTTTTATATTAAGATGAATTTGAAAAGAGAATAAAGTTCCAGCAAACCATAGAGAGATAATAAATAACTAAGAATGAGATAGTTCCAAAGTGTGATGCAAACAGAGACACATTCAAGACCACCAACCATTTAAAACCCATAAACACCACGAAACAATTAAAACTAATACAGGGCTTGACAAGCAACAGTGTACAAATAACAACAACAAATATAGCATATTCACATAACCAAGGAAGTGTAAATAAAGTGTCAACTTTTAAGCTTAGAACAGATTCAATAATCAACCAACAAAAGATTAGTACAGTAAACAAGCTCCGATTTATATCTTCATCGGCATTATAAAAATTGAGACAAAAGTATCTATACAATAAAAAACAATAAAAATTTAGATCTAGTAAAACTGTAAATAATAAATGTTTACTTTTAAGAATAATCTGTAGTAGTTTAGAATATACCATTGAATTATTAATAAAATAAACAAAAAAGAAGAATATCAAATTTAAAATAAAAACAGGAATGTACGCATGGAATGGTTTCCTTAGAGTTATCTTATTATTTAAGTTTATATTTTTAGTCTGACTTGGGGGGGCAGATCCGATGGAGGTCATCATAGGATTGAATTGGAATTGCAGGGCTCCCAGTGTATTTTCGAAAATAAATAGTTCCGTTTTTGATCCAGCAATATTTGAATGAGTGGGTAATGGCTGATTTACGCGCTTCACGAAACAACAGTCTTCTATCCCTTGTGAGCTTTTCGTTAATGTATACCCTTCTTTCTTGGCCTTGACCAATTATATCCTTGCTCACGAGATTTCTCCTTGATTTACCGGATTTTAAAAACTCGTCACGCTTTAATTTTCTTGTAAAGTGGATCGTAAGCGGTCGAGGAGCAGTAGGATCCTGGATATTGCTATCGGTCTTCTCTAGCCGTCTGCGTGTTCCGGATCTAGAAACATTGTCAAGGTCCGCCTCTGACATGTTTAGACCAATTTTATTGGCTAAGGTTAGAGCAATATGCACGGGATTTTCGTTAGGCATTTCTTCAATTCCAATCACTTCTATAGATTTTGTAAGCATGGATTGTGATTTATTATCGAGTTGTTGTTTTAGTTGGGATATAGTTATTTGGAGATCTTCGTTTTCACGACACTTTTCTTCAATAAGTTTAATTTTCACGTCTTGGCTCTCAATTTTTGCAGAAATTCCTTCTAGTTGGGCCTGGTAATTGTTCAGTGTTGTAACAACCCTTTCCAAGTCAACTTTAAAACTAGACATAGACTGACGGAGCAGTCTCATTTCTTCGGCAAGAGTTTGCATGTCATGAGACCCAGCTGGTTGAATGGCAGCCATAGAACCAGACTGCGGGCTACTAAATTTGCTGATTTTCTTACGTTTGGTTATATTGTCCTCCACTGCAGAAGTGCGCACCGGAGTTGTTGAGTTATCCCCGCCTTTTTTTAATGTAGCTTGACAATTAGGACATATAAAACGCGTCTTTTGTTCTGTTGTCAAAGCCGTAGGGCTGACGCAGAGGAGATGAAATAATTTATCACAATTCTCTGAAGCGCAGGTTAAATAGTTTTTATCTCTGATTGCGAGGAGGCAGGCTGAGCAGTTTTTTTGAGAAGACATTATTCAGTTTTATTAATTATACACTATTTGATCACGTATAAATGGATGGTTTATTTATTAATCGGTTATTATATTATAGTCTAGTTATTTTATATAAATCACTTATTAATTTGTTTTGCACGTTCAGTACAGTCAGTATGCCGCACAGTGTGTAAGCACAGTCACGCGGTGAGGTCATGCGCACAAGCGGAGCGGTGAGTCATAAGCGGAGCGACTCAGCGAGTGATCGGCTTAGCAACGCGTTTAAATAATAACGTTTAACTGCACTTATCTGATATTACTTTAGTTATACTGCACTGATTTTGAGGATTGTTGTAGCACTTTCACGGTTGTGATGAGTGATAACTGAGTCTATGTGGGATAATTATAAACTTGCAAGTAAAAAGTAAGTTACGTAAAAAAAGACTGTACGCGACGTGGAATTTGACAGTATATAAGTGACATTTTAAAATGTTCGTGTAATACTTTATTGGACGGATAAATTTTAACCAACGACTGAAAAATCGGCCCTTAGTAGTCTTAGGGCCGATTTTTCAATGCTTGGATAAAACCAAGAAGCTTGATAAAACTTATCCGTCCAATAAAGTAGGTATTACACGAATGTCACGTAAACTGTCAAATAGAGCAATTTATAGAATACGTTCTTAAAATGGTAGTTTCATACATTATTCGACGAATAAGTTTTATACAAACATTGAAAAATCGGCCCTTATTGAATAAATAAATCTTTGATATTGAGGTTGATAAAAAAAATTCTTCGCGCACAATTTGTTTCTTTTTTTTTCCCAAAAATTACCTAAGTGCCTAGGTTAGTAGGTATTGTCACTTCTGTAGTATCTAATTTTCATGATCAGATCAATACCTACCTGTACTTACCCAATAATTTGGAAAATCCAAAAGTGCACGCCTCGTAATTTTTTTTTAATAATTATTTATTAATTATTATTTTTGTTTATTTAATAACAATTAAACCACATCGAATCAGACCCTGAAAAATGAAAGGGTTCTATTCCTGAGCATACTCAAGCGTAAGAGAAAAAAAAAGACTCGATTAGTAAAGTATTTCGGTCGCTATCGTGTTAACAAGAAAATCCTCCGCACATACAGACACACGGACGTCCAAGACAGAACTTTTTTAAACTGTTTTTTAACTAGTTTAAATAACAAAAATGACATCAAAAATATCATGAATGTTAAAAATACTGTTTTTTCTTAATATGTGTGTGTATGTATTATCTTACAAGTGCAATGTATGATACATAAAGACATTTTAAGTTTGAAAAATCAGATGTTTTGCGCGAAGTGACAGTAGTACCCACCTCAACGCTTCGCTTATGAGGCGTGCAATAATACAAAGTTAGAACCTTTACCTCTTTATAATATTCCTAACTACTTCCTACGTAGGTACACGGTATTTGTTTGTTTTAAATGTTCAATTATTATTATTATTTATTTATTTATATTAAAAGTAAGTTGCGTAAAGCAAGCTGTTCCGAACTAAATAATTTTGCAACGGAAATCCCGCATAGGTTTGAAGTTTGAACGTCATCAAAATTAGTTTTATCATTGCTGATATAATTCTTCATGCGTAACAAAAAACTGGGATTTATCATTCGGTGACGTATTTCCTTACGTATTTCCGTAGGTCGTTTATTTATCAACCGACTTCAAAAAAGAGGATAGGATCAATTCTATAATTTATTATGTTTTAGACAAAGCGGGCGAGCCGCGGGCGGAAAGTTAGTAAACTATAACTATTAAGTACTAGCGGTCCGCCCCGGCTTCGCCCGTGGTACATATTTACGTTTTCTCTACATAAAAACCATCCTCGTACTTCAAGGAATATAATAAAAAAAGAATTATCGAAATCGGTTCAGCCGTTCTCGAGTTATGCGCTTACCAACACATTTTGCGATTCATTTTTATATATAAGACTAGCGGTCCGCCCCGGCTTCGCCCGTGGTACATATTTACGTTTTCTCTACATAAAAACCATCCTCGTACTTCAAGGAATATAATAAAAAAAGAATTATCGAAATCGGTTCAGCTGTTCTCGAGTTATGCGCTTACCAACACATTTTGCGATTCATTTTTATATATAAGATTAATCTATGTTCGATTATATCGATAGACTAATCTAATTTTTAAAAACCTATAATTAGAATTTTATTGCAATATATTCTTATGTTATCAATTCATCGGTTTAAATTAATGTAAATATGAATAAAAAACTTGATTTAAAACCGGTTTTCTCGCTTCATTAGCAATAATTACTGGAGCATTACCTTTCGTATGAATATCATGTAGAACTATGTTACTTCGTTACGAAAATATTGTTATATATATATATATTTTACTTGATAAATAAGTACCGATAATTTTATTTAAATTACCAACACATTTTTATTATTTTAATAATTTAATTCTAAATTCTTATCTCCCGTGTTAAAATGTACATCTTTATAAATACATAATATTTTATATACTATACAATGATTATATTTATTTCAAACAATAAATAAACAATAAAAACATTAAATGCATTTAGGACAAGTAATTATTAACTGCTTCATTTTAATTATCATTTTGTTTTCAGTTGTTTAAAACGCCATTCAATTTGATTTTAATTAATCAAAATATTTTCTCAAAGAAATACGTAAGTATAATAATTATTCTTTACCTTGATTTCTACCCGATAATCGGGGCCTGTTCAAATCCCGCGTCCCTGTGTCCTCCATATGCCAAGTATATTCCATTTTAATTGCACATTAAAATCATTTTTTGTCCATTTTACGTCACATCCAACAAACTAACACAGTCACACATTGCATAAAAAAACACAAAATGAAAAGACCGCCACTATTCAAATTTAGAACGAAAATCGAACGCAATTTTTTTTTCTAATCAACCAGTGCAATGCTGTCAATTGTTTTTTTTTTTAATTAATCTATTATAAATAAAATATCTATTCACGTTTTGGAAATAAAAACGTGACGCCACGAAATCTATTTGTTCAATAAGCGTCTAACAACAACTTTAACATGAAACGCACTGGCGCTAAAGAAATCAACCCTTGAGGGAGAGGGATAGCTAGTTGGGTACACCGTGGGTGGGAGGGAGACGGGTATATTTACGGTTTGGTTTTCAACATGAGGTTTGCGGTTTTGAGGAAAATATTGACCAATGGGGTTCGTGACAGGAATACAGTGGGCCGATGGAGAAAATTTTAGAAATTCGTGCATTCTATTTTGACCTTTATATTCATAGGCATACAAATGAAGATTGGTTGAATTATTTAATATGTATAGGTATGAAGAAGGTTTAAAAGGGGTTGGATTTATTTAGAAAGCGCAAACACGTAAATGAAATCAGACCAATTATTATGTATACAGATTACAGACCGCCTCTTTAGCGGTGTATTTTTGATTTTAATGTTAATGCTCAGGGTGCATATTAATAAATTGGTATACCTAGATAGGTAGTAGGTAGGTACCTACACATATATACATACCTAAATCAAGTCACTTTTATGTTCCTATTTAGTTATGCTAAAATCTTTAAAACTACGCAATAAATTTTGATGCGTTTTTTTAATAAGTTAGAGTGATTCAACAGGAAGGTTTTAGTAGGTATATAATTTAGATATTAGGTTTTAGACAAAGCGGGCAAAGCCGCGGGCGGAAAGCTAGTGTATAATATGTAATAGGTTAATCCTATAATGCCGATTGTTGTCGTATTTTCCTTATCTTACATTTCTATAAAAACATTGTTTACAAGAAATTAACACAAATAGGTGAAATAGGTTACATCATAAACATACACTTTCCGCACGACTACCACCAAAACTGCTGTACCGTTCCGGGTGCGATCACGCGTGAAATGTAGTCGTCAGGTGGAGCTGATCGGCTGTGACCAACAGCTGGTGATTTACTTTCGATTATTAATTAAATAACGAAAAATTTGGCGTCATCTATACCTACCTACTAATATTGTAAAGCTGAAGAGTTTGTTTGTTTGAACGCATAAATCTTACGAACTACAGTTCCGATTTGAAAAATTGGTCAGTGTTAGATAGTCCATTTATCGAGAAAGGCTTAGGCTATATATCATCACGCTAAGACAGGAGCGAAGCAATGCGGGTAAAACCGCGGAGCTCAGCTAGTTAACATTAAGTGAAGTCTATGAAACTTAATCATTTCTTTATTTCGCTTTAGAATCATCATAATAGGTCAATTGGTCAATACCTTTACAATTTCCTATAGGCCCTGCCCCCTGGAGGAAAGTACTTGAAATACTAGAGATAGTGCAGACAAGAAACATTCCCATTTCCCTTATTCTAAAAAGAAATATGTAGGTAGAACTGCATACGTATAGATTTTCGATAATTACGTACTTTTTTATTTTAAACTAGCTTTCCACACGCAGCTTCGCCCGCGCAGTCAAAGAAAAACCCGCATAGTTCCCGTTCCCGTGGGATTTCCGGGATGAAACCTATCCTATTTCCCGGGGTAAGAAGTAGCCTATGTCCTTTCTCGGGTATCAAAGTATCTCTATACTGAATTTCATGCAAATTGGTTCAGTAGTTAAGGCGTGATTGAGTAACAGACAGACAGACAGAGTTACTTTCGCATTTATAATATTAGTATGGATTTAAACCAGTACCTAATTTCATTCTTCACATCTGTACAAATAATGTTAAAGATAATTATTACATAATATAACATAACTGATAATATATTGTAAAAATATTTGCTCTACCAAACCTACCTTGGAATGGGTAATGTACAATTAAATTAATGAGTACAAAGTTTGAATCACATCTGTCCCTATAAAGTCGGTCAAAATCGAGTCTTAAGGAGTCGGTTACAAACATAGAAATCTAAATAACAAGACACTAGAAGTCGTAAGCGTGCGTGACCTTGTCGCCACTCAGGTGATTTGCACAACACCAGTGCATTCGTCACTGTTCAGTTGCTCTGGAGACGTATGAGTGTATACATGGTGTGTTTCAGCAATTCCCATTGCGGAAATTCTTCCACAAGTTGTAATTATACTTATAAAGGAATAATATTTCATCGGAAAATATTTTTTTTTAGAAATAATGCCGTTTTTCCTTAAAATTATAGAATATTTACAAGTATTACGAGCGTCACCATAGTAATCGAAATAACAATGAATGACACAGTCGACCATTCTTATTATCACGTTTGTTCGTATTGGAGCAAAAAGTCTCATATACTTAGGGATGTTATTCTAAAATAAACCGTAAATTCGTGCGTTAGGATACATATTCAAAAGCTTAATTTAATAGATAAGTTAGTTTTCACTAAAATCAAGCTGTCCAATAAAAGGCATAGTTTACTTGTGTGTACTGTTTAGCTTTCGGTTTGAATGTGTTGATTTTGGCGACAGCGGTTTTCATACGAATTATGACATTTTAGCACTTCTATGTGTCTTGTTATTTAGATTTCTATGGTTACAAACATACTTATACAAGCATGCTCACGAACCTGCCGCAGGGGCAATATTGAAACAATCTCGGTTGCACGGCGGTCGGAGCAATTTCAGTTGTTCTCTAAATTGCCCCAGTGCCTATACACATCACAATTAAGGGTGCAATTAAAATATTGCCCCTGATGCAGGTACGTGAGTAGCCGGCTTTTATAAACATACTAGCTTTCCGCCCGCGGCTTCGCCCGCGTATTCAAAGAAAAACCCGCGTAGTTCCCGTTCCCGTGAGATTTCCGAGATAAAACCTATCCTATGTTTTAATCCAAGTTACCCTCTATATGTGTGCTAAATTTCATTGTAATCAGTTCAGTAGTATTTGCGTGAAAGAGTAACACACACGCACACACACACACATCCTCACAAACTTTCGCATTTATAATATTAGTAGGATAAAAACCGAAAATTGATTCATATTATATCTACAAACATGCGTCAAGCTGTTATCAGAGTATAGAATTACGCTTTAAATAAAACTAATGTTGTCTGGCTTTTGTAACTCGTACCTACTTGTTACGATATAATATTTAAGAATATCGGTTCAAGTAACTTTTACAAAAAAACAATAGGTATTTTTTTACATTATAAAGCTGAAGAGTTTGTTTGTTTGAACGCGCTAATCTCAGGACCTACTGGTCAGATTTGAAAAATTCTTTCGGTTTTAGATAGCTCATAGCCCATTTATCGAGGAAGGCTATAAGCTATATACCATCACGCTAAGACCAACAGGAGCGGAGCAATGCTGGTAAAACCGCACAGCACAGCTAGTAGGTACTACATATGTACTTAATACACAGAGACTTAAAAAGTTGGAAGTAAATTTTCGAATTTTTGGTAATTTTCTTTTCCTTAAATCATATATAAGTGTATAAGTAGGTAAGAATACCTACTATATTGTAGTTTGTATTTCTATAAGAAGTGCCTAGCAAAGGATTTTTTTAATTTAGAAACTACGCTTCTTTGTCGTTTTATGACGTCACATCTCATCCCGTTACTATGGCATTGTTAACTCAATACCCATTCATACCATTCTCGGTCAATAAATGTTATTTTCATTATATTATGGACAAAGTGACAAAAGATTATCGTGTTTCTTGATTTAATAAAGAATACTTTTTAAAAAAAAACGACCATTTTTGTTGCTTTCTGAAGATGAACCTAGTATTTTTGATAACGTAGATACATTTTCAAAATACTATCATAAGTGGTAATCCAAGTTACCCTCTATACGTGTGCCAAATTTCATGAAAATCGGTTCAGTTTTTGCGTGTAGGAGTAATAAACAAACATACAAACTATCGCATAATTATAATATTAGAAGTATTATTTGCGATTTCATTCACAACTAAATCTTTGTACCATTAGAAAGCATCTTGAAGATGCATAATGAACGATCATAGTAAAGATGTATGTACTAGTTATAGCTATGCCCCACGGTTTCACCCACATTGCTCCGATCCTGTTAGTCTTAGCGTGATGATAAATAACCTATAGCCTTCCCCGATAAATGGGCTATCTAACACCGAAAGAATTTTTCAAATTGGACCAGTAGTTCCTGAGATTAGCGCGTTCAAACAAACAAACTCTTCAGCTTTATAATATTAGTATAATAATATTAGTATAATTTACCAATGTGAACCCGAAAAAAGCGATTCAATATTATAAGTAAATCACGTATTTCAAGGCTATTGAAAATTATTGATCAAACTAATAGTATCGAGGGGCGGGTCAACCCACCCTTAACGTTTTATTTCCACCAATCAGGAGCGAGCTTGACTTGACGTGGCTTAATGTTCAGATTGACTTATTGGAACTTAAGTTGGTATACAGGGTGTTTAATTTTTATGCCAATTGTTTGGCGAAATGTTTGGACTATTTTTTTCAATGATGTGAACTTTTGTATTACCACAATTCTATTCGATTTTAATTTGATTTAAATAAATGTAAGGATGTGTTCATGAGCTTATTAGTGATTACGTATATTTTTTTCTTTTCTACACATAAGATTTCCATCTACACAATACAATCTTATATATAAAATTCTCGTGTCACAATGTTAGTCTGCATACTCCTCCGAAACGGGTGGACCGATTCTCATGAAATTTTCTGTGCATATCGGGTAAGTCTGAGAATCGGCCAACATCTATTTTTCATAATATGTACCACGGGCGAAGCCGGGGCGGACCGCTAGTACTTACATAAGAAAGTTAAAAATTCATGAAAAATGTATTAAATAATTAGGTACCTAGGTAAAAATGTCTCGGCCTGGTAGGACATAGAAGGCTGATCACCTACTTGTCCCTAAAGAAAATCGATCAGTGAAACAGATGTATAATGCATCTGCCCATTACCCCACTAGGGGACATGGGACTTCACTTATAGGTACCCCAGAAGTTGACACGGGAATTAAATTTTTTTTTTTACTTTACGTTGGTAAAAATTAAAAATAACACCTTGTATAGTCCAAAACAAAGCATAGCATGACCGACCCAAAACAACGAAATTTGACACGAATACGCAGTTAGATGTATATTATAGGCTATAGCCAAAACTTTTAAATATGTCAACTGATATAATAAATACAAGAATATTAAATAAACAATCATTATTGAGAGAAAAAACAAATATGTATGACTGTGAAATATTAGGTACATAAGTTAAAATAAACATCGTTTTTTAGACGCGAATACGTAGTGTGCTCATTTTCACATAGGGATTTTATTTTTATCCGTTTACTAGCTGTGCCCCGCGGTTTTACCCGCATTGTTCCGCTCCTGTTGGTCATTGAGATAGCGTAATAGGTATAAAACCACAGTATAAAACCTATAATAGCCTTCCTCGATAAATGGGCTATCTAACACAAAAGAATTTTTCAAATTAGATCAGTAGTTCCCGAGATTAGCGCCAGCTAAATAATTTTAAATTAATAAATAGTATAGATTAAAAAAATATATAGGTGAGGAAGAAATGTGACACAGATATTAATTAACATTTCGGCAAGATATCTTAATTATTAATTGTCTTTTCACATAAAAACTACTGAACACATGTGGCTGAATTTGGTACACACATAACCTAGTATCTAATCTGTGACATATCACATAACCAAGAAGCTTATATCTAATACACTGGAGATTGCACTATGAACATTAACTAGTAACAAGAAAATATGACTGTTAATGACGCCTGCATTGTATTAGATATAAGCTTCTTGCACATAACCTTACAACAGACAAAAAAATTGGTTGTCTGTAAAGTCGGTTTACTGACGATAGTTGAACGTGACTGATTGTGTTTCTTTGTCGCTCGTTCCGCGCTCTCGATTGCACTTCAAGCCTTACGGAACGCCTCAGAGCGGAGGTAACGCCGCATTAGTCATGTTTTTTCGTGCGTGCAGCCGGCTATTGAATTATAAGATGTTGTCACGTCAAAAAATTGGATTAATTATCTATGACGATTTTAAACCGTTACTTCTTCTTGTCTTTGCTACAGTTGAATAATGCAGCTCTATGAGCTTTTTACTGGAAAAATAATTCAAAATCATTTCAGTTGTTTTCAAACTCGAGCAAACAAACTCATCATCTTTATAATATTAGCATCTAATAGATGCCATCTATTGTATATTAAACGACACAAAAACATGAAAACTATAAACAGGTAAATATTCCACCTTCCATGAAGCTACTGTTAGGGCGAGGGCACACGATGCGTTGCGGCGCCGCACCGCAAAGATTTCACCGTGTCAGTGGGCACACGAGTGGTGCGGCGCCGTAACGTTGTTATGTCGCAGCGGCGTCGTAGCAGGGTTGCACAGCGTGTCCTTCCTTGTGATGCAAAACAACTGAGCGGTGCCGCTCCGACGTCGCACCGCATTCACCCCTCCCCGCCTCGTCTTGGTGGTTACAAGTCCGGTGCGGCGCCGGAGCGCATCGTGTGACATGCCACAGATATTTCTATGTAAGACGACGCAGCGACACCGCTCCGGCGCCGCACCGCCACCGCAACGCATCGTGTGCCCCCGCTCTTAGCCTTCAATTAAATCCGACCACGAAAACTGTGAACCTAGCAGAGCGACAATATTAATACATAATTATATTATTTTGTGCCAAGGTGGTTTTTTTTATTAAATTTAGTTTAGATTTCTGTGTATTTGTATGGTAATTTATTTGTTTGCTGTATTAGTTCCGGATTTTTGTACTCATTTTCAAATAGTTTTTTTTAGTTTATTAGCGGCGTATACCTACTACGATTTAGCCAATATTCGGATACAGCAGTAGGCAGATAAATGCAAATGATGATGAAAAGCTACATACATATTTGTATAATGAATAATCAATTTATTGCAGGTCTTGTAAAAAAAATATTCAACCTTATTTGATATTACCTACCTGTACAGTCAAGTTCTTGTAGAAAAGATTGTTTATTACTGTCTGAAAGGCAACAAAACCTACCTGCAAAAAGGAAATAATGGCCACCTATGTACGTCGACATTTCCAACAATTAACTCTGTAAGTAGAATGGCATGTAATAATTAGTAATTACTTAAAGTTGTTCGTTCTTTTATTCCTCCTAGTCCTATTCCACCTATCTATTTACTACCCAAATAAATGTGCGTAGTAACTACTAAATAATTGAAACATGGCGCGAACTTAGCGTAAATATTAACGAAAATATCATCGAAAACTGTTCAACCTTTTTGGAACAATAAACACGTAAACATTTGTCCTGAAAAAAATACAAGGCCTATTTTTTTAATCACGATCCAATACATTTTTTATAAAACCTCGACTCCATAAAAAATTAAATAGGAAAACAGCATAACCTCACCTTGTTCCGTCGGTTAAACAAAGTCGCAAGTTTATGTGTTTGTATTGTGAATCAAATGCTATTGTTGTTTCGCCCAGGTGGTTAACCGATTACGAATAATTATTATAGAGGGTTATGTTTTGAAAATTTAAAAATGTTTCAATTTTAGTAGATATAGACATTTCAGTAAGTAAAAATTAATAATCGATAGGTTCTATACAATTTTTGTTTATAGTACTTCTTCAGTAGTTTTTTTTTGTACTTACTCTATCGTGCAAAACCTATTGAACAAATTAAAATCTATTGCACAATTTCAGCAGATATACCATAATGACATAGATTAAAAAAAAATTGCGTTTATTTTTTTTTAGAAAGGGCGCGAATGAACGTATAATTTTTTTTTCCAGTTGACATTATACATAATATTTAGGTTATAAAGAAATACCTGTACACAGTTGAATGCAATGAGCAATTTTCATTGTTTTATTTCTTAATCGTGGGAAAAATTAAGTAGGGTGTGTGTCCCTTTCGCACATATAGCACTGTCTCTCTCTCGCTTTTTACTAGAACCTGTAATTTATTTATTTTTAATAAATACCTGTGATTTATTTTTATGATTGTGAATTTATAGAGGTATTTATCTATTTGTCTGTTGGGACCCTTGGATTTTCTAAATGTATGTAAAGTCCGTTTTGAAAAGTAGTGATACGAAGCAAAAAAAGGAAAAATAACATTAGGTACGGACTACGATTCAATGTGCCTTTCTCGAGTTAAAAAAAGGTGTAACCAACACGAATTTCTTTTATAAATTTTGATTATTTTTGTATTTTAAAACTCAAACATTTATTTATTCAATAATACTTCTTCTAGAAACACTTTGGAATCGTCATAAGTCATAACATATTTTAACATTTACCACCGCGACCGATTCGGAAAGCAGTATGTATGGAGAAGAACCGGCAAGGAACTCTTTATAGGTATAGGTAGTTGCTCAATTTTAAAATCATGTCAAATTACAAACAAACAGAGATTACTATTTCTATATATTTAATATTTATTAGTATGTATACGTAACTGTAAATGCATGGACTATGCATTGTAACGTCGTTAATTATTATTCTAATCGTTTATTAGTTTTATTTTGACATTTGATTGGCATCCATTGTTTGCAGGATATATGATTTATCTACAATCTACAATAGTATAGTTTATTATGATAGTTATAAGTTATAACTTATAACTTAAAAAGTTAAAATACTACTTGTCCTATAATAATTTATTAGTATTCCGCCCGCGGCTATAGTTACCAGAGTTTTCAAAGAAAAATCCGCACAGTCCCAGTTCCTATGGGATTTCCGGGATTAAAAGTAGCCTGTCTTATTCTGGGTCTACACATACCAAATTGTAATCGGTTCGGTAGTTTTTACGTGAAAGAATAACAAACAGTAGGATTTTTTCTCTTCCAAAAGCTATATTTTTGCAGAATAACATAGGCCATATTTTTTAGTGGTGTCAAGTGTCAACCCTGGTGTAGCTATATTTTTTCATTTTAGTTGTTCGAAAAATTTCGAAAAACTAAAAAACAAGCATTTATTTAAGTAGGTAACTACATTATTCAGTCTATTTCATGTGGCTCGAAATCGAGTATAGAGGATACAGGTGAAGCTTATAAAAGAGTGTTTATATGTTTCTTAGTTGCTTACAGTACAAGTTTTCCTTAGTTCAACACTAGGTGGCGTATGATATAGTTTTTACTATAGTATAAGTATTTTATTAGCCGTTTATCTAACAAAGGGCCAAATATAAGGACCCTATTCCTTAAGGACTTAGGGCCAAAGTCTAGTGAGAAATGTGTCAAGGGAAGTATCATTATACCTAATTCTGTAATGTCTGCGATAGGGCTGTCAACTGTGAGTTTTAAAATTATTTTCTTGCATTGCAAATTAAAAATCGATATATATGAAGAAAAGAGAATTTATTTATACTAACACAGTGTAGGTCGTTTGATTTATAAATATTTTGTTTATTTTGTGATATGGCAAAATGTGACTAATATAATGCAATAAAAAAGTGTTTAATACAACCAACACGAAATTTTTGATCAAGCGATTGATCTGAAATCTAAATTTTTAAGATATTCCTGGGGTGTTAAAAAAAGATAAATATTTTTGAAAATCCCAAAAACATATAAATTATTTGTATTCATTATTCAAGTACACGTTAAATTGTATTTTATTTTACATTCCGTCTATTTATAACACAATCTCCGTAACTCAAAAATTCGACAAAAAATAAATAAAATATCCCAAGTGACAGCCCTATCCGTAATTCGTTTAGATAGATACAAGATAATTCTTTCCGGTACGGGACTTGCCGACGTCTTTATTGTCGACAATTGCTTTGAAACGCGATGTTATAATGCTTTGTCCCATTGTGGGGTATGGGCCATAGGACCAGTAGCACTTAGTTCTTTTTAACAGAATTCAAAAGCTCACAGGGGCCGTATATATAACTTCTAAATGGATAAAATAGGCCTGGGGCCGTATTATGACCTCTTATTTGCAGACAGATTACATAATTGACTGGCAAATTCATATATTTTGATTTATGATCGCAATAACCAGACATGGTTAATTATGGTATTATATGAATTTGGCAGTCAGTTCAATTCACGGCGTAAACTGATTGGGAATAGGAGGTCATAACACGGTTAGAAGTTAGGTATATACCTTTTTTATAGTGTGGGTATCTTCCAAAGATACCCAGGCCACGGCCCCCTGGGAAGGAGCCGTGGGTTATGTCGGATTCTTACCGACTAAAACCCCACTGTGTTCCGTCGAGCCGCTTTAATGATGGGGCCGCGGGTATTGGTTGGAATTCTTCTGCGACAGAAGTAATCTGTAATATCCCTAGGTACCTTTCAGCTGCCTTTAATCGCGATTTATTCATTACGGTCTACACCACAGAACTACGAGATCGTGGTCTACACGTACATAAACGTTCGCAGTCGCGTGTCATTACTAGTTTCAAGTTAAAACAAAAAGCGATCTCAAATAACATTAGGCTGTTTTGTAAACTGACTAACTGTTTGTTTAACTTTTAACTGGTGTCTCTGTGACCTTGAAAATTTTGATTATTTTAAACATAATGAGGCTTTTGTTAATTATTTAGCCTTTAGGTATTTGTATAATATTAGTTTCGCTCTAGCGAAAATGGCTTTATGGATTTCAGTTTAAAGGTGTCGATAAAGCCTCACCTGTTTATTTTTACAACGGGAATATAAAAATACCTAGTAGAAATAAAAGATGGCGGAGTTTTGGCGCCAAATTATGTACTGTGAAAGAATAACAAACATTTTTTTCGTATATCCTCGAAAATGTATTTTTATGTATAATATAATAATTAATAATATTATTATCTTCTAACTTCTAGGCAAAGGTTTAAACAATAGTGCTAAATACTAAGAAATAGTGACGCACAGGTGGACTAACAGGTATAGGTACCTAGGTATCTACCTTTAATATTCTTAGCTAGTTACTAGTTATTATAATAATACTAGCGGCCCGCCCCGGCTTCGCCCGTGGTACATATGAAAAATAGATGTTGGCCGATTCTCAGACTTACCCGATATGCACAGAAAATTTCATGAGAATCGGTCCACCCGTTTCGGAGGAGTATGCAGACTAACATTGTGACACGAGAATTTTATATATAAGACTAGCGGTCCGCCCCGGCTTCGCCCGAGGTACATATATGAAAAATAGATGTTGGCCGATTCTCAGACTTACCCGATATGCACAGAAAATTTCATGAGAATCGGTCCACCCGTTTCGGAGGAGTATGCAGACTAACATTGTGACACGAGAATTTTATATATAAGATAAGATAAGATACAAATACAACCAGTAGGGAAACTTCATACAACATTTTCGTAATGGCTCACGAACACAAGCAAGCGTGTTTGCGAGAATCGTAAGGGTGTTTAAGACAATTGACAGATATAAGAACATCCTTATTCCTTAAACATACGTGCTTGTTTGCGTGAGCCATTTCGAACGTGTTGTATGAAGTTTCCCTACTGGTTGTATCTGTATATACTATATTGGGTGTATTATTCTGTGCCTACGTAACATTTGATCAATAGACTTGAGAGAGCAAAAAGAGATAGATGAGAGAAAAAATAATAGCAATTTTAGAAGATGTTTGACACAGCTTTTTTTTAAAGATAGGTAATGCTTGTAAGTGTGTAAAAAATACAAGTTGCTTGCATGATGAAAAAAATATGAATAGGTAGGTAAGTAGGCAAGCTTTTTATAAAAAACATCGTAGTACATAATATGTATTTAAGTAACTAGATACCTTTTTAATTTTGAAAAAAAATACCTATCTACGATTTAAATAAGTATTAAAAATTATGCATAAATTTACATTTTTTTTCGTTATTAGCTTAGTAGGTACATAAAACTCGTGAGCTAAAACATGATGAAATAAATAAATTGACCATGTTGTCAACTAGACCTCAAAGAGTACATATTAGAATGAATAATAACTTGTTAGAACTAGAAAGTGGGACGTCCACCTTCCGGCACCAAGTAACCCACGATAAAAAGCTCACCTTACAAAACTATCGATATATCACCAGCTAGGTACACATCACTAGCTATTGACTATTTTTCAAAAGACCAGCTACGTTCGAAAGGATTCTATCGATATTTCACCAGCTAGACCACATCACTAGCCTATGACTATTTTTCAAAAGACAAGTTCGAAAGGATTCTAATACTTACTCAAGGGCGATAGATCCGAAATCATATCCATTTTGGTGGGCAACTATAATATTTCTCTTTGAACGGATGTTTCCATCTGACACCCATTTCTTTTCACTTTTTTCACATCACTAACACTCATTGTAAGCACACATTTTACGTATTATATTAATAATTAATATGATATGATACAATCACTATCAAACACCTATCCTTCCAACTTTATCTGGTGACAAATGTAACAATACACCACTATTAACCAAGTTTTTACATTAAACTATGCACAAAATTTCGCGCACTGCTTTATTTTTTTATGTTTTTAAAATTGCGTTATCACAAAATATTCTCCGTATAAAAGTTCACACGACAAAAACACAGGCGAACGTCATCCAGGCAAACAGGTTTTGTTTTTTTTTCCCAGAAGTTTAGATAGACCACGTGATCGATTCCGCTGTTGTAGTTCGCACGTCTGCCGCTAGATGGAGCGGATCTTAAAAACGTTAGTACAATCGTACACATAAACCACGTTTGATTAAATTTCACGAGAAACTAAGCATAAAAAGTTTAATTACAATACCAAATGCTGAAGGAATGAAATATTTCATGCTCTTGCTATTGATAAAATTTCATATTATTATGTAAGTGAAATTATGTAAAAACATTTTTGTAATGTTTTCATGATCATTCATTTATTTTATCGATATACTTAAATAAAAAAAATGTCATTACATCACTATTTTTTATTTGTTTCTTATTGACGTAATAAGCTTATTGGTATAAAATTTGTACCTTCATTATAACTTGAAATTGTATTTTGATCTTTATGTCAAATTTACTATGTAATTCTTATAGGTATTGTATTATACTACTACTACTACTAGAGGTCCGCCCCGGCTTCACCCGTGGTACGTGTTTACGTTTACTCTCCATAAAAACCACCCTCGTACTTCAAGGAATATTATAAAAAAAGAATTAACGAATTTCGTTCAGCCGTTTTCGAGTTTAGCGCTTAGCAACACATTTGGCCATTCATTTTTATTATTACTAGCGGTCCGCCCCGGCTTCGCCCG
The DNA here is from genome assembly GCF_061535455.1 of Colias philodice. Lineage (NCBI taxonomy): Eukaryota > Metazoa > Arthropoda > Insecta > Lepidoptera > Pieridae > Colias > Colias philodice. The sequence goes on from NC_143115.1 coordinate 4,846,914, forward strand.
TGGTACATGTTTACGTTTTCTCTACATAAAAACCATCCTCGTACTTCAAGGAATATAATAAAAAAAGAATTATCGAAATCGGTTCAGCCGTTCTCGAGTTATGCGCTTACCAACACATTTTGCGATTCATTTTTATATATAAGAATTAGGTACCTATATATTTATTTTTTGCACTTCTTTGAACATGGCGCCCCCTAGAGCATAACGATGAATTCAAATTCAAAAATGCAAATACAAACGGAAGAACTTATAAATACAAATGAAATAGTTAGGTATTTTATTGATTAAGATTTTATAACAATTTTTTAATTTAATTTATACTAGCGGTCCGCCCCGGCTTCGCCCGTGGTACATGTTTACGTTTTCTCTCCATAAGAACCATCCTCGTACTTCAAGGAATATAATAAAAAAAGAATTATCGAAATCGGTTCAGCCGTTCTCAAGTTATGCGCTTACCAACACATTTTGCGATTCATTTTTATATATACTTATTAAGATAAGTGACCACGATTGACTGATACTTATAATCTTAGCTTAAAATAAGTATGAATGTGCTCTTAGGCCCTTCGCTCATGGAGCTACTCAAAAATGACTGAACTAATCAGTAATTACGATTACAAACCTGTTACAAATTGTATCTCGCATACAACGCTACTCAAGTTATAAGGTTTCAGTCACTTCTGTTATTTGCTCGTTCATTTTTATCATAAAAAACAAAGAAACTCGGGAAACCAGTAGCGTGGAGACCGGCACGACGCGTCGCGCGTGATTTGTTGCTAACGCGTTACTCACCAGTTAGTAACTAGTCGCGTCGTGTGCGAATCTCCATAGAACATGTACGGTATGGGCTGTGACGCTCAGGCAACTCGTGAGTAATTTGAGTTTGTGACTAGTTCTTTTTGAGTAGCTCCATGAGCGAAGGGCCTTACGTATCTACATATATAAAGAAAAAAAAAAATACTAGGCAGAGAAACTATGTGTAGATAAGCATTTTATTTTATACGCATTCACTTTTATCACTAACTTTTGGGTCCTGTCTGCGCTTGTGATATCAATATAGCCCTATATAACTGAGGAATAATAATTTTGGGAATAATGTAGTAATCTACTGGTGAATTAATTTTTCAAATCTGTTCAATTGTTTTGGATACAATCAATAAGATAAATAAATAAAAACAAGAAATTTTATATAATATAATAATTCGATTAGCAGCAAAAATCGATCGTCGTTATTAATTAATGATGATACATAAATGTTTTATTACTCTGTGGTCATTTCATATCGTTGCCATGGTAACAGCGCGGCAAAACAACAACTTTTCTTTGCAGTGAACGTGTAAGTTTTTCTAGGTTTTTCTTATTTCTTTTAAATTTTATGTTTAACATTAAATTAAATTCGTATCCTATAAATTCGGAGCATTATTACAATATTCAGATTAGTGTGAATGTGATTTTTGTAAACGTCCACGTTTCTAACGCTTTTCCTTATTTTTCATGTTATCATGATATAATAATATAATAAGTAATAACTGAATGTTTAATTTCATAAACTCCACTTACTTATACCTATTTATTTACGTATTTTATCTTAGATCATTATAAGTATTTTATTGGACTATTATAATATGATAAAATATTATTAAGTATAATTATTTTATTTTTGTCCATCTGTGTTTTAAATTTAAATTTAATTTTGGCTCTATAAATTTTATATTCTGTTACAGATTAAAAAAAAGTACTTCAAAATGCCAGAGTTAATAGAACAAATGTATTGCTCTCAGCAGATTGTGATTCCGCCGAAATTTCCATACATTTTAAAAAGGTATTGTAAAGGTAAGTTTGGGTGGTTTGGATTGATCGCACTAGCGCCATCTAGTTAAAAACTTAGTAAACAGAATACAAGAATATGCGAAAAATGGGCGCATTTTGGAAAAGATCCTTGTTCCTGCTTCCTACGGTGTAAATCATGCATTTATATTTAATATTTATAGCTAGCTTTGCGCCTGCGGCTTCTCCCGCGTGTTTTAAACTTAATAAAGTACTCAAACGTAGGTACTTCAAGCACCACGCTCTATTGGTGAAAACTGAATCATAATTAAAATCAGTGCAGTATTTTTTGAGTTCTTCGCGAAGAGACTGATTTGGCGAATGACATTTCGTTATTTAACATAACAAAGTAACAGTGATTCGAGATATTATATTATTTGCACTGTGCACAGTGGTTTGATTCACTTTTCAATTTCATATACCTACTTACTTTGATTATTAGATTAAGTGATATATAGCTTTTTTTTTTTTGGTACGGGGAGGAAATCTTCAAAAGATACTCTCTTTTGGGGGAAAAAGAGAGCATGTGGGATTCTTACCCACTAAAACCTCCTCGACGGCCAAACCCAAAGCATGGTAGCGGGGATCTCTTGTAGAACGCACCAGAGTTCCCGCAGCTATATGCCAGACTATGTGGCTTCCCTGCCTCATTATCGATTACCCAAAGTGGGCAGGACAGTCACAGGACCGGAAAGATGTTATAGGCGGCTCAGTACCCCCTTGAACCGCCCTCGGTCCTGAACTACCAGTGTAGTTAAGTGTAACGTGCAAAATCGGAGAAGCAAAACACCATTTCCGATTACTTTAGTCCATACTTAAAATGCCGGCTGCTTAGGAGCAACGCTAGTGGTCGTGATATATCAACTGGAACGTCGTCCAGGAAGTGATATATAGCTATGTTATAAAATAATTTGCATGCTGTTTAAAAACTGCTAAACATGATGTAATATTATATTGCAAGTTGTAACACCTCTTTATGTTTAAATGCAAATAAACGATTTATTTATATAAAATCGTTCCTTTTTTTGTCAGTTGCATTATCGATTGTTATTTTCTTCTTTCAATAATACTTTTATTTCAGCGGCCATAAAAACGCAACCGTACGATCTCTTGCGCTGGTCTTTCGAGTATTTCACAGCATTGGCTGAGAAGCGACCGCCGCCCGTAAAGTTGAGGTTGGAATACCCTGTGTATAGCACTGAGGGGGGGTTGAGTAGGGGGTGTTTGAAGGTCCTCGCCTGTCAGGTATGTGTTACCATGACCGTGACGAGCACAGTGATTTTTGATAATATTATAATTTATACTTTGTATTGTTACCTCATTTTATAGTAAACTAGCGGCGCTCCGCGGTTTCACCCACTTGGCTCCGCTCCTGTTGGTCTTAGCGTGATGATATAATATAGCCTATAGCTTTCCTCGATGAATGGGCTATCTAACACCGAAAGAATTTTTCAAATCGGACCAGTAGTTCCTGAGATTAGCGCGTTCAAACAAACAAACAAACTCTTCTGCTAGATTTGTATTAGGTACAATAAACTACAACCGGTTTCGAATTGTGAATTGTGTGTTTCTTTACTATTTAATAATATTCTTTTATGATAACAAATTTACAAAAAAAGATGCAGTTTTGATTGGTATGAAATAGAATAATCTATAATTTTTGAATATTTTTTAAATAATCATATCTTTATGTTATTTTGAAACTAAACTACCTAACTTAAAATCGAAAGAATATAAGAAATTCGATTGCTACAGTATATGAGAAGGTTCAAATCCTGTCTCACCACAAAAAATTGAATACAAAACGTTTAAAAAAAACATTTTATTGCACAATGCACGGACACAAAATACAATTTTACAAACAAAAGAATCTTCACTGTACAAATTGGCGACCTTATCGCTTTGGAGCGATTTCTTACACGCAACCTTGGGATATAGGAAAATAAAATTAGTTAAGTTTTAGCTGTTTCTTTGAAGATATTCTCTTTCAGCTAAGCCCTTCCACAACCCTTCCTCTAAAGCAAGTAAAACGCGCATGGCGAGGTTTCTGCCTTGACCAGATCGAGCTGAAGAGGATATTCTGCCTCTGTGAGGTCTACATGAGGGAGGAGGTGGTCCCGTTCTTGCATTTTATAGCGGTGGCTGGCGGGCTTTTGACTAAGGTATGGTAGCACAGTATTACAATATATTTGTTTATGGGCTGATTTTTCAATCCTTGGTTAAAACTTATTCGTCGAATAATGTATAAAATTACCATTTTAAAAACGTATTCTAATTGCCCGCATTTGACAGTTTACGTGACATTTTAATATTATCGTGTAATACTTTATTGGCCGGATAAGTTTTATCCAAGCATTGAAAAATCGGCCCTTAATATATTGTAATACTGTGATTATAGATTCTTTAGGTGTTAGGTTGAAGTAAATGTTAAAAATATGTAATGACGAGTCAATAGTGCTTCTAGAAGAAGTCTAATTGAATTAATAAATGTTTGAGTTTGAGTTTAACTTTGAGAAAGACAAAAAATAAGAAATGATTTTATGTCTTTATTTTGTATGGGTTAATAATAATAGAGCCAAACTGAATTAATTTTCTTTTATAGGCAGTCTTTGATTTTATATCAGTCATTTCTTTACTTTCTTGTTTGTAACCATTCTTAGTTTGGTACCATTATAAACTATCGGTCAATAAATAAATCGGTTTGAAAAGCGTGCCATAGTAGACACTAGAGACCTATATCCAACAAGAGTCGAATAAAGGTTGAGAAGATAATATTTAAACTCACAATCACGATAAAAATTGTCGGAACCAATACGATATTACAATTTGAGACTAAACATTATTGCCACGAAATTGTGTCATTTTCAATAATGGTTTCGTATAGAGCGTTTTCACATTTTTTATGATTGTGAGTCCATGGGTGATTGCCTCACAATCCGACTCACAACAAATACTTGTGTAGTATGTACTATGCGATTGATTGAATCGCATAGGAATAATAAGGACAGGATCGCTAATCGCTTTATTGCCATATTGTGGCACTTAGGTCCATGGGTGATTGCCTCACAATCCGACTCACAACAAATAGTTGTGTAGTATGTACTATGCGATTGATTGAATCGCATAGTAATAATAAGAACAGGATCGCTAATCGCTTTATTGCCATATTGTAGCACTTAAGTGAAGTCCCGTGTCCCCGTAGTGGGGTAGGGGGCAGATGCATTATTCATACATCTGTTTCACTGATCGATTTTTCTTTAGGGACAAGTAGGTGATCAGCCTTCTGTGTCCTGCCAGACCGAGACATTTTTTTTTTCGTCTCCACCGGGAATCGAACCCAGGACCCCTCGGTTCTACGCTCACGCGTCAACCACTGTACCGAGGAGGCGGTCAAATATTGTGGCACTTAGGTACCTGTTAATAGTAAATCAAAGTTAACACATACCTTATTATTTATTCGTGGTTGTCACTCGCCTCATCAATTGTCGAATTTTCGACGAGATATTTGTATAGTACGAGTGTCCTCGTGAACACATTCATTTTTCATCCAGTATTCCTACATTCGTTTCTTAATGTGAATACGCGAAACTCAAGGAATATTCAGTGCATTGTTAACAAATGCGTGTTCCCATTAATGAGAAGAAGGTCGATAATAGTTTGACAATGAAAAATGTTCTGCGCTGCGCTTCGCCATATCTGCACTGTCCCTTAATGTACTGATAATGTTTTTATACAGTCTCTAACACACACAATGATACTACTCTGCGAAACGCTAACCAAAGAGCCTGATGGTGGATCAGCAGCGATACCAGTGCAGGATTTCCTGATGATGTACAGGTTTTTGGCTGAAATGGATGCGTCTAAGGATGTTAAATATATGGATGGGTATCGCGAAGGTAAGGAAATTGAGAACTGGTATAATATATTATTATCAAGCTATCCTAAATATTGGCATAAAAAATCTTATGTTATGCACTTTCCAACTTTTCAGTAATTTATTTTTTCAACATCTCAAGGTTTCCTGGTAGAATTTTCTTCTAAGTGATAAGACCGACAATTTGTACATTAGTTATACATTTGTATTTCTGTAAATTGTTATTTCGTGCATTGTACAATAAAGTGTCTTTCCTAACGTAGTCATTCTCGAATAAAAAGAACATAAAAATTTAAAGAATTTAAAATTATTTTTTTTATTGTAATTTTTTGCAAAAGCTCGGTTCTGATGAAATGAGAGATAGGTACATGGACATCTGATCGTTCTATCACTTAGAGCATTAAACCATCTAAGTTCTATCCATTACGAATTGTTGTAAGTTGAAATAAATATATGGTATAAACTATATAAAGGTAATAATTATTAATTAAACAGTTCAATACTTTTTATTTCAACAATTAATTTATTTAACAGGTGATTCATCAAAACAAGAACAGAGTATAGAAGAAGAGGAAGAAATAACTGAAGATGATAACGCAGCTCAGGATGAGGTTTGTCCGTTTGTATAAATATTATTAAAATACCTATTTATGTAAAAAATAACTATGTATGTTTAAGTAAAGTTATTTAAAATGTGGCTTTAATTTAAAAGAACTTAAACGAAATCGGTTCAGCCGTTCTCGAGTTCTGGGCACATTTAGCAATTCATTTTTATTATGTATAGAAGATTTTACATAGATAGGCAGTATTGTGGATACTCTTGATATTAAAGAAAATGTCATAGATTAAATAAATATGCAGATACGATCTGACGATTTCTGGCAAGACAGCAGCAACCTGCAGAAACTAAACCTAATAGACGATCATTTGCCTCGATCGTCGAGGTTAAGTGAGAAAATGAATATGCCTGTTATTGGCAAGATTAAACGATCTCCGTCCATTGAGAGAGCGGGACAGATAGAGCGGGAAAACTATATGAGAGAGAGGAAAGGTTATATATGAGAGTGTTGTAACTTTTCTATTTATATATGTATGTTTATCAGCCATCTGGTTTCCATAACGCAAGTGAAAGCTTAGTATGGGATCAGATCGTGCCGTGTGTGAAAATTGTCCTGAAATATTTATTTATTAATTATAACTAGCGGTTACGTGGTATATAGCCAGTATGGTACTCAGAGATCATGTTAATACCCAACTTAAAAATTGGTGCTGTAGGTTTTGAGATTTGCGCGTTCAAACAAACAAACTCTTATATTACTACACTGTGTCCCGCAGTTTTCCGCTTGGCTTCGCTACTTTTGGTCTTGGCATGATGACATACATGATACAACCTATAGCCTTCTTCAATAAATGGGCTATGTAACACCGAAAGAATTTTTCAAATCGGACACGTAGTTCTTGAGATTAGCGCGTTGTACCAAACAAAATCTTCAGCTTTAAATATTAGTATAGATTACATATTAATATAGATATAAGAGAATGTTTTAATTTTTGTTTGAATTATCAAGTTTTTCAATTCGACTTCATATTTCAGGAAGAGCTGAACCAAGCGAAGATGTTGAAGTTAGTTTTATTTATTTTACGTTATTTTAAGTATTCATTGAAAATTGTTAGAGCAATTAATAGATGGCGTTGTAATATTTAGAAAAGTTATTGTAATTTTAGTACGTGTATCGTAAAAGTTCATTCTAAAGTTTCATAAAAAATGGTTATATAGAGTAGCAGCATAGAAAATAATATACTCTAACGCAAAGCAGCAGTAAGATTTGTGAGAATTATGTCTCTCTTGTCACCATAAAGTTTTTTTTTTCTAGAAAAAACTTCGTGAAATGAGCGGTTCGAAAATTGGCCTCCAAGAATCAAAAAAGGATGGTAAGTATAAAAAATTTGTAATTTTTAATCTTTTCCTCATTTCATTTATTTAAAAAAGGCTTACCAACTAGATACATACGTAATGTTTTGTTCAAACAATTCAAAATTAACTTAAAATAAACATTAGTACTTACGTATCTAAATTACAATTTTGTCAATTTAATCAGAATGAAACGCACCAAAATCTAGAAATCTGTTTGGAAGATTAATGACAAAAAACCCACAAACAATTAAAAAAGCTGATAAAATGATCATTGTTCTATGTTCAGAAAAATTCCCAATAATGATTATTTTTCATAAGTTTTCCATATTATACAGACAGCTATCAAGTGAAACTTCTTTAGGCGCGTTGACAGTAAAATTTAAGGTCGCGTCATGGGCCATGGCAAACCGTCACGCCATCGAGCAGGGCGACGATTTTGGTATCTTTGAATCTTGCCAAAAAAGTTTCACTTCTGACGCATGTGCTCGGCACACACGCTCTTTTTTTAATAATTGAACAGATAAAATAATAAGTCTGTCTGACATAGATAAAAAAGAAGAGATTGAAAAAAAGAAAGAAGGAGTCGACATTATTGTGACGGATGAGAATTACGTACCAATACCATACGAAATATACGGTTATATTTATTGTTTTATTTCAGTAGTTCGCCATTTTGAACTAAGTTCTCTTTGAGAATCTGTAATAGTTAAGATTGAGAACATATTTCAGATTTTCAATTTATTTTTTTGATAAGATTACACTTGGTAGAATTAAAAGCAACGTAAATATTTGAAAAAATTGAAGAATTTGCACTTGAATTCTTACGATGACGTAAAGTTATTTAAGATAAATTTATTCTTTATTTTTCTCAAATATTTACGTTAATTTTTAAATTGTTTTTATTGCTCTGTAGATATACCAAAAATCCATCTTATTTAAATAAGTACTTTATACTTATCTACTTTTGCATTCTGAATTGTAACAAACAACAAAATTATCATCTTAAAATTTGTAGGTAACTAACATAATATGTATTTCAATGTATGTAATTAATATAGGAGAACCAAAAACAGAAGAAATTGGACTAATTGAAAGTAATTTGGAAGAAGAAGAAACGAAAGAAGATTCGATAGATGAGAAGATTGAAATAGCAGCTTATGTCAATGAAGTAAATCAAATTATTGATACTTTTAAATAAGAAATGATGTTATATTACCTTTAGCCATCGGTTTCTCTCGCGTGATATGCAGTTAAAAAGTAACCTATATACTAATCTAGACTATAATCTATATCTGTGCCTAATTTCATACATGTTCGTTCAGTAGTTTTTGTGTTAAAATGTTACAAATATCCGTCTAACTCCCATTTCCTACCTCCATTATATTTTAAAGAAATAGTTGAAAAATACTGAGTATTTACTAGCAGTTAAAATAGTGTAACAAAACCTGGTCATCATCATTTTTACAGCGTAGAAATCTAGTTAATTTACCTAGGAACATTGACGTACTTAGGGCCGATTTTTCAATGCCCAGATAAACAGCTAGATAGACTTTATTCTTCAGTTAACAAAATATTCAATTTTTCAATAGACGAATAGGACTTATCTATCGAATAACTACGTTATTTGAGGAATAAATCTATTTGCCGCTCCAACGGCCAGATAGCGCGCTATTCGACGGTTAGGCGTTTGAGTTGACAACTGACGCGTCAAATTTGGGATATTTTCGTATGTCATAACATAGAGCGTAGAATTATTAACAATAAAACCTCTTTCTATATAATTATTATCAATTAAAATCATATTGAAATTGATGTTTTTGATAGTACTGATGACCGTGCCATTGAAAATTTGCCGAACGCTGCCTTTAAGTATGTCGTTTCCATCGTAAAATATATAAATTGAAACACAAATTTAACCAAACTCTTTACTCGAATCAAAACAACAATCAACAATCATAGAAGACAAGAGCAATACAAGACAAACTTAAAATCAAATGCACTCCTGACGTGAGTCATAATGACGGTTGTTGACAAATTGCAAGAGTTGACTCTATCCCGCTCTAACCTGACTAATTTAATATGTTTGTTTCGCCACTCCGAGAGCAGAGCTGCCAATATGGAAATATTTGGTCAGATAGTTATTCATCAAATAAATCACGATTGAAAAATAGGCGAGCCGTTATGAGTTAGATAAATAATTGAATAAATCTATTCGAGGGGTAGTTATTAGACTGTTTATCTCGGGATTGAAAAATCGGCCCTTAAACGGATAAACTACAAGACTCAACTCACAATATATTTTATACTATAAACAAGTACACTCACAATCAAAGTCATCAAGAAATGTCTGAACAGTATTGTATACATAATATTATTCATTGAAATTAACATCTTATTTCGTTGTAGTAATGTTGAGTCTATCATATATGCTTATTACAAAAATTTATCAAATAAGTACATGCATAGGCAGAGTTCAGTTAGAATATATTTGAGAGTGTGAGTCTAGCTGTTTATTCTATGGCAATTCCTAGGAATGTAGGTTGTAAAAGGTAAAATAAACATTTTCAGAATTGTAGTGTAGAATACTAAATTCTATAAAATTAATGTCAAACAGACATACCTAATGTTCTTTATTTTCATCACATTCATTAATGATTTTGAATCATGAATCACTTTTACGTTTGTTTTTGGCTAGATATTTCTTTTCTGCGAAAATATTGTTTCCTAGTACCTAGAAGAATGTTAGTACTAAAGCCTATTCCATATATCCTTTATTCCTAATCCTTTCCTTTCCTAGTGTTACCAAGATCGGGAAGAGCGTCGTGAGGATTTAGCAAGGACTTTTGAAGAAATAGCCGATATTGTGGATAGATTTAAATCGGCTAATTATGATCTGGGTGAGATGGCTTAATAGCTAGATATTTTAGATTATGTTATATATATCTAAATAGGTTTATGTTTTATGTAAAAACTAGCTTACCACCCGCGGGTTTTCCCGCTTTGTCTAAAACCTAATACATTATACATATACTAAAACCTTCCTCGTGAATCACTCTATCTATTAAAAAAACGCATCGAAATCCGTTGCGTGGTTTTAGAGATAAAGGGACGTAGAGACAGAGAAAGTTACTTTGTTTTATAATATGTACAATGTTATGTAGAAAAAGTACGTTGGCTTGATATTATTGTGAATTGTGAATTGCAGAAGGTATTATTTTTATCGTATGGTATTTAAAGAAAAGGTTCGTATATTATTATACTAGATTTCCGCCCGCGGCTTCGCCCGCGTTTTCTAAGGAAAACCCGCATAGTTCCCGTTCACGTGGGATTTTCGGGATACAATCATACAACCTATCCTATGTGTTATTCTGATGTATAAGCTATATTGTGGTAAAGTTTCATTCAAATCCATTCAGTAGTTTTTACGTGAAAGAGTAACAAACATCCATACATCCATACAAACTTTCGCCTTTATATCTAATAGTAGTAAGATGAGAGAAATTGAGGAAAGGAATTGATTGATTATATTCATTGTGATAATTTTATATATTCATAGATGTTGATGAATCTAATGATAATTATGTACAATTTTCATTTACCACTCGATCTAATAACACGCTAATTTTCAGCTAATAACAAAAAGGCGAAGCAAACTGAATTTCATATAGCATTGTTTTTTTTCACACCAAAAAAAGCTCAGCAATGCAATCAAAAACTATAATTACATTAAAATAATAAATTGGTCGCAGGCATGGTGGCTGGCCGTCAAATGTCGACAACAAGCGGAGAATTTATCGTACAACACATTGAGAAAGATATCATGGACTATATAAATGAACAAATTGCTATACTACCAGATCCGGACTTGAAGAAGAAAAAGGTATTATAAGTTAATGATAATAGAGTCGTTTTTGCAGTGGAAACTATATTAAAACTTTAACATATAAATTTAGCTGGATACGCGGATTTACTCGTGTGATGCGCGTGATACCTGGATAAAAAGTATTTATGGATTACTAGATTTCCGCCCGCGGCTTCGCCCGCGTTTGCAAAGGAAAACCCGCATAGTTCCCGTTCCCGTGGGATTTCCGGGATAAAAACTATCCTATGTGTTAATCCAAGTTAACCTCTATATGTGTGCTAAATTTCATTGTAATCGGTTCAGTAGTTTTTACGTGAAAGAGTAACAAACATTCATACATCCATACATCCTTACAAACTTTCGCCTTTATAATATATGTATATTAGAATATTAGATATATCCTATTTCTTTATCATTAAGTATAAGATTGCTTTTGCGTAAAAGTTCATATTAAACTTTCACGTGTATAATATTTGTAGGATTTTACTTTGATTAATCTATGAAGATATTTTGAATCGGTCGTAATTTGGCTAGAAATTATTTTTGCCATCAGGGCCCGTATTATGACCCCTTCCAGTCAGTTTACGTCGTGAATTGAACTGACTGGCAAATTCATATAATACCATAATTAACCATGGCTGGTTATTGCGATCATAATATGAATTTGCCAGTCAGTTCAATTCACGGCGTAAACTGACTGGGAATAAGAGGTCATAATACGGTCCTTGTTTGAAACACAGTATTACAATTACATTTATTTTATGGTACATAATTGAATGAATGCTATAATAATATGAATACTTGATACCTACAATTCAAATTTTATTTTTATTTCATTTAATTTATTTGCTCTTAAAGCAAGTAACTTTTCTGCAAACTATATTATCAGGCGAAACCAGAAGAAGTGGTCATGATTCGTGACATCTTAGAAACTTTCCTCGACGAAAACATGGACGTGATAGCTCCAGAGGTAGAAGAGGCGGAGGCTGAAGAACAGCCTATACCTGAGGTTATATTTATTATTTACTAGCTGCGCTTCGCGGTTTCACCCGCGTGGCTACGCTCCTGTTGGTCTTAGCGTGATTATATAATATAGCCTATAGACTTCCTCGATAAATGGGCTATTATAGACAGAAAGAATTTTTCAAATCGGACCAGTAGTTCCTGATATTAACGCGTTCAAACAAACTCAGCTTTATACAGTTGGTCCAGGGTAAAAACATTATAAAATATAGGCTATTTTGTTCATCAGGGATAATGTAAGATTATAATGGTAAAATATTTTTTTTTAAATCGGTCCAGTAGTTTCGGAGCCTATTCAATTCAAACAAACAGTGAAATCATTCCTCTTTATTATAGTAGTGTAGATAGAATTGTTTGTTTTATGAGTGTTATGATTTACTTAATGATCTAAGGTTTTCTTTTTGAAATTAAGTATTTTAACGGATTTTTATTCATTATATTATTTTATTAATTTATTAATTTATTAATTTATAATCCCGTGCTTCGCACACTTTGCAGCGACATAATAATATCAAAATCCGTTAAAATCTTTAATTTCTAAATGTATAATACTCGGGTAAAATCAAACACAAGGTACTCAATTTTTCATTTATTATAATATATTTTATTACAATACAGATAACAGTGGTATACGCAGTGCCTGGTATAGGACCACCAGTCGATCCAGATATAATTGAGGACTTTGAGAATTATATCCTTGAAGTTTCCAAAGTCCAAGGTGATGTTGTGATGCCGAGGAATATAAGGCATTTCATGTGCCCACCGCTAGAGAAGTAAGTAGTTTGGAAAAAATCGTAAAGTATGAAAAAAGAGCGTATGTGTGTTCGTAGCAGAAGTGAAATTTCTTTGGCAAGATTCAAAGATACCAAGCCGTCGTCTACTTGATGTGACGGTATTGCCATGACGCGACCTTGAATGAATGGAAATGAATGGAAAAGTTATAAAAAATAGACCGCCTCCTTGGTACAGTGGTTGACGCGTGAGCGTAGCACCGAGGGGTCCTGGGTTCGATTCCCGGTGGAGACGAAGAAAAATAAAATGTCTTGGTCTGGCAGGACACAGAAGGCTGATCACCTACTTGTCCCTAAAGAAAATCGATCAGTGAAACAGATGTATAATATTAATGCATCTGCCCCTTACCCCACTTGGGGACATGGGACTTCACTTATGTGTTAATCCAAGTTACCCTCTATATGTGTGATAAATTTCATTGTAATCGGTTCAGTAGTATTTGCGTGAAAGAGTAACAAACATACATCATCATCACTCAAACATATACCTATCATCATCACATATCCGCCTATTTGTACCGCTTCATTGTTTGTGTATTATTTTTGTTTGATTTTGTTTTGTTTTGTGTGTGCAATAAAGTGTTTTTTATTATTTATTTATTTATTTATATCCATCCTCACAAACTTTCGCATTTATAATATTAGTAGGATACTTAGGATAGTAGGAAGTAGAATTCTGTTACGCAAGTTACCTAATATGAATAATTATTCTTTCAGATATGAAGAATATAAATACGAAGATTCAGCAACAAAGAAGGAAGAGGTGCCGATGACAGGCGTCATTACGGATTGAAAGTGAGATTTAGAAACATTTAAAATGCACTTATCTCTAAAATCTCTCACTCACTTTATTGTAATGTTTGTAAAATAAACTTTTAAAACTCGATTTGTTACGTTTTATTTTATTTAGATATCTATTCGGTACTTTAATCGTAAAGTTCAGTAAGTGTTTAGAAAATGTCTCAATGTGTTTTATATGACTGTGGTCTATGTCGTAGCACCCTTTTTGTAATAATTATAATTGTTAAAATAAAGTCACAAAATATTTTTTTCGTGTTTTATTTAAGAACCTTAATTAATACGTCAATATTCTAAAAAAATCTGAATTCAAACTAGGAATAAAAAATAAGAAAGTTAAGTATCAGATTAAATTCTACCCACACTTATTTGACACTAGATTTCCGCCCGCGGCTTCGCCCGCGTTTTCAAAGGAAAACCCGCATAGTTCCCGTGGGATTTCCGGGATAAAACCTATCCTATGTGTTAATCCAAGTTACCCTCTATATGTGTGCTAAATTTCATTGTAATCGGTTCAGTAGTTTTTACGTGAAAGAGTAACAAACATCCATACATCCATACATCCTTACTTACAAACTTTCGCCTTTATAATAGTATTAAGATAATAATTATTATAGAAATTAAATGATTAGACAGCACAGCAGACAGTGAATAAATTCATTTTAAATATTATGTCACACTTTTAAAGATTGTTTGTAAATATTTTATTACTAAGGCTAAGTTGCACCACGTTACTTGAGCAATTACAAACATGTTAAAGCGGTTAGGGAAAATATTATGAGTTTGACAATACCAACCAACCATTTGACAATTTTATAGGGGTCGTCATAATTTTAACCCTAACCATAACCGCTCGTAATTCACCGGTTAACGTTAAAAACTGTCAGAGGCGTCAAATACAAAATGAGATGTGTTTTGACTTGAGACTGATAACTGCTAAAAAAATATGTAGGTTTCGATGCTCCTCGGCAGTAAATTGTCGTTATTTGATTTCGAATATTATTATAATTCGGAAGATATCGATAATAATTTGACAATGAAAAATGCTCTGCTCTGCGCTCCGCCATACCTGCGCCGGCCCTTACGCATGTTGAATTGTTCACGCACATGTAGCGAGATTTGAACAGTTTTCTGCAACATTGTTAATCAAATATTTCTCAACAAATGTTTATTTTGAATACGGGGTTTTTGTCGTAGTAATTTAGTTCACAATTTTTGAAGTGAATACTGCAAGTCAGCCAGTTTTTTGGGCTGAATAAAATTGGCCCGTCGTGTTGACTTCCTTAATTACATTTATGGAAAAATATATGATCTACTAAAATATAGGTACATATAGATGTGTTTATTTAATTATTAGTACATATAGTTGTATATACAACCGTGTATCCCTTATTAATATTACATGTAAATATTCGTAATTTTATTCTTTGTGTGTATATGTAGGTGTATAGATTGAAAGTGGTGTACTGTGTAAAAATTATATCGAGGGAGGTAAAGTAAAACAAACATAAATTTTTCAATTTTATTTTTCAATATTAACCAATGACCCTTAAGCGATACAGTTACAGAGAGCGTAGCGTAGTTGATACAATTTACAGCTTGAAAACAAACCGACTTGGAAGTTTAGCAATATGTTACAAATAATATCACGAACACAGTTATATATTAGTTATTTGACAGAGCGTGTTTATACCCTACTTTTTTTTACTATAAATACTCATTTGACAAACCTGGCATTGCATACTTCAAAAAAATAAATTTACGAAATGACATCTGTCACTTTTTGGCGGGAATATGATAATATTTGATTTTTTTCAACTGAATTACAAAAAAATAATTAAATAATGAGTATGTAACTTAAAAGGACAATATAATCATTTTTGTGAATCTTCAAACTAGTTAATGCAAAACATTGATCAACAAGAGATCAACAAATAATAATTTAAATACAACAATCGTATACATCAAAAAGAATGAAACGTCAAAATTCCACAGACAAATAATCGTCCATAGACACCCAAACCGGTAACCACAGAGCATAAACACGCCATAGACTAGAGGAAAACACATCCCGCGCAATTTCTTAACAATAACCGAGTACAAAATTACACTCTTCAATGCAAAATATACGTTTCAATTTACGATAATATATGTATTAGTGATAAAGGCATTTTTACAAATTATATTAATACGCATAATATCATTTTTAAATATCCACGCTATGGTAATAATAGGTTTTCGACAATTCAACAAGCCCCCATGCATTCCGATAAACTAATTATTGTAAAATAAACTATAATTATTTACATAATATAAATTATTTACTATTCAAATGACTAGACGATTGAAATAAGGTGCGTGTACATTTTCTACAATACTGATATTTTTTTTGTTATGGTTACATTGTGACATAGATAAATTAAAAATGACTAGATATACAAAAAATACAGCTCTGTAAAGGAATAAAATTAAACCACATAATGTTGCCATATTTTTTTCAACTTATTTAGTAGTGTGACTAAAATTGTAAACAAATGTGGACTAAAAAAAATTTTTTTCACTTACGAATGAAAGAATATTTTGACATGATTTTTTAACTCCGTTTGAACAAAAAAAAATAACGAAAATATACAATTTTTGTCACTTTGTTAACATTTTTAGTCATTACATAAATGATAAAGCGCTATATTCAAATATATGATTTCCATGATATGTGGCGGCAGGTTACACGTTGCTCTTATTTTTATATTTATTTCGCTATAATGAGAAGAAACGGGAAATATGCTTTTATATTTTAATTTTGATTGATTGGTATGTTTGTTTTGACATGTAGATTCGCGAGGAAAAGAAATGAAATACTTATTTACTTTTTTGAAATAAACCAAATCAGAAAAATGCATAATTTAAATATTATTTTTAAGTAACACACGTTTAAAGAATTCAGTAAATCTTTAACCGTCAATATTAAGATATACATAATAGCATTTAACTAAGAAATCGAACACGATAAACTAAATAACAGTTGTTTAAAAAACACATTCCCCATTCCCGCATCATGAAACAAAAAAAAAACAACAAAACATTATGATAAACGAAGCCAAAACGATTATAAATAATAATCATTCTAATCTGTCGTATTCTGCAATAAATACATTTTATTTCAACATACAAAAAACAAAATAACGTAAACTTGAAAATAATGACTAAAGTTTTATATTATTTTTAAGTTAATAGACACAAAAACATTATTTGACATTATTTCCAAAATACGACAAAGCAAAATGATTTATATACAAAGTCGCCATGACTATGAAATTTCGATATATACCCGAAATATTTATATATTTTCTAATTACACACGGTTTTTATAGCGAAATTAAATAATTATCTATCTATATGGGCTGTTCGGAAAATATATTGAAGTATTTTAATGAATGCATTTTTTTTTTTAATTTTATTACAATTTTTATATAGAACGAAAGCTTTTTAGTATGATCTCACATGAAATATCCAAAGACTTTTTACGATATCAAATTTTTCTTTATTTTCTCAAATATTTTCCAAACAAGCCCGTTAATTCGAAGCTATAGAAGTTACATGTGCATTTATTAATATTTAAAGTAACCAATACCTAAATAAACCTAACTCCATAATATACGAAACATTATTTACATTTATAAAGCTGAGCACAAATGGAGGACCTAGTTCATATCCCTGTGGAACCCCTCGCATCGAAACAAACATACAAACACGAACAATAAGTAATTTACATAAAGTACATTAAATAATAAAAACTAACAATACTTAAAATTAAATTCCATCTAAAAATATATTAATGGAGTAATTCTAGTACTTTTTTAACAGAGCCACTTAATCAAAGGCTTGCTTAAAAACGAGATTGAGATTTGGTTCAGCTAGTTACTAAGGGAGAAATGGAATGAGATTGTTTTAAATTATTTACATTGTATTGAAATACTATTACATACACAACATACAATCAGTCAAATTACTACGAATACAACACTTTGGTATTATTTTTAATGTTTTATTTACTTGCATTATCATCAATTTCACCAAAAACATCTTCAACAAAAAAAAATATACATTAAATAAACAATTATACTGTTTCTTTCATCTCTCAAACATTTCTGTTTATTTAACTACCTCCAACATTTGATTATTTACTTGCATTATAATAAATTTCATCAAAAACATCTTCGAACAAAAATTATACAATAAATAAACAATTACAGACTGTTCTTACATCAAAACACTTTCGAAGTGAAACTTCTTTAGGCGCGTTGAGAGTAAAATTTCAAGGTCGCATCGTGGCAATACCGTCACGTCATGGAGTAAGGCGACGATTTTGGTTCGAATCTTGCCGAAGAAGTTTCACTTCTGACACGTGTAGTCGGCACACACGCTGTTTTACCTCCAAAATTTCCATCAGCACCTAAAGCACATGTAACTCCCATCTCGATATTTTCCTAAGAAATGAATGAATAATATTCATTCACTGTAATGAATATTCACTAACTCTATAACAGGATTCACTGTGCGCATTCAGCCATTATTAAATAATATATACATTTTACATGTTTGCAAGTGCACACGTATGCAACTACTGGATTGGTTATCATTGTCTACATGTTTTTGTGTGTGGATTTAGTGGAAGGCTTATTATCCTCTTTACCATCACTGCATAGTATAAAACAAAGTAGCTTTCTCTGTCCCTATGTCCCTTTGTATGCTTAAATCTTTAAAACTACGCAACGGATTTTGATGCGGTTTTCTTAAATAGATATAAGAGTGATTTAAGAGGAAGGTTTTAGTATATAATTTATTAGGTTTTAGACCAAGCGGGCGAAGCCGCGGGCGGTAAGCTAGTTACATAATAAATAGTAATAAAAGAAAAAGGAAGGAAAAAGAGCAAGGTATACTGGTATAAAATACATAATTAGATGGATACATCTATGTATTTATATTCTGCCAAAGTAGAAATATCGTGCCTGCCTAGAATTTTATTTTGACTTTTATTTTACGGGAAAATAAAAGTGGGGGTGGAAATAATTTATAGGAATAATCAGATAAACATTAAGTTGAAAAGGGGGAGGGGTGGGTCATAACATAATTTTTCCATAAATCTCTCCTTTTAAAACAATTTGTTTAAAGAGGGGGAAAAGTAAGTCTAAAAAAACTAGACGGGGAGGAATTTAATATGGGAACTGGGAACCTTCAAGCAAAGAGCCTACACCTTCCTGAAAAACCAACTTCCACCAAGTGAGTCGTTGCCCTATTGAGGGTTATAAAAAAAAATATTTTTCATACAAAACCAAGCATTTTAAAGGGTTTTTTAATTTTTAATAGCCCCCACTAAACCCAAACACCTATACTACCAAAGAAAACACCGATCTCTTGTACTTACAAATAACAATATTGGACAATCTATGTGCAATATATAGTACATACTATCAGGCAGTAAAGGGTTGCAAAAATACAATTATGAGGCCTTAGGTAAATAATCAGTACAGAATAGCGTAGTGGCCGGTTTCAATTTAACACATAAAGCTTCTAATTACAGCTATTTATAAATACCTTTTTGTGGCGTCGGTTAAGCTAAGTGGTCAATGAGAGACGCAATTTTTTACTACGTATCAATAACTACCAAAAAAAAAGATAATTTTGAAATTTTATCATAATATACTGTTTTTTAATTTATGGAAAGCCAATGTTATTTTGGAAAGCCAATTTTATATTGGACTAGCTGCGCTCCGCGGTTTCACTCGCGTGGCTCCGCTCCTGTTGGTGATGATATATTGGCGTTGGTCATAGCCTTCCTCGATAAATCGGCTATCTAACACCGAAAGATTTTTTTAAATCGGTCTAGTAGTTCCTGCGATTAGCGCGTTCAAACAAACAAACTCTTCAGCTTTATGATATATATTTATGATATGAGATATTTATGATTTCAAACTGTGTCTCAAGTCGGGCTATGTTTTTCTTTATAACTCAAAAGGATCCACTTACACAATCTTAATTCGTTTCAATTATTAAAGAGTAATCATGTCACATCGAGAAAAAAAAATGGTTGAGATTTGAACAAAAAACATTTTTATAACAAATTTTCATAATTTACTTTTTTAAGAATAGTCATGTATTCTTTTTACTTCTTAGCCCAAAAAATTATTTTCAAAATACGCAGCAAAAAGTCATATAGTGGCCACTTAGCTTAACACTGACATAATCTGTGGCAATAATAAATCGATTTGAATTTCCCGAATCGATCCATTACTGACACGGGTTATACGTTATTCCATTTAGCATTTAACCCGGTAGAAACTCACTTAAAAGTAAGTGCTTTTGGATTTTTTCCAAGTTTCTCAACAATAGATTAATATTATAAGATTACAATAATTCTGCACAGATATTTTATGTAAATTCAAAAACTTTTCCAATATATTGACTTATTTTGTCGACTTTTTCACCGCTGTTAATACCAAAAAATCCCCGCAAAAAAAAAAATTCAGCCCAAAACATCCTGACTCCCGGCCCATAAAAACAAACAAAGAAACATTTTTTTTTCAAAAAATTTTAGTATTCACAAAACAGCGGCGAACACTTCGAACGGCTGCACTGAAAACGATGCGATTACGCGATAGATGTAGGCGTCACATCGCCCCTATGCTGTCTGTTTTCCCGTAAAGAATTATTACGACGCAATTCGTCTTTTATCGACGAATCTCTGGATTCTAAACCACGTCGCGGTGACGATGTGGATTCTCTACATTCTGAAGACGATCTTTTTGTGTGGGTACCTGTAAAATTAAATAAATATATAAAATAATAATAGTTTAAAAAAACTAAAAAACACGCTTTTTATAGAATACCGAACTCAAAAATAGAAAATTTTATCAAATTAGTGTATTATCGTCGGTCCTCAATAAAACTACAAACTTTGAACGAAATCTGGCCGTTTAAAGTGGGTCAAAATCGCGCCCAAAGAAGTCGGTTACAAACATACAGGTGAAGCTAATATAAAGCGTGTAAAAAAAAGACGTGTGTCACTCGGGGACTGCCGCGGTAAAGCTATTGCATGCTATGCCTTCAAGCCACACCTCCGCGCCATTCCCCGTGGGGAGCGTGAGGTTTTTGCGTTACGGAATTTCTCGATTCGGTCCCCGCGCTCAAGGCCCGCGATAGAAGCTATGCAATAGCTTAATAAGCATAGAATATTGTTATGAAAATATTGTTTTACCTATAAGATAATGAAAAATTTTTCATTACAATTTTTAATCCCACCCTTTCGTAAAAAAAACCCATCCCAAAATGTACAAATTCAAATTCAAATTCAAATTGCTTTATTTGCAGAATGTACAAAGATGTTTGTACAATATTTAATTACCCACAAAAAATCATTTTTTTCTAAAAAGTTAGGAAATAATTTAATTTTAACACAAACACAACAAATAGTATAAAAAAACAATAGGAACACAAAAAAACACGATTTTTTTAGATTTTGTTGCCACACAAACACATACTTACCTTACACATACATACAAAATCACAAAAATTACAAAAAATCACAAAAAAAATACAAAAAAATCACAAAAAATGCTCACTTACCAGGTAAATCTCTTCCACAACTCATAATCTCATGATCGAGAGACGCGGACGCCGGTTCTACTGCGCGTCTGCATCTTACGCCTTGCTGTTTTTGGGAATAAAAGATAGATAGATATATGTATAGTACCCTTTATATAATTAAGTACCTATGTATTATTTATATTCTCGTTATTTATTTTGTGCCTTCGCGTTCACGTTCAATATTCCGAGCCAACAGGGTTGCCTGGAAGAGATTGCTTTAAAGCAATAAGGCCGCCTTTTCAAATGTTCCTTCGTGTTGGTTTATTTTTTTTAATTATTGTTTCTTGTTATTCTCTGTCTGGTATATATGTACAATAAAGTATAAATAAAAAAAAATAGATAGAAAAATATTATTTAAATCCATTTCTAGTCAAAATAAAGAAAAATTGTAAAAGATCGAATAACGGTAGAACGGATAGATAAGAAATTCCAACTAATAACTCTGTCCGTCTGTCACTTCTTCACGCCTCAACCACTAAACCGATTTGGTTAAAAAGACAAAGGTTAATTTCATCCCGGAAATCCCAAAAGAACGTAAACTATGCGAAAACCAAATAAACACCGAACATAATATCTGAAAACTAACATATCAACATTACCAACATACAGCAGAAACTACTAAAACTACAAAAATTTTGAAATTTAAAATGTGTGCGTGTACTAGTGTACACACGTTAGAAGTGAAACTTCTTTATGACCTTATTTTTCAAAAAATAATTTACTATATGCAACTTTACAGAAATACGTCTAATCACGCGTGGTAGGGATAAGAAAAATATGGCGCGTAACGGAAAAATGTCACGCGTAACGAAAAAATGCTATACTAAATTTTTTTCCAACCCCGATAAAGAAGTTTCACTTCAAAATATTGGAAACAAGGGGTAAAATTTGTATGAAATAACTCACTTTATATCCACTAGATCCGCTCGCGACAGACGAATTTGAGCCCAGTGTGTGTGTACCATTCTAAAATATTAAAAAATAATATATCAATACTGCAAATATAAAAAAAGACATATAACTAGATGCACACGTCGCAGCCAACTGTTTAAATTAGCCGTTTAATTGATAGCCTAGGCGCTTAATGAAACGGATTAATATATGTTAATTTTTCCATTAATGAAACTACCCTCACTATTTTTTTTTTTTTTTTTTTTTTTTTTTATAGTTAAGCGGGCAAACGAGCAGGCGGGTCACCTGATGGAAAGTGATGCCCGCCGCCCATAAGCATTCGCGTTGTCAGGGGCACCGCGAATGTGTTGCCGGCCTTTAAGAAATTTATATGCCCTTTTTTTGAAGGTCTCCTTGTCAAAGACGTTTGGAAACACCTCAGATGGTAATTCATTCCACAACGATGTTGTTCTTGGCAAAAAATTCCGGGAGAATCGCACTGTAGTAGATCGCCATGCATCCAGATGGTGAGGATGATACTTAAGTTTGTGACGCGAAGTGCGGTTGTGGAAATCGGCGGCTGGAATCAGGTCGAAGAGTTCCTCAGAACATTCCCCATTATAAATTTTGTAAAAAACACAGAGAGAGGAGACGTCTCTCCGCAGTGTCAGAGGATCAAGCGATTTGGCAATCTCGGCGTCGTCAATGATGCGGATTGCCCGACGCTGTACGCGGTCTAGTGGTAGGAGCTGGTATTGGGGTGCTCCGGCCCAGAGGTGCGAGCAGTACTCCATATGGGGCCGGACTTGAGCCTTATAAAGTTGCAATAGGTGAGCGGGTGTGAAGTACCGTCTCGCCCTGGCGAGCACCCCTAACTTCTTCGAAGCAATCTTGGCTTTGTCCTCCAAAAATCCACGGAACTGCACGTCAGACGTAATCTCGACGCCGAGAATGCTGATGCTTGGATTGATATTCAGGGGACTGTTCTGGAAGGTAAGTGGTACGACAAAGGGACTTTTCTTGGTTGTAAATGCGCAGACCTGTGTCTTCGCTGGGTTGAAGTCGACAAGGTTGGATTGGCCCCACGCAGAAATTTCCTCGAGAGTATGCTCAATGTTCGATACAAGCTCGTTTCGATGCTGGTTTGTTAGTTCCAAAGAGGTTTTTGCTTGGCCGGCATAGTGCGTGTCACAGGTGCTGTCATCCGCATAACAATGAATGCTACGTATTCGCAACATATCATTGAAATGCAGAAGGAACAACGTAGGCGACAACACACAGCCTTGTGGGACACCAGCGCTAATAGGCATAGATTCAGAGCATGCTCCGTCGACGACGACTTGGATGCTACGTGCCTGGAGAAAGCTAGCTACCCAATTGCATAACCTCTCCGGTAGTCCATACGATGGAAGTTTGGAAAGGAGCCCCCTGTGCCACACCCGATCAAAGGCCTTCGCTACATCTAAACTTACAGCCAGCGCTTCCCCCTTATTCTCCACTGTTTTTGCCCATCGGTGAGTCAGAAATGCTAAGAGGTCACCTGCAGAGCGACCATGACGAAAGCCGTATTGATGGTCACTTAACAGTTGGTTGTCCTCAAGATATCGCAAGAGCTGACTATTAATGATGGACTCCATCACTTTAGAGAATAAGGAGGTAACTGCGATTGGCCTATAGTTAGATGGATCGGAGCGTGTGCCTTTCTTAGGGATCGGATGTATCAAGGAGGTCTTCCAGGATCTAGGGACAATACCAGTGGCATACGAGTATCGAAAGAGATGTGTTAAGACCGGAGCCAGCTCGGGAGCGCAGGTCTTTAAAACTACAGCAGGGATGCCGTCAGGCCCATTTGACTTATGAATGATGAGAGATCGAAGGGCTTTACGCACTGCAGATTGCGTGAATTTCACTTCGGGCATCGTGCTATTGCAGTTTGAGATGGACGGTGGTGTTTTTCCCTCATCATCCAGCGACGAATTTAATGCGAAAAGAGTCGCCAAAGTATCAGCTTTTTCTTTAGCTGAGTGAGCTAAAGAGTCGTCGGCCCTGCGTAGTGGTGGAAATGACGATCGGCAGAAGTTACCCAGGATGGCCTTAGCAAGAGACCAAAAAGCTCGTGTGCCTGAAGGGTAATGTGTCAGCTTTTTACCAATTCTGTTGATGAAGCTTGACTTTGCTTCAGCGATTTTCCTCTTTAGTGATCTGGAGGCAGAGTTGTACAATTTCTTGAGATGCTTAGCTTCAGGATCTTCCGCAGCAAGAGCTTCTGCCCAGTTTCGATAGCGATCTTGCTTCGTTCGAGATGCTTCTCTGCAAGATTGCCCAAACCAGGGCTGTGACTTGCCGCCGACAGGTACCACAGAGTTCGGGATGAAAAGCTCCATGCCCTGTAGCACAACATCAGCGACACAGTCAGCACAAGCATCGGGATCTTCATCTGCGAAGCAGACCTGTCTCCATGGGTAGGAGGAAAAGAACGTGCGCATCCCATCCCAGTCCGCCGACCTAAAGTGCCAGACACGTCGGGTAGTAGCTGGGCGAGACCGAGATTGATATGTGAGAGGCACTGTACTCTGTATAAGACAATGATCGGAAGATCCAAGAGGGGCTGCGACGCTCACTTTGTAGTTGTCTGGAGAGGAAGTTAGAAATAGATCTAGCAGAGATGGAGTGTGGTCCTCAACATCAGGTATCCTTGTAGGCGAGGGGACCAGTTGTGTTAGATCGTAGGCCAAGGCGAAGTCACGGAAAGAACGTCCTGCATGGTCAGTATTGCGTGAGCACAACCATTCAGCGTGATGAGCGTTAAAGTCACCCAAAACCACTATCTCGATCGTTGGAATCTTTTGGAGCAGAATATCGATCGAAGTTTGAATTTTCTCGATGAGTCTGTCAGTTTCGGTGTTTCCGCTGTGTGACCTATACAGGCACGCATAGACGCGGGGTTGGTTATCGCAGTCTACTCGTAGCCACAATAAGGATAGGTCAATACCTTCCAGGTTACCCAAGCGACGACAGCAAATATCTTCTCTAGCGTATACACAAACTCCGGCGCGCGGAACAAACGTATGTTCCAGAACATAGCCCGGGTAATTCAAATAAGATGTGTCAGCCGGAGAAGATATTTGAGTCTCCGTTAAAAAGAGGAGGGCCGGCTTGGCTGTCTCGAGATGGTGGTGTACAGCCTCGAGGTTTGAATTTAATCCCCTGATATTACAAAAGTCCACTGATAGTAGTGTGGAACAGTTGGCCGAAAGGTGGTTAGTTTTTTTACCCCTAGTGGAATAGAAGCGCGGAAACTTGCCCCCCCCCCAGAATACGTGGGGCAGCCTGAGCGGGAGAGCTCAGGGAGGGATTCTCTAGGATCGCAGATACTAGTACCCTCCTGGGGTAATCTTCTATTGAGTACCGCTGCCATGTTTGTTGAAGGGCGATGGGGTTGGGCATCCGGCAATCTCACTAACGCATGCGAAACGCAAGAAGATGCTTAACGCCGGTATTACGTGAGACAGTGGTACTTCCCCGGACAAGCTACAGCCCAGTCGTGCTACACACAAAATAAATTGTATGTAGCTGTAGCTCTACCACTGTAAAGTATAAACGCCAGAGCCTCGTCTGTTGTTCGGCAGGGTGCACCACGGGCAGGTGAGGTTGGCTTTGGCTGAGAGATGGTAGACAGCCATTACACCCCAAATATTAATTATATTTTGTTATTTATTTAAGAGAGGCACCATGATTATAAATAATTTGGAAAATCCAAAAGTGCACGCCTCATAATTTTTTTTTAATAAATATTTATTAATTATTATTTATGTTTATTTAATAACAATTAAACCACATCGAATCAGACCCTGAAAAATGAAAGGGTTCTATTCCTGAGCATACTCAAGCGTAAGAGAAAAAAAAAGACTCGATTAGTAAAGTATTTCGGTCGCTATCGTGTTAACAAGAAAAAGGATCCGCACATACAGACACACGGACGTCCAAGACAGAACTTTTTTAAACTGTTTTTTAACTAGTTTAAATAACAAAAATGACATCAAAAATATCATGAACGTTAAAAATAGTGTTTTTTCTTAATATGTGTGTGTATGTATTATCTTACAAGTGCAATGTATGATACATAAAGACATTTTAAGTTTGAAAAATCAGATGTTTTGCGCGAAGTGACAGTAGTACCCACCTCAACGCGTCGCTTATGAGGCGTGCAATTGTATTTATCTGTACGTGAGTTAAATTAAACGAGTAAGTGCTGGCGGGATTGAAATCAGGCAGTTAATTAAACTGCCACACACCTGATTCAACCGCTCTATAGACATAAATGATTACCGGGTGTACCAATTAGCATAAAATATTTCCATTTTTAACAGTTATTCGTTCTCCTTCAATCCCACATTCACAAATTTACACATTATCTCTATCTCTAACACTTATTTTCTTCAATATATCTCTCTCTCTTGAATATCCAACACACTCTCTCTCTTGAATTTCCAACACACTCTCTCTCTTGAATATCTAACACACTCTCTCTATTGAATATCTAACACACTCTCTCTATTGAATTTCCAACTCTCTCTCTCTTGAATTTCCAACTCACTCTCGAATTTCCAACTCTCTCTCTCTATTGAATTTCCAACTCACTCTCTCTCTATCTTGAATTTCCAACTCACTCTCTCTCTTGAATTTCCAACTCACTCACTCTCTCTTGAATGTCTAACTCACTCTCTCTCTTGAATTTCCAACTCACTCTCTCTCTTGAATTTCCAACTCACTCACTCTCTCTTGAATTTCCAACTCACTCACTCTCTCTTGAATGTCTAACTCAGTCTCTTTTAAATTTAAACTAACTCTCTCTTGAATTTCCAACTCACTCTCTCTCTTGAATTTCCAACTCTCTATCTTGAATTTCCAACTCACTCTCTTTCTCTTGAATTTCCAACACTCTATCTCTATTGAATTTCCAACTCACTCTCTCTCTTGAATTTCCAACTCACTCTCTCTCTCTTGAACTTCCAACTCACTCTCTCTCTTGAATTCCAACTCACTCTCTCTCTCTTGAACTTCCAACTGACTCTCTCTTGAATTTCCAACTCACTCTCTCTCTTGAATATCTAACACACTCACTCTCTTGAATTTCCAACTCACTCTCTCTCTTGAATTTCCAACTCACTCTCTCTTGAATTTCCAACTCTCTCTCTTAAATTTCCAACTCTCTCTCTCTTGAACTTCCAACTCACTCTCTCTCTTGAATTCCAACTCACTCTCTCTCTCATGAACTTCCAACTCACTCTCTCTCTTGAATATCTAACACACTCACTCTCTTGAATTTCCAACTCTCTCTTTCTCTTGAACTTCCAACTCACTCTCTTGAATTTCCAACTCACTCTCTATTGAATTTCCAACTCACTCTCTCTCTATTGAATTTCCAACTCACTCTCTCTCTCTTGAATTTCCAACTCTCTCTCTTAAATTTCCAACTCTCTCTCTATTGAATTTCCAACTCACTCTCTCTCTTGAACTTCCAACTCACTCTCTTGAATTTCCAACTCACTCTATATTGAATTTCCAACTCACTCTCTCTCTATTGGATTTTCAACTCTCACTCTCTTGAATTTCCAACTCACTCTCTCTCTCTGGAACTTCCAACTCACTCTCTCTCTTGAATTTCCAACTCACTCTCTCTTGAATTTCCAACTCACTCTCTCTCTTGAATATCTAACACACTCACTCTCTCTCTATAATTTCCAACTCACTCTCTCTTTAATTTCCAACACTCTCTCTCTCTTGAATTTCCAACTCACTCTCTTGTATTTTCAACTCACTCTCTATTGAATTTCCAACTCACTTTCTTTTAATTTCCAACTCTCTCACTCTTACCTGATCCAACCGCTCAATAGAAGTATGGCTGCCGGGCGTGTTCGGTTCGAAAACTGAACAATCACTGTCGTGCTCTTGATGTTGTGGCGTTTCCGGACTGTCAGGTATTTCGTTCGCGTCTGTAATATTATGTATAAACTGCATTATTATGGGAATAGTGTTTTTATGGCTAAATATAGCGACTGTGAAAATCGCATGAAAAGGTAAAATAAAAAAAATATATGTTATAAACTTTTTTTTCAGGACATACAATTCTTTAAGAGATTAAATCTGTAGTCATCGTTGTAATATCGCTATAGTCACTGTAACTCGTTGTATTGTCGTTGTACTGTCACTTTAGTCACCGTTAGTGGTTTGTAATGTCGCTATAGTCGCTGTTAGTCGTATTATGTCGCTATAGTCACTGTTAGTCGTATTATGTCAATATAGTCACTGTTAGCTGTTTAAATTCAAATTCAAATTTCATTTATTTACAAGAATGTAGTTACAAAAAAGGTGTTATTACAATGTTAACGCGCTAATACATTCTACCCACTTTCTGGGTGTGCAAATATTTAAATGGAAATAAGTTAAATTACACTACACCAACACTACACAAATTCTTCGCGTAACTAATCACTATTGTTAAACGTCACTAATTCTTCCTTGTCACAGATTCCGCGATGTAATAAGTTCTTGAATATCATAAAATTGTTTCTCCATTAACCATTTCGTCAGTTTCTTCTTAAATATATTTACTGGGAGATCCTTAAAGTTATCCGGTATTTTATTATATATTGTAATAGTCATAAATATCACACTATTTTTTGCTTGATTTATTCTACATGTTGGAAAGTGCAGTTTATTTTGATACCTCGTTAACATAATATGCGAATTTACTTCTCCTTTCTTTTTAAAATATTCTTAACTGCAGCTAAAGTCGATATTAGTCATTTTACTGTAGCTATAGTCACTGTTAGTCGTATTATGTCGCTATAGTCACTGTTAGAGGTATGTACCGTCGCTATAGTCTCTGTTAGTGGTATGTACTGCCGCTTTAGTCACTGTTACTCGTTCTACTGTCGCTATAGTCACTGTTAGTCGTTTTATTGTCGCTATAGTCACTGTTAGTCGTATTATGTCGCTATAGTCACTGTTAGCTGTTTTACTGCAGCTATAGTCGATATTAGTCATTTTACTGTAGCTATAGTCACTGTTAGTCGTATTATGTCGCTATAGTCACTGTTAGTGGTATGTACTGTCGCTATAGTCACTGTAAGTTGTTTTACGGCCGCTATAGTCACAGCTAGTCGCTGTACCGTTGCTATAAGTCGTTTAACTGTTGCTATAGTCACTGTGAGTTGTTATTCAGTAGCTCCCTCGTTATCGTCGTATGTATTCAGTAGCTATCAGTCAGTCAGTCAGTCAGTCAGTCGCTACTCACTGAGCGGCTGCAGGTTGCGTCTCGCGGCGCGCGGCGAGGGCGGGTGGTGCACCGCGCGGGACGCTCCTGGTGCGCGACACACCGCCGCCTGCACTACTTCGCACACGCGGCGGAAGCGCCGTATGTTGCCTGGTAGAGACGGGTTTGGGGGTTAAGTCTGTGCTTTGTAATACAGCTAGTATTGCGAAGGGCACACGCAACGAAAATGACGTATGTTGCTAGGTAGAGACGGGATTGTGGGTTAAGTCTGTCGTTTCTATTTAGAATATTTAATTATCC
The DNA here is from genome assembly GCF_061535455.1 of Colias philodice. NCBI lineage: Eukaryota > Metazoa > Arthropoda > Insecta > Lepidoptera > Pieridae > Colias > Colias philodice. The sequence continues at coordinate 4,877,118 of NC_143115.1, forward strand.
CTTTGTAAGACAGACAACCACAAACAAATGCTATCTTCTACAACGGAAACGGCGGAAACGGTGTATGTTGCTTGGTAGAGAATGGTTTGGGGGTTAAGTCTGTTCTTTGCAATACTAGCTCGCACACGTAACGAAAATGACGTATGTTGCTAGGTGGAGAGTGGTTTGTGTGTTAAGTCTGTGCTATTCAATTGGGATAATAAAGTAACTTCATTTTTGTAATTATTCCATTATAACACAATCTACCATGTACTTTTCCGCGGCTGTCACCGCGTGGACAAGTACTACCTCGTGCACGCGTGAGGCAGCGTATGTTGCCTGACAGAGAAGAGATTGAGTGTAAAGTCAGTCGTTTCCAATTGGAAGATTTAATTATCCCTTTGTAAGACAGGCAAACGCAATCAAATGCTATCTTCTACACCGAAAACGGCGGAAACGGTATATGTTGTCTAGAGGAGAATGGTTAGTGTGTTAAGTCTGTCCTTTCGAATTGGAAGATCGATTTATCCATACACACTGCATTTTTTTTAATTTAATCCATTGAAACAGAAGTTTTTGATTTGACCCAAGAATTCGATTTTGTTAACCGTGACATTCTTCTGTATAAAGGCAATATTTATGGCATACAAAGTCTTGCATTCTATGAAACCTATTTAAAGGAACATAAAAAAGGAAAATCTATCCAAATCAGGTGAAAGTACACAGATTTACTGGTGAAATTATAATTATATTCTTAATGGAGTACCACAGGTTAGCATATTTGGGCCATTATTAGTCCTCTTATATAATAACTACCTACCTAATGTAATTAATTAAATATGAATGTGTTCTATATTTTGGTTATTATTTTAAGAATGGAGTTGAGTTAAAAAATTATTTAATAATACATAAAAATGGCAATTCAATAGAAATGAAATAATAGAAGATTAAACAATAACCAATTGCATTAAAATGTATATTAGCCAGAAAAACAATTTGACTCATCTTAATGTCATCTGGTATTTATTTATTTAAATACATAAATAATTGCCTATAAAATGTAATATATTACTTAAACCCGGTTTTGAGGCAGAGTTCTGGGGTTAAGATGTATCTAATTGTTAGTTACGGGTTGAATGTGTTATGCGTTTGAATAAATTCAAGTTACTACGAGTTTTTAATTCGCCAAATAAACAAACTCTTTTAGTCAAATAAATTAAATATTAAATATTTTTTTCTCATTGGGGTCCCTCAAGGTTCTATACTTGAACCGATTCATTATAACACATATAAAAGTGATAATAAAACAAAATGTGTAGGTAATTTGCGGACAAATGAAGACACTGTCACATATCAATGTATATCAATATCAATCAATATCTGGCTGCATTTATATTCATTAATATTGTATTTTTCTTGGCGATTGCATAACGAAACTTACCAGATAATAAAGTGAACGTGATAGCATATAAATACTCCTTTCCGTTTTCACCGGGCGCTTTTGTTATTGTAGAAATGTCAACCTAGAAAAAATATTTCAAAATTAAAAATATTTATTACTGAAATAAACCTTGTAGTACCAATACAGCGACTTTTTATAACGTTCAAATGGCAAGTCAAATCATATCTATATGTATGAGCATGTTCCAATAAAACAATGCATAAATCGCATTTCAAATTCGTTGTTTTTTAAATTTCGTTATTCAAAATCACATAAGTAGTCAATGCATGTTTTTTCTATCTTTCTTTCGTCAAAAAAAAAACAAATTTACAACCTTTTTGAAGTGAAAAATTCTTTAGCGGCGTTGGGTATAAAATCTTAAACTCGCGTCAGGACACGTGACCTGATCGAAAAAGCGTAAGACGGATACCATTCCAAAATATCAAACATGCTCAACGTTAATAATCAAGTTTTCACTTCTGCCGGCACTCCCCCAGTGCAACCCGGCTTTTTTTTAATTGGAGCTACCACTATATAAATAAATAGATCATCAATCAATCAATCAATCAATCAATCAATCAATCAATCAATCAATTGTTTCCTTTCTTTCTTTCCTATATATTTATCTATCTATATTTCTCACCTGAAATCTAACATGTCTCTGGAACATGGCCGGCGCGTTGGACCCTCTCTTGTATTCCACGCGAAACGACATCGGGCTTAATACACTGTGTGATAATTCCGCTATCTGCAAATAAATGACAAAAAACTTATTAATTTTGCGTTTATTGAAGTGAAACTTCTTTATTGGGGTTAGGAAAAAATTTAGTGTAACATTTTTTCGTTACGCGTGACATTTTTCCGTTACGCGCCATCTTTTTCTTATACCTACCACGCGTGATTCGACGTATTTCTGTAAAGTTGCACATAGTAAATTATTTTTTGAAAAATAAGCTCATAAAGAAGTTTCACTTCTTACGTGTGTACACTAGTACACGCACACATTTTATTGACAACTTTATTAAATTGTATATAAATATCAAAACATAACATCATAAGAAATGCGTCAGAAACATCACAAACATTCTTTTATACATTTCTGACATAATATACAAATATGTCAGACTAAAATAACACCAATAGCATAAATTTTCATTTAAAAAATAGGAACTTTTTGAATAAACACCAACATCAGAATAAAGCAGTTCTATTTCTTTTCAAAAATAAAGGAATGTTTCCTTTCAGCAAAATTTGCTATCTACAGTATTTCAAGTACTTTCCCTCCAGGGCCCATCGAAAATTTCCACACTGTATATGTTCAAAAAGCCCTAATGACACTCTTTTTTCTTTTAGGGCTGATTTTTCAATCCTTGGTTAAAACTTATTCGTCGAATAATGTATAGAACTACCATTTTAAAAACGTATTCTAATTGCCCGTATTTGACAGTTTACGTGACATTTTAATATTATCGTGTAATACTTTATTGGACGGATAAGTTTTATCCGAGCATTGAAAAATCGGCCCTAATACAATAATCCATAAAAGAAATACGTCCGATACAGTCATAAAATTTCCCGAAATATGCCCAAAACCCCCAAAATCTGTAGAAACACATTTTACACTGTATATTTATAACATTTTTCCATTGAGTTACAATGTACTACGTACTAGAGAGGACATCGCTACTACACTATTTGTAACACGAGTTAGAGTCAATCGTCTCAACCAATTTTTTTTTTTTGTTACAATGGTTTTAATTGATAAGTAATAAGAGGCAGAATATCTACAAAGTGTATAACTCACTAGGCGCCTCGCACAGATTTTGTTCGTAGTGTCCTCTCTATACGTAGTAATAATACCTCAATGCATTTTTCATACTCACACTCAAAAACGCGTGTATCAAGTCAGCCTTAACCGTGGCTAGCGGTTTCCCCTTGACAAGTGCGGTGAATGTTTCTTCCTTATCAGCTGATAGTAATAACGAACCGAACCAGGAACGTTTGGTTAGTTCGGGAGAACTTTCTGGAGTTAAGTGTACTTCTTCTGAGGATGCTGGAATCAAATCAAATCAAATGGTGAAACAAATTCTGATTGGTAAATCAAATCAAATGGTGAAATAAATCGTGATTAGTAAACCAAATCAAATCAAATAGTGGGTAAGTTATATAGATAAAATGATGTAGTTTTGGCACATAAATGCATTTAAATCAAGCGGAGATAAGTCTACAAAGTTTTAATAAAATATGTCCGTATAAAGTGCGTCAAAATAGACCTTTCTTAATATTTTTTTCAGATTTTTACTTATACCCTCAAATACACTTACTTTGCATTTTCCTCCTATGAAACCGTGGAGAACCGAGGAATGAATTTTTGATAGTGGCCAAGCGTGCTCGCCACGGAGCTGCCGGTCCTGTGCCGGGCGCTGCGGGAACTATCATGGGAGCAGAGTCGCATCAATTTCGATACAGTACATTTATTAAGCATTTGAATGCTATAAAACTAGAATTTTGGTAAATACATTTATTTATTTATAAGGAATTTAGATTAAAGGTAGCCAAAATTAAGGAGAGAAATGCCAAACTCAACTCAATTATCTGTCAAAACTCTTACGGTACACACCTGTTGCTATTGTCGAAGCGTTTTTAAAATCACAAATTTGATTATATCATTATAACTGCCGTTACATCACTTGTAGTACTTTTGAAGAACACAGTGAACAACTATAATCAGTGATTAGACTCCGTATTGTGGCTAAAAACTAGAAGATTTATTTCACGCTTTGGCCGTTATTAATCTTATTGGAGGTAGGTGAATAATAATTTATAATTGGAACGACCTTCACCTTCACCTTCTGTCACTCGCATTTGGCATATGTCATATCTGAATGATATTTGTGCAAAGAGAACGGACTAGGGAGACGTAGTGTTGCCATACTAAGAAATTTTGCCCAATTTTGTGGAAAATTAATTTCTACCTGATATAAATTAACAATGGATTGCGGGAAGTGTAAGAAGAATATAAATGATAAAGATATGATAAAATGCAATTCATGTGATATGTTTTTACATTATCAGTGTGCTAATTTATCAGAAACTGAATTTAAAAAAATACTTCCAATGAATAAAATTAAATGGAAATGTCTATTATGTAAGTCTAAAAAACAGGGATTGCTTAGTGGGTCTTCTTCCCCCAAAGAAAACAGTGCACCGACACAAATTCTCAATATGAACTCGCAAATGCTTATGCAGTATTTCGACGAAAAATTCGAAAGTTGGCAACAAAAGTGGCGGGACGACCTCCATGCAGCAATTCGGGAAGTATCCTCATCATTTAAAAGTGATATAGAAAGGCTAGAGACGCGGTTACTGGAGTCGGAGCAACGTATTACGGAACTGGAGCAAGTAATAAGTACATCTAAATCTTTTAATCAGCCCGACTTGTCTCAGGAGAATACCCAACTTCGCGCTGACCTGAAACATCTTCAGTCCAAGCTCGATGATCTCGATCAAGCTTCCCGCAACTGTAACGTGGAAATTCAAAATGTGCCCGAGAAAAAGACTGAAAATCTCATTCACCTCTCCATTGAGATGGGTAAATTAATCGGCGTGAAAATTACTGAGACTGATATAAGATCCGTGCATCGTGTGGCTCCCGGTTCTACTAGCAATCGTCCAAAAAATATTATTCTGCAACTTTCCTCCCGAAGACTACGTGACAATATAATAGCGGCGGCGCGGGCGCGCCGCACACTCACGGTCGCGGCGCTGCTCGGTACTCCAACATCTGCCGCCACCGCAGTCTCTCAAAGTGCGCGTTTCTATATAAATGAACATTTAACACTCAAGAACAAAATGTTATTTAGATCCGTTAGACAACATGCGCAAAATATGTCCTATAAATACGTGTGGGTAAAAAATGCTTGTATTCTTATACGGAAAACCGATGAATCTCGTGCTATACATATAAAAGATATTTGTGATCTAGATAAAATAAAGTGACTATTATTGTTGAGATTAAGTCACACTCTTATAGAATATCGTTATTCAAATTATTATATTATGTACGTCTTACTAACCGGAAGCATGAAAACAAAATTCAAAAAAAGTATTGCAAATATTTCTGACATATTGTATTATTTTTGTTTTAATAATGCAAACAAGTAAATTGTCCATATTTTACCAAAACTGTGGTGGCTTAAAAACAAAACTTAATGAATTAAAATTAAACTTACTTGCGGCTGATTACGATGTTGTAATATTGGTGGAGACATGGCTTTCCAATAGTATACTTGATTCGGAAATACTCGTTAATAATTATTCTATGTTTCGCCGAGATCGAAATCTTAGTATATTTAATAAAAAAGGCGGTGGGGGTGTTTTAATAATGGTTAAAAGTTCAATTAATGTCTTGAGGAGGTTTGATTTGGAGACCGATAACCTAGAAGAATTATATTTACATTTTCCATCATACTCAGATTTGCTTTTATGTGCTTGTTATATTCCGCCAGTTTCTAGAAATAATATTTACGATAGATTTTTTTACAAACTGCATGACATCTATACAAATTGTACATTCAGTAATTTTCTTATAATAGGTGATTTTAATCTATCCTATCTCAAATGGTCATCGGACTGCCCCTCGTCGGACCCACTATCATGTGACACGGATACGGCTAAGTTATTATCATACACTATGTCCTACCTTAACTTAAAGCAATATAACACTATTTCAAATGAGAATAATAAAATACTCGACCTTATTCTAAGTAATATTGTAGGAACTTCTGTTTGTGTTGCAGATGACCCGTTGCTTAACGTAGTTCCACACCATCCACCCCTAGATACCATAGTGCAAATAGATACTCAACTCGAGCTTATGTGTAGCGCTCCCAAAACAAAACGAAACTTTTTTAAAGCTAACTATGATTTGATTAACCAGGATCTCTCGAATATAGACTGGATATCGGAACTTAGTAGTCTCACTCCTGATGATGCGGTTGATCAATTCTATGATTATATATATAAAATTATTGAGGAACATGTACCCCTAGTAAAAACTAAATCTAAACGTTATCCAGTGTGGTTTTCTAAAGGTTTAATTTCTACTTTAAGAAAGAAAGTTAAAGTTTGGACGCGTTGGAAAATCTATAAATCACTAAGAGACTATCAGGAATTCAATCTGCTTAGAAAGCGAGTAAAATTACTTATTAGGAATTGTTACGCCAAGTATATAGCTAACGTTGAATCATCACTTAAGGATAACATCAAATATTTCTGGAAATACACATCTGACTTAAAAGAAACCAACTCAGGTTATCCTAAAACCATGAAATTAGCTACCACTTCATCTTGTAATCCCAGCGTAATTTGCGAAATGTTCTCCAACTACTTTCAATCTGTATTTGAACCTGTTACCCCTGGAGCATACAATACCATTGAACTCTTAGACAATAATAGTATACTAAATTTGCATCATATAAACTTAAATAAGACTGAAATATACAAAGCATTAAAGGATATCGATCCTAATAAAGGCTCAGGACCTGATAATATTAGTCCCATATTTTTAAGAAATGTAAGTGGAAGTATATCTTTGCCATTACAAATAATATTTAATAATTGTTTAAAAACAGGATTTTTTCCGAATAAGTGGAAGAAAGTTTTTATAACCCCTATTTTTAAATCTGGGTCCAAAAATGATATTGCAAATTATCGTCCAATATCTATACTGTCAGCAATTCCAAAAGTATTTGAAAGATTGGTTCACGGTCGAATATCCTCTAGTCTTAAACATTTTATTATTGCAGAACAACATGGCTTTGTAAGAGGCAGGTCCACTTTGTCAAATCTGCTTGAATTCACTAACTATGTTTTTACAGGTTTGGATAAGAAGTGTCAAATAGAAACCATCTACACTGATTTTAAAAAAGCATTTGACAAAGTGGATCACTTGTTGCTTTTAAAAAAATTGTCCTACAATGGCATAAAAGGCAATCTTTTCCGTTGGTTTTCTTCATATTTACAAAATCGTGTCCAGGTAGTAGTAATGAACGGTTTTACATCTTCTCCAGTAGTTGTAACATCTGGTATTCCTCAAGGATCTATTCTCGGCCCTTTGCTCTTCACTATATTTATTAATGATATATCCAGTTGCTTTATTCACTCAAAATTTCTTTTATATGCCGACGACTTAAAAATATATTCTTCCATTTCAAATAAAAATGACATTCGTCTTATACAAGAAGACCTTGATAGGTTAGGCGAATACTGCAAAAACAACAAGCTATACCTATCTTACAATAAATGCAAACATGTCCGTTTTACTAAAAATATAAATATTATTCCATCAAAATTTAAACTAGGAGAACACATTCTTGATACCGACTCTTCTATTCGTGATTTAGGCGTCTACCTTGATGCTAAACTCACAATGGACGTACATATTGACTACATATTGAATAAAGCTTACCGTATGTTGGGTTTCATCACCCGAATTACTAAGAATTTCAGACGAAAGGATACATTTATTTGCCTCTACCAATCATTAGTTAGATCACACCTCGATTATGTATCTCCTATATGGAATCCATTTTATAATTGCTATATAAATAAATTGGAAATGATACAGAAGAAGTTTCTGCGCACACTTAACTATCGCTTATGCTCTCCCAGATGCTCATACAATCAACTCTTAGAAAAATATAACATGATGTCCTTGTCCAACAGACGTTCAGTAACTGATGCTGTCACTTTAAGAAGCATTTGTGTGGGTGAAATTGATTCTCCGAACTTACTAGCCGACTTGTCCTTTCGTGTGCCTTCGCGACCAACTCGTTCCAAATGTCTTTTCCACATACAACATACCAGAACCAACGCAGGACAACGCGCGCCACTTCACAGAATGTGTGTCTTACACAATGACAAACTAAATGAAATAGATCTGTTTTCATGCTCCCGATATAGTTTCAAATGTTCAATAAACCAATTATATGTATAAACCTTTTAACTTTGAATAAGTATCTACATGCTTAAATTAATGCTTTTTCTCCCGGTTTAATATTTCAGAAGTCTGTATTAGTTTTAAATATTTGGCTACCTTGCAACAGAGAATTAATTGTATTGTGTTTTTTTTTTTCTTTTACTTTTTCTATTATGTTCACTGTGAGACGTAGAGGAAACAATTGTTAATGTTATTATTGATTATGTCATTAATTTATGTATACGCCTTTAATTGTTTCTGTAAGATCTCCAAATAAATAAATAAATAAATAAATAAACTGTGCAATATTTTATAAGACAAAACGTGTTACTTCTCGAATCATACGTTTTGTAATTTTGCTAAAACATTTACAATAAAATAAATAAATAAAAAACACTTTATTGCACACACATAAAACAAAATCAAACATAAATAATACAAACAAGCTAATACGAAGCGGTACAAATCGGAGGCCTTATCGCTAAGAAGCGATATCTTCCAGGCAACCTTAGGATATAGGAAAAGTTTGAAGAAAAAAAAACAATTGGATAGTAGAAGAAGCATAGCGAAGCATTATAAAAAGTGCAACCAAAAGATAAATAAATTACATTTCAAATCTATATATATAAAAGAAAGTCGTGTTAGTTACTCCACTTATAACTCAAGAACGGCTGAACCGATTTAGCTGAAAATTGGCAGGGAGGTAGTTTAGAGCCAGGAGAAGGACATAGGATACTAAATATGTACCATGGGCGAAGCCGGGGCGGACCGCTAGTTTTAAATAAATAAATGATAAATACCCGCAATAGTCCCCAAATTCGGGAACAGTGATGTTTGCGCCGGCGACTGCGCAGTCGGTCCCGGAAGTGATGACCTTTCTCGCACTGAAAATTTCATTATTAAATTAAAATTTAAAATGTAATCACTACATATTATAAAACAAGGTCATCCGTTGCACGTCTGTCTATCTGTTTGCGATAAACTCAAAAAATACTAAATCAATTTTCATTAATAATTATACAAAAAGCTAATACATCATAAAAAAAAGGGGATAATACATGCAGCACGTTCTATCGAGTCGATAATACATGCAGCACGCTCTATCGAGTCGATAATACATGCAGCACGTTCTATCGAGTCGATAATACATGCAGCACGCTCTATCGAGTCGATAATACATGCAGCACGTTCTATCGAGTCGATAATACATGTAGCAAATTCTATCGAGTCGATAGCACGAACAGCACGTTCTATCGACTCCATAATACATGCAGCACGATCTATCGAGTCGATAACACGAACAGCACGTTCTATCGAGTCGATAATACATGCAGCACGTTCTATCGAGTCGATAATACATGCAGCACGTGCTATCGAGTCGATAATACATGCAGCACGTTCTATCGTGTCGATAATACATGCAGCACGTTCTATCGAGTCGATAATACATGCAGCACGGTCTATCGAGTCGATAATACATGCAGCACGTTCTATCGAGTCGATAATACATGCAGCAAATTCTATCGAGTCGATAGCACGAACAGCACGTTCTATCGACTCCATAATACATGCAGCACGATCTATCGAGTCGATAACACGAACAGCACGTTCTATCGAGTCGATAACACATACAGCACGATCTATCGAGTCGATAATACATGCAGCACGTGCTATCGAGTCGATAATACATGCAGCACGTTCTATCGAGTCGATAATACATGCAGCACGGTCTATCGAGTCGATAACACATACCGCACGATCTATCGTGTCGATAATACATGCAGCACGCTCTATCGAATCGATAATACATGCAGCACGTTCTATCGAGTCGATAATACATGCAACACGTTCTATCGAGTCGATAATACATGCAGCAAAATCTATCGAGTCGATAGCACAAACAGCACGTTCTATCGACTCCATAATACATGCAGCACGATCTATCGAGTCGATAACACGAACAGCACGCTCTATTGAGTCGATAATACATGCAGCACGCTCTATCGAGTCGATAATACATGCAGCACGCTCTATCGAGTCGATAATACATGCAGCACGCTCTATCGAGTCGATAATACATGCAGCACGCTCTATCGAGTCGATAATACATGCAGCACGCTCTATCGAGTCGATAATACATGCAGCACGCTCTATCGAGTCGATAATACATGCAACACGTTCTATCGAGTCGATAATACATGCAGCAAAATCTATCGAGTCGATAGCACGAACAGCACGTTCTATCGACTCCATAATACATGCAGCACGATCTATCGAGTCGATAACACGAACAGCACGCTCTATCGAGTCGATAATACATGCAGCACGCTCTATCGAGTCGATAATACATGCAGCACGCTCTATCGAGTCGATAATACATGCAGCACGCTCTATCGAGTCGATAATACATGCAGCACGCTCTATCGAGTCGATAATACATGCAGCACGTTCTATCGAGTCGATAATACATGGAGCACGTTCTATCGAGTCGATAATACATGCAGTACGTTCTATCGAGTCGATAATACGCACAGCACGCTCTATCGAGTCGATAATACATGCAGTACGTTCTATCGAGTCGATAATACATGGAGCACGTTCTATCGAGTCGATAATACATGCAGTACGTTCTATCGAGTCGATAATACGCACAGCACGATCTATCGAGTCGATAATACATGCAGCACGTTCTATCGAGTCGATAACACATACAGCACGATCTATCGAGTCGATAATACATGCAGCGCGCTCTATCGAGTCGATAATACATGCAGCACGCTCTATCGAGTCGATAATACATGCAGCACGCTCTATTGAGTCCATAGCACGAACAGCACGATCTATCGAGTCGATAATACATGCAGCACGCTCTATCGAGTCGATAATACATGCAGCACGCTCTATCGAGTCGATAATACATGCAGCACGTTCTATCGAGTCGATAATACATGCAGCACGCTCTATCGAGTCGATAGCACGAACAGCACGATCTATCGAGTCGATAATACATGCAGCACGCTCTATCGAGTCGATAATACATGCAGCACGCTCTATCGAGTCGATAGCACGAACAGCACGATCTATCGAGTCGATAATACATGCAGCACGCTCTATCGAGTCGATAGCACGAACAGCACGATCTATCGAGTCGATAATACATGCAGCACGCTCTATCGAGTCGATAATACATGCAGCACGCTCTATCGAGTCGATAATACATGCAGCACGCTCTATCGAGTCGATAATACATGCAGCACGCTCTATCGAGTCGATAATACATGCAGCACGCTCTATCGAGTCGATAATACATGCAGCACGCTCTATCGAGTCGATAATACATGCAGCACGATCTATCGAGTCGATAATACATGCAGCACGCTCTATCGAGTCGATAATACATGCAGCACGTTCTATCGAGTCGATAATACATGCAGTACGTTCTATCGAGTCGATAATACATGGAGCACGTTCTATCGAGTCGATAATACATGCAGTACGTTCTATCGAGTCGATAATACGCACAGCACGCTCTATCGAGTCGATAATACATGCAGTACGTTCTATCGAGTCGATAATACATGGAGCACGTTCTATCGAGTCGATAATACATGCAGTACGTTCTATCGAGTCGATAATACATGCAGCACGTTCTATCGAGTCGATAACACATACAGCACGATCTATCGAGTCGATAATACATGCAGCGCGCTCTATCGAGTCGATAATACATGCAGCACGCTCTATCGAGTCGATAGCACGAACAGCACGATCTATCGAGTCGATAATACATGCAGCACGCTCTATCGAGTCGATAGCACAAACAGCACGATCTATCGAGTCGATAATACATGCAGCACGCTCTATCGAGTCGATAATACATGCAGCACGCTCTATCCAGTCGATAATACATGCAGCACGCTCTATCGAGTCGATAATACATGCAGCACGCTCTATCGAGTCGATAATACATGCAGCACGCTCTATCGAGTCGATAATACATGCAGCACGCTCTATCGAGTCGATAATACATGCAGCACGCTCTATCGAGTCGATAATACATGCAGCACGATCTATCGAGTCGATAATACATGCAGCACGCTCTATCGAGTCGATAATACATGCAGCACGTTCTATCGAGTCGATAATACATGCAGTACGTTCTATCGAGTCGATAATACATGGAGCACGTTCTATCGAGTCGATAATACATGCAGTACGTTCTATCGAGTCGATAATACGCACAGCACGCTCTATCAAGTCGATAATACATGCAGTACGTTCTATCGAGTCGATAATACATGGAGCACGTTCTATCGAGTCGATAATACATGCAGTACGTTCTATCGAGTCGATAATACGCACAGCACGATCTATCGAGTCGATAATACATGCAGTACGTTCTATCGAGTCGATAATACATGGAGCACGCTCTATCGAGTCGATAATACATGCAGCACGCTCTATCGAGTCGATAATACATGCAGTACGTTCTATCGAGTCGATAATACATGGAGCACGTTCTATCGAGTCGATAATACGCACAGCACGCTCTATCGAGTCGATAATACATGCAGTACGTTCTATCGAGTCGATAATACATGGAGCACGTTCTATCGAGTCGATAATACATGCAGTACGTTCTATCGAGTCGATAATACATGGAGCACGCTCTATCGAGTCGATAATACATGCAGTACGTTCTATCGAGTCGATAATACATGCAGTACGTTCTATCGAGTCGATAATACGCACAGCACGATCTATCGAGTCGATAATACATGGAGCACGTTCTATCGAGTCGATAATACATGCAGTACGTTCTATCGAGTCGATAATACATGGAGCACGTTCTATCGAGTCGATAATACATGCAGTACGTTCTATCGAGTCGATAATACGCACAGCACGATCTATCGAGTCGATAATACATGCAGTACGTTCTATCGAGTCGATAATACATGGAGCACGTTCTATCGAGTCGATAATACATGCAGTACGTTCTATCGAGTCGATAATACATGGAGCACGTTCTATCGAGTCACGTTCTATGGAATCGATGTACATATATTTTTTAGTACTTTTGAAGTGAAACTTCTTTAGGCGCGATGAGAATAAAACTTCAGAGTCGCGCGTCATGGCAATACCGTCACGTCATGAAGTAAGGCGACGATTTTTGTATCTTTGAATCTTGCCAAAGAAGTTTCACTTCTGACACGTGTGTTTAAGTTTTCTATATTATACTAGGTTTTATAATATAATCTACCTCTGTGCGAGTGAGACGGACTGTGCGGTCGGACAGAGACGGAAGACCCGACCATTGGCGATTCGTTTATTATTATAACAGCTTCGCCTGGTTCGCCGCCTGAAATTGTTTAAATAAATTGATTAGATTATAATATCAAGTGAGGTAAAATCAAATTCATACTAATATTATAAATGCGAAAGTAACTCTGTCTGTCTGTCTGTTACAGGATAGCTTTTATCCCGGAAATCCCACGGGAACGGGTTTTTCTTTGAAAACGCGGGCGAAGCCGCGGGCGGAAAGCTAGTAGTTTTATAAGTTCCTAGAATCGAATGAATACAAATAATCTTAGAAAATCAAATAGAATTTCAAATCAAATTTTTCAATTATGTTTTCCAGATAGAATACGATGAAATTATTTGAAATCAAAAATTATTCAAATTAAAACACTAATCAGACGGAATTGCTGACCCAATTTGCTTAAATGCGTATATTATATGTAAGAATAAATTTAAATCTATATTTTTATCAGTTACTAGCTGTGCCCTACTGTTTTACCCGCATTGCTCCGCTCCTGTTGGTCTTAGCCTGATGATATATAGCCTATAGCCTTCCTCGATAAATGGGCTATCCCACACCGAAATAATTTTTCAAATCGGACCAGTCCTGAGATTAGCGCGTTCAAACAAACAAACTCTTCAGCTTTATAATATTAGTATAGACTGATATAATATAAGTACTACTCACTTATATTCAGACTTATCGTGGGTCCAGTAGAGTTAGCCCTCTGGTGATGATGTTCGCGGACGGAAGGTGACGCTGAAATCAAAGTTCTATCAAAATCGGTCCAGCTGGTGACGAGATATAGTGGTAACAGTAAGAATGACATACATTTAATGTAATTTCGTCTCTTTTTGAGATTTAATTAATTAATTAACAGTTGTCGTACACGTTACGTTTTTAAAATAGCGCCATCTATTGTAATTCATAAATTTCAGACTGAAATACACATTATAATGTATCACTCTCTAAGTATCTCCAGACACAAAAAACACAAAAAAAACACACCTTAAACAACGCGCGATCACAACCCGCTGAGTGATCGATTTTTTTCTATTCTTTGAAAATTTCTCATTTATAAAGCATTTGAATGCTAGATAACAAAATATTAAAGAACTGAGTGAGGAATAAGTAAGGATCCAACATTACACAATCAATAAATAAATAGATGATAATAAGTAATATTATTAGTATAATAAAATGAAAAATATACCCAAAGGCGATCCAGGCGTCGCCGGGGTGCCGCCTAGTGAAGAAACACGATGCGGTGTGTGACCTGAAAATATTATTAACATATATTAATTATTTCATTTAAATTTAATATTTCATACGCGCAAAAAATATTCCTACTCAATGACATCAAAACGCTACAAAACGAAAAAAAATATTTTTTTTAACCTTCAAAAAACAACAAAAAATCCTACTAATTAATATTATATTATGTATATCATCCTATCCTACTAATTAATTAATTTTATTTAATTAATATTATAAATGCGAAAGTTTGTGTGTGTGTTTCTTACTCTTTCACGCAAATACCGAACCGATTACAATAAAATTTAGCACACACATAGAACCCTTGGAACTTGGATTAACACATAGGATAGGTTTTACCCCGGAAATCCCACGGGAACGGGAACTATGCGGGGTTTTTTTGAAAACGCGGGCGAAGCCGCGGGCGGAAAGCTAGTATTAAATAAACACCAAACTCACCAGGCGGGCTGGCAGACAGCTGCGGCGAGCTGCGTCCCTCAGTCCGTCGGCTGGAGGACCTGCTACGACCAAACCTGCCCTCAATTCTAATGTTAATCGTGAACTACCCGCAAATTATACAAAATAAAAAAATTGGTTGTCTGTAAAGTCGGTTTACTGACGATAGGTAAACGAGACAACGTCTTAAGGCCGATTGTGCTTTTTAGCCTTACATGGAACGCCTCAGAGCGAGGTAACGCCGCATAAGTCATGTTTTTTCGTGAGTGCAGCCGGCTATATCGAATTATAAGACGTTATCACGTCAAAAATATCTTTTTTTACAACAACAACAACCCTTTTAGAAAAATTATTTTCTTTATTTTAAACTCAAATATTTATTCAATTAGACTTCTTCTAGAAGCACTTTTGAATCGTCATTAGTCATTACATAGTTTAATCATTTACCACCGATTCGGAAAGCAGTTTCTAAGGAGAAGAAACGGCTAGAAAATCCGTAGTTGCTCTTTTAAAATCATGTTATTCTACATAATATTTACATAATCATAATAATGTGGCCAAAGAACTGTCCTGTGGTTCTTACGCGACAATCTTCCATGGATTTTCATCTTGGCAATTCAAAAGCGCTTTTAAACGAAGTCTAGTTGACAAAATAAATGTTTGAGTTTCAACTGATTGACTAAACTGTCTTTACATATTATATGCGTAAAATACATAACAAAAAAATGGAAATGTTAAACTATACAAGTATAAACATGTGCAAAATTATGAAAATCAATTAATAGATTGTTGTTGTAAAAAGGCTCTATATTTGTAGGAATAAAATAAAGAGTTTAAAAAGCTTAACTTAAAATAGAGAAAGAAGAATAGAGGTCCAAAGACAGTTCCTTGAAGAACACCAGTATAACGTAATTTTTTACTTGACTATAAAAAATTGTAAACAATTCGAATAACTCATATATATACAGTTAAAATTGTATGTTATTCATGAAAGTGCATGAAATAAATAATGGTTACTGCAACATCGTATTATTTTACTGCTATATCTATAGTAGTGAGAGTGTCAAACGCTTTTAAGTGAGAGTGTCAAACTAAGATGTTTGGAAGTCAAATAAATCTTATATATAAAATTCTCGTGTCACAATGTTAGTCTGCATACTCCTCCGAAACGGGTGGACCGATTCTCATGAAATTTTCTGTGCATATCGGGTAAGTCTGAGAATCGGCCAACATCTATTTTTCATATGTACCACGGGCGAAGCCGGGGCGGACCGCTAGTATACATCTATAAATTCCATGTTAGCTGCACAACTATTTAAACAATGTCAATCTGTTTGTCAGTTTGTTTATTTAGACACTACAGAAAAATAGCATGAAATTCAATACAATTTTCACCAATATATTGCTAGCACTTATAAATTTATAATGCAGGCTTTTTTATTTAATTATTAACTTGAAAACAGTGGACTTATATTTATCAGAGACTAAAAAATCCGTAAAATTTCACGTTTAAAGGAATCTTAAGAGCCTTTGAATAAATAATTTTTAGTGTTGAATGAACAAATGAATGAATATTCACCTGAACTGTGACCGCCTGGGTGTGATCGGTGACCCTTCGCTTATCTGTCCGAAATGAGCTGACTGGCCGTTAACCTGAAATCATTTTAGTGTTTTATTAGTTAAAAATATTTGATTTGATTATTATTAAAGCGGTGAACGCCTTCAGTTTGACACTTTGTTTTTGTAGTTATATTTGTATAGTTCTCTTTCCGTCTCTCTATGTACACGTTTATAAAATCTGTGTCCGTACATAATTTTGTATATTTCTCTGTCTATGTGTGTTGGTTCTTATATTACAATATATATTTTCTACAGTAAGGCAACGCCTTTGATGTCACGTGATGCCGCCGCCAGCGTAGGTACTTACGCTGCCACATTAAAATATGCTAGGGTTGCAACAAATGGGAAATAAAACAATTGTGATTATAACTATTATGTACATTCAAAATAATTGCGATTATTATAACTGATGTAATTATTTGTTCATAAATATTTATTATATATATTGCACTGCTAAATATTAACATGACACTTTATTTTTGGATGATCTTAATAGTCTATTATAAAATTTAACTAAGTAATATATTCCCATTCGGACGAACAATCTGATAAGAAAAGAATGAGGACAACATATACATCATAGCTTTGATTTAAATAATTCTACAGATACAAATTACAAATACAATCCATCTAAAAAATATTGTTTCCTTCTGGGATTTCTGTGTAGATTTACATCCATACACAGAACAGTTTGTGCGTGCCATTATAGAATATGTAAGTATAATAAAATTATTACACAAAAAATACGACTGCGTCGTCCTTTCGCGCTAAGTACTGCAAACTAAGCGTGTTTGCGGTACGAGGCCCGCATCTCCCGACCCCCCGCCAGTACCCCTCCGTTTCTCTGCATAAGTACATTCGTCGCCGTACTGTAGGAAATATATTGTAATACTGTGGTAGTGGTGTATGTGTGTGACTGTGTGTATCTCACCCGGCAAGTATCAAGTCGTTTCCGTGGCGGGTCAGTGGGAGCAGCCAGTGCGGGTGGGCGTGGCTCATCGTCACGTGCGGGCCGACGTCGTTTGCGTTCGAGCAAGAGAAAGTATATCACTTTCTCTGTGTTGTGGCTGAAAGTTATTATTAAATTAATAATTAATAATTATTTGCCTTTGTAAGCTATGTAATGTATTGCCTTTTATTTCCCATCATATAACAAGTGACCACCTCCTTGGTATAGTGGTTGATGCGTGAGCGTAAAGCCGAGGGGTCCTGGGTTCGATTCCCGGTAGAGACGAAGAAAAAAAAATGTCTCGGTCTGGTAGGACACAGAAGGCTGATCACCTACTTGTCCCTAAAGAAAATCGATCAGTGAAATAGATGTACAATGCATCTGCTCCTTACCCCACTTGTGGACACGGGACTTCACTTTTATAACATGTATTATAATGACATATTTATACTTATATACTACTAGCTGTGCTGCGCGGTTTCACAAACATTGCTCCGCTCCTGTTGGTCTTAACATGATGATAAATAATAGCCTTCCTCGATAAATGGGCTATCTAACACCGAAATTATTTTTCAAATCGGACCAGTAGTTCCTGAGATTAGCGCATTCAAATAAACAAACAAACTCTTCAGCCCTATAATATTATACATTATGATGTATAAAGAAAACTAAGCTGAGAGAATTATTCATTTTTCTTGAATAGGAACCCATGTCTGGGTATAGGCCTCCTCCAATTTGTGCCATTTGTCTCTGTCTTTAAAGTGTTACATCCACTTATTCCCTGCTATATTTATGATTGTTTGTTTTATGTAAAAATTAAGATTGTAATTTATATAAAATAACTTATTATTATAGAGATAAGAATATTATAGAGACCATGTCTCGCTATTTTATTGCCACAACCAGCAAACAATAAATATGTTAATTATTGTTACAAGGTTTGTAGGAGTTTTTTTTTAAAGTAACAGTAAATTTAAACTCACTGTGGACTCAACAAATCTTGTATCAGTTTATCCCTATGTTTAAAACACCCCAAGCTGCATATCGCCTGCAACACATCTGGATCGATCGCGTCTGCTGTCGGTAGAACCCTTGTTTGTACTACCTCCATCATTGGTAGTTCTTGTTCTAATTCGCCCCTACCCCCCGCGGTTACCCAGGGGTGACGGGTTATTTCTGCTAGCTGGAATGTGTGATTATGTATATTAAATATTTGCACACCCAGAAAGTGGGTAGAATGTATTAGCGTCTTAACATTGTAATAACACCTTTTTTGTAACTACATTCTTGTAAATAAATGAATTTGAATTAAAAAAAAATGTGTGCATGTACTAGTGTACACACGTAAGAAGTGAAACTTCTTTATGACCTTATTTTTCAAAAAATAATTTACTATATGCAACTTTACAGAAATACGTCGAATCACGCGTGGTAGGGACAAGATGGCGCGTAACGGAAAAATGTCACGCGTAACGAAAAAATGTTACACTAAATTTTTTTCCAACCCCGATAAAGCTAAGTATCACTTCAAAAATGTATTGTTACAAAAACACATACTTAAAATCAGACAGTTCACAAAATGAGTATTTAAATAGAGGTATTTTTTATGTTATGTTATCAGATAGCAGAGCAGACATGTCGCCTGCTGTTAAGCGATACACGTCGCCTGCAAATTATTAAGTCAATGATATATCATTGACTTAATAATTTGCAGGCGACGTGTATACTATAGTATGAGTAAAGAGAATGTGCAGATGTAGCAAATCTATAAATTTAAATTTACTTCATAGTTTATTCAAATTTCTATACAATCTTAACTAATCTATTGAAATTAAAGAATAATAATTGCCAAATTAAAAAAAATGTTGTGTGGTTTTATGAAACCACGGTAAAAGTGAAACTGTTCGAACGGTTCCGAACACTGCTTTGTGTAGCGCATGTCGCGTGTCGGTCGGCTGCCGAATAGGTATACCTACTCGGCAGCCGCGATACACGCGACATGCGCTACACAGACCAAAAAGTTTGAGACGATGTAATAAAAGTTTCACTTTAAAAAATTACAATTGAAATGAATAATTACTCCTCATGTTTTTAACATAGTTAAAAATTAACTGAAACACCTATTTGTATTCAATATATAATATGTATTGGTTAGGCATCTATAAAAACTACAAACTAATTTTCAATATTAACACAGCAGTTCCCTACACAAACAGACAAACGAAATACACACCGTCATCCTCTTCTCAGGGTTAACTTCAATCATCCCTCTTAATAATTGTTGGCAATCGGGCGGCACGAAATGGGGTACATGAAACACACCCCTTTTCACCTGAAAACATTTAATTTTATAATGACAAAACAGATAATATGTAAATGACCATTTAATAAAGTTATTTATTACTCTATTGTGAAGGTTGGGTAGGAATTGTTCTACATTTTTACCTTAACATGCATAGTAGCCTATAAAAACAAACCTTCATTTTTTTCAAATAAGTTTTATAAGTAATATTTATTATGCACAACTAAAAAGAAACTTGAGTTTTACACAGTAACTATTAATGTAGGTAGTTTAATTTAGTAAAATTTATACTTTATTGTAGTCAAACAAGTATTTTCATATTTAAATCACAGATTTAAATAACGAAATAAAAGTTTTTTTTTTTTTATAATTATGAAGCACAAACCTTTTCGAGTAGTTGTCTTAAATTATCATCGTCAAACGGTAAGGCGCCCACCAGTAAAGCATATAAAATAACACCACATGACCAAACATCAGCCCTTCTGCCATCGTATTTTTCGCCCTGTAAAGTTTTAATTTAAACTTATTGAAAAATAATTTAAAAATTTGCTCAGCATTGTTTGTAAACAATGAAACAGATGACATTGAAGTTCTAAATTTTTAGAAAGTACAGATTATGAATACCATAATACTTTAATCAAAATACGATCTATAAAGATTATTAAAACTCACATTTAATGGACACAAAAATCAAATAAATATCATTTTATACAAGTTTCATTAATTTTATCTTAAATTTTGATTTTAAATAATTTGGTTTCTGCTATTTAAATATAGCAACATCAAACTTTGATGACAACTATGACAGACATATAATCCGACCAAAATGCATAGACTATCTTTTCCAGCCGTTTACTTAGCAAAAGCGAGAGAGCAATTTCGATAGTTATGTCAAATACATAAGTGTGAACGAGATAGATAAATACGTTCCGCACTTTGACGTTACAATCAAATTTATCCGGTTAAAGTTTTCTAAACGAACGACCGTTGCTTTGATTTTTTCAAGCCGTTAGAACTAATTTTTGTGCAAATATCGAAAACAGTGTACTAGTTAGTGAAATTAGTGAAAATGAAGTCCGCGAGATCGAAACCGAAGCTGAACGAAATGCGAACGCCAGCTAGGAGCAAACAAAACTTATGCCAGGGAGAAAGGGATCCTGTACAAGTATATTGCCGTTTGCGGCCTATGCAGCGTGAAAATGATACTTCATGTATCAAAATACTGTCTCCAACAACGATCCTTATGACGCCGCCATCCACAGCCATCAGTTACAGGAACGAAAACAACAAAACAATGAAATATACTTTCAAAGAAGTGTTCCCGCCTGAAACCAATCAACAAGACGTGTTCGACAAAGTCGCTTTGCCGCTCTGCGAAGGCTTGCTCAAAGGTAAAAATGGCTTATTATTCACTTATGGAGTAACTGGTAGCGGTAAAACCTTCACCATGACCGGCGAACCGAACAATTGTGGTATTTTACCCAGATGTCTCAATGTCATATTTAAAACTATAAATGAACTACAAGCACACAAATATATATTCAAACCTGATAAAATGAACATGTTCGACATACAAAGCGAAGCTGAAGCCATGTTGGAAAGGCAGCAGGAATTACACAAATTCAAAAGTGGCCGCAAAAATAATTCCAACCCAGATTTGGCAATGTCTAACAATGATTTAACAAAAATAGAGGGAATCAATGAAGACAATCAATATGGTGTATTTGTAACTTATGTAGAAGTATACAATAACAGTGTATTTGATTTACTTGAAGACGGGCCGTTAAGTAAGAATTTACCAGTTAAAATGATAAGAGAAGACGCAGCACATAACATGTATGTACATGGCGTAACAGAGATTGAAATTAAATCTGCAGAGGAAGCATTTGAAGCTTTCTATCTAGGTTTAAAGCGGAAGAGAATGGCTCATACGACTCTTAATACAGAATCCAGTAGGAGCCACTCCATCTTCACAATCAGACTTGTGCAGGCACCTGTCGATGAAATGGGAGAGGCTGTTATTCAAAACAAGAAGTTCCTCTCGATAAGTCAATTGAGCCTTGTCGATTTGGCTGGTAGTGAACGAACCAATAGGACAAAGAACACAGGACAGCGCCTCCGTGAAGCTGGTAATATAAATAAGTCATTAATGACGCTCCGTACTTGCCTTGAGGTGTTAAGGGAAAATCAAACTAATTCTGCTAACAATATGGTACCATATCGCGAATCAAAGCTCACTCATCTATTCAAAAATTTCTTTGAAGGTGAAGGTCAAGTTAGAATGGTTGTCTGTGCCAATCCTAGAGCTGAAGATTATGATGAGACGCTACAAGTTATGAGGTTCGCGGAAGTAGCGTCAGAAGTAGAAGTCGCTAAGTCTCAAGTGACAGATGTCGCAGCTACTATAGGTCTGATGTCTGGTCGACGTAAAGCAAACCGATTGTTCAATGCAGCTCGAGATAAGATAATGAAACCGGAAGCAAAAGATTTAGAACTAGATTTAGGACTAGTGTACAGCCTAGGACCAGACTTCCCAAGTATTAAAATGAATAGTCCACAAGAATCTCACATCATAAAGGAACTAATTGCGCATTTGGAAATGCGTATAAGTCGCATACAGACGTTAAAACAAAGCAAGGACATAAAAGACGAAAGATTACGGTCTGCGCTGTTAGAATTAGTAAACGAGTCTATTGAAGTGAGGATCCAAAACACGTCTCTACGCAATCAACTATCCACCGCTGAACGACGAGTGAAAGCATTAGAAGACCGCCTAACTGCTACAGAGAACGCAGCATTAAACCATCAAAAGAAACTAGCCGAAATGACAGAATACACATCTGGCCTGAAACGTGACTTACAAGAAAAGGAGCTCCTCCTCAGCCAAAATAAGCTCGATAAAGAGAAACAGAAGAAGGTTCTCGAAAGAAAATACCAGCACAAGATCGCTGCCGAACACGAAAAGGCGAAAGAAATAAACACAGAAAAGGAACGTCTCCGCAACGCAATTGAAGAAAAAGAGAATAGATTGCGTATTATTGCCTGCGCTTTAAACGACCGTGGGGACGACGCAGCGCCTAGATCTACTATAGAAATGGGAGCGCAAACTAGCGGAAGAGATTTCACACCAGGATCTACACCGAGAGCGCTACCAGCCCATTTACTAACACCATTTAGCTCTGGTCATACAAAAGAAACACGTGACACACCAACATCAAGACGAGGTGTTGCCATAGCGAATCCTAGACACAGAAGATCGCTATCAGAAGACGGCAGAGGCTGGGTGGAACACGCGCCAAACAAACTCGTCCCCATGGGAACGGTTATGAAACCTAGCATTGGCAATAGTAAACTAGTGAACAAACTAACACACGTGAAAGACATAGCAAACTCAAAAACGTCGAAATACTGCCTCATATCGCAAGAACAAGATACAGACGGCGAATTAGAAACGAAGTTATACAAGGGAGATATAGTGCCAACATGCGGTGGGGGTGCTCAAGTTATATTCAATGATGTAGAGATGCTGAAGCAGTTCTCTCCGACCAAAGAAAGGGAACGCGAGTCGTTAACAAATAGGTCTGGGTGTGCAAGACATTCCGGGAAGCGGCGGGATACGGGGTGCTCGCCGCCGCAGACGCCGTCGAATACGAGTAAAAAACAAAGGGTGGATGATGATTGAGGTATTCACTTTCTTTTCTTGGTTGGAACTTTCTGGTGGTTTATTTTATGTTTTTTTACTATAATAATTGTGTTATATAATTTGATTCATATAAATCTTAAGAAACAAGCTCTTTCTTCAGTTATCTATGTAGTAGTATCTGGTAATTTACTAGTACTGTGTGCGAGCTCTCTATAAACATTTTTTGTTCACAATGTAAAAGTAAAAGAATTAAACATTTTCTGTTGTTATGCAATATATAAAATCACTAGTTAATTAACTTTATTAGCTTGATTGATACTATTTTACCTCATATTTTGTTCCACAAAAAACTTATTTTGTTAAAAATAAAATTATTCAAGTGCCGATTTTTCAATCCTTGGTTAAAATTTATCCGTCCATTATAGTATTGCACGAACATAATAAAATGTCAAATACGGACAATTATAATATATTTTTGAAATGGTAGTTTAATATATTATTCGATGAATAAGTTTTAACCAAGGATTGAAAAATCAGACCTAAGATCCATTAAAATAATTCACTCAGAAAGTTTCACAACTATGTATGTATATATGTGTGATCATGTACTTAGTATTTTTGCTGATATTATTAAAAATAATCACTTAAATTACCTCAGAGGAATTCTCATGTTTTGCACATTATTGCTTTTATTTATAAATAACTAGGATAAAAACTAAAACTTAGGATATATTTATCTACCTTTCATAGAACATAATTTTCTAGGTTCATGTAGAAATAAATTAATTTCTTTAAAAACTTAAGTATCTACCTTAAACAAGATATACCACTGTACTTTTTGTTATTATTCTGATAGGTTTTTTTTTCTTATTAGAAATTCATATTGGACTATAAACGAAAGATATAATATCCGTTATCATGTATAATTAAAGCCTTCTGATTGTACCAACTATGTACATACATTTTAATACCAAAATAAATATCCCCTTGGTTGTAACCAAAACTTTAGTATGGTATAAATTTCTGCAACACAAGTAAGAAAATTGTAATGAAAATGTCCAATAAAAAAACCAATTTAAAATAAACTACTAAAAGAAAATATGTACAATATGTACCAGTATTTAAAATATACATAAAAACACTTTGAAGGATATGTTACATAAGTATAATAATATATACATAATACTATAATAATTTGGTTAGAAATCATATTTAACTTACATATAAATCATATTTTTAGATTTTTTACTTAATTCTAAAATTGCTCAACAAGTAATTCAGTTCCTCTTTAATTTTTATATTATTATAATAGTACAAGATTTTTTTTCTGTGATATATGTATTTATTTAGTTCAAAACAGCTTCTTTAAAACTTAGTATATTTAAGTGTGTAGTATTCAAACTGTATTCTTTATCATCACAATTTATAAAATAAAAAATAATCTTTCAAACTTTACAAAAAAAAAAACAAATTATAAGTTCTCAGTTTTGTTTATTCTAAGAAAACATTTATATGTATATTTACTTCATTATATTTAATTTCATTATAACATATAAGTATTAAAATTATGAGCAAGATATTCACAATAATATTACTTGAGGGTAGATTAAAAACAATGTTTTTCTCCTAGTTCAGTATATTACTAAAATAGATATTATAATGCAATAATCATAAACATCAACGAATTTTAAACAAGGTTGATTGTTATATTAAGAAAATATATTTTTCGTGAAAGCTTCAAAATACATTTTCAATCGTAAAATATGTCAGAACTAACTGGCTTTCTCATTAATACTATTGTATTATTTAGTACTTAATTAGTATTAGTTTTCCTAAGTTATATTGTTATTATAGTTTTCATTTACTAATTTTCTGTATCTATTATTATTAGTTTTCTATGTGATAACTGGTACAAAAGTTTAGGTGGTTGGATACCATTAATAAAAGGGTATTTTCAATGCTGTTAAAAATAAATATGTAGATAGGTTATCGTTCTGGCACGTTGAAATGTGGCTAATTAGCCGGAATTTACTTCAGTTGTCTCTTTTTCGCTTACGATAGAATCATGCCATCTCACTTTGATGTCTAATCGTGTGTGCGTTATTGTAACGTTTTTTAAGATTAAATGTTGTGTTGGTAACGTATCTATACCCTTTTACTTACAATATCATTTTTCGTGATGTTTGCATTACTTGCTACTTTTAGTTTAAGAGGGTATATAGAAAAATTGTGTAATGTACAAATAGTTTTGATTTTGATGGTTAAGGTGGTATGAAATGTTTTTTTTAGTTTAAGTAACGTAATCTTTTTAATAACGTGACTTCATCTAAGTACATGTATGTACTAGGACAGTATAAATAAAAACATGTTTGTGCATAGCACCAACTTAAGGACACGTTTAAAGGATACCTAGTTTTCTAAATCATCTGTGTATCGATTTGTTTATAGATTTGTCTCTTTCTATCGCCTATAAATTACTATTTGAGTGAGAGAGATGCTTAATTTTCCCGATTAATAGTTTTAGAATAGAAGAAAATGTTCTACAACGAATATTATTGGATCCTACGTTAATTTAACATAGTAAGATACTATGTTTAATTAACGTAGTAATCTCGCTCCTACATAATATGTTTATAGGTGATAGAAAGAGACAGAGCTAAGTATAAATGTCTGCAAAAACAAGCGAATTGTTTTTAAGATTCTGTTTATTTAAGCTTCATTTCTAGGTTAATTGTTTTCAAATGAGGGTAGTTTTCAGTTAATTATGTACAAATATACTAACATTCTTTTTTAATGTTACCTTTGTTATATTTTGTATTAAATACATATGTGTAAAGTATGTTGTTTCCTTTTTTGCCTAATGCTTCATAAATAAGGATAGAACATCGAAATTTATTCAATGTAAAAGATGTATGTGATGTATGTAGTAGGTATTTTAAATAATTATTTCGAGTGTGTTTTAAAATAAAAATAAAAATAAATAGGTAAAGAAAATAAAAAAACAAAACAAAAAATATTTTAAACTTTATTGAACGAAAAAATAATAATCAATGTGGTTTAAAATAAATATAGTCCATTGTATAAATCTGTCGTATCTAGAAATTAAAGATTTTTAAACGGATTTTAAACGCGATTTATTCATTATATTATTGACCACGCTCGCTGTAAAGTGTTTGAAACGTCGGGAAAATAATATTATGAATAAATCGCGTTTAAAATCCGTTAAAAAGTCTTTAATTTCTAAATTTATAATACTCGCGTAAAACCAAACACTAGAAAATACTCTGTCGTATCGTTAGACAAAAAATTTATTCAATCGGTAACACAAATCCAATAACTACAAAATACATACCCTTATAACTTCCGGGCAAGCGTAATGTGGACTTCCACATGATGTCTCCAGTAAGGAGCCAGCTGGTTGCAGGGACGCCATACCGAAGTCAGCTATTTTAATATTGTTCCTTTCGTCTAGCAGCAGATTTTCCGGTTTTAAATCTCGGTGGCTGGAACAGGTAAGACCAATATTTTTATTACGTACTAGCTTTCGCCCGCGTGGTGTTTTGATAAAAGGTAGCCTATGTTCTTTCTCAGGGTCTAAAGATTGTCTGTGCCAAATTTCATCAAAATCGGTTGAGAGGTTTAAGCGGGAAAGCGTAACAGACAGAGTCATGGGCGTAGCCACGGTGGGGCAGGGTGGGGCACTTGCCCCACCCTGGCTCTGACCTGGAAGGTACCTAACCAAATCTAAAAAACGTAATTATCTAGGTACTGACTACAAAACTTAATATCCGTTAAAAAATTCTCACTCGAAAGTTGTCAGGCGACACAAAAAAAATGCGATCTAAACAAAAAGCTTGCGCTTCTATGTTACATGATTTAAACCACTTTTGGTGCCAGAAAAAGTAGTTTAGTACTGTTACCCCATTCAAAGCTGTTTTTATTTAGCCAAATTCGCACTAAATTTCCCATCCAATTTCACTTTTGTTTTAGGATAAGTTACTGACCATAAAAGCACAAAATGCTGACAGATCCAGGTGGAGCTACGCGCTCGCAATCTTACATAAAAGTTTTTGGCCGATATCTCGGAAACTATCCATTTTAAGGCAAAAAATATTGGGAATTTTTTTTAGGTAGTAAAATTTTACATCTTTTATACTTTGTAAACTTTTTGTAAAACTTTCCGTTTACGATTTATGGCCTATTTAATGAGCCGGTTAATCATCTTTGGCAAGTAACTCTTTAAATATTGGATTAATCAATGAAATGCATAGGCGTTAATATATTATACATATTATGCATTATCCATTTATTAAGATTACTTTATTTGAAACTTTTTTTTCTAATGCTTTTTGAGTTATTTAACGTTTGGCGATAAATAGTAAATTTCAAGTTACCTATGTATGTTTCGTATATATTTCGTACAACTAAATAATATTGAGTAGTTATTTTATATTCGGATGCAAGAATAAAATTAAGGAAAATATTTTAAAAAATGTATTAAAAATTTTCTATAAGTAAAAAAAAAAAATCAAAAATTTTGCCGTTTCGGAAACGGTGAAAATCCACTTGCATTGGAAATTTCTTCTTCGTTTTTATTACATCCGTAAAAAAACTTTTGGCCTGCCACGTCACCCGCCGAGCGGTGGCATTTCTACATTATACGTGGAACAACTCAAAAAATATGGGCACTAGAAAAAAAATTTCAAACAAAACTTGTATAGAATAAAGTCACCTAAAAACTATGTACATTGTACATACATGCATTTTATTCATTAATCCAATATTTTAACGATCAACCGGTTCATCAAATAGGCCATAAACCGTAAATAGTAAGTTTTACAAAAAATTTTACTGGGTATAAAATATGCGAAATTTTACTTTCTACAATAAAGTCTAAGCAACTTTTGCCCTAAAGTGGATAGTTTTCGAGATATCGGTCAAAAACTATAAGATTGCGAGCAAAGCTCCACCTGGATCTGTCTGCATTTTGTGTTTTTATGGTCAATAAGTGACCATTAACCTAAAACAAACATGAAATCGGAAGTGCAAGGTTTTGCTTTATTTACTGAGTTATTTAAAATGGTTTATTTTTCTATTTACATCTTAATATATATAAATCTCGTGTCACAATGTTTGTCCACAATGGACTCCTAAACCACTTAACCGATTATAATAAAATTCGCACACCATGTGCAGTTCGATCCAACTTGAGAGATAGGATAGTTTAAACATGTAGGTACCACGGGCGAAGCCGGGGCGGACCGCTAGTAGACCTATATTTTATGGTAAAAAGGAATCGTATTATTGTATTGGACAGATAAACTATATAATATAGGGATGAAATTTGCAACATAAACGGCTGTAGGTATCTTTTGTTTGTTTTGATTTATTCATTATTATTTCAGCTTGATACCGCCACGGGTTCTTGAAAAAAAAGTAGACCGTATTTTTAGACAGACAGCCAGACGCACAACAAAGCCTGCCTGTCGGACGTCGGTGTCAACACACTTTTTCTCAGGAACGCGTAGAGTTATCGAGCTGAAATTTATGTCTACGGTCTCTTAAAGCTGTTAAAAACTCAAACTTATAAGCCAACGCAATCAAAAGATACAGCCATTTTATGCTGCAAATTATCGCAAATTTCGACATTTGCAAGGGAATCAAAACCTACATTGTACTTCCCGTGAACACAGAGTCTTGAAATTTGGTTAAAAGCACAGATAAAGGAAAAATTGCTAAAACATACATTTTAGAGTTACAAAATAATAAAAAGTGGGTTCGTTCGGAGCCCTCGGTGCGCGACCCCGACTCGCACTTGGCCGGTTTTTTTTGCCCCACCCTGTGCCCATGGCTAGCTACGCCCATGGACAGAGTTACTTTCGCTTTGTTTTTAAAGCCTTTTCTTTCATTGTAAAAAATATAACGAATGTATGAAATTCAAATACAAATAGGTACATAAATATTCAAATACAGAAAGTGTATGTTTCACCAAAATCATATAAATGTTAAAAGACCAAGTCTTAAGCATGTCTTAAGTTAAGTTTTTGTGTTTATCTATTCAGTATTTTGCATATGTCTGCCTCACCATATAATTTAAATTATTTTTAACAAACTTCTCTTAGAACTAAGCATCAATCATCATGCATTTTCATCTAGGCTGCATTTCCTTAGCTACTTTATCCAACTCACCAAATGGAATGGCTATGACAGAAGTCCAACGCAGATATAATCTGTCTAAAGAACCTTCTCGCTTCCTTCGGTGTGAGCCTGCCCTTTTTTACTAAATAATCAAAAAGTTCACCACCGCTAACATGCTCCAATACTAAGTATCTGGAAATAGGAATAAAGGCAATTAAAAATACACACTTAAAAAAAATAACACTAGAATACCCGCATATAAATACGCGGGTGTTCCACATCTGTCTATAGTGAATGCAAATGAATGTGTTTCGAACAAGTGTCTAGTTGATGTCTGACCGTTGCAGTGGCAACACGTCTTGTTTATATGAGCATTTTAATGTGTTTTATACATATTGTATTAGGATAATATAAAATATTTTTCCCTACCTTGCGTATGCCATTATTAAATTACAATATGTATACTTACAAATATTTCTTATTTTCATACACATCAGACAAGCCAAGAACGTGTGGATGCTCTATAAGTTTCATTATGGCTATTTCACGTTCCACCTGAAAAAAAAAATTTGTAGTTTAATTTCCTTTTTAAAGCAATTTTATACCTATACGTAATTGCAAACAAAAGTTTTCCATTCTATTCGTGGTATTCGTGGATAGTCGAAAAATATAGTTAGTCAATTTTGGTTTAGTAGGTATTTCAATTTTTTACGTTGCAAATAGGCGGTTAGAATAATATAAGTAAGCCTATGTTATAACTAATAATTATACAACTTGGCATATTGGGTTTGATTCCCAATGTAACTAACTAAAATTCGTTGAAAGATTCGGTTGAATTTGATACCTAACTACTTGCCAGTTAACAAAATCAATTATGTACTTATGAATAAAAATTATGTACCTACCTTCATAAGCACAGATTCGCTAAGTTTCTCCCTATTTATAATTTTGATGGCCACTTTCTTCCCTGTCACGCAGTGGACGCCCAGCTTTACCAGGCCTGAAAAAAAGAAAAAAGATTTTACAACATTAGTTTTCGGGAACGTCGTTTTAAAATATCGTAGACTAGCGGTTCACCCGTGGTACATATAGGTAACTGCCCCCCTAGTCATTAGTCAAGTGGCTTTCTGTTAGCGTAGCGTTCAATAGAATAGACTACGAATGTATGAGATTGACGTAAGCTGTAGATACGTTTATCTACAGCCTGTCAATGATTATTTATTATATACTGAAATGCTGTATGATTACGAATAAATAGATAAATAAATAAATGTAGATACTATTATTAAGTAGTACATAACCTACAAACTTACTTTCTGGGAAGGTACCTACTCTAAATTGAAGAAAATATCATTTTGAATGCATATACCTCACTTTACAATTGGTTCAAAGAAATGTTTACAAATCATTGTTGAGCGGCTAGCGGAATATACGTCTTAAATATCATAGTACTGTGAAAAGCCTTGGAATTATATAGAGCTGTTAATACCATATAATTTTATATTGCTGTATAGTCCGGTGTCTACGTAGTAATTATTAAATAAAGGCAGCCAAATTGTACATTTGTATTAAATTTGTCTTACAGCTTACTGTAAATTGTTATTACTCATTACATTGTACAATTTAGTGATTTTTATTTATAAGCCAATCATGAGGAGTCGGGCTACATCCTCGACTGTCATTCATCAACAATCTATATTTCTGTAGATATGTATTCGAATACATGAAAAATATATTATATCATAACGTTCTAATTAGATCATTTACTTCGTGAGCGATACTAATTGAGATTAAAGAACATAAGAGTTAAGTAGGTATTAATCCGATTAAATAGTAGTGTTTATTGCGTGAGCAATACTAAACTAAATGAAAAACAGTTTATAAAACACCAGGAGAAAAACAACGATCACGAGGCGGGATCGACTTTTCGCCTTGCTGCAGCCTGATCCCTTCATTCTATTCTTTAAAAAATTATCATTTATGAAGCATTTGAATGCTAAAAAACTAAATTTGAATAAGTTGTAAGTATCACATCTAATAAATCATCTTATACTATCCAACTAGTAGGTATGTAAATACTAAATTTGTCTAGCACTTGAAAGGTTTACGCTAAAATAAAATTAGACGCACTCTAGTTTAATTGGATTGCCTACATGGGCAGTGGGTACACACCGTCCGTGACACTATTACATAGTGTTATAAAATCTAAATAAATATTGTATAATTCAATTGGTTTGTAGTCCAACAATGTATTTGCAACTGGAATCCGAGTTTTATAGTTAAGTTTTTCAACAAGTTAGGGAGCCAGGTGCAAATTTGGTTAACTATTTCCTCTCAAGAGATAATTCGTCAGTCGCATGAGAGTATAGTATTATAAAGCCTCGTGAACGTCAGCTGGCGCTCGGTTGGGGGGGTGAGCGGTTGTAGCCTCCCACGCACATAGGAAAAAAAAATACATTCATTCATTCATTTCCTCTCAGCTAAAAATTTGTCAAATTGTAGCTAACCCAATATCTCAACGAAAAAAAATAGTCAGCTGGTTACAACATGGTGTATTATACGTCAGCTGGTGTCTCGAACATGAAAGTTAAATTTAAAGAAAAATTTATTTTCCGTTATTTCCTCTCAAACAAAAATTTACCTGATGATAGCTTATATGTAACTGTGGATAAATATATATGTCAGCTGGCTGTATCTTGGTGGAAAAACCGTCAGCTGATACGGGAGGCTGCAACCGCTCTTCCCCCCAACCGAGCTCCAGCTGACGTTCACGAGGCTTCATAATACTATACTTTGATGCATTTTACTAATTACCGCTTGAGAGGAACTTGGTCATAAAATCTGCTGCTGGCTCCCGGACCATAAGGTAAATTCTTTAAAGGCTAGGTGGGTAGTTTATTGATTCCAATTGTAAAAGATTTTACAGGTACATATTGTACTTTCTGTTAATTATCTATATCATTTTAAGGTATTAAGTTTTCAAAATAAAAACACACTCAATTCATCAGATCAATTTACTTTTTAGTTAAAATTTTAAATAAAATACATCAAATTCCGTAACATCGTATATTAGATAAATTTGAAGTTATGTAGGTACAGGAAATTAATTGATTACAAAATATACTTCTAAAATACGATGTTAGTCATAGTGATCCTACATTCCTAACTATCACATTGTACTCATTACTGTAAAAATATAATGTGATAAATTCTAATAAGAGAGTAGTTACGTATTCCCATTACGTTTTTCCATTTAAATAATTTAGGTACTGTTTATTAATTTCCAGGTGTAGGTATCCGTTAAATTTTGTTCAAAAATGTACACGCAGAAAACTCTCATATATACCAAAATTACCTCAAACAAATAACTCCGGTCTCCGCACATTTCTATCTCCAACAGGAAAATACTTCACCAGTTAACAGCTCTATATAATTACATTAAATGTCAAAGCATTCGCTCGAAACCGACTTTATTCAGCATGAAGACCTTGTTATGGTAAGTTGGGTTCATTTTTAACCGACTACGAAAATGATGGCTTTAATTAAGTTTCTTTTTCCCAAATTCTGAGATATTTCAGTTATTTCAGTATTTGTGTTACCAACTTCAATTATTGTTCCTCAAATACCTATATTATTGTAATTTAGGTGTTTTATGGAAAACAAGCTTCTGCCTACGATTTTTTTCTATCAAAGTCACATCAAGTACGGTGAAAGTTTCAATGTAATTAAATATTTACTCATTAGGTATTTGCTGCGCAATCCATACTTCCATACTAATATTATAAATGCGAAAGTAACTCTGTCTGTCTGTCTGTTACTCAATCACGCCTTAACTACTGAACCAATTTGCATGAAATTTGGTATAGAGATATTTTGATACCCGAGAAAGGACATAGGCCACTTTTTATTGCGAAATATGTACAATAATATTATGTAGTAGTTAATAATATCAAATCTTTTTTATTTCTTACTTTTCCGTTTTTGAAGTCGGTTGTTTTAACGCAGTTATTTTTATTTAATACTTTTTAGTGTATTTTTCAACACGAATCAAACGAGCCCAACTCGATAAAGTTGAGTCAATATATTACCGAGTTCCTATGGTCACCTTCCGATTCCATCATCAAATCAGCTTCATGTCATGATAATGTTTCATCGCTATCAAATTTACATACGTATACAAAATTTCAGCTCAATCGGTTACCGGGAGGTGAATCAAAGTTACTTGCTACATATCAACTTAGTCATCGAGTACAGACAAAAATGCTCATAAAATAAAAACTACTGGGCCTATCCGAAAAAAAAAATTTATGGGACCAATTCGACACCATTCCGCATCGAACAAAAAAGAATCACGTAAATCGGTTCAGAAACCTCGGAGTACTCGGTGTACATACTTAAAAAAAAAATACACCGGCCGAATTGATAACCGCATAAAATCGCATGGAGAGCTTAATTTTCATTAAAGGCTCTAATCGTACGGAAAGCTAAATTTTCACAAAAAAGCTCTAATCGCACGGAGAGCTTAATTTTCACAAAAAACTCTCATCGCACGGAGAGCTTAATTTTCACAAAAAGCTTTAATCGCACGGAGAGCTTAATTTTCGCAAAAAGCTCTAATCGCACGGAGAGCTTAATTTTCACAAAAAAGCTCTAATCGCATGGAGAGCTTAATTTTCATAAAAAGCTCTAATCGCACGGAAAGCTTTATATACACAAAAAGCTCTATTCGCACGGAAAGCTTAATTTTCACAAAAAAGCTCTAATCACATGGAGAGCTTAATTTTCACAAAAAGCTCTAATCACACAGAAATCTTAATTTTCACAAGAAGCTCCAATCACACAGAGAGCTTAATTTTCACAAGAAGCTCTAATCGCACGGAAAGCTTAATATTCACTAAAAACTAATCGCATGGAGAGCTTAATTTTCATTAAAGGCTCTAATCGCACGGAGCTTAATTTTCACAAAAAGCTCTAATCGCACGGAGAGCTTAATTTCCACAAAAAGCTCTAATCGCATGAGAGCTTAATTTTCACAAAAAGCTCATATCGCACGGAAAGCTTAATTTTCACATAAAGCTCTAATCGCACGGAGAGCTTAATTTTCACAAAGAGCTCTAATCCCATGGAGAGCTTAATTTTCACAAAAAGCTCTTTTCGCACGGAAAGCTTAATTTTCACAAAAAGCTCTAATCGCATGGAGAGCTTAATTTTCACAAAAAGCTCTTTTCGCACGGAAAGCTTAATTTTCACAAAAAGCTCTAATAGCACGGAGAGCTTAATTTTCACAAAAAGCTCTAATCGCATGGAGAGCTTAATTTTCACAAAAAGCTCTAATCGCACGGAGAGCTTAATTTTCGCAAAAAGCCCTAAACGCACGGAGAGCTTAATTTTCACAAAAAAGCTCTAATCGCATGGAGAGCTTAATTTTCATAAAAAGCTCTAATCGCACGGAATGCTTTATATTCACAAAAAGCTCTATTCGCACGGAAAGCTTAATTTTCACAAAAAAGTATTAATCGCATGGAGAGCTTAATTTTCACAAAAGCTCTAATCACACGGAAAGCTTAATTTTCACAAGAAGCTCTAATCACACAGAGAGCTTAATTTTCACAAGAAGCTCTAATCACACGGAGAGCTTAATTTTCATAAAAAGCTCTAATCGCACGGAAAGCTTAATATTCACTAAAAACTAATCGCATGGAGAGCTTAATTTTCATTAAAGGCTCTAATCGCACGGAGCTTAATTTTCACAAATCACCTACCCACTGGGTATATCATATCAAGCAATATCTAGCATGGCTGGGTAGTACCCAGCCATGCTAGATATTTTTTATAAACTTCACAGTCTAAAGAAAATATTGCAAAATCGTAAACCTAACAATATTCCGAGGAGACAGTATCTTAAGAGGATTTATTTTGCTTGCCGTAATTGATATAAGAAGCAATTAATTTTCAACTTACAGTATAAGTAAACATTTTCTGTATTCTCTAATTAAATGTCTAAATAATTTTTAATTTGATACTCAAAATATATAAACTAACAATACTATATTTACATAGTAATAATTAATTAATTATAAACTAGCCTTTTCCCGCGGCTTCACCCGTGTGGTATTCGGTAATATCGCGCGACATGGTAGGTAATTTTTTCAGTACCTTCTACCATTTCTTCCTTTCCTAAGTTCAGCTCCTTTTCATACCAAATTTCATCAAAATCGGTTTGACAACAATGAACTTTCATACAGACTTTCATTTTCTATAATTATACTTTCACGACTATACCACTCAAACAACTTTAAAAATCAATCCTTAAAAATTATTCCTATAAATGTAAAAATTAAGAATAATAGTTGTTGCCACGGGGCACACTTAGTTTTTGAATAAAACGAAGTAAAATCCATACTAACTTTATTAATATTATAATTATGCGAAAATAACTCTGTCTGGTTGTCTGTTACTCAATCACGCCTTAACTACTGAAAGCTAGTAATATATATAATGTTACATACAATGTTATACATAATGAAATAAAGTCACAATTATTATTATAAAGAAAACTTATATGCACTCGAGTCTCGACTAACCATTAATTTTCATACACGTACATAATTCATAATTAGCTTGCTCGGACTTGCTCATTACCTACTTTGTGAAACATGATAAAAATTATTAATTTTAATCCTAATTATAAACTGTGTATATTCTAATAAATTCCCTACCTAGGTATCTACCGTAGCTTATATTATATTCTATCTTCCTAGTATGACTTTCCTGAAACTCCTAATACAAATTCTTTGGCAAGATTCAAAATCCCAAAATCGTCGCTTTACTCCATGACGTGACGACATTGCTATGACGCGAGAAAATTTACTCACAACGCCCCTAAAGAAGTTTCACTTCAAAAAAGCTACCTTTTATCAAGATCATAAGCTGATGATATTTACTAAGTCTTTCAAAAACGTCGCGAATCGAAATCGGAATTAGATGAAGAAGAAGACAGTTATTTTAAGCTCGATGCTAATATAATACCATCTGTGATATCTACTACACATCTCTTTTTATATTTATTAATTGATATATTTTAGTATTCTAGTGTTAACAATGCGGGTAGTTGCGAAACCAACGATGGAATATCTCGGCGCGATTGAAGCAATGCCTCCCAGTGTTACGGTGTCGGCCCTCGCGGACAGACGTGCTGCTGAAGCTAACGCTATTAGTAATAGTAAGTAATTGTGTTTTTTGCGTGATGAATTTAATAATATGAATGATGTTAGCTGTAACATGTTTGTTCAGTTTTCTTTGAAGTATTTTTCGCCAATATAAAGTTAATTAATCTATACTAATGTTAAAAAGCTGAAGAGTTTGCTTGTTTGTTTGTTTGAACGCGCTTATCTCAGGAACTATTGGTTTGATTTGAAAAATTCTTTCGGTGTTAGATAGCCCATTTATCGAGGAAGGCTATAGGACTGTAATATATATTCTAAGGCTATAGGCTATATTATAATATCATCACGCTAAGACCAACAAGAGCGAAACAATGCGGGTGAAACCGCACAGCACAGCTAGTTATTATATAAATGTTTAATCTATAGCCATATTATTAGAAAATGGAAACATATTTTCTAGTTTATAACATTTTATTGTAAGTGAAACACTCGATCTTGAATTTTTTTTTCACTCATAGTAAATAGAAAACTAAGATTTCATACTTTCGTAACTATAAAATTTCCCTTTTCAGATCCTTTATTAACGAATTCGCTCTTCCAAATCGTGCTAGAAGAGTCAGACAGCAAAAGAAGAGTACAGCGATACAGGGACATAGAATAAAATATAGGTAGAGCCGGCATTGATTATGATTATGAAATAAATTGATTATTTATTGAAAAAGAGTATTTTAACTTTTTAGATGGAGACCCTAGACAAGATTTGTATTGAAATATTTCCGTTAATTTTGCAAATTCTTAGATATCTATTACTTAGTTACCAATGGCATTATTTTTTTAAATGTATATTATTATACCTACACAACGTTAACGTAAAACTTAACGCAGTGAATAAAAACTGTAAACACACAATTTACAACACAAATAACATTTATTTCAATCTATACCAGTGTTTATCAATCTTTTTCATGTCTGATGTCCCCGCCTCCATGATAGTAATCAAAATTTTTTAACTTTTGAAGAAATTTTGTACCAAGAAAGACAAAAAAATATGGACTTTTGACACTTAACGTGTTTGACAGTTCGCTCGATGATAAGTGACAACTGCTGTCACTGTCATTTCAGTTAGCAATACAAATTTACATTATCTGTGCTCCAACTCACCAGTCTGTCCCTTGCCCAGGGTCTTTTCAAGCCGAAACGGCCCGACATATTGGTACGCCTCTGGGGCCGACGCGCCTCCCCCCTCCATTTTGTTAGTCATGTGTTGCTGAAGGAGATCACGTGTTGGACGGCCATTTTATCTGGAAATACAGATTTTATTAAAGCTATTGTTTTTGCTATACTAGCTTTCCGCCCGCGGCTTCGCCCGCTTTGTCTAAAACCTAATAAATTATATACTAAAACGTTCCTCTTGAATCACTCTATCTATTACAAAAAACCGCATCAAAATCCGTTGCGTAGTTTTAAAGATTTAAGTCATTTAAGCATACATAGGGACAGAAAAAGCGACTTTGTTTTATACTATGTAGTGATGTACATGGTAACATTTAGTAATGCGACCAGCCCCCTTACGTTGTTTTTATAAAGCAGTTTTATTTCGAGTGTGGAAAAGTGACAGCACTATTATAGGTTGTCTAGCACCATCACTTTCCCACACTGGAAATAATACTGCTATAACACATCATGGAATGCAGGGGGACATGGAATACAAAATAATTGTCCTTTATTTTCAAAAGAAAAAACTGCACACAAGTAAATCGGATTTTTTGACATTAATTTATACATAAATATTCTTTGTTGGATCGCATAATACTAACCTATAATATTTAATCTTGTACGTTGTAACTTACAATGAAAACAAAAAAAATATTTTTTACACCGGTATTTTCCATATTGGAAAGCGAACCCACATACTTTGGCACAATAATCAGCAACTACTACACCACTAATCAAAATCATACTAAAATATAACCTCAGTTTCTTCTGCAAATACAATAATTTACTTTATCTATTGACCAATGCGGTTGTTTCTACAAAAGAGAGGTCAACTATTGGCATATTGCCAATATTAATAAACATTAAATAAAACATGAGCTAACATTGTGTTTGTACCAATTATGCACCAAAATTTTATCTTAGGTATAACATGGTATAACGAAAACTTTCCTTTTTTACGAAAATGAGCAATTTTCGAAAAAAAGGATAGAACACATTTATCTATAGATACTTATTATAAAGCGTTTGATTGTTTGCTTGAACGCAGTAATCTTAGGAATGATTTGAAAAATTATTTTACGTTTATATTAGTCAATTTTTCGAGGAATCAGATCGCGCGGCAGGT
The DNA here is from genome assembly GCF_061535455.1 of Colias philodice. Classification (NCBI taxonomy): domain Eukaryota; kingdom Metazoa; phylum Arthropoda; class Insecta; order Lepidoptera; family Pieridae; genus Colias; species Colias philodice. The sequence continues at coordinate 4,916,688 of NC_143115.1, forward strand.
CACCAATGCGCTGGACCGACCAAGTGAAATCTGCTGTAGGAATTCGCATATCTGACTGCGGCAGACAATCTAGTAACAGGGAGAGATGGCGGGAGATCGTGCAGAAAGCTGTGTCCGCCTCTACCACCGATGTGGACGTCTCAACGTGACCACGACCGCTCTGCCATTAAGAGTGAATCGACAAAGAAGAATTTATCGAGGATTAAGGCTAGGCTGTAAGCATCACGCTAAAGACCAATAAGGCAATGCGACTCAAAAGTCAAAAAGAAGTGTCACATTACCATAATACACTAACTAAGTAGTAAGTAGGTACCTATAGCTTAACGATCGATTATTTTCGAAGAAACAATCGAATCATATCAATTGATGTAGAAAAAACAACTACAAGTAGGTACCTACTTTAAGTATTTGCGATTTGATTCACTTTAATTAAATCAAAATATATAATTCTCATCTACAATACTGTCTGGGATTAGGGTTACCAGATGAAAAAATCAAAAGTCCGGAGAAAAGGCCTGATTTCCATGGAAAAGTCCTGAGATTTTCTACAGCTTGAGAATATTCTCTCAAAAACGTATTATTATCTTGCGCACGCGTTTTACGCGACGCGTTGCAAGCTTGTATGAAGATCGCACTCAAAACAGCGGGGTGGAGGGAGGAGGGGGCGCCCGTCGCCCCGCAGCGTGGTTGCCGCTCGATCGCTCACTCAGTCAGTTCGTCTTGCGCCATTACGAAGGTTGGACTACGCTTCATTGAGTGTCACCACGGGACGGGCGAGCGAGCGAGAATCGGAGCTGTTGGACGGATACGAGTTAAAATGTCTTCAAGTACCAAACGACCACGATACGTGTGTACATTCACAGATACTTTAAAACAAAGATTTCCGTTTATGCAAGATGGTAGAGAACCTACCGAAGTGTTTTGTACAATATGTAACAATCATTTTTCAATTAAGTTCAAGGGAGGTGCTGATATTGAAAAACATATCCTAACGGGAAAACATAAAAAAAATAGTTTGACTGTTTCAAGTAACACCAAAATCGACTCTTTATTTCAACCACAAAGTTCTGGACTGACAGACAAAAAATCCGCCGCTGAAGCCACTTTAGCGTTTCACACAGTGAAACATCACCAGTCATTTAAATCTATGGATTGCACCAGCCAACTGGTTAAGGCTATATTTGCCGATTCCAACACTGCGAAGAGTATTTCTTGTGCACGATCGAAGACTGAGGCCATTGTAACGGGCGTGATATCTCCGTGGGTAATTGAACAGGTACAAGTCTCATTACAAAATGTCAACTACTTGGGCGTTTCCACAGATGCAAGTAATCACGGTGCTGAAAAAATATTTCCTATTATGATACAATTCTTCGACTGGCAAGAAGGCATTAAAACAAAACTGCTGGACGTGCTGAGCACACCCAATGAAACTGCTGACACTATAACAGAGATAATTAAAACAAGCTTGCAAAAGTATGACTTGTTGATGAAATGTGTATCATTTACAGCAGACAACGCTAATGTTAATTTTGGCGGAGTTAATCGGCAACCGGGACAAAATGTTTGGACTAATTTAAAAAACTTTCTGGACAAAGATATCGTAGGAGTTGGGTGCCCAGCGCACATACTACACAATTGTATTCAACATGGCACTGATAATCTGCATATTGATATAGAATCTGTAGTAATGAAGCTGTTTAATTATTTTTCCGTATACACCGTACGCACGGAGGCGTTGAAGGATATCAGCGAATATATAGACGTCAATTATCAGAAACTTTTGTTTCATAGCAAGACCCGATGGCTTAGTCTGTTTCCAGCCATCGAAAGGATTTTAAAGATGTATGAGCCGTTGAAGCAGTACTTTTTATTCACTCCTGGTGTACCAGTTACTTTGAAGAACTTTTTTGAAAATCAACTCAGCGAAGTTTATTTATTTATTGCTCACTCATTAATGTCAATATTTCAGACGAAAATTGAAGACATTGAAAAAGAAAAGAATTCAGTTTTAGATATAAAAAGAATCCTCGAATCCACACATGAAATTTTAGTTGCACGCGCGGACGCAAACTTCATGCCACTTAAAGTGCGAGAGTTGCTGGCTAAGTGCACTGCGGAAAACCGAGAAGTTTTCAAGCACGACCTTAAAAATATGTATAAGATTTGCTTAGAATATCTGATCAAGTGGATGACGCCTTTAGATGATTTCAAAGTCTTTAATTGGTTGATGCTGAAAAAGGGCCAAATGATCGACTTTGATCAGATTGCTTTATCATTTCATTATCTAAATGGAAAAGGAATACACATCGATGATGTGAAGTTATTCGATGAAATTGCATGTCTGAATAGTTTTTTGACAAAACAGGAAGAAACATTTTTTGACATAATGCTTCATGAGTTGTGGGCAAACATTTTCAAGACAATAGGTATTTCACGATTGCCAGAGATACTGCGTATCTGTCAATATATATTTGCAATAACAGCTCAGAATGCAAACGTAGAAAGAGTTTTTTCTATCATGGGAGCTCAATGGTCGAAAGAAAGAAACCGACTAAACGTGTCTTCAGTTCGAGCTCTACTTTTAATTCAATATAACTTGAAGAGTTTAACTTGTGAGGCATTTTATAAATCAATTATAAAAGAAAAGAACTTACTTAAAAAAGTTTCCTCAAATATTAAATACGACAAAACTAATTAAGTGTCTATTTGGATAAATAAGTATTGATTTTACCTACAATTGCTACCAAAAGAATATTATTTTTAGTTTGTTTCACTTAGATAAATAAGTATTGATTTTACCTGCAATTGTTACCAAAAGAATATTATTTTTAGTTTGTTTCACTTAGATAAATAAGTATTGATTTTACCTGCAATTGTTACCAAAAGAATATTATTTTTAGTTTGTTTCACATAGATTTGATTTTACCTGCAATTGTTACCAAAAGAATATTATTTTTAGTTTGTTTCACTTAGATAAATAAGTATTGATTTTACCTGCAATTGTTACCAAAAGAATATTATTTTTAGTTTGTTTCACTTAGATAAATAAGTATTGATTTTACCTGCAATTGTTACCAAAAGAATATTATTTTTAGTTTGTTTCACTTAGATAAATAAGTATTGATTTTACCTGCAATTGTTACCAAAAGAATATTATTTTTAGTTTGTTTCACTTAGATAAATAAGTATTGATTTTACCTGCAATTGTTACCAAAAGAATATTATTTTTAGTTTGTTTCACTTAGATAAATAAGAATTGATTTTACCTGCAATTGTTACCAAAAGAATATTATTTTTAGTTTGTTTCACTTTGATAAATAAGTATTGATTTTAACTGCAATTTTTACTAAAAGAAGATTATTTTTAGTTTATTTCACTTTGATAAATAAGTATTGATTTTAACTGCAATAATTGTTACTAAATGAAGATTATTTTTAGTTTATTTCACTTTGATAAATAAGTACTGATTTTAACTGCAATTGTTACTAAAAGAATATTATTTTTAGTAGTTTAATAAGAGAGATCTTTAAAATGTAACCTGTGTTTTATTGAAAATCCTGAGCTATCACTAGATTTGCTAAATCCGGCCGGAATCCTGAGAAGAGTCGAAAAATCCTGAAATCTCAGGACAAATCCTGAGATATGGTAACCCTATCTGGGATCCTAACAAAAGTTACAATGAGAGCTGAATAGTTAAGTCGAATTACAATATTTTATGAAAATAAAATACCTAAGTACTAACACTTGGACAAATCCGCGTTCCATATATTCCTAAATGCTGTAAATGTATCAAATTATGAGTCAATTATGAGTAAATTTTCACAGGAAAGCGATATATTCGAAAAGCATTTTAACACGCGTGATCAAAAAACATAACAATTTTTAATTTTTCATGAGTTTAGGTGGACCTAAATAATTTCCAAACGCCTAAACAAATCGCAGTTATATAATTAGCTTATTTCTTTGGCTTTTTGATAGTTCAGAATGTCGTAAAACAGTTTGGCCTGAATAATTTAAAATACCTACTGCAGACTTAACTAATTATTTAGCTGTTACTAGCTGACCCAGCAACGAGCAAACATTGTTATGCCAAATAAAGGATACCTTATTACTTAGGAGCATAATTAATAGTTTATCTACGACTTATTCTCGGACCTATAAGAATACACGTTTTTCAAAAATTGGTCAAGCTGTTTTTAGGTGCTTAGTTTAACAAAAATTTGATACATATAGAGATTTGATCGTAATTTCTTCAGGTTGTCAACAACAATTATTTTAATAAATGCTAAAAAGTTGTTTAATGTAGATAGATGCGTAATTTTTATTAATTATTTTTTGGAAAACGCAATTTTTAAGCATGTATATATGGCTACGGGCTACCGACATAATTATATTTCAACTGCACATAGGTTTTTAAAGCCTATAAAATTATAATTGACATTTGTTTATTAAATATGAAGCGAACGTACCTATTCACGTGCGAATATATATTTTAATAATTTATAAGTAGAAAAAATGTACATATGAACCGAACATACATTTTTGTTACGATTTAACTCAGGAACTACTGAACCGATTTCAAGTTTCCAATTTTCATCTTCAAGTTTTGTTCAGGATCCTCTGGATGTTCATAAAAAAATTTTGGAGCATATTATTTTTTTTTATTGATTATTTACGTCACGATCAAATCTATCTATATATTACTTTGAATATAATTAGAAATGAAATTTGTATTAAATTAAAAAGAATACTAATAAATCATTACTCATTAGTGTGTATTTTTAAAAAGCTCTTTAGCAAAGATTCACCAACGCCTACGTTTAACATAGAATCAAACCTAATGAACGCTTTTACGAGTGATTGCTAAGATATTTTTAGAAGGAGCTAAAATTTGTTTTGATATGGGTTGGGTCGAAATGCATGGAAATAGATGTTTGCAGATGAAGCTTTTTGGGAAATACTGTTAAATAATTGCAATTATTTATCAAATTAATCGAATAAATGATTGAATCAAGTGCCAAATTCATGTTAAATTCATGCGCGATTATATTTCCCAGTGACGTCAAATAATTCGACGCGTATTAATAAATTACTTTTAATTAATAAATTAACATTGAATTACATTAATTTCTTTGTTTTTAGAAACCTCTCGCCCAATTTTTTGAACGAATTCCATTTTCCCAACAACTATTTTTAGATCGAAATTCAAAATTGATTTTTTTTTTATTCGGACTGTGGCACGGGGGCTCTACATTTTATAAAGCTAGTTCACACTGTACATCATTTATAATCAATAATAGATACATTACCTTCTAAAACACTAAAACACAACACATAATAGAGATTCCGCATTCACCGTAAGTCACAGAAAATCAATACCTTCACGAGTAATGGACACAAAATTTTAACTTCACATAATAAAAACACTTGGTTGATTATAATTTGGCGACTATCTACGGCTTGGTAAAATTGTAAAAAATATTTTTTCTTGCATTGTTACATAATTGTATGGGTGTAAAATTTGTTTTTGGTGGTGTAGCTACTAGCTAGCGGGGCAGATCGCCGTCGGCTCTCGTCGGGATATTTCGTGTAGGGGTTGAGTCACGCACAGGGGTGGCTTTGCGTTCCATTTCACGGTATTGTTTTTATATCATAATATCATGCATTTTAGTTAACAATTTTTTTCATGTATTATTCTTTTATAATAGCACTAGTAGGTAATAAATAAATTTGTTTGTACCTAATTTATTTATGTTAGCGCGTTTAATTTAAAGATAAAATTATATTTTAAAAGTAAATCAATTGATGTACTTTATTAATTGTTTTAATAATAATCAAATGGATAAAAGTATTAATTTATCAAATAATAATAATATTACATGTCATATTCAAAATAACGATCAAAACAACACAAATAACACCTGCGCTGACTCACACAGTCACGCCACTCGAATAGTCGTCCTATAAATAACAGTCGTCTGCAGTTGCGAGTGATTCTTGTACCGACTTTGGTCGAGTCAAGATGTCTAAAAAGTATTATATCAGTATTTAATTACGTAATACAACCACGCTTTAACATCAGAAGTAGAAGATGAACCAGCCCTTCCTCGGAATCCTGGCAGGCTGGCACAAATTCTTCCATCATACTACGTGACACTGTGCAACTGTCACTGTCACCATCATGACAGTATACGACTGTGGACTTCAACCTTCGAAAAAGTTGGATTGAATTGACTTCAAGTAAACAAGGATGAAGGAACTTGCACAATGTGTGTTTTATTGTGCGTTGTGTGAAGTAAATATTTGTGGTGTGGAATATTGTAACGGTAATGTAGTTCATCAATATTATAATGTGATGTGCAATCCGGGCGGTTGTCCAGGATATTTGAGCCTTTAATAATTGTGGTAAGCGAACGACGTACGTCACAAATAATAAGGTTTTGATCCCATGGAATTTGGATCCAATGTGGTGCCTTCGATGGCGCCCAGTGTAAGCTATTGTGGTGGTAAATTATTATTTTTCTGTATTTTGACGATTGAAAAACGCTTCTAAGCGAAGTCCAGTTGAATAAATCAATATTTGAGTTTGAGTTCATCGTATGGATGTGATGGTGTTCTATAAGGTCAGTTTGGCCGAGCGGTTATGTTTGTGTTATATCAAAAAATATCATTGTGTTTTGACATCACGAGATAAATTACCGTACTCATTTCAAATGAACGTACGAGGACGTTATTGTGTTATTGTTTTACTATGGCCAAGCCGGATATAATTTGTGTTTTAACTTTTAATTATGTTCCAGGACTTATCACTTGAGAGTTGAGATACAGATGAGATACAGAAGCCGCTGTTCGCAGCTGGAAAAACTCGTTGAGCTATCGAATCCTATGTAAATCACAATAATACTCGACAATGATTGCTATGAAGCGAAAAGTAAAAGCAATTGCTAGACTACTATTATGTCCTATGTACGTGTAAGAATAGCACCTACCAAAGCCAAATTTAGATGACCGTGTTAGCGGTAATGGAAACTAATTATGATAATCGACTGCCACTTGTCTGTACGGGTCTTCTGTGACTTAGTCTGACAACTGGGCAGATAATAATACAATCGAATGCCACTTGTCTGTACGGGTTTTCTGTGACTTAGGCTGGCAACTGGGCAGATAATAATAGAATCGAATGCCACTTGTCTGTACGGGTTTTCTGTGACTTAGTCTTACAACTGGGCGGGAAATAATAACCTGATTGTCACTTGTCAGTATGGATCCAGACAGTGGTTTAGTCTGACAACCGGACAAAGAAACAAATAATTTGAATATTATGTACTTAAAACAAGTCTGAATGTCATCAGCTGAAATTAATTATATCATTGATATTTTGAGTTTTGAATTACCGCTCAGAGCACGAGCTTTTTTCAGAATGGCCGTGTTAGCGCGTTTAATTTAAAGATAAAATTATATTTTAAAAGTAAATCAATTGATGTACTTTATTAATTGTTTTAATAATAATCAAATGGATAAAAGTATTAATTTATCAAATAATAATAATATTACATGTCATATTCAAAATAACGATCAAAACAACACAAATAACACCTGCGCTGACTCACACAGTCACGCCACTCGAATAGTCGTCCTATAAATAACAGTCGTCTGCAGTTGCGAGTGATTCTTGTACCGACTTTGGTCGAGTCAAGATGTCTAAAAAGTATTATATCAGTATTTAATTACGTAATACAACCACGCTTTAACATTTATATGTAAGATTTTTAAATTATAATTATAATACATACTTACTTGAATTATAATTATAATATTAGGTACTGTCAAAGTTCATATGAATTGAATTGAAGGTCACTGACCCCTGTGAAGTGTGATCCAATTTTTGACAGAAATAAGCGAAATCGAAGGAAGAATTAATATAATATAATAGGTAGTAAAATTTTCCTTTCCTTTGTAACAAAAAAAACTCCTGAACCGATCTGGCTGAAACTGTTATGCAGATAGTTTTAATACAGATTATATATTTTTCAATACTGATATTAACTAGTTACTTACTTTCGATTTGTCCCGGCCGCGGCTTCGCCCTCTTTGTCTAAAACCTAATAAATTATACACTAAAACCTTCCTCTTGAATCACTCGTTCTATTAAAAAAAACCGCATCAAAATCCGTTGCGTAGTTTTAAAGATTTAAGCACACATAGGGACATAGGGACAGAGAAAGCGACTTTGTTTTATACTATGTAGTGATGATACATATTGTAAGCGAATAGAATAAAGTTGCTGACAAGTGACATGAAGACCAAAAATACGTAAGGGTAATGTTTGCTGGGTCGATTTTGAGACTCTTCTTGCTTCTTGCTAAACAACTGAACAAAGGTTTTTTATAGACTGTTACAGAAAAATAAGGTTGTCCTTTAATATACTTAATAAATATTTCAGGACAATTTTCACACACAGCACGATCTGATCCCATACTAAGCTTTCGCTTGTGTCATGGAAACAAGATGGCTGATAAACATACATATATTATTTTAAATAAATACTTATATAGATAATTAACAGCCAGACACAGAGCAAACATCTATGTTCATCACACAAATATTTGCCCCGGGTGGAAATCGAACCCACGACCTCTGGCTTGGAAGGCAGGGCCACTACCTACCAAGCGGCAAGCCAATCATATTTTATTCATCGTAGGCGCAGTCGCAGCCAGTCAGCTAGTAGTTAATAACATAATAATATTTATATTTTTGGTTTTATGGCATTCAAATGCTTTATAAATATAAATTTATAAAGAATAGAAAAAATTCGATCACGAGGCGGGACTCGAACCCGCATCCTTTCGCGCCATTCCGGGGCGGATGCCTGACCAACTCAGCTGAGCTGAGTTGGTCAGGCATCCGCCCGAATCGAAAATCGAATTTTTTCTATTCTTTATAAATTTATAAATTTATAACATAACAATATATTCTATCTACACATAAAATAATTGTAGAAGACTGTCGCGCAGACAGGGTTTCGCGCAAAAACTGATAGACGAATTTTGATGAATTTTTTTTTTGTTATTACAGTCTTCGGCAACATACGGTTACGGTCTATCTATATACTTCGGCATAGGTATATTATAGCTGTGCTCCGCGGTTTTACTCGCAATGCTCCACTCCTGTTGGTCTTAGCTCTATGATATTATAATATATAGCCTTCCTCGAAAAAAGGGCTATCTAACACCGAAATAATTTTTCAAATCGGACTAGTAGTTCTTGCGATTAGTGCGTTCAAACAAAGAAACAAACTCTTCAGCTTTATTTATTTATTTATTTATTTATTTATTTATTTATGATGCACCAACAGTAACTCAATTTGTAACATTATATAAATAATCGTACATAAAGTCTTAATCTAAATTGGCTACTAATTATAGGTACATACAGCATTACTTAAGAATTGGATTGAATTTAATATTTAATCTAAATAATTATACACAGAAAAAAAATGTTAGATGTAGAGCAATGTGAAAACAATATTGTCAAAAATAATTGTCGGAATTCAATAACATTTTTACAGTCATTCAATAACAGATTTTGAGGATTAACGATTTAAATTTCGTTAATGATTGACCGAAGATGTCTATGTCTCCCGAGATACTCGTGAGCTTATTATACTCGTGGGAGAGTCTCACTATGGTATATTTATAATACATATTAGTATAGATAACCGTGCGAAGCCGGAGCGGGCCGCTATGTTTTTATATACAACGTTCACAGTTTTTCTGTAGTGTATTTAGTATCAGCATTGCACCCGTGCGAAGCCGGGGCGGGTCGCTAGTTATAATATATAGCCTTCCTCGAAAAATGGGTTATCTAACACCGAAATAATTTTTCAAATCGGACTAGTAGTTCTTGAGATTGGTGCGTTCAAACTTCAAACAAACAAACTCTTCAGCTTTATAGTAGTAGGAATTAGGAAATAATTTATTTTGAAGAATTTTATTGAATTTTAATGTACGCATGCGCGGGCGCTGCTTGTAGCATAGTACAGGGTGTCCCACTATCAGTATACTAAGCGCGAAGGGACTTGTAGTTTTGCATACACTGATCACGTAAAAAATACCTAAACAACAAAATTACGTCAAAAAAAAATGGTTGTTTGTAAAGTAGGTTTACGATCGAGATGTTTACGTGATAACATAATGCAGTGGCAGCGCTCGAGATGAGACGGGAGATCGGTCCGTCTCTCTCTCGTTATACCTGCGATCGCGCTCGTGAGGTTTTGGTGTGACAACATGTCACCCGACTAAAACGATTTTAAAAACGTTATCACGTTAAAAACTTTTATTAAATTTTTCCTTAAAATCCATGTTTTCTTCTCTAGCTTCGCGCAGCAGGCATATCATATAACCCGTCGCTAATGTGAGCATTTTGTGAAAGCTTAATCTTCAACGATAGCTTAAGTGCGGGAGGCAAAGTTGGGCGGATTTCTTCAGGGGTGTACACATAGAGTTTTAAGAATTCATCTATTTGAAAAAAAATGCGTCTGGAATTTTATAAGTATTTTTTACGTACTCAGCGTATGCAAAACACCCTGTGGGACACCCTGTATTACGTTGACATTGATAAATTAACTGTATATAAATGCGTTTAAATCCATACGTATTGTTTTTATGCAAATTTTTTCTATGTTTTATTAATTTGATTGACTTTTTGACCTCAGTGCTTGTCAACATTATACTTTTTGTTACATTTCTGTTATTTTAACCCAAACATCATAGCTGCAACCATTTTTAAATATGATTAAAATCTAGACTTTATTTAAAAACTAGCTGCTCATCTCGAGTAACTTGGGTTAATTTAAACAAAATTAAAATATAGCCTATGTTGATCTGTTATAAGTATTATATAACTTATAACTATACAGTGCAGCTCTAGCAATTATTTTTCAAAAGCAGTAAGTATATTTGAAGTTTCTGCGTTACAAATATTATATTATCTTCAAAATATACTCTTACTAGATTACCGCCCGCGGCTTCGCCCGCTTTGTCTAAAACCTAATAAATTATATACTAAAACATTCCTCTATCTATTAGAAAAAAACCGCATCAAAATCCGTTGCGTAGTTTTAAAGTTTTAAGCATACAAAGGGACAGAGAAAACGACTTTGTTATATACTATTTAGTGATTATATTTTTGGATTCTAAATAATATCTATAATATTCTAATAAGATATGAGGATATCAACTCATTTTTATTTTGATAAAAATAAATTGTAATTCAAATGTTTACAACCTCTGATCTACGTAACGGAAGTTTGAAGGTGATTAAAAATACCTAAATAAAAAGTTTTCAACTATCCATTACTATTTTTCTTTTCAAGAAGGCAACTAGTATTTTTGGTAAGTGCACTAGTTAAAAATCAATAAATTTTTATTAATTTAATATATGTACCTAAGTATACATTTTTTTCTTCAATGAAACACCGAACACGAACCAACACTAATCACTATATGAAACATAGGGTTTAATTCTTTTTTTGTAAACTATTAATTATTATTCTGAGGTGATAATATATATAAGTTTTTCAAAATTAACGTTCCAATATTCAAACGGACGAATCAATCGAACCAAACATTATTCAAATACGTTCAGCCGTTCACGTTCTTATGTGTAGAGGCTAACACTTTTCTGTAGCTATAGTTCATATTTAGGCAGTATAATTTTATATAGGCTGTCCCACCGTCGCGTCGGTATTATAAGCCCAATGGGGGTTATAGTTTTGCATAAGCTGAGTTCGTAAAAAATAGTTCCTCCGCGCTTAGTACCTATACATATAGTGGGACATCCTGTATACCTAATCTATACATAGTTATATTAGGTATATCATCTAAAAATCTATAACAATTTATTTTCTACTTTTCACAGAATATGTCGCTCGGTGTAACTCGCGAACGCTACAACACAATAATTTCTCGTTACGCGGACTTCCTCGAGAAACTTGATAAGGACGTTCCACCAGTTCGTGTCTTCGATCCCCTGACCAAGAAGCAGATTGATGAACTGGTACTCATCAGGGATATCAGCAAGTACTTGCAAGAGAAGAAGGATGAAGACATTGCTGCTGCTAACGTGAGTATTAAGAATATATTATGAGTTATGACATCTTGACTCGTGAATCACTAGGTTGTTCCAATGTAGAATTGAGATTATAAAACCAATGTACGGAATCCGTTTAGGAACGTTGGTGGCGTATCTACCTCTTGTTTCTATACAGGGTGTAATCGTTAAGTGTGCACAGGCGATTATTCCGTAACTATTACAGATATCAAAAAACTTTAAACTGATATCGAAAGTACTTAACCTAATGAGTAAAATGGCCATAATAAATTTTTAAAAATAATACGAGAAATATCTAAAAAATTAACTTTAAACCCTCCCATACATTTAGTATGAGATATGAATATCCCATGTACATGGGTTGATCCAAAAGTAATGATAATCAATATTAAACAAGGTCATTACATTTAAAATAATTATGTATTTCTCTAGATAGTCTTCTAACTAGATAATATACTTCGATATTTTTTTTCCTTAACTTAGAAAAAAAAAACTTTGACTTCATCTACAAAAACCCCTCAAAATCGGCCATCACTTCGCTGTCGTCTTAAAATTTCTTGTATCGACGGTGTTTCTTGTGCCGAGGTAAGAGATAGAATTAACTAGGAGCTAGATCTTACAAACAGGGTGGGTGTTCAAGCATTTTCAATGCCGATTTTTGATTGGCAGCCATCGCAACTGACGCTTTGTGATCTGGTGCGTTGTCTTGGTGAACCAACATTCAAGACCGAAGTTTGCCATGTCTCTTTTTCTTACTAACCTACCCGCAATCTTTTAATTTGGTCTGTGTAGTAAGAGCCCTGTGTAGTAGTGGCTACCTTCTTAAAATATTCCACATTTCTTCAGCGTCCCAAAAAACTACGGCTTTAATCTATCCCACTAATTTTCACTTTGAAAATCTTCACCGTCAATTTGGAAGCTCGCATCCAGGCCATTGATTGTTTCTTGGTTTCAGCATAAACATGGTGAACCCAGGTAACGCCCATGGTCACAAATCGTGACAAAAAATTATCCTGATCTCATTAAAAATTTAGAAATTCACCCTCTAAATGTCGAATCGTTGTTTCTTCTTTTCGTCGGGAAACATTCTGGCTCGCACTGTTCACATTAAAATTAATGTTTATACTTGGAAACGTGGCCTGTAGATATAATTTTTTTGTGATAACTTAGTGATTACATGAGCAAGCATAAAACATTTATTTTATATTTTTATGTGCACAGGAAATACCCAATTATCATTACTTTTGGATCAACCTATACATTCCATTTAGTTATCTACAGGGACGTCAGCAACGCATCCAAGTCGATAATTCTCTTTCTTCTTGGGCTAATGTTACTGCTGGTGTTCCACAAGGTGGTGTGCTTTCCCCTCTTCTTTTTAGTATATTTATAAATTCTATATCCCTAAACATCACTTCTCTCTATCATATGTATGCAGACGACTTTCAAATTTATTGCCACGCAGAGATCAATGATTTGCCGAATGCTGTGACAACAATGAACAATGACATTTCCACTATTGTTAGATGGAGTTTTAATCATGGCTTAAACGTGAATCCTAATAAGACACAAATTATAGTTTGTGGTACGAAATATTTCGTATCCAGGATAGATTGGACTTCACTGCCGAAAGTAGTAGTTGATGGCGTTGCAATACCATATAGCAACGAAATTAAGTGCTTAGGAATTTGGATAGATTCATGCCTAACTTGGAGTTATCAAATAAAGGAAGTGCGTAAAAAGGTTTTCGCTGCTGCTAGTTCCATTCGCCGGCTACGCAACTTTCTGCCGATACCAACTAAAATTGCGCTCGTTCAAACACTCCTTTTACCTATAATAGATTATGCCGACGCGTGCTATCCTGACCTCTATGAATACCACCTTGACTGCCTTGAGCGCCTTCAAAATTTTTGCATAAGATTTGTGTTTGGCTTGCGCAAATACGATCATGTCTCCGAATTTCGTACTAAGCTCAAATGGCTTCCCATTCGTCTTCGCCGAAATACTCATATCCTTCACCTCCTGTACTGTGTTCTGTTTGATCCGAAAACACCGCAATATTTAAAAGAGAGATTTGAGTTCCTTGTGTCTAATATCCACCCGATTCGATCATCAAACAAGTCTCGTCTGGTCGTACCAGGTCATGTAAATCATATATATAATTCTTCCTTTACTGTGCGTGCCATCAGACTATGGAACGATCTACCATTAGACATAAGAGAAGCTCAATCTCTACTCACATTCAAAACACTGCTGAAGCGATTTTACCTGTCCAAGTAATGAATTTAGATCTACCTGTTTAGTGTTAAATATCTTTGTATTGATGCTGTCTCCGTATGTGTCTGCTTTTCGACTAGTAAATAGCTCATTTCTTTCTGTATGTATGTATATGTATGTGTATGTACGTATATGTATAGTTATGTGTATGTATGTATATGTATATTTATGTGTATGTATGTATGTTTATGTTTGTATGTGTATGTATATATGTATATGTTTGTATGTGTATGTATTTGTATGTATATATGTAATATGGATATATGTGTATTTTATTTATGTGCTCTAAACTATAAACGCACCTCTTGCCCATTAACTTTTACTTCCACTGTTTCTCCTTGACCACCAGGTTGTCTGGAAGAGATCGCTGTCTTAGCGATAAGACCGCCTGTTGTGCTCAACTGTGTCTCTTTCTTTTATACATTTGATTTTGTAATTTTTATGTCCTGGTGCACAATAAAGTATTTTTGTTTGTTTGTACATTTAATATGAAAGATTTTAGCTTTTTTTTTGTTTTTTTGGTTTTCTGCTTTAATTACTTCGCAAATTTGGAGGGAAGTTCATTTAGAAACTGTAAATAGACCTCCTCATTGTATTGCACAATAAGGACGTCACTTCGAAAATCTACTATGAATACAAAATGTATGGGAAATAAATTGTATGGGAGCGTTTAATGTAACATTTTTGGTTATTTCTCGTTTTATTTTTAAAAATTTATTATGGCCATTTTACTCATTAGGTTAAGTACTTTCGATATCAGTTTAAAGTTTTTTGATATCTGCAATAGTTACGGAATAATCGCTTGTGCACACTTAACGATTACACCCTGTATACAAATAATTATCATTGTGTAAAACTTAAAATTGACAAGAATTGAAAACAGTACTTACCTAAAATATCTTTTGATGGGATTTGAACCCGCGTCATTCGCTTTCCGTAGCGATAACTATTTTTTATTAATTAATCGAATATTTCTGCTCTCAGAACAAAAATTGGATGAATAACGCATACTAAGATTTAACAACTATTTTAATTTAATTTTTTTATGTTTACAGAAAGCCCAAACAGAAGAGGTCGTTGAAAAACCAAAAGCCGAAGTTGTTGAAGAGGTTGAAGAGAAAGAAGCTTCGAACTAATGGGAAAATATTAATTAATCAATTAATTAATCAATTTATTGTTTAGATTTAAGATTTTGTAGTTAATAAATTATTAAAAAATAAGTTTTTTTCATTCTACCAGTAAATAAAAATAAAAATGACTATGACTTTTAGAGCAAAAAGTGAAAAAAGTCCAAAATTTTCGCAGTTTATCACGTGGTGCGCAGCGAGCACAACTACATATTTCGAAGTTGCAAATTGGGATTTACATCACCCTAACTGATCTAAACAACATACCAAAAATGCAGAACTACATCGTGCTTTGCGAATTTAACGTTAATTTCCACTGGCCTATATTAAATATTATGTATAATAAATTAATTTATTTAGTGTCTCTGCTATTATAATTTAAAAGGCCTGTTTTTATATGGTAAAATGTGTTATTTTAATAGACTAGTTACTTTGTGTACCATCATACCAGGACTAAAAGGGTGTAAGAGGCCACCTATTGTATGAAACATTCAGGATACACAAATAAAAAAAAAATGCATTATAAAGCTTACAATTTATTGTGTAAAAATGATCACATATGCGATAAAATAAATGTGATAAAAACGTATATGAGACAATATCACTATTGGTTATATAACTTAAGCTATGAATTATCTGTCATGACGTCATCCTCCTCATCCTCAGGGTCTACCAGGTCCGGGTGACAGACCCTGATGTGAAGATTCAAGTTGATTTTAACGATAAAGCTCTTCCCGCAAGTCGAGCATTTGTGTGGACGCTTTACATCATCATCAATTGTTGACGGATGAGCTCTCGCTATATGAGTTCGGAGCAACGATGAATGCATCGTACGATCGCACTGGTTGCACTTAACGAGACAGTCCATCGGCTGCCCCTCGTGCGACTGTCTGTGTTTCTCCATCGTTATTTTCGACACAAACAACTTCTGGCAGCAGTCGCACTTGAAATTTTTAATTTTCGTGTGCTTCTTCATGTGTATCTTCAGGCAGTTCTTCGTGGGGAACATCTCGTCGCACTTGGAGCATTTGAATTTCTTTATATCGTTGTGTAGCTGCATGTGTAGCTTGAGATACGCCTGCCCCGTAAAGCTTTTGTTACAAATCTCGCAGTTTATCGTGCTCGTCGACGAGTGGGACTGCATATGGCTTTTTAAGAATTGCGCGGCAACAAAACTGCGGTCGCACACTTGACATAGGTACTTTTTAGCTGCATTACCTTCGTGTTTACTGCGGTGGATGTCTAAATGATACTGAGAGTTTACCTTAACGTCGCACTGGTCGCATTTGAATTTACGCCGCTTTTTCGGACCTTCCTTCACTACTTGAGGCTCGGGCTCCATTTGCGGTGTGTCCTTGTCGTTGCCGTGAAACTTTTTATGCAGGATTAAATATTCCAAACACTCGAAAGTTAGATCACACACATCACAGCAGTAGCGAACATGGTTCTGCTTCATGTCGAATGTCACCGTGTCCTGTCCGTTGTATGCCTCTGCCATCTTTTCACGCTTCACAGCTTGTAGATTCTCGTTCTGTACTTGTTTGTCGCTGCCGGCCGGCTCCATAATACTCTTCATCCAATGGTCTGTTATTCCTACACCCGACTTTGTCCCCATTTGCAATGACGCTAAGGCAGCATTTTTGCGTCCGCTATTGATCCGTAATTAGAGAGTTGTCTTCACAAATTATGTTTAAATTGCAAACAAGTCGCGTAACGCGAGTAATTAACGTATTGTTGACATGATTGTATCCAAAATATTAATACATTTCCGATGTGAGACACAAAAGGGAGCCTTGTTACTATACCATAAATTCCAAAAGAGAAGCGAAGCGCGTTGCTTTTTTTTTCAAGCAGCTAATGACAGCGATATCTTTTTGTTTGACAATTTATTGTTGCCAGAACAAAAAAAATATGGTTAATTATTTATAGAATAAAGAATTTGTAACAATTAAATTCAAATAAATCCAAGAAAATTATGATATATCGTTTCATATTTCGGTTACAGCTATTTTTATTACCGACATATAAAACAACCACATTGCCTTAGCATGTAAATATGAACCGATGAACGTAGCCGATAATCGGACGTTAAAAAAATATAAAATACTAAAAAAAAGCGGATTTTAAAAGATTTTAACGCCAAAGGGGTTTGGGTACTTTTGTATGGGCCTCTTTCTCGGCCAGTGATGAAAATTGGATATTTTAAAAGAGCAATAAATTGCGTATAAAAGCGTTCATATTGTTTTGATTAGAATTCTTAAACAAATAATAAACCAAATGTCTCTGTTCCTAATAGGTTTCGAGATTTATGTCCATAATAACTTTTGCTCACAATAATATATTGTTGATCTTATAAAATATCCAAGTTTCAACACTGGCGAAAGTTTATCACGACCTTTACCCAAACCCCAAATTTGCCCCAAATCGAATAAGATTTTTTCATTTTTTTAGGGTGCTCGCAACTTTATTTCTTTTTTAAAAATAAAAGGATGTTTTATTTCAGCAAAATTTGCATTGCTATTAAAATTTTGCAATTGTAAGAACTTTCCCACAAGGGCCCATCGAAAATTCCCACACTGTATCATCACTGTATACATTAATTATTATATTATTATGTCTTTATTATGCATAGATTGATACCTACTAATACGGTAATTTAATTCTGGATTGAAAAATAGGTTTTTAATAAATAAGCATTCTCAGAACAATTATTATTATTGATTAAATAAATGAAAATACAGTTTAAATTCCGCGCTGTTTATGTATGATTTGCTAGACAGAAAATCCATAATTGGTTTCTCTGTCTACGATGATTATGTAGTTAATCAATTATTTTTAAAATTTAGAATATAAAGTCAATAATTTAACGAATAAATCTATACGGATCTGACGATAAAGAATACGATTTCGATTAAAATCGCCAATTTTAATATGAGTGTATGAGTTGCTACAGTTTACTCCTAAAAAACTTCTAACTAAACGGGACCTAACAAAAAAATGGTAAGAACTTATAGAAACTACGGAGACCTATCGCACTGTAGCAACACTGTAGCGACATAATAATATAATAATTAATGGATTATTTAATAGTTATTACGGTCTACATAAATATTACTTTAAATATATTTTGTATCAGAGACATCTAGTGGTGAATAGAAGAATCGTAATTAATAATAACTACAGCCTCTTCCTAATAGATGGCGTTGTATTCATTTTCAATATTATACGATTCATGGAATATAATGCTAATACTATAACGCACTAAGTAAAAATGTATAGATAAATGTTTTGATAGTTATTTAAATATAGCTGTAGCTGGAAACTTATATTATTACATTAAACTACAAACTACTAGCGCCATCTACTTCAATATCAGATTAATTATATTTTATATCTGTGACATCTAGCGTTGACTAGGAATGACTATTTGCACACGAATTACTGCCAGTTTCTAATAGATGGCGTTGTTTTCAATTTAATAATTACTGAATTTACGGAATTAAATGTAAACATCACAATATAGATGGAAAAAATCAGTTACATTAAATAAAAAATGTACTGTTCATTTTTTATGTTTATTATAATGTTGCTTTAGCGAAAAAGCTTTACTTATTTATACAATTAAAACTTGTAGCGCCATCTACATTCATATTCTATATCATTTATTATATATCAGTGACATCGAGTGGAAATAGAATAAAAAAGAAAATCAAAAAAATTGTCCTTCCCGGAACATTCAGTTGTGTCACCGATTTTCTAAAAAGAAAATTACTGTGGTTCAAATAGTTTTGCATTACTGTCAACACCATAGCTACTGCTATGCAACTTATCAGGTTAGAAGCCGTCAGGGTCAAAAAACTGCTTAGAAGGAGTGCACGCGTGTTTGCAAGCCGCAGGGACCAAATTCTTCATTCAGGTATGTGACCATATTTTGGCTTATTTCTATCTATTTATCTTGTAGTATTTAGTTAATTTTGTTTTAAATGTTTTTATATGTAAGTTGATCAAAAGTTTTGATGAATATAAGTGTTGTGGTTATATTTTAAACCGTTTTTATTACTAGAGGATTATCAAATGTGACTTCCGCTGTGTGACTATTTGAGCGGTCACATATACGCTGAACGAAAAGTCACAACATGCCTGAACACATAAAGCAATGTTTACATGGCGATTTTCTTGAGCTATAAAAATATTTTTCTAAGACATTTTTGACTGATTAGGAAACTACGGCAAAAAGTAGATTTCAAAAATAAAAATTATTTCCCCATACAAATCGCAACAGCTGATTGATCATTTTGCATGAGGAAGTAAAATTTTTTTTTGAGGAAAAAAAAAAAGAAGCATTATGCAGAAAAAGAAACAAAATAAGCCAGCAGAACTAAGAATCTAGACAATGTGCCTTGTATAACTACGAAAGATAATAATGAAACAAAAATTAATTTTTTTCACGATATTTTTAATTGGTTTTTTTTTATTTACAGATTAACCTTCGTGTTTGCAGCGTCCACTGAAACAAGATTTTTTTATCCAATATGGTGATTGAGATTATTTAAGGTTAATAATAAACGAATCACGAAGACTGATTATCGACTGATTAATTTGATTAGTGCCAATATAAAACATAAAAAAGACTTCTTATTCTTGAATCTTGATAGTAATTAACCCTTTAGATAAATAATAATAATGTGATGGCTTAAGCCCGAACTGATTGTGATAATTTAGTTTGAAGTTAAGTTAAGTTTATAATTATATTTATTATGTGTGCCTGCGTACTTTTTTTTCGCCATGTAAACGCACCCTTTCCCTTTTTAGGTATTCGGTTGTGTGACTGTCCCTATATTACGGAGCTGAATTTTTTAAATATTTGAGTAGATTTTACATTTAATGCCCTTCAAATCAGTCCCTTTAATGGAGAATAATACATAAGTGTTATATTTGTTGCCTTTTCTCTAAAAAAGTATCTAACATTTTAAATGTAAAGATAATAATGACAGCTGTTAAAGTACCAGAGTCACAATACTGAATGTACTATTGTTTTTTTTAATTAGCTTAGATCCAAAAGTAGGGAATAGTGAGTGTTTAAAATATACAAAATAACGATTTTAAGTTAATAAATAAACAATATCTAAAAATTCTTATATTTTGCACTGTTTTTCCAGCTACTGAATATAGTCACACAACTGATATAAAATTGCGAGACTTTCCATTGTGTCCTATTATTTTTACAGTTTTCTCATTTTAAACCCATCATAGTATATTTTTTCTTGAAGTATATTGAATTTCCGTTTTAAAGAGACCAAAAAAAGTTTAAAATATAATACTATAAAAAAAAATATATTTTTCAAGGAGGGGGTACATTTTTGTGAAAATGCCCAGATTCATTAAATAATTTGGTCTGTCAATTATTTACTATATTTTGAGTTTCCAAGATTTTTTTGATTTTTAATATTTGACGCGAGATGGCGATGCATTATTTCAGTTGTTGAAAATATGTACTAATTTAGCACCCCATCAGTGGAATTTTTTGTCGAAAATGACCGAATATTTATGATATATTAAAGATAATGTTTTTATGAATCACTTCTCTTTTTCAAAGAAATTCACCACACATTCCCTACTTATTTTTCCTTTCTGGTGCTTTTTTTAAATAAAGACAATTTTATATAATTTTAATTTGTAAAATTTGTTGTCTTTAAAAAAATATTCAAACAATTTTGATTTCCTTTCCTACGATTTTATTATATGTATAGATATTGTCCAACAAAACAATTTTTGAAAGCAGTCCATTTTTTTCCTGAGACAAACATGTTCAAACAAACAAATTCCTCAGTTCTACATTATAAGACATATTTTTATCACAAATAAGGTAAAATAAACACACAAACTAACATAAATATTTATTTAATAACAATAAATTTCAGACTAGTTCTTCTGTAGCGACGGTGGCACATTTTTGTCAAACACATTCTCTTTATACTTTAATTTCTGTACATTCGTTGGATCCTTTAATAATTCTTCATCTATTCTTTCCATTCTTTGGTCTTGAACAGGTTCTGAAAAACAAAATTGCAATATTTGTAAGAAAAAATTGAAAAAAGTCTGATTCCTGTTTCACTTTTGTTTACACAATCTTTTATTATTACATATTTCTTGAATAATTTAAAGCGCGTCACACACGGTGAAGATACTATAATAATTTATCTTAAGATACTGTAATATTTTACATTACAGTATCGTAAGGTATCAGCGTTCTGACCATCATTTTTAGGGTTCCGTAGCCAAAATGGCAAAAACGGAACCCTTATAGTTTCGTCATGTCCGTCTGTCCGTCTGTCCGTCTGTCACAGCCGATTTACTCGGAAACTATAAGTACTACAGTGATGAAATTTGATGGGAATATGTGTTGTATGAACCGCTACAAAAATATGACACTAAATAGTAAAAAAAAGAATTGGGGGTGGGGCCCCCCATACATGTAACTGAGGGATGAAATTTTTTTTTTCGATGTACATACCCGTGTGGGGTATCAATGGAAAGGTCTTTTAAAATGATATAAAGTTTTCTAAAAAACATTTTTCTTAAAGTGAACGGTTTTTGAGATATCAGCTCTCAAAGTCGTAAAAAGTATGTCCCCCCCCCTCTATTTTTATAACTACGGGGTATAAAATTCTAAAAAAAATAGAGGTGATGCATGCTAATTAACTCTTTCAACGATTTTTGGTTTGATCAAAGTATCTCTTATAGTTTTTGAGATAGGTTGATTTAACTGTAATTTATTATATTTGCTGCTAGGGAACCCTTTGTGCGCGAGCCCGACTCGCACTTGGCCGGTTTTCTTTTTGTCATTGATTACCTTAAGATACTTTAATGTAAAATATTACAGTATCATAAGATAAAATATTATAGTATCTTCACCGCGTGTGACGCGCTTTAGGCATTCAATATTTTTACAATTTTACACATTAACATTTTTTTACAATGTAAATAAGTTTTTAAATCCCTACTAAAATTATAAGTTTGTCTTTCTGTTATGCTTTTATGTTTACAACCACTGAACATATTACTTTGATGAAAATTGGAGCATAATTTAGTAATTTTAAATATTAGAAAAGAGGTAATATTGTTATATAGACTAGCTGCGCTTCGCGGATTTACCCATGTAGCTCCGCTCCTGTTGATCTAAGCATAATGATAAATGGGCTATCTAACATCGAAAGAATTTTTCAAATCGGACCAGTAGTTCCTGAGATTAGCGCATTCAAACAAACCAACTCTTCAGCTTTATAATATTAAGTAGTATATTTATTTTGTAGTTCAATTCATGCAATAGTGTGCAATATTTAACTACACATAATTTCACGCGTTTTTTAATCAATTACTAAATCAATAATAACTCTCTAATCATGAAATACTTACTTGAATATGGAGTATATCTATCAGATAATAGGCTTTCCAAATTATAACCTATAAGACCAACTACCGCCGCTACCGGGAGCGTTATATACGGCGCATTTGTTCTTAAAAAGCGGAATATAAGCGGCCACATCTGTAAAGGAAATAATTATGAACAAATTAATATATTATAACAATTTGTTTATATAATATTTTTCAAAAATTATCGTACATTTCTACGCCTTATCTATATTTGATCGGAAATTCTGTTGTATTCGGTATTGATTTATTATTGCATTTATATTATGGGTAGGTGTTTTTTACTAATTGACAAACTATATTTTTAAATAAGATAGAAATATTTATTTGTCTATTTACTTTTGTAAAATCTTCGAATTATCCTCTTGACACTTGACAGTAAAATATGATTGACATTGATAAATGACATTGGTGGTAAAATCAAAATATTGCTTGCTTTAGTTTATTCATTGATAACAAATTGTTATTGAACCTGATGACGATGAATAAAATAATTGAATGCGAACTAGCACAATTTATTATAGATAGGAATTTATCGTTAAACTTAAAACGTGTATTCTCCACTTACGGGCTATATTTAGGAAGATTTTTGAACTTATATTTTTATGTCATCGTTGAAGTTGTCAATAAATTTATAACCTCCAAAAATATATTCGAAACATATTCGAAAGAAATAAATATTTATGTATAATAGCTATTTAATTTCATAATAACTTATTGTAATTAACGTTTAGGACCTTATGAGTAAATATGGCACAAGCTGTAGTTTTCAATAGGATACTTCAATCAAAACAATGTAGTATTATTTTACGTAATTCTGAATTTTTAAGTCGAAATCATAGTACCAATGTACCTAAAAAGAAAACTGCTAGTTCAGTGTATCGTAGCATGAATGTATTTGATCGGAAAGCGAAGATTTTGCAAAAAGAAAGGTCAGCACAAAGGGAAGATTATCATTTATATGAATATATAAAAGAAGAAATAGGTTGGCGAACAGCTGATCGTGTCTTTGATGTGAAAAGAGTCTTTAAAAATGCTGTAGAGCTGGGTAATTATTGCAATAGTATTTAATTAATTAATGCATTTGTTTAAGTTATGACTTATCGTATTTTATGAATAAATTGGAAATTGGAAATATTTTTATGAATAGCAAAATTTAGGAATAATGCTTGAAGTATTTCAATAATCTTGAACACATTATTTATTTTAAGATCTAGAAGCCAACACAATTATTTAATAGTAAAGAAAATTGCTTGACCCTTAACAATGTTTAAAAATAACATGAATAAAGCATACATTTGGCAATTCATTTTTATGTATTTCTGTTTAGTTTTAACTTTACTTTGATATTATGTTTTACAGGAGCGTCCAGAGGTTACGTTTCGCGTCATTTCCTTCCCGACAGTGTAGAGAAAGTTATATTATGTGACACATCACAGACGCACCTTGATAAGGCGTTGGTTGGTGACGGAGTGAAGTTTGAAAAGATTGTGATGGATGAGGAGAATATTGATGTAAGTGTTTTTTGAAGTGAAAACTTCTTTAGCGGCGTTGAGCACTTTTTCTGTAATGGGTATAAAATCTTAAACTCGCGTCAGGACACGTGACCTGATTGAAAAAGCGTAAGACGGATACCATTCCAAAATATCAAACATGCTCAACGTTAATAATCAAGTTTTCACCTCTGCCGGCACTCCCGGAGTGCAATCCGTCTTTTTTTTATAACTAGCTATGGCGTGCGGTGTTACCTGCATTGCTCCGCTACTGTTGGTCTTAGCGTGATGATATATAGCATACTAGTGGTCCGCCCCGGCTTCGCCCGTGGTACATATTTCGCAATAAAAGGTAGCCTATGTCCTTTCTCGGGTATCAAAATATCTCCATACCAAATTTCATGCAAATTGGATCAGTAGTTTAGGCGTGATTGAGTAACAGACAGACAGACAGAGTTACTTTCGCATTTATAATATTAGTATGGATAGCCTTGCTCGATAAATGGGCTAGGTGTATAACACTAAAATAATTTTTCAAATCGGACCAGTAGTTCCTGAGAGTAGCGCGTTCAAACAAACAAACTCTTCAGCTGTATAGTATAGATGAAAAGTTAAAATTGTGAATTGAAGACTAGTGTTAATTGAATTGTCGTATTTTGACAAATATTAAAGGAGCCTGATTCTGACCTACTGTTTTATAACGTTCTTGGTGTGTTAATTTTATTAAAATAAAAAATGTATGCATGTACACACGTAAGAAGTGAAACTTCTTTATGACCTTAAAAATGTCACGAGTATGGCGTATGCATGTACACACGTAAGAAGTGAAACTTCTTTATGACCTTAAAATGTCACGAGTATGGCGTAACGCAAAAATGTCACGCGTACGGCGTAACGCAAAAATGTCACGCGTACGGCGTAACGCAAAAATGTTACATTAAATTTTTGTCCAACCCCGATAAAGAAGTTTCACTTCAAAAAGGTTTTTTTATTTAAAATGTTATAATTTATTTTTTCTAGTTTCCAGAAAACAGTGTGGACTTATTTGTTTCATCGCTAGCTTTACATTGGGTGAACGATTTACCGGGATGCTTCGATAAAATCATGAACTGTTTAAAACCAGATGGGGTAAGGTAACTTTAATGTTAAAATTAAATGATGTTTTTTTAATATGTCAGTATTGTATTTCTGAGTATAAAAGAATGTAGACAAAAAAGAAATGAAATTTTTTTTGAAGTGAAACTTCTTTATCGGGGTTGGACAAAAATTTAGTGTAACATTTTTGCGTTACGCCGTACGCGTGACATTTTTGAGTTACGCCGTACGCGTGACATTTTTGCGTTACGCCATACTCGTGTCATTTTTAAGGTCATAAAGAAGTTTCACTTCTTACGTGTGTACTCTAGTACACGCATACATTTTTTATTTTTTATTTGAGAGTATATGAAATTTTTGATGTTCGAATTTTTCTTTAATAAATGTTATTTTAAATTAACTAATAACTGCATTTTTTTCAATTCAAAAATATCAATATTTTTTGTGCATATTTTTTATAATGGTTTTTTTAATACTTACAAGTATTTTTCGATCCCTTTAAATTTTCAACACTACTAATTAATCGTTATTACTATATGCAGCTGCATGTTTGATAGTAATTCATAACAATTTTTGTTTATTTTTTTACAATTTTTTTTATTAATTTCCAGGTATTCATAGGCTGCATGTTCGGCGGCGACACGCTAGTGGAGTTACGTCAATCGTTACAATTAGCTGAATCGGAAAGGCTCGGTGGTGTCAGTGCGCACGTGTCACCGTTCACACGGCCTAGGGATATAGGCGGGTTATTGAATGCGTGAGTATGAATGTCTAAAGGACACAGGGAAGGAAATTAAGATTTCCTTCACATAAAACTGAAAGAATAGAATAAATTCGATCGCTCTGGCGTGGCTGAGTAGGCTTCCGCCCCGGATTGGCGTGATAGGATGCGGGTTCGAGTCGAGTTCGAGTGAATTTTTTCTATACTTTATAAATTTATATTTATGAAGCATTTTGAATGCCATAAAACCAAAGATATCAAATTCAAATTAAGATTTTTTTTTACAAAAAAAAAAAATGTTCATGTAAACTTTACAAGCCTTATAAAATTGTAATTTTGCTTCATTAACGAGAGAAATCGGCAAGAAACTCGATAGAACTATAACGAAATCAGGAAAAAATTGCAATAGAAGTTTATTTTAGCAAGATTAAATTTGTTTTATAGATTATAACATTGATTGTTTAAGTCAATCATACACACACACACTGCTACGGGACTGTAGCTCTTATTGCTATTCCACTAGGGCGGGTTTCACCCTACAGACGGTGGACGTAGACGCGCTAACCGTGTGGTACCCGTCCGCGTGGCACGTGATGCAGGACGTGCGCGCGCTGGGCGAAGCGAACGCGGCGTTGAACCGCCCGCTGTGTTTGCAAAGGGAATGCCAGTTTGCAGCGGCCGCGTTGTACGATGAAATGTATGGGAAGGTGGGTTACAAAAACTTAATATGATTGGTCGTTCGTTTGTATTTAGTTCATTCATGCATGTATTTATTGGTGTTGGTTCGGTCGTTCGTTCATTCATTCTTTGGCGCATTTCATTAATAAATGTATTGACTAGCTGGAAATAAAAATGTTCATTCGTTACTAGAATTGAGCATTTCGTTTGTTCGCTCATTTAAGCATGTAGTCATAAATCGATCATTCATTTTTTTATGCACCTATTCATTGTTTTGCTCGTTCGTTCATTCACTAAGGCATCTTATATCTTTTCTTCAATCATATACTACATAATATTATGTTGTATCGTTCGTTTGCTTATACTTCATTCACTGACGCATGTTTTTCATGATCTAATCATTCGTTTACTTGTTTGAAGAACTAAGCCTATATATTCGTTCATTGATTCGTTTATAACTCATTCACTAATAAATCTAAAAATTGATAAGCTTTTAAATGTTCTTAACTTCTTTAATAGCAGTCACGTGATAATGTTACACAATATTACATTAACGAAGCCACGGTCAGAAGGCCAATTTTAAAAATTCCCTTTATTTTAGTATCCATATCTATTATATAGCATTTGTTTTACATCAGACATACGTTTTTCCACACATTTCCACTTACCAATAAAAAAAAATCTTTCAGGAAGTACCAGACCAAAACGCACGTGGTGTACCCGCAACGTTTCAAATCCTGAACTTCGTGGGTTGGAAACCAGACCCAACCCAACCACAGCCCATGCAAAGAGGTAGCGGGGAAGTGTCGCTGAAGGATCTACACAAAATAGACGAAATAATAAAACATAGCGATAAAATTGAGTTGCGTGATGAGGATATGAAATAAATTATTTAAATTGCAATGTTTCTTTTATTTTTCCTTTTTTGAGGGTAGTTGTAAATGTATGAACTATGAATTAATTGATTTTTGAGACAGCGCCATCTAGTGACAAATGAAGTTAAAATGTTTTGTTCAATCCTGTTCTGTTCTGTTCATATATTGAATGTAGTTAAAAGTTGGATAAATCATCTATATTTTTAATAAGACTAGACAAAATTTCAATAAATGTTCAGGATTTTGAAACAACTGTAATCAGTTTGTTCTGTTTCTATTTATTTATTCTATACTTATATTATAAAGCTGAAGAGTTTGTTTGAACGCGCTAATCTCGGGAACTTCTGATCTGATTTGAAAAATTCTTTCGGTGGTGTGAAGGCTATATCATCACGCTAAGACCAACAGGAGCGAAGCAATGCGGGTGAAACCGCGAGGAACAGCTAGTTGTTAATAAAAGTATAATAAATAATCTAAATTACGATTACATGCATTAAGGCAGTCAGTAATTTGTTTTAGGTAATCAGATAATGAAATAAATGTTTTAATTAAGAGTTTTTTATTTTTCCTTTGTTATATCGCCATCTAGTGGCAAATGAAAATAGGTTGTTCCCATGTTGTTCCTATTTTACTAGTTTACTAAAGTATTTTTTATCTCTTGATAATTTTATAATATTAATGATGAACTAAAGATATAAAAGTAAGTTAATGAAGAAATTCTCACAGAAAGTTATTCATTTGTCGTACAAAATTAATTAATGAAAAGAAAAGTATAGCGAGGAAAGATGCAAGTGTAAAGTTATTTTTGAACAAGTCACTTGTTCAAAACTTATTAAAATATAAATAGAAATAAAAAAGCCTTTTCTTTCTGGTTTACAGTTTAAGTAACTACTCTTAAAATTTGTGATTTAGACAAAGAAAAAAAAGTAATTTATTTGTTCTAAGCTAAACAGCTAATACAATATAGTTTTGTGTCTTATTTATTTTTCATTTTTAAATTTTTTGTTTACAAAAATCATAATATGGAGAAGTATTAATTTTTTTGATGTCATATTTTTGTTATTCTATAATTATTTTCACAGTAAGCTCTCAATTTTTTGTTTTATTTCTACTTTTAAGAAATACCGTTGTTGTTTTTTTCTGCCGTTCATTCTTGTAGCACTTATTATTTTTAGATGCTATTCTACATTTAAAACAAAAACTCAAAAAATAAAGTTTAAAAAATATAGCTTCTACCTACGAACAGATTTTAATATTAATATCTTCTAGCATTATACGAAGAGCCTTAGAAGAGCTAATAAAAAGTAATTTGGACCATTGCAATTGTTACAGTATCTTAAATTGTTGCAAGCGTAAAAATAAATATTTCACAATGAAAATGTCACTAGCAACACTAGAGAAAAAACGCGGGAATTTTCATTTGCACACAGTTCGTTAGATTTGAAATCTGTCAGTCAATTAAAAAATAGGGAAGTCCGAAGTGTTATTATATTACGTTTTTGTTTTTTGATTATTATGGGCGGATTTGTGAACTAGCAAGGCGCGATTCTAATCCTAATTTAGTCTACATTATCTTGTTTAGTACGCATGCGCGTTTCCAGTTAGCTACATTCAATATGGCTCCCGTTTAGCGCTGTCTCCCGATTGATTTTTTTATTCCATACGATCTCACACCGGCCGCGTTTCAAACATATAAAACACAAACGAATTTTTATTAATATAACCACGGGCGGACGCGCGTTTGTTAAAAATAAATTGACATAATATATAACCTATTTAGTATGTGCTAGTGAAGTTTTCTAATGTGTTCCATCAATCCCTTTTCGAAAATAGGTGAGTATGTAATGTATTAAGTAATCCAGTGTTAGTGGGAAATTATAGTTAGAGCCCACGTAATGTTGTATAATCTGTGACAATTTGTATGACCTAAAAAACAGGCATAATGCAGTTAGTGTAGCCGTATAAATCTTGTAATGTTCCATTTTTAAATGTGACATTTTTCTTTTTTTTAAGTGAAAAGTGAGGCAATAGGTGACATAATAATTTGAGTGATCTTTTTCTTGTATTTAGGTTTTTTGGATTTTTCTCTTTTTAGTGTATACGCGTGTCCTTGTCTAAATCTCCTGAATGAGGTGATAAGCAACAACGGTGCGCATGTCAAGTGATGAGATAATTTTTAATAGACCGGAGGCGTGCCTTAATTTTTATTAGAAAAATTACTGTGTCAAGTTGCAAGGCAATGTTCTTGGACTGCGTTCACATCTTGTTCACATCTTCAAGTATTTTTTTTGATATGGCATTATTAATTTATTATAATATGGTCTAGTCTGTGTTAATTTTAAATACCTATGCTTTCGTGAATTAGTAATAATAATTATGATATTATGATTATATGGGTTTTAATAGATTGCAGGTCTAGTGTGTTTATAATAGCATGACTAGAAATAATTTTGTTAAATATAATAGCTCTCTATTATTTTTTTAAGTTTTTTTATCTGAGATTTTTGCATAACTTTTGTAATGTTAAAAATATAATATTCTTGTTATTTAAAAATACCCATTACAAGTTTCACATACCAATACTTTATGGATTACTAGCTTACCGCCCGCGGCTTCGCCCGCTTTGTCTTAAACCTAATAAATTATATACTAAAACCATGAAACCTTCCTCTTGAATCACTCTATCTATTAAAAAAACCGCATCATAATCCGTTGCGTAGTTTTAAAGATTTAAGCATACAAAGGGACATAGGGAAATAGGGACAGAGAAAGCGACTTTGTTTTATACTAGGTCATGTAGTGATAGTGAAGTACATGTTTTTATTCCGTTTATAAAGCTTTAGTTAAATACCTTATTTTATATTTATAGTAGAGCCAATTTAATAGGCAACATTTGACGTCTATCAATTTTATCTTCATAGGGTGGTAACCTGCTTAAAAACATCGATTAAAGTGAATTAATCGATACGGACTTGAAACATTTGTCAATCGAACTTGAAACACATGTCAATAATTTATGATAATTTTTATTCCCAAGTAATCAATGCATTCGATTCTAGATGTCAGATTTCGATTTTTAGAGTAACGTCTCTGGTATTTAAAAAGAAAAAAGGTTTATTGACACAAAATTGTAGCGACGTCAGTTCTTTAAATCAGAAATTGTTCATTATGTTTAGAATGGTTTATCAGTAAAATCAAGTCCTAAAATTACTTCTATCGGTCATTATTATTATAAATATGTAATCGTAATTGAAAAAAGTTAAACAAATGTGCAGTTCTAACAAAACGAAATATCATGTTATTCTATGTCGTGGTTACTAGGTTACGTTGTTGAATTTTGTTGAACTGTCAAATGTTGCCTATTAAAATGGCTCTACAATAGTTATTAAGGCTTATACATGCGCTAATAACCTTGACCATACTTGACGGATCTCAAACCTCTCCCGCTGCACCTTCTTTTTTCCTCGCATTTTGTATTTAAAAAGATACTAATCAGTGAAATAAAATATCCTCGTCAGGGACTGTTGTGTAACTGATAATTTATTAAACATAAAATTTTCAGAGCTCTAAGTCAGCAGGTTACGAAGTTTATAGAGTATTTGCGGAAAAATCGATGACCACGGCACATTTTTTTTCTAGAAATCTATTAACTTTGGAAAAAAATCCTCGCAAGCAATTAAAGATCAAAGACCATCCTATTTTATATATTTTTTTCGGTATTGTGCTTTATGTTGTACCAGACTTTATAGAGGTTGAACATAGTCGAAATTGCCGGGTAGCGCCTTAACATGTGCCGCGCGGTTTCAGTTTTCATCCGCATGGCTCCGCTCCTGTTGGTCTTAGCGTGATGATATTATACCACAGTATTACAATATTATTTCCTAATTATACAGCCTATATAGGCTTCCTCAATGAATGGGCTATCTAACACCGAAATAATGTTTCAAATCGGACCAGTAGTTCCTGAGATTAGCGCGTTCAAACAAACAAACTAAACAAGATACAAACTTTCGCATTAATTATAATATGTATTACCACGTTGTATATTATTATTAGTCTGTGGTATTACTAACGACACGCCCGCGGTTTCGCCCGCTTTGAAATAATATTCTAAAACCTACCTCGAGAATCACTCTATCTATTTAAAAAACCGCATCAATATCAGTTGCGTAGTTTTAAAGATTTAATAGGGACAGAGACTATGTAGTGATTAGGATTAAAAGAATGCTATAAAAGAAAAAATCAATTCGATCCAGTAGTTCCTGTTATTAGCTCGTTCAAACAAACTCTTCTTTATATCTTTGATCGCAAGTAATGTTGACCTAAATTAATGTTTTCCCGTTAAAAATTAATATTTTTCACACAAAGGGTAACCGTAATATGGCCACTGCTATAATTAATTAAAAAATATATATTTTATTCTTATTTAAAACTAGATTTCCGCCCGCGGCTTCGCCCGCATTTTCAAAGAAAAACCCGCATAGTTCCCGTTCCTGTGCGATACCCGAAATACAAAGTAGCCTACGTCTTATTCTGGGTCTTCAGCTACCTCCATACCAAATTTGATTGTAATTGGTTCAGTAGTATTTGCGTGAAAGAGTAACAAACATCCATACATCCATACTCACAAACTTTCGTTTCGCATTTATAATATTAGGATTTTAAAGCTTTGATATTTTGTTTAACACAAAATAAAATATCTTTAGTATATTAGTTGCTAACTTTGCTTCGCGTACGCCTTTTTGAAGATAAATCCGTTCTAGAGATGTAGAAGTATGAAAGACACAGAATAAAACAAAGCAAAACAAATGTTCAAAAAGTTTAATAAAAATTGGTCAAGCCGTTTCCAAGGAGTATTGCAACTCACACTGACTTTTTTAAGAGAGATAGATTTATTCCATAGAAATCTAATTTATAACAAGACAAATAACAAGTGTCTTGTTATTTAGATTTCTATGATTTATCTTATATATAAAACTAGCTGCTCCCCGCGGTTTCACCCCCGTGGCTCCGCTCCTGTTGGTCGTAGCGTGATGATATATAGCCTATAACCTTCCTCGATAAATGAGCTTTCTAACACCGAAAGAATTTTTTAAATCAGACCAGTAGTTCCCGAGATTAGCGCGTTCAAACAAACAAACAAACAATCAAACAAACAAACAAACTCTTCAGCTTTATAATATTAGTATAGATTCTCGTGTCACAATGTTAGTCTGCATACTCCTCCGAAACGGGTGGACCGATTCTCATGAAATTTTCTGTGCATATCGGGTAAGTCTGAGAATCGGCCAACATCTATTTTTCATATGTAGGTACCACGGGCGAAGCCGGGGCGGACCGCTAGTTCACAGTAAAATTTCAATAGACTACCTATATTAAGTCGTGTTTAAAATTTATAAATATTTTGTTTATAAACTCTTCCTTCGTAAATCATCAATTATATGTTTGTAAACATGTTAATTGTAATTATTGTATAGAATAATTTGTTTGTAAACATCCAATTATGTTTGAATGATGTAATGCAAATGAACTGTCGATTTTTAATTTATACTAGTGGTCCGCCCCGGCTTCGCCCGTGGTACCTACATGTTTAAACTATCCTATCTCTCAAGTTGGATCGAACTACACATGGTGTGCGAATTTTATTATAATCGGTTAAGTGGTTTAGGAGTCCATTGAGGACAAACATTGTGACACGAGATTTATATATATTAAGATTTACGTATTCGTAATTTATGTTTACGTAGCCGTATTCCGCCGGCAGCTTTGGTTCCTACTTCCTGTGTCTAAAACTTTGATTTCTTGAAGTCATTCTGAATGATAGTTTCATACATACTGTTAAAATAGGTACCGTAAATTATAACTTAAACCAGTAGTTCCTGAGATAAGCTTGTTCAAACAAACAAACATAATATTAGTATGATTATATTAGGAAGATAGTCATATTGAAGTAAGTAATTGAATTAACGAATACCTATGTGTTTATGCACATTGTGGATTTAACCGGTATTTTACTGGTTAAAAATGAATGCAGTAAGAGTAGAGCTTGTAGAGACAGTTCGACAAATAATTTAATTTACTATCTATACTTAATATTATAACTACATATAACATAGTATAAAACAAAGTCGCTTTCTCTGTCCCTATCTATGTCCCTTTGTATGCTTAAATCTTTCAAACTACGCAACGGATTTTGATGCGGTTTTTTAATAGATAAAGTGATTCAAGAGGAAGGTTTTAGTATATAATTTATTAGGTTTTAGACAAAGCGGGCGAAGTCGGGGGCGGAAAGCTAGTAATACATATTATAAAGCTTAAGTGTTTGTTTGTTTGAACGCGCTAATGACTGTTAGATACCCAGTCCATTTATCGAGGAAGGCTATAGGCTATATATCATCACGCTAAGACCAACAGGAGAGGAGCAATGTGCGTAAAACCGCGGGGCACAACTAGTAGAAGATAACTACGGGAATCCTACGGGAATCTCCTCAAGCTAACTTCCTTTCGTACGTCTGGTTGTCTGGAAGAAATCGCTATTTAGCGATAAGACCGCCATTTGTTTTAATTTATAATTAGATTAAGTTCCTAGTTAAGTTTTGTCAGAGCAATAAAGTATGAATAAATAAAATAAATAAATAAATCCTACGGGAAAACTATGCTGGTTTTACTTTAACTACGCGGGTCATGCAGGTGAAGCCGCGGGTAAATAGCTATAGTAGTAGTTTAAAATCTTGGAATTCCAAGGAACAGGCTAAGATCTAAATATGATCTAGCATTCACGTGTTTGCACTAGATATGGGTTACTAACTCTAGGGTCAACACTCAGTGTTGATCTAATAATAGAAATAGGGCTGCCAATCATTAGTTTTTATTATTAATTATTTTCTTTGATCGCCTCTAAATCTTCTTGCTCTACGAAGTAAGAGGAGATTTGCTTCGCCTCCGCCCGCGGCTTCGCCCGCTTTGTCTAAAACCTAATAAATTATATACTAAAACCTTCCTCTTGAATCACTCGTTCTATTAAAAAAACCGCATCAAAATCCGTTGCGTAGTTTTAAAGATTTAAGCATACATAGGGACAGAGAAAGCGACTTTGTTGCATAGTGTGTAGTGATTTGTGTTACTATATTCTTTTAACGAAAAAGCCTAATGTGTTAAATTTGGCATTCACTGTGCGAGAGATTAATATTTAATACAAACTTACAAAAAATGGAGATCACCTGTATATAAACTGATGCATGATGATTAATTATTATAATCTTAATTGTGTAATAAATATTATAAAATAATTTTAAACGTACCGTAAATAATTAAAGTAAATAATATATTCAGTAGATATTTTGAAAGAAAGAAGATGGAAGGAGTATTTAAAAAAATATTTCAATATTTTTTCGTTAGTGACAGCCCTATACCAACTTATACCTAACCGCCCTATATTATTACGGATATCCTCAATTGTCCAATTATTTTACATATATAGAGGTATATGAATAAATTAGCCTTGTCTATTAATAAATAAAAATAATTTAAAATACACATAATTGTATTATCAACTAGCGGTCCGCCCCGGCTTCGCCCGTGGTACATATTTACGTTTTCTCTACGTAAAAACCATCCTCGTACTTCAAGGAATATAATAAAAAAAGAATTATCGAAATCGGTTCAGCCGTTCTCGAGTTATGCGCTTACCAACACATTTTGCGATTCATTTTTATATTAAGAAGATTTATCACCGATCCATGACAAGTGTACAAAGTTTGAATTAAATCTGTCCGTTTAAAGTAGGTCAAAATCTAAGGTCAAAATCGAGTCTTAAGGAGTCGGTTGCATATGAGTACATATAAACATACAGGTGAAGCTTATAAAAACGTGTTAAAAATAACACGTAATATACATATACTAAAAGCCATATTAACTAAAAATAGCTTCATGATATTTAAAAATAAGCAGGTGTTCAAAAGTGTACAACCTTCATACCAATTTTGAGGCATTTAAAGTTTGTGTTGAGGAGTAGTTAAATAAGTATAATAAATAAATAAAAGTAATTAAAGAACTTACTTGCTATGACTTATTATTTATTGAAATAAATGTGTGCGTGTAGGTACTTACTAGTGTAGGTACACACGTAAGAAGTGAAACTTCTTTATGACCTTATTTTTCAAAAAATAATTTACTATATGCAACTTTACAGAAATACGTCGAATCACGCGTGATAGGGACAAGAAAAAGATGGCGCGTAACGGACAAATGTCACGCGTAACGAAAAATGTTACACTAAATTTTTTTCCAACCCCGATAAAGAAGTTTCACTTCAATAAAAAGATAAGAAAAATGGTTAACAAATATATTCTCAGATCTACCGTATTTATTTACACATAGTTGCGTGAATTCAGACAAGGAAACGAATTAAAAAATAATTTTTATACAATAAAAAAGCATTGTAATTGAAAAGTTGCTCAATCTTAAGTTCATGGACATTTCCTTTTCAACATAAATTATTTATATCAAAGATTTATATAGATATACTTATACTAGCTTTCCGCCCGCGCTTCGCCCACGTTTTCAAAGAAAAACCCGCAGTTCCCGTTCCCGTGGGATTTCCGGGATAAAACCTACCCTATGTGTTAATCCAACTATCCAAGTTACCCTCTATATGGGTGCTTAATTTCATTGTACATAATTGGTTCAGTAGTATTTGCGTGAAAGAGTAACAAACACACACACATCCTCACAATCTTTCGCATTTATAATATTAGTAGTTTAAAATTACCTATATCGAATATATTATTTGTTTATAAACAACTAGCTTACCGCCCGCGGCTTCGCCCGCTTTGTCTGAAACCTAAAATTATGAACCACGTAGATAGTACGGTTAGCCTTTGAGGATCACTGTGAGAAATAATTTTTTGAAGTAGATCGAGTAGTTCCTGCAATAAGTATTATTAATTTATTAGTTCTATACTAATAAATTAATAATACTTATATATATTTGGAAAAAAAGCTACCATTTTATATTTATAACTTCGATATACGCAATGATCAGTAGAATTTTCACAAAAAACTGGGTTCACTCGGTTTTATCGTGTCAAAATTTTAGCTCAACCGAAGCTAAGCTTTTGCGTTTTGAAAGTTTTCACAAACCAATTTAATATTTTATACTAGCTTTCCGCCTGCGGCTTCGCCCGCGTTTTCAAAAAAAACCCGCATAGTTCCCGTTCCCGTGGGATTTCCGGGATAAAACCTAGCCTATGTCACTCAGAAATGATGTAGCTTTCCAACAGTGAAAGAATTTTTCAAATCTGCCAAGTAGTTTCGGAGCCTATTCAATTCATACAAACAAACAAACAAACAAAAAATCAAACCTTTCCTCTTTATAATATTTGTATAGATACTTAAAACCAAACTAAAGCTCTATCTCACAAAAATGCCTCCTGTTAAAAGAAATATTTTTCCCATTTTTGCAATATTTTTCATTGATACTCTGCTCCTAATGGTCGAAGCTTGAATCTAGCGTTAGAAATTGAATTACCTTAGAATTAAAAGAGGCAAAAATCGAACTATTTGTTACGTAGGTTGACGCGATCAAACCAACAATCAAAAATCCTTATCAACTTTATAATATTAGTGTAGAAATATTAAACATATCAGCTTACAAATTTCATTCAATTCGGTGCAGTAATTTCTGCGTGATTAGCATAATAACATAAAAAATTTATTGACATGATGCATACAAAAGAAATGTGAAATGTTTATTTTATTTACAAAAAGACAAAACAGTCATAATAATAAATAAACGTCAAGAGAGAGCTGGCTTTACATAGAAAGGGTTCTGTATTACCATGCAAAAACGTTATGATTAATTTATTCTATAGGTAACTAACTAACTACTAATATTAAGTCAAAAGCTCGTGCACGAACAATTATTTAATTATTGTACGGTTTACGTATTACATCGAATGTGGACTGTATTTAGGTCGCGTTATATGCTGCTAATAATGCTATGATATTATGGGACAACTGGGAACACTTTAATTATCGCTAATAATTATATATAATTCACGCGGATTCGAGCGGATAGATTAGCACTCGGGCGCTGCTATGGAAGAACTGCGCTTTCCGGCCGGCTCGGCCGTCGCACGATAATAATGCTGAGGCAGCTTGACCTCATTTACGTTATTGCTCAATAATTGTCATTAATGATAATTAATAATTTTACCGTTAGAAAACCTTTACCGAATAAAATGAGCTATGTATATATTTTTTGTTTACAATATCCCGAAAGGTTATTGGCATTACCTAGTACATATTTTCTTTCATAATCAAATTCAATCATCTATAGATTATTCAAATAAACTTAAATATGTGCTTTTAAATAGTCTTAATACATAATTATATTTACCACCTGTTCGAAAAGTTTCTACAGAGGACAGCCGGCAAGAAACTCTGCAGTTGCTCTTTTTAAATAATATCAATATTCCAACAATTTACATCTTATATATAAAAATGAATCGCAAAATGTGTTGGTAAGCGCATAACTCGAGAACAGCTGAACCGATTTCGATAATTCTTTTTTTATTATATTCCTTGAAGTACGAGGATGGTTTT
This sequence comes from Colias philodice, assembly GCF_061535455.1. Taxonomy (NCBI): domain Eukaryota; kingdom Metazoa; phylum Arthropoda; class Insecta; order Lepidoptera; family Pieridae; genus Colias; species Colias philodice. The sequence goes on from NC_143115.1 coordinate 4,955,104, forward strand.
TATGTAGAGAAAACGTAAATATGTACCACGGGCGAAGCTGGGGCGGACCGCTAGTTTAAAATAATTTTGACCCTGGATATTAACGGAAAGACAATCAAGGAATTAATTGAATAGGAATTGTATACTATCAAGGATCGGTTATATCGTGAGTGTAATATTATTAAAACGTGCTTTTTATTGTCTGTAAACTATAATTACCTCCAACCCAAGATGAAAACTTGTTTAAAAGAAATAAACAATTTTTATTTATTTTTTTATTTTTATAATTATATTTTATTACCAGCGTAGTCCGGCGGATTTACTCGCATAACTCCACTGTAATCGGTCATAACGTGATGATATATAGCATATAGCCTTCTTCGATAAATGGGCTATGTAACGGTAAAAAAATTGTTCAAATCGGACCCGTGGTTTCTGTGATTAGCGCGTATCGCTAAATTTGTTGCTAAGCACATCGAGAACAGCTGAATCGATTTCGTTAATTCTTTTTTTATTATATTCCTTGAAGTACGAGGATGGTTCTTATGCAGAGAAAACGTAGACATGTACCACGGGACGGACCGCTAGTGTTAGTATAGAAATTCGATGCGGAACCCTAAAAAGCGACGTGACACAGCCCTAAGTTATTCTCTGCTCAAATGAAAGTCAGTACTATATTTGCTTCGTTGTAAGTCGGTTAGTTGTGTGAAGTGATAATAAATAGTTTCTCGTACTTGTAAGTAAATTTGTTTTGATTATTTTAATGTTTTTGAGGTAAGTTTTACATTGTTAGGTTTTAAAGTAAAAGTTGTTGTACAATCTATCTGTGAAGGAAATTTCATTTAAATTTGTTGAGTAGTTCTTGTGAAAGTGTAATAAATATATTGTACAAAACGATTTGCGTATTTTTTATTATGTGTTAATTAGTTTTTGATTTATGGGTTTAACAACTTTTTGTGTAAGTTTATGAATAATTTAATTTCTATTATATAAAAAATGTATGAAGAGTTTTTTGTCCGTTTTTTTTATCTGTATAAAAAAGATTATCGATACATTACGATATTTTTTGTATTTAATGTATTATGTAAACGCGAAAGTTTTTGAGAATCAATATTTGTCTGTCGCTCTTTCGTAAGAACAGCTGATCGGATTTGCATGAGATTTGGTACAGAGATAGATGTCTGGATGAGCATAGTTTTTATCCGGGTACCGGTGATTTATAGTAAATACTAGTTATTTTCCCTGGCTTCGTCTGGGTTCGCCTTTAGTGATTAAAAGCTCAGTTATATGAATCTCTATTATTTTATTACTTACTATAATTATTGTATACGTAGTATATTATTATTAGTCTGTGCTATAAGTATGTTTTTTGTACGTTGTACGTGTAAGTACGTTTTTATGTTACGTTGTCACACCAAAACGGCTCAACTAATTTTGATGAAATTCAACATAGAGATAAATTACTTGAGCAAATAAATTGAACGTGTAATAAGGGATCGTGATTATGTGATGACGCAAGCAAATCAACATCAAACCTTGTTTTAAAAAATACCATTAATTAATTCTCATAAAAGATTAAAATTTCAATAGAATTCTCACGAAATAATTATGATTAAGTACTATAAAACATAATATAATAATAAATTAAGAGCAAGTGTTAAATTTTATTTCAGAAAAACAGTGGAAAATTATTATTATTTTATATTCACTAAAGTATCAGTACATAGAATTATCGAAATCGGTCCACCCGTTCACGCGTGAGTCGTGACCAGGGGAAATGGGGATTCATCACTACGTATATTATAAAACAAAGTCGCTTTCTCTGTCCCTATGTATGCTTAAATCTTTAAAACTACGCAACGGATTTTGATGCGGTTTTTTTTAGATAGAGTGATTCAAGAGGAAGGTTTTAGTATATAATTTATTATGTTTTAGACAAAGCGGGCGAAGCCGCGGGCGGTAAGCTAGTTTCTAATAAAAAGAAAATATATCGAAAAAGTAAAAGAACGATAGGCCTATAAGAAATGTCAAATAGCAGAAAAGGACAAACATATGAATAGCTGTGTAAAGGAAAGAGACACAATTGTGTCAGTTTCTACAAAATTCGATGCACCGTGCGCTTGAATGGATTTTACCGTTTTTTAACCGACTTCCCAAAAAAAGAAAGTTATTGTAACAACGTTGATTAGTTTGCCTTTTCAATTGTTCATGACTTTTTTTTTAGTGTCCCTGCAGACGTAAAAATAAAATCTTACCTTTTTATAAAAAAAGATCGTGTGTGCCGAGCACACGTGTAAGAAGTGAAACTTCTTTCGCAAGATTCAAAGATACCAAAATCGTCGCCTTACTCCATGACGTGATGGTATTGCCATGACGCTTCCTTGAAAACTTACTCTCAACGCGCCTAAAGAAGTTTCACTTCAAGAAAAATAATAATACAACTGCATCAACATGTAGAGATAGCAAATAAAAAATTAAAAACCGCATCAAAAACTGTTGCGTATTTTTAAAGATACATAGAGACGGACAGACAGCGATAGCGACTTTTGTAGTGATAATGATTAAACTTTTTATTAACATTACGTTTTTAATTTTACATATTTTATAAAATTGTTAATGTACTATATTATTATTAAGTAGGTGGTATTTTTTTGTGAGATATTATGTAAATACAGTTAGTTTTCATACTTCAAAGAGTTTTAATATCTATTACCATACAATTATTGCATACTTACTTTTTTATCAAAATTGAAAATATTATCATGATTGATACAGTAAACTGTGAGATAACCGGTGTCTGACTGATAAACATTTTTGGGTCATTACGAATTTTGATAAAAATATATATATATGCCACACCTAGTATTTGTACTAAGTATTTAAAATATAAGGTTTTAAATATTTCTATACTAATATTATAAAGAGGAAAGGTTTGTAATTATGTATGTATGTATGTATGGTTTTCACGCATAAACTACTGGACCGATTTCAAAAATTCTTTCACCATTAGAAAGCTGCATCTTCACTGAGCAACATAGGCTATATTGCATTTTCAAAAAAAATAGACATCCTTACCAAAAATGCAATAATATAACCCAAGGTGTAAAAAATATTTTGTCATCGCGTGCGGTGCGGAATCTATTCCTTGAAGTACGAGGATGGTTCTTATAAAAAAAACGTAAACATGTAGGTACCACGGGCGAAGCCGGGGCGGACCGCTATAGGTACCTATAGTTAAAAATATAAAGCAGAAGTTTTTGTTTTAACGCCCTAATGTCATGAACTACTGGACCGATTTCAATACCTCACTGTTGGATATGGACGTGATCCTTGAGTGATATAGATAGGCTATATTTATATATACATATGTATATTATATTATGTACCACGAGCGAATCCGGGGTGGACTGCTAGTCATACTAATATTATAAAGCTGAAAAGTTTCTTTGTTTGGACGAGCTAATCTCAGGAACTGCTGAAAAATTATTTCGGTGTTAGATAACACATTTATCGAGGGAGGCTTCATTAGGCTTATATTATCATCACCACAGACATGTATGTCTGTGATCATCACGCTAAGACCAACAGGAGCGTAGCAATGCGGGTAAAACCGCGGGGCATAGCTAGTTTCAAATAAATGTACTTGGGATTGTACCGGGACATAAAAATATAATATAAATACATATTATGTTTCACTCCTTACTATCACCAGTGACCAGACACTAAAATCTTCTATTAAATAAAAATAAGTTGGGTTTTCTTTCCTGATGCTATAACAACAGAACGCACGAACCGATTTCCACGGTTTTGCATTCGTTGGAAAGGTCTCGGGCTCCGTGAGGTTTATAGCAAAGAAAATTCGGGAAAAATGTCACCAGAAAAGCGGGAAAAATGAATTGTTATATAAAACGTAGCCATCTGGTGGCGAAACGGAGTTCGCCGGGTTTGCTAGTAAATAGTAATACCATAAAATCGCCCCGTTGAGACGCGACGTAAGAGAAAGACAAACAAACATACTTTCGCGATTATAATATTAGTAAGGATGTAACTCAGTAAAAATGTAGCTTTCTAATTGTACAAAATAATTTTGAAACATGTATGTGTGTATGTATATAGGTACGCCGTACGGTGCGTATATGAATAAGCAAAAAATTGTGCGATCATCACCTTTTTATAGCTAGTTTTCTACATGTGGCTTCGCCCGCTTTCCCTAAAACATAATAAATTATATACCAAATCTTGATGAATTACTCTGCCTATTAAAAAAAACCCGTCAAAATCTGTTGCGTAATTTTAAAGGTCAAAAGTTATAACACAGTGCCGGCACGTGCCGGTTAAGACCACGCACTTGTGACCGATTTTAGCAACATAGGTAGGTACATGATAGTTTTAAAGAAAACACGCTTAAGGCCTGAATCGGGTAGAATTCCCTTTTAATACCGAAGATTAAACCGTTTTTCTTCTTAGATTCTTAATGTATACAGGGTGTCCCACTGTTGGTATACTAAGCTCAAAGGAGGTTATAGTTTTGCATACGCTGAGTACGTAAAAAATACTTATAAAATTCCAGACGCATTTTTTTTTCAAATAGATGAATTCTTAAATCTCTATGTGTACACACATAACAAGCAACCCGCCCAACTTTGCCACCAGCACGTGAGATATCGTTTAAGATTATGTTTTCATAGACAAAATGCTCACATTAGAGAAGCGGTATATGCCGGCTGCGCGAAGTTAGAGAAGAAAACATGGATTTTCAGGAAAAATTTAGCAAAACATTTTTGACGTAATTTTGTTGTTTTAAGTATTTTTTACGTCATCAGGGTATGCAAAACTACAAGTCCCTTCGCGCTTAGTATACCAATAGTGGGACACCCTGTATATATCTAAAAAAATGTATATTAAAGTTTCGAATATGATAACTTTATCATATTCGAAACATTGCGTAATAAATATTTGAGAACCATCAAATCAAAAAATTGTATCCTTGTTACCTCTGTTACAGTGCCGTCTTTAGGATCAACGAGGCTATGGGCCAAGGTACTGGCTGGGGCCTATGTAAGGGATGGAAAATCCTTAAATTTTAACTTTATCATTTTTCAGTTTACAATAACGCAATAGGCAAAATCGTAACCCCGTCTCTTAACACCCCACATATTATGACAGTTCAATAAATAAATTTTTTGAATCTAAAAAACTAATACCCCACCAATTCTAATTTAAATAAAATTGAATGAAAACCATATATTATAATCTATACAAAGAACAATACTTATATTTATTCATATACAAATATATGAAAGTGACGTCATCCGTGACATCATAGCCTATAACAGCATTGGTTAGCGAGCCACTGCATACCAAGTCTATAACTACAGCGCGATGCTGCGCCGAATCTTGTTTAATAAACAAGGGCTATCGGTTTTTCTTCGAGGAAGTGCCGTAAACTGTCCCCGCTGTATTAGATCGGACTACAATATTTCGTCGTTCCGGATCGACCTCAGTTCTCAATGGCTTCTCAAACGAACACTTGGCATTTCAACTTATTTCTTAATTCATTTTTACTTTACAATTAACTTATTTGCTTTGTTTTAAATACCCGTAATTTTAGCCATGCATACATTTAATTTCTTACAATTTACAATTTTCGTATATTTTAATTTCTTTAAACAAACGATTAAATGTAATGTTTATAATGCCATGTTGTTTATATAATGTAAACGTTTTCTCAATTACATAAGTCTCCGAATATTCCTTACCCTAATGATCACCAATTGTTTTGGTGAACGATCATTTTCTAGATTAAAGTTGATAAAATCCGATCATCGAAGCACAATGTCACAGTCACGATTGAATCACCTAAGTTTAATGAGTATAGAATCGGACTTATTAAAATCGATTGATTTTGATGAACTCATATCTAATTTTGCTGCGAAGAAATCGAGAAAAAAAGTTTTTTAAGCTGTATATAATTACTGTTATTTTAGTGCAAAAATAAATTTTTAAACAAATTTTCTAAATCTTGTTTCTATTTTACCAAGTGTGTGATTTGATATTTTTCTTATTATGTTATAAAATTTGTTGTTGTATATCGAAAATTTTCAGAATTGTGGGGCCCCTGCCTACCTCGGGGCCTCGGGCCAGGGCCCTGCGGGCCCTGCCTTAAAGACGGCACTGCTCTGTTAGCTACCGCAATTGAGAGTTTCGTACATGAAATTATTGGGCGTCTCATCAAAATAAAGCTACTCACGGAAAATTAGCTTGATAGTAATCACGTGCAAAAATGGGCGAAGGATCCTGGACTATTATAGTCTACATCACGGCAAATTACATAAAGATTCTAAAAAAACCACGATTGCCGTTTTTCATCTGGCCCGGGGTTGCGCCCTGTTTCCAATCTTATTATTTAATGTTCTTATATCGTTCTAGATAGGTCACCTGGCCAAATGACCCATAATTTATTCAACATGGGCACGTAGTCTATTAGTTTGATCCTAGATGGTAAGTAAAAAAGTTTATAAACTTAAAATTAATTATTAAAAACAAATATTCCTGAAATTTGTGTATCTGGCTATTAATAATCTAATATTAAGTAATTAATTCATTTTATTTTGAACACAAAATAATATGTATTACAATATTGTATAGTTATTTGGTGTATTTTTTAAACTAATAAGTAATAGGTATTAAAATAAATTACATAATATTTCAAATTAAACAATGGGCTATTAAATTATACAATTTAACCATAATAAAATAAATATAGAAACAATGACACCCATCAAACTTGTTATTACAAAAATATTTTTTTTGCAACAAAAAAATTAAGATTTCTAAGGTTATTATTATTAAGGTATGTCAGATGTCTATAGAATTAAAATTGGAATTAAAGGTGTTTAAGAACTTGATCAAGAAGTATTTTATTTAAACTAGCTTACCGCCCGCGGCTTCGCCCGCTTTGTCTAAAACCTAATAAATTATATACTAAAACCTTCCTCTTGAATCACTCTAGGTATCTATTAAAAAAAACCGCATCAAAATCCGTTGCGTAGTTTTAAAGATTTAAGCATACATAGGGACAGAGAAAGCGACTTTGTTTTATACTATGTAGTGATGATACAATCCTTGTATGTATTTTTCAGTATTAATATGGATATAACTACATAACACGCTTTTATTGGCTTCACCTGTATGTTTAAATAAATAAATAAATAAAAATCATTTATTGATCAATATGTGGGTTAGGTACAAACATGTAACATTTGGACCCCAAACTAGGACAGCCTGTATTTTGGGGTCCAAAAACCTGTATGTTTGTATGTAACGAATTCCTTTATGACTCGAATTTGACACTTTAAGGTGCTTTTGCACCAATAATGTGCGATGTGTAGCGTATATGTTTGTAAATAACCAATAGTATCGCTTCAAACACTAAATACTGAACTTCAAACTAAATGAAGCGATATGATTGGTGCTTTACAAACATTCCTCGCTACACATCCTCGCACATTATTGGTGGAAAACACAGCACCCATGAATGGACAGATTTAATTCAAAATTAGTACACTTATAATTTACTAGCTGTCCGCCCCGGCTTCGCCCATAGTACATATTTCGCAATAAAAGGTAGAATATGTTCTTTCTCGGGTATCAAAATATCTCCATACCAAATTTCATGCAAATTGGTTCAGTAGTTTAGGCGTGATTGAGTAACAGACAGACAGACAGAGCTACTTTCGCATTTATAATATTAGTATGGATGAAGGATCGCCCAACATTGTCGAATGTGAAAGGTCATCAAACCTTAGCGAAAAATTAACAAAAAAAAATGACTAACATAAATAGTTTAAAATACATTATTTTTAACAACTACAGAGTTTAAAATTGAATTATAATATGTCTGCAATTCTCCGGAACGGTTATCTTCTTAATCTTAATATATGTAAATCTCGTGTCACAATGTTTGTCCTCAATGGACTCCTAAACCACTTAACCGATTATAATTAAATTCGCACACCATGTGCAGTTCGATCCAACTTGAGAGATAGGATAGTTTAAACATGTAGGTACCACGGGCGAAGCCGGGGCGGACCGCTAGTTTCCATAATATATGAGATGAGAAAAAACGTATAATTTGTTAGCACTTTTTGTAATAATTTAAGAAAAAAGAACATCTTTTACATAAAAAATTATGTGTAACAATTATCTATTGACGTCATGAAAGCAAAACATACCTATGTTCGGTTCGTTTAATTGTCTAGATAACCTATAAAAAAGAAAGAATATCCCACTTATAAGAACTAAGCAAAAAACCTTTGAAAAAAATACGCGTGGCACTCGAGGACTATCGCATCCATCGCATCGCTGTGCCGGTTGGAGTGGGGGGTGTTAGGTTTTTTCGTTACGGAATTTTTACACTCGGTCGCCGCGCTCAATAGCTTCTACGCTAAGCTTCTACTAGATTCGCGCCCGCGGCTTCGCCTGCGTTTTCTAAGAAAACCCGCTAAGTTCCCGTTCCTGTGATATTTCCGGGATAAAAACTAGCCTAATGTCTTATTCTGGGTCTTCAGCTACCTACATACCAAATTGCATTGTAATTGGTTCAGTAGTATTTGCGTGAAAGAGTTAACAAGCATCCATCCATCCTGACAAATCTGACAAATAGACTATACAGTATAATTATTATGTTTAATCCATACTAATATTATAAATGCGAAAGTAACTCTGTCTGTCTGTCTGTTACTCAATCACGCCTTAACTACTGAACCAATTTGCATGAAATTTGGTATGGAGATATTTTGATTATATTGAATTATTTTTTGAAAAATAAGGTCATAAAGAAGTTTCACTTCTTACGTGTGTACACTAGTACACGCACACATTTTTTATAGTAGTTATATCTAAGGTTATATCAGTAACTAACTAGACACAAATAATCTTCCAACGATAATTAAATTAAAATAAAATAATCTATATAAAGCTGAAGAGTTTGTTTTTAACTCGCTAATCTCAGGAACTACTGACATAGAAAATATTATAATACTAGCTTTCCGCCCGCGGCTTCGCCCGCATTTTCAAAGATAAACCCGCATACTTCCCGTTCCCGTGGGATTTCCGGGATAAAACCTATCCTATGTGTTAATCCAAGTTACCCTCTATAAGTGTGCTAAAATTCATTGTAATCGGTTCAGTAGTTTTTGCGTGAAAGAGTAACAAACATACACACCTACACATACACATCCATCCTCACAAACTTTCGCATTTATAATCTTAATATATTTAAATCTCGTGTCACAATGTTTGTCCTCAATGAACTCATAAACCACTTAACCGATTATAATAAAAATTCGCACACCATGTGCATTTCGATCCAACTTGAGAGATAGGATAGTTTAAACATGTAGGTACCACGGGCGAAGCCGGGGCGGACCACTAGTATTAATATAGGAAGGATAAGATAATAGGAAGTAGGAATAGGATAGGATAGCATGAATCAACGCATAGTATGAAGCGAATCCACGGACATGTATCAAGAGTCACGGACATGTATCATGTATGTCTGTGAGCGAATCTAATAACACAGTAAGGTTCTTACTAGGGATGTAACGATACATGATTTTGCCGATACGATACCGATACCGATATTTGTAGTAATGTATCGGCGATACCGATACCGATACCGATATCGATGGCTTGGTAGAAAAATAAATAGTGAATTATGCATAAAAAGTTACCAACATTTAACAGAGACAACTGTTAATCGTATTCTTTTAAATAAAAATGCCAAATCAATAAACAACAAAACCATTTATTTTAGTATTATTATTTTACGAAGTCAGTTAAACTTTAAGTAATACACATACAATCAGTACCTAATAAAAGTTTACTATAATTGGTAGAGTTTTTTCAGAAAACAAAGTGCGCACGCGCGGGCGGCCTCCCGCATCGTTCATTGGGCGCGGATTTTTGAATTATTTGATATCAAAAAAATTGGTTGTTTGTAAAGTAGGTTTACGATCGAGATGTTTACGTGATAACATAATGCAGTGGCAGCGCTCGAGATGAAACGGGAGATCGGTCCGTCTCTCTCTCGTTATACCTGCGATCGCGCTCGTGAGGTTTTGGTGTGACACAAGTTTATGAACATGTCACCCGACTAAAACGATTTTAAAAACGTTATCACGTTAAAAATTAAAAAAATTCAAAATTATTTATTTCTTTCCTTTACATAAACAAATTTGTGATTGGAACACTCCTAGTAAGCAAATAAAATGCATGAATAAAACAATATGAATGAATACAATGCAAAAACATAAAAGAAAGAATTTAATAAAAAAATATCGGTATCGGTTGATTTATTATCGGCGATACCGATATATCGGCTTGCCGATATATCGGCCGATATATCGGTATCGGTATCGGTATCGTTACATCCCTAGTTCTTACCGTAAGAAAAGTTTCGATATTCAGTGAAATTGTTAGCACTTTCTCTGACACTGTTTTGCTCACTGACTCATAGGTCACTGACCATAGATAGCTAGATGTCCTATACTATACCGTGCCTATATGGTTTAGACTTTAGGGAAAAGGGCTTATTTCAATTAAAACGTTTATAAAATAAACAGCGAACTAAACGAATTGAAAACATATTAATTTTGTTGTCTTTTTAAATAACTTATTTACGTAAAATGTTACGTACTTAACATACCTATATGAAAAAAGGAAATAAATATTGCGGTAAGCGGATTTCTGGAGCCAATTTATATCCTTGAACTTTTACGATTTTAAAAGTAAAAACATTTTATTTCAAAAGTACTTTTTGTAATAATTATTATGCATTCTTTTTTTACAAATATTTAACTATGTTTACATTTAATGAAACTTACGGAACACAATTCGACTTGCAGACATGTTTTTGAAGCCAGCTTATAATAATGATACTTTTTTTGATAGAACTGCATTGTAAACTTTAATATTTCAAAATAAACACGCACTCCACTAGTTCCACTTGCTATTTTACATTTAGGTAACATATTTTTTAAACCTACCTACAAATTTTAGATAAAAAAAATCTGATGATGATGTTTTGAAACTTCTAATTCAAACCTACCCACAAATAGATAACATAATATAATCTATACTATCTATACTAATATTATAAAGAGGTTTGTATGTATGTATGGTTTTCACGCATAAACTACTGGACCGATTTTGATGAAATTTGGCACAGATAATCTTTAGACCCTGAGAAAGAACATAGGCTACCTTTTATTGTGAAATATGTACCACGGGCGAAGCCGGGGCGGACCGCTAGTCCGTAATATAATCGGTATTATAATGATTGTTTTGATTCCTCTAATAGTCTAAATTCTAAAATGTAATGTTGTTGTTTATAAAAGTTAAATAACTTTGGTTACAACGACTTTTTAAGTTTTTAGACGAGACTTGATAATAATTAAAAAACTAAAAAGCACGCTTACATAAAATTATTGTATTATCAACGATTCTTGATAAGTTTGAAATAAATCTGTCCCTTTAAAGTGGGTCAAATTCGAGTCATAATGGAGACGGTTACTGTGTTACATACAAACATACAGGTGAAGCTAATATAACTGTGTAAAAATCGATTCATTACTTTGCACATTATTGGTGGCATGTATTTTGAACTGTATTTTACATAGGATAGATAGATGCGTATTTATTTTAACTTTAATATCACTACATAGTATAAAACAAAATCGCTTTCTCTGTCCCTATGTCCGTCCCTTATTATCTCGATGGTCCCTATGTATGCTTAAATCTTTAAAACTACGCAACGGATTTTGATGCGGTTTTTTTTAACAGTGATTCAAGAGGTTTTAGTATATAATTTATTATGTTTTAGTTGTTAGTTGTTTGTTAGTTAGTTTGGAAAGCTAGTTGAAAAATAAAAGCTAGTCACATCTAGTATCTGTAATAATAATGTATCTGTGGTTGCATTGACCTACACTTTACGTAACTGTCTTATTGTAATAGACACAGCAATTTTAGAGGTATTTTCTTAATGACTTACGTATGTTTTCTATGGCTATTACATAATCTTTCTTACATATAAAATTCTTGTTTCACATGTGTTAGTTTCAATACACCCCGGAAACGGATTGACCAATTTTTATGAAATTTTATATTCTATGTCAGAGGCTTTTAATTCATAGTGTAGTTTGTTTCACTTTATGATAATTTAGCTTATTATGTTGTTTGAAAAAGTTATAATAAATCTATAGCAAACAGACAAACAATCAAATTTTATATTATAAGAATTATTTACCTAAACTTTTCTGCTTTCACAGTTCACTTCAAACCGAAATAAACCTTATTTTTAAATAGATAAAGTTCATTTTAAAACGCTTCTCTTCACTAATATGTTTGTATGTTTATATACAGTACGTAATGTATATTTGCAAGTGACTTTCACCGATTAGGAATCATTTAAATCATAAAATGTCTATAGACCTAAAAATATAGGTAGCCTATATTATTCGGAAATAATTCAGGTTTACAAGTAAAAGAACTATTTTATAAAGAATAGAAAAAATTCGATCACGAGGCGGGACTCGAACCCGCTTCCTTTCGCGCCAAACCGGGGCGGATGCCTGACCAATTCAGCCACTCGTGACCCGCCAGAGCGATCGAATTTATTCTATTCTTTATAAATTTATATTTATAAAGCATTTGAATGCCATTAAACCAAAAATATAAAATTCAGTAAAAGAACTTTCAAAAAAGTATTTTTGAGGTTATTCGTTATAAACATACAAAATATGTATCTCGATCTTTCTATAATCGAATATAGTTAATAGAATATAATAAGTACTTTATAACATTAAAATGAAGTACCTACTTACAGAATACAGACCAAAAATTATATGTAGATTGGTAAGTATTAAACCGTACCGGCATTCCATTAAAAATAATTTTGTGTAGGCTGTCAGCCCGGAGGAGGAGGAGGACGCTCCCTAAATTTTATGTGAATTTGCATTAATATTCTGAAACAGTCACACATACAATCAAAATGGAACTTTAGTATATGATTTATTGGGTCTTTTTCTTTCCATGTACAAGACAGTTACATAATTGTAACGTTTTCGCTCGATTCATTTTTTATTCAAAAATTATGCCTTTTTTAAGGATAATTACATTTTTTTTAAGATTTACTTGGGACTTTATGTCTAAAATAAATGTTAACAGTAAGAAAATATAGTTTACTATCCAATCCCAAGATATTTTTTCTCTAGATCAATTATTACTTTAGTTATAAACGAAATAAGAATTGAGACTTACGAGATTTAGTTTCGAGAGCGCACGCGATATTCAACTTTATTACGGCTGTGTAAGAGTCTAGCACCGTAGCGGTCTAACCGGTCTCTCAGTGCCAGAAATTATTTTAGAGTGCCTGGTCTTAAAATGAAAAATTAACAATTCACGCTTAGAATTATTAAAATATCAAAAACGTCATCAACTTATAATATTCATTATGCTAATCCGAACTACAAAAAACAATAAATATGTGAAGATTTTCGTGAAAAAAAAATAGATAATGCCATGTGCGTAAGTTATAGGTGGAATATTCTAAAAGTTTTTGTTATTAAATTTCTTATATGATTAAATACTGACGTCATTGAAACCAAGAACATACAAAAAAGTTTTTGTACAAGGTAGCAGGTGGTAGCAGGGATCATTGAATTACATAGATATGGAAAAATACCTACACTCAAGTTCTAATAGAAAATACGTTACGTTCGTATACTTTCCTACAAATATCTTTTTTCTATATATATAGGTAAATGCGGGTGAAACCGCGGAGCACAGTAAGTTAAAAGTTAATAAGTAAAAATTATTTAATATACCCATATTTTTTAAACTACAAAAACGAGGTATAAATCCTTACCTACTTGAAGACATACCCCTGACTTTGTTAAGAGACATGTGGTTCCAACATGATGGCTGCCCTGCACATTACAGAAGTGTTAGAGAATGGTTAGACATCATCCAAACAGATGGATCGGAAGAGGTGGGCCCATAGTCCATACCATGGCCGGCTAGAAGTCCAGACCTAACCCCCATGGACTTTTACGTATGGGGGCATATGAAGAGTCTGGTGTACAATGAGCCGAACCCGATTCCATCTGTTGATATTTTACGACAAAAAATTATCGATGCAGCCAATAAGATGAGGAACCAATTAACAACTGGGGTAGTCAAGAGTTCTCTGCGGAAAAGGTTTCGAATATGTGTTCGCAATAGAGGAAGACATGTTGAGCAGGAACTGTAAAGTTTTTAAGAAAAATAAATTATGACAAAATTTATTCTGATGTTGTACTTTACGAACACTGTCCCATGTTTATCCCCGATTTCTTGGAATCTACGAATGCAACCTGAGATTATCATACCTTTTTACATAGCTTAGAATATGCACATGTTTTTAAAAACATCTGCAGACACATTTTCATAGAGATTTTTTTCAATATTTTTGTTTAAAACGAGTTAACTTAATTACTTTAATGTTATTATTTTTAGTTTAAAAGCCATTTCTTTGTATTGTTTGCAGCGATATGGATTTTTATTGCTGAGAATTATTGTTTAACTCAACCTTTACATAAAAACTCAAAAAAAAACCCAGACCAAATAAGTAAAATAAAAAATTAAACGCTAAATGCGAAGATAAAGTGGCATTTTCAAGAAAAAAATTAAAATTGCAATAACTCTTCAACGGCTAACTTTTGGATATGGTATTATATGATCAAATCAGTTTGTTTTGACCCCTACTACACGCTCTTAACAGGAATAGGTCGACTTAACCTGTAACCCTGTATATATAAATCAAATAAATTATTATATTACTTGACCCTTTTTATAACACACTGTAATATTATGTATTCAACATTCATAATATTTCAGAGGAAACATAAATTTAAGTTAAATATGTGTTAAGAATTTACTTAAAAACTTACCGATTAAAAGTCAGCAACCAACAAAAGGTTAGTGCCTTCTACATATTATATTTTCGTTTCTTATTTTATTCCTGAAAATTTTTAGATAATAAATAGTTATTTTAAGCTCTATTCCGTAATGTTGCATCTAATGAGCAGAATCGGTAAATGTTATTTATTAAAGTGAAACTTTTATTACATCGTCTCAAACTTTTTGGTCTGTGTAGCGCATGTCGCGTGACGGTCGGCTGCCGAGTAGGTATAAAGCAGTGTTCGGAAAGTTTCACTTTTACCGTGGTTTCATAAAACCACACAACATTTTACGTTAAAAATAAAATCAATATAAATAGTTACTGAGAGCCTGCAACTGATTATATAGTTGAATATTCTAGAGGCTTTGTTTTAATTAAAAATCAATCGACAAATCGACTTCCCACTTCAAAAAGCTACAACTTAAACGGATAATGCGTTTCAGAGCTATTAAGCGATAGATAGACACGCAGATACGCATATTTAGTTTTATATTGTTACTAGATTTCCGCCCGCGGTTTCGCCGGCGTGGTGCTAACCTTAATTTGAATAACACGCTAAAAATCTGCTGCATAATTTTAAAGTGAACACAAAGACAACGGAATGCGACATTGATTTATACTATGTAGTGATGTTACAAATTGCAGTTTTTCATACTTTGCAATATCTCGACTTATTATATCTAATCTGCCAGTTTTAACAATATTACTGCGACATATAAAAGTCTAGGTCGTTCCTGAATACCTAGTAGGTGACCTGGTAATCGCATTGCTTGGGTTTATCTGTTACTAGGCATTACGTTATATGCTAAATAATATTAATATCACGTAACATAAAACTGTTGTATATGTTTTCTTAAAACTTTCTTGACGACAATATGACTGAAGTAATTTTAGGATAATAATAGTACATGCTAGAGAGGAGAAAACTAATTAAAAGGATTATAATTACCTATTGTGCTAGCTGTGCCCCGCGGTATTACCCGCATAGCCAGATAGCCTGTATGTTAAACCGATCTGTTCGTAATATTCATGCAAAATTTGAAGTAAATCCTTGCAGCCTTCAGTACTTTTTAAGTTTAGCCCGCCCGCCAATCGATAATTAAAATGTCCTTATACAGGGTGTCCCACCGTTGGTACACTAAGCTCAAAGGAGGTTATAGTTTTGCATACGCTGAGTACCTACGCAAAATTTAAAAAAATTAATTTTCAGGAAAAATTAAGCAAACAATTTTTAATGTCTACTTTACTATCTATTATATTATTACTATCTTTTTTTTTCTGTTTTGTGTATTAATTACTAAGAGTTACATGGTGGCAAATAAAACACTTTCTATTTCTATTTCTATTTCTAATGTAATTTTGTTCTTTAAGTATTTTTAACGTGATCAGTGTATGCATAACTACAAGTCCCTTCGCGCTTAGTATACCAATAGTGGGACACCCTGTAGGTATACTATACAGGAACAAAGATCTTCCTATTATTTTGATGTCGGTTAATTATGATTATTACATAAAATAATACAAAGTTGCATAAAACAAAGGAAATTTGTATAAATAATGGACTCAATTATCTATTAATGGTGATTAATGACATAATCTATCATTAAATATCATTGTATTAAGAACAATGTATGTTAATGTATAGCTAATAAGCTAATCTCAGGAACTACTGGTCCGATTTGAAAAATTCTTTCGGTGCTAGATAGCCCATTTATCGAGGAAGGCTACAGGTATGGGCTATCATCACGCTAAGACCAGCAGGAGCTGAGCAATGCGGGTAAAACCGCAGGACGCAGCTAGTACTTAAATAATGGCAATTTTTTTTGTTGCTCTAGGTTTACTAATTTTTTTTGATAAATTGTTATATGTATAGTAGTCGCTGTTTCTTGGCTCTGTAGCGTAAACTTGTTTCTACGGTACCCTAAAAATGTATTCCTTCAGTAATAATAAATAGACTACTACGCTGTTACAAGCGCAGTAGTTTTTGATTTATAGTAGAGAGAACATTAACGAAAAACCTTAGTTTTATCTATGGTTGTAACAAAGAATTATTTGTTATTGCATTGAATATTATTTGAAACCGTTTTTTTTTGTGTTACATTTACGTTTTTTATCCCCATTTTTTCAAATTTTTTGGTAAGTTTTATGAATATATTTTAAATTTTATGCACATTTTTTGTTGTATAAATATTTGTGATTTATTTTTTTTTGTTATTTTTGCGTATTGTTACGTGAATTACATTGCTTTAAGTAGTGTTTGTCGTTTTTTTTTAATATATTTATAAAATTATAATTAAACCAAGCAAGCAAAAACTAAGTTAGGTATATAAATTATATAGTACAGGCTTTCCGCCCGCGGCTCCGCCCGCTTTGTCTAAAACCTAATAAATTATATTAATTATTATACTAAAACCCTCCTCTTGAATCACTTTATCTTTTAAGAAAAACCGCATCAAAATCCGTTGCGTAGTTTTAAAGATTAAAGCATACAAAGGGACATAGGGACAGAAAAAGCGACTTTGTTTTATACTATGTAGTGATGTAGTGAAGAAACAGATAAAAATACTCTAAATATTTAAGCATTGGCATATATTATAAACACAAAATATTTGAGTAAACTGCAGAACCAATTTTTTCAATTCTTTTGCCATTGAAAACGTTATTTTACACAGTAAAATAGGCTATATTATTTTTTCTTCACCCGAGTGCAGCCGGGAAATTCGGCTAGTTATAAATAGTATACGTTATTTTTACCTCGATTTATTCATTTATATATTTAATACTAGATTTCCGCCCGCGGCTTCGCCCGCGTTTTCAAAGGAAAACCCGCATAGTTCCCGTTCTCGTGGGATTTCCGGGATAAAACCTATCCTATGTGTTAATCCAAGTTACCCTCTATATGTGTGCTAAATTTCATTGTAATCGGTTCAGTAGTTTTTACGTGAAAGAGTAACAAACATCCATACATCATTACATCCATACATCCGTACAAACTTTCGCCTTTATAATATATATTAGATATTAGATTTATCTTTCTACTTTCCATGCTTGAACAAAAGTAAAGAATTAATAAATCACTACATAGTACACAAAGTATCTTTCTCTGTCCCTATATCCCTTTGTATGCTTAAATCTTTAAAACTACGCAACAGATTTTGATGCGGTTTATTTTATAGATAGAGTGATTCTCGAGGAAGGTTTTAGCATAATATATAATTTATTAGGTTATAGATAAAGCGGGCGAAGCCACGGGCGGAAAGCTAGTTATTCGGTTTAAAGAACTTTATTAATCTCATAAACAAGAACAATACAACATGATCTTTTACAAATATGAGAAATAACAATTTTGCAGTTAGTATAACACAATCAGCTATCGAAATTAGTTAAGTATGTCTTTAATTTATTTTTAAAAATAGTAATTGACGAGGATTCTTTAATTGCTTTAGGTAAGCTATTGTACAATTGTGCTCCCTCAAATCTTAAGTTTCTCTTACCGTATAGAGTTCTTATAAATGGTAATTCAAGGTTATCACTCTTTCGCGTGTGGTATTTGTGGGATTTTTTGTTTAGTGTTATTTGTGTTTTTATATTATTAGATAGAATATTTTTAATCAGTATGCATGTGTGATATTTATAATATAATTTATTTAAATCAAACAATTTGGTACGGAAGTATAGATCCTTAGTTGGCGTTAAAAAATTAAAGTTAAAAAGGATTTTTATTAGTTTGTTTTGCGTAATTTGTAGTTTTTTTAAATTAGTAGGCGCCGATTGCCCCCAAACTGGGATAAGATAATCTAGATGTGGTTTAACAAGCGTGTTATAGATACTATAACGTAATTTAAATGGTATATATTTAGCCGCATTTCTTAAAGCTCCTGTAAGTGGTATTAATTTAGATCTCACATGGTTTATGTGTGATTTAAATGTTAATTTATTATCCAAGATTAGGCCAAGATATTTTTCTTCATTAGATCTGTTTAAAGGTTGCGAGTCTATTGTAAGAGGTGGAAAATAAGATATTTTTTTATTTTTGGCTGCATAGATGACATAAGAGGTCTTTTTTACATTAATTGTCAATAAATTTAATTTAAACCAGCTATTTAATAGATTAAGATCATTTTGAGCAACTTTAGTTAAGTTGACTGCTGAATCCCCGAAGTAGAAGAGACAAGTGTCATCAGCATACAGTGATATGTTCCCAGACAATCCAGCGCTACTGATATCATTGATATACACCAAAAAAAGCAACGGTCCTAAGACAGAGCCCTGAGGGACTCCATATTTGATTTCGGCTATTATTAAATAAATGAAAAGATTTAATTCTGCACTATGAATTTTTGGACAGTCAAATATCATAAGTTTTGATAAAAAGTCCCGGAAGAAATTAATTTCTAAACCTATAATAAAAAATATTAAATCGTACATGAAAATTGCTTGTTTTTTTTGAGACGATAAAATATAAGTAGGTAATAGTTACTAATTATGCGACATGATAAAAATTAATAACATTATTAATTACGATTTTTTAATAATTGTACTTAGTTACATTAATTTGCAATTTATTTTTATTATTTGCTTATTTTTAGCTATGTAACTTCATTTCTATTTCGGCTGAAACACATATGTGTTCCCGACAAATATAATACAAACAGACAAACAGAGTTAATTAATTCATGACGTAGGAACCATATAATCACAGACAAGTTAACAACCCGGAAGAAAAAATTAAACCAAAAACATAAGGCGGTGATGCATTACAATAGGTAATAAATTACATTTCTTGTACTGAATAAGGTAAAAAATAGATATAATATCTAAAAAAATAGCTATTTTTAATCTAATGATCATAAGAATCCTTCGCTAGTCGCTACATATGGTACATATAAAACAAAGTCGCTTTCTCTGTCCCTATGTATGCTTAAATCTTTAAAACTACGCAACTGATTTTGATGCGGTTTTTTTAATAGATAGAGTGATTCAAGAGGAAGGTTTTAGTAATAATTTATAAGGTTTTAGACAAAACGGGCGAAGCCGCGGGCGGTATGCTAGTATTAGATAAAAAAAGGAACATTATTGTGTTTATAATGTATGAATTTTTTTATTTACCCACGGAACACTAAAAAATTTAAACAGACAATTTATTAATAGATCTACAAATTAAAAACTGACAAAAAAGAAATAAAAATAAAACGATGTAACTATTAATAATAGACAAAGTGATACTAATTGTTTTTTTTATTCGTTTAAATGCGAAACAAAGAAAAAAAAACAATAAAAAAGAGAATATATGTAATATGATTATATATGTAACATTATGATTGGTGGTAAAAAACAAATTTATAGCTGTTTTTCATATAAAACAACGATTTTTTAGTCGTTTCTTTTTGTTATACCTACGCATTCACATAATTTGTAAAATTAATAAATTAGAGGCTGCGGTTTCGCTCGCGATTAGTTAAAAATTTTAACCTTGACAATTGCTCTTAAAAGAAATAAATTTTACAGATAAATTTATATAAACAAATATAAATTTGCCAGTCAGTTCAATTCACGGCCTAAACTGTTTACTGTCAGGAAATAAGAGGTCATAATACGGCTCCTGTAGGCTGTAGTTCCTGAGATTAGCACGTTCAAATAAACACTTTTAAGCGTTACCTACTAGATATTATTATTATTAAAGACTAGCTTACCGCCCGCGGCTTCGCCCGCTTTGTCTAAAACCTAATAAATTATATACTAAAACCTTCTTCTTGAATCACTCTATTTATTACAAAAAACCGCTGCATCAAAAACCGTTGCGTAGTTTTAAAGACTTAAGCATACATATAGACATAGGGACAGAAAAGCGACTTTGTTTTATACTATATATGTCACGGCTAAAGGTAGGTGAGAACATAAACTTAAGATTAGCCGGCTAAACTTAGGTTTATTTTCAACGAGGTGTTAATGTTAGTTTGTTCTATCTTTAGCCGGCTAAACTTAAGTGTAACCGCAGGCCCGTGGCTAAAAATGTCCGGGTGGGTAGATTTGGTTAGCGCCGGGCCGGTGGAGGGCTTGAGGGGCCCGCACAGTGCCAGAAAACACTCGCCCTGTTCCTTACATGTATTATAGTAACCAAATCTACCCACCCCGACTCAGGGCAGAAAGCTGGTGGCTAGGTTAGGTTAGGTTAGAACTCTTAAGACCCGCACGAGCCGAGCGAGCGCAGCGAGCGTGCTGCGGCAGCAGCCGGCGAAGTGCCAGAAAACACTCGCCCTGTTCCTTACATGTATTATAGTAACCAAATCTACCCACCCTGACATTTTTAGCCACGGGCCTGCGGTTACACTTAAGTTTAGCCGGCTAATCTTAAGTTTATGTTCTCACCTACCTTTAGCCGTAACATATATATATATATAATTTAGCTCGGTAAATATTCAGCTTTCTTCCAATTTTTTCCTACTGTAACATAACAAAAATTTTGTAAGGATGCATGTTTATTTATACTCACAAAAACAGTACATTATAATTACACGCTTAGGTACATGACGAAATGAAATCTCTTTTTATTAACACGCTTTTTATAAATCTATTACTTTTAAATTTTAATATTATAAAGCTGTAGAGTTTGTTTGTTTGTTTGAGCTAATCTCAGGTCCGAATTGAAAAATTACCTATTTCACTGTTAGATAGCCCATTTATCGAGGAAGGCTATATATAGGCTATATATCATCACGCTAAGGCCTGAGTCCTGACCAACAGGAGCGGAGCAACGCGGTTAAAACCGCCGCGCGGGGCACAGCTAGTTTTATATAATAAAAATAGCACTATTAACAGGTAACTTTTAAGTAATCTTTGCATCTATTAGCTTCACCTGTATGTTTGTATGTAAAGTAACCAGCTCCCTTGGACTCGATTTACGGCAATTTAATACAAACTTTGTACACTTATCAAGGATCGGTGACAATACGATAATTTTATGAGATCTAATGATATTGCGACTTTTCAGTTCAATCAACTTCAAAAAAAAAGGAAGGAGGTTTTCAATTCGCCTGTACCTACTTTTTTCGGGTTAACTCAAAACTTTCGGTTGAGTGCAAGAAGCTTATAGTTGAGTAAATCGATTTTGATGATACTTCAAAATTGAAAGCTAGTGTCTTTCAATAGTCCCGTTTCAATTTTGTCCAGTTGTAATCATTTGGGAGTGGTTTAGCTTTTTGGCAAAATAATTATATTTACACTTTATTATTTTGGAAGTCGGTTAAAACAGTAGACACAGTCTAATATAAAGTGGGATGAAACAATGTCATATCCTAATATAAGTAATATGACAATATGGGATTATAGCACATGTGGGATGGGATTGCGTTATTTTAATAGGTACTATCCAATTTCAGAGATTCTGAGGTTAAGCAGCTTTGCGCGCGGTCGTCTTTTGGATGGGTTCCCGGTTAACCAAAACATAAAACACAGAAACATAATAAGATTTTAAGAGAGAATTTTTAATAAGATTTCAAGTTTAGGCTTAGCGCATAGATATTTTTGTTGATACTGTATTATTTCATTTTTTATATTATATTCGCAAACAACGCACGGTAGCAATAACCATAAATAAATAAACAATATCCACAAATAATATAATTCAAAGCACAATAAAAATACTTAATTTAAACATAACAAAACACTTCATTATTATTTATCTCCATTTAAAATCTTAAAACAAAAAATATTGCTAGAAATCTTTTAAGTTTTATAACTAAAAAAATTTACATTTCATACATCCCAATTTTCAAGAAATAAATGCCAAAACCATACCACCTCAAACTTCTTCCAAATAAAAAACAAATTAACCCAGATATAGGTTATGTAAGCAAATGTCAACCAATATCAACGCCTAATCAATTTTTATCGAAAGATATCAAAATGTCCATAAAATAGTTCGATGTGCCTTTCTTTGAAGTGTAGTTGACAATATTGAGGGAACTATATCAATATTAAATAATAATTATTTTGGATATTACCTAAATTACTCGTGAGTACGAATTTTTTATACAGGGTTACTTGTAAAACACCAGCAACCTCGCAGGACAAGATAGCTAACATCATAAGTAACGACATTTGTTCTACAACTATTGGCATAAGGCAATAAATTATTTTTAAATGATTTTTTAAGCTCTTATTGTACTCTCCTAACATATTTATAAGTCTATGTTCTATTATTGTAATACTGTGGTTCTATTCATTATCGGATGGACGACGCGACGCCCCCTTCCCCCTCTCGTTCACTTCTTGTTTACGTAATTTTTGGGATGCGCGTAGAGTTTATTATATTCAAACGGAAAATTAAATGAATATTTATTTTTGTATAAAAATAAAATCTAACAAATTATCAAAAGTCGTAGAACAAATGCCGTTACTTATGATGTTAGCTATCTTGTCCTGCGAGGTTGCTGGTGTTTTACAAGTATATTGTAAAACAACATAGCATGTATCGTTCAACAACTTCTCATGCTATTTGTAACTTAAAAGTGAAAGTGAAGTCCCATGTCCCCTAGTGGGGTAAGGGGCATATGCATCTGTTTCACTGATCGATTTTCTTTAGGGACAAGTAGATGATCAGCCTTCTGTGTCCTGCCAGACCGAGACATTTTTTTCTTCGTCTCCACCGGGAATCGAACCCAGGACCGCTCGGTGTTACGCTCACGCGTCAACCACTGTACCAAGGAGGCGGTCGTAACTCGTATGATATAGCTTAGTAAATATTAATCATTAATTTAAAATTTAGTATATTTATGTAGCTTCAATTATCCATACTAATATTATAAATGCGAAAGTAACTCTGTCTGTCTGTCTGTTACTCAATCACGCCTAAACTACTGAACCAATTTGCATGAAATTTGGTGTGGAGATATTTTGATACCCGAGAAAGGACATAGGCTACCTTTTATTGCGAAATATGTACCACGGGCGAAGCCGGGGCGGACCTCTAGTATTTATATAATAAAAAATATTTTATTGTTTCGAAGTTTATTGTGTTGAATATCTTGGTTAAAAATTAAATTCAGTACACAGTTCACCAGTTATAGTAATCATCATGATTCCGCCTGTGTGACAAAAGATATTTTTTCAGTTAGTATATTTTTGTTATACAAAAAACGACGTGGAAAATATCAATAATTACTGTACTTAACAATTTTTATAGGATAACTAGCGGTCCGCCCCGGCTTCGCCCGTGGTACATATTTACGTTTTCTCTACATAAAAACCATCCTCGTACTTCAAGCAATATAATAAAAAAAGAATTATTGAAATCGGTTCAGCCGTTCTCGAGTTATGCGCTTACCAACACATTTTGCGATTCATTTATATATATTTCGGAGATTCCTCGCGATTAATTTCAACGTCCGCCATGATCGTAAATAATAAAAAGAATCAGTGCGCACAACTGGCGCGGTTGGCTGTCGGGCGGCAAGTGTCGGTCGAACTGACACCCCCCAACCTACCAAACTACTGACTCAAGGAAAATGTCATTGTCACTTGTCATTGTCATAAATTCATTCGTTAAAACTTCAAGTCTTACTGCGTCAATATTAAAAATACTCACAACTTTACCAATAGATGGCGTTAATACCAACTGAATAAATCAATACTCCGACACGGCCATTCTGACAATAAGCGCGTTCTCGCGCGATTTCTAAGCCTATTTAGCTCTGATCACAACTTTGCGTCAAAGTTAGTAACGTAGAACCTACACAAAGCGCGAAGCTTCCCATGTAGATTCAACACATGAAGCGCGGAGCTTCCCATGTAGAGTCAACACATGAAGCGCAAAGCTTCCAATGTAGATAGAGCAAACACATGAAGCGCGAAGCTTCCAATGTAGTTAGAGCAAACACATGAAGCGCGAAGCTTCCAATGTAGTTAGAGCAAACACATGAAGCACGAAGCTTCCAATGTAAAGTCAACACACGAAGCACGAAGCTTCCAATGTACATAGAGCCAACACATGAAGCGCGAAGCTTCCAATGTAGATAGAGCCAACACATGAAGCGCGAAGCTTCCAATGTAGATAGAGCCAACACATGAAGCGCGAAGCTTCCAATGTAGATAGAGCCAACACATGAAGCGCGAAGCTTCCAATGTAGATAGAGCCAACACATGAAGCGCGAAGCTTCCAATGTAGATAGAGCAAACACACGAAGCGCGGAGCTTCCAATGTAGATAGAACCAACACACGAAGCGCGAAGCTTCCAATGTAGAGATAACACATGAAGCGCGGAGCTTCCAATGTAGAGCCAACACATGAAGCGCGGAGCTTCCAATGTAGAGATAACACATGAAGCGCGGAGCTTCCAATGTTTAACTTACGCGTGAAGCGCGGAGCTTCCAACGCTAAACCTTCGCATGAAGCGCGGAGCTTCCAATGCTAAATTTACGCCATCGACTCCTTTTAGGAAAGGAAAAAGAAACAAGCGTCTAGAGATACAATCATTTATTAGCATCGATAAACAAAATAAACTGTAAACATTTCTATTAACCAAAACATCAACAACATAAATAAAGGAAACATCATCATATCTCAACCGTCGGCATAATTAATGCAATGCGTATATTTCAACAAAATGCCGTTTACTTTGGCGTATAATCATTTTAACATAACTCAATATTTAATTATAATTTTTAAAGCTGATTAGAAAAATAAAACTCACTCTTATTACAAATTATCAAGTTGATTAGACATTTCTGGTAAACTCATAGGATATTTCCTCAGCTTTTCATGACACACATATTGCGCACGTCCCCCAGATATTGGCTCCACTCTATACCTATGATTATCGCAAATCTCAATAACCTTACAGGGACTAGAAAACTTTTCGCTTAGCTTCGTAATTACTCTCGGGTTTTTCTCCACAATGACGATGTCACCCATAGCAAATGGATATACTCTGGCCTTACCTTTGTCGTAACGAGCTTTGTCGTCAAGAGCCTTCTCGTCCATCCTGGCCTTGGCGTCACGTCTGATTTCGAACAGGTCCAGCTGTTCATACTCATTAACTAGCGCGTTGATTCTCGGTGGACTTTTGTTACAACCCATTAGCATTTGTAGTGGACTTTTACCCGTACTTTTGGATACTGTACAGTTTAGGGCTAATTGGATCTCACCTAGGGCGGACTTCCACGATCTATGTTCGTGATTTTCGGCTATTGTGAAACAGTTCGTGAGAACGGACATGAATCTTTCGACCTGCCCGTTGGCGCGACTGAGACCACTCGCAATCTCGTGGAATTCAATTGACCACTCTTGGCATAGATCCTGGAATTCCTTCCCGGTGAACGAAGTACCTTGGTCCGCAATTATCCTTCGCGGAGTCCCAAACAGCGATACGAAGGAGCGGAGGGCGTTACACGCCGATTTGGAAGTCAAGTCTCTCACGGGGGTGAGATGACAATATTTTGTAAATGCGTCAACGATCACGACCACATATTCTTTAGCGTTCCGCGTGCCGGTTAGCTTCCCACTGGTGTCGATATGTAACGTATGTATCGGCTCTGGAATTTTATCAATGGGGTGTAGGGTTGATTGCCTAGCCCCTGATGGTTTTTTGTTTACCTTGCAGGGGAGACACCTGTCGACATAAGTCCTAACGCAAGTCGCCATATTCGGAAACCAAAAATGTTCTCGAATTTTGGTAAGGGTCTTTTCCCATCCTAGATGTTTGAGATCATCGTGAAAACGCTGAATTACCTGCCATCGGTAATTTTTTGGAACAATAGCGCGGGTTATAGTTTTCTTATCTACTTGAAATTTTTTATACAACAAATTATTTTTAAATACGTACGATGATCTCAAACTAGATTCTAGGGTGTCACCTTCAATCGCCTGAATAATTTTATTAATATCCGGGTCTAACCGCTGCTCTGCTTGCAGCCAATCGTTTCGAACCTGCACTACATTGACTTGAGACGTACACGTGGTGACAGTACTTGGTGTGACAGGGTTCCTACTGAGGAAGTCTGCGTGAGGTATCCTTTCACCCTTCCTATATTCTACCTCAAAATCGAACCCCTGCATGAACGCCCACCACCTGTGTACTCGGGGCGTCAAGTCTTTTTTTTGACGGGACGCTTTTAAGCTATTACAGTCCGTAACCACCTTAAATCGCCTACCTAAGAGGTAGTGTCTAAAGTGTTTCAAAGCTTTGAAAACCGCTAAAGTCTCCAACTCGTAGCTATGGTAGCGGCTCTCCACTTCTGTTGTTCTCTGGCTATAGTACTCAACAACCTTAAGATGAGAGTCGTGCTTCTGCATGAGTACTGCGCCATAGCCGAGCGAACTGGCATCCGTATGGAGCTCAATTTCACGATTGGGATCAAAAATTGTTAACAGTGGGGCCGATGTCAGATGTTTCATAACTACTTCGCGAGCTCTGGTGTGTTCATCTTGCCATTCCCATTTAGCGTCCTTCTGTGTGAGA
The DNA here is from genome assembly GCF_061535455.1 of Colias philodice. Classification (NCBI taxonomy): domain Eukaryota; kingdom Metazoa; phylum Arthropoda; class Insecta; order Lepidoptera; family Pieridae; genus Colias; species Colias philodice. Next base: position 4,982,542 of record NC_143115.1, read on the forward strand.
CGGTAAAGGGGCGCCATAACCGATGAAAAATTTGGAACGAATTTCCTAAAATACCCTGCGAGTCCGTTAAATTGTCGCAACTCCTTCACGTTATTAGGTAAAGGAGTGTAGGCAAGAGCTTGAACCTTTTTGGGGTTTGGCCTAACTGTCCCATTGGAGATAACGTAACCTAGGTACTCTACAGCGGTCTTAAGGAATTTGCATTTGTTCCAGTTGAACGAGAACCCCGCACCAGCTAGTTCGCGTAATACCTGTTGGAGGTGTTCAAAAGCGTCCTCTTTATTTTTTGAAAATATGAGGACGTCATCCATGTAGACCGTGGCTATGACGTCTCTTAACTTACCCAGGGCTTTATTGATTGCTCTTTGGTAGACGGCGGGGGCGTTACACAACCCAAACGGCATCTTCAGGAACTCGTAAGAGCCATCGGGTGTCACAAACGCTGTTTTCTCGATGGAATTGGACCTCTCAGAAATCGGGATCTGGTAGAAGCCAGATGCCATGTCCAGGGTGGTGAATAAAGAAGACTGTCCTAAGGTATCAAGCTGTTCTGAAATCAACGGCAACGGGTAATTATCGCGTACGGTATTCGAATTCAACTCACGAAAATCAATACACAACCTGTCAGAGCCATCCTTCTTCTTCACGAGGATCGCCGGGCTCGAAAATGGTGACGTACTTTCGCGGATAATGTTTTTAGATAGGAGATCAACTATTATGTCTTTCATGGCCTTGCGTTCCGCGGGGGCCAGGCGATAAGGATGACGCTGCACTATTTTGTTCGGATCTTTTAATCTAATCTCCATCTCACCTGTCGTAACGACCGTCTGAGAGTTCCCCTTTACGAAGTTCTCATTAAAATTTTCAATAATAGAACGTAAACGAGCAATATCTTGGATGTCTGTAAGGTCGGTATCGATCGCTTCTATATCGGCACTTTGCAAAGCACAAACATCCGCACGAACATCGCGAGAAACATGAACGCCACGATTATTAATAATTAAGTTTACCCCGGGTCGCGTAAAAACATCCCGCCCTACAATGACGTCATGAGGTAAAGCCTGAGAGTCTACCACCACAAAATCGACCTCTAAGTGAACATCATCAATTTCTATAGGCAAAGTAATACGGGAAAAAGAATGAGTGGAAGTGGAGCCAATACCAGTTAAACGCGTAAATACAAAATCTCGTACACCGGTCATAACGTCAGCGATAGGTTTACGAATGAGCGAGCAGTCAGATCCACTATCTACGAGGGCTTGTAATTGAAATCCGCCAACAATAATTTTAACAAGCGGCGATTCTGACTGCGCACACACATTAACGGACTTTGTATCATTACTTTTTTTAAATTTTTCATCCCGTTGTTTAGAGAAACACACCTGCTCTGTGTGCCCCAATTTGCGACAATAAGTACACTGAACATTTTTATCGGCAGACGGGGAACGTTTTAATTGAGACGTTTCCGCCAGTGAATGTGAAACCTTAGTATGCGGACGGAATTTACAATTTCGCTTATAGTGCCCCATTTTACCGCAATTGTGGCACATAACATGGTTATTTGTTTCAAGTTTACGCCGCTTAAAGTCACTACAAAAAGAGCTTGAAGTTGAAGGTCGTTTATTATTTTTATTAATTTGAGGGTAGGTAGCAAGGTGTCTATCTAATGTTACAAAGTCCGTGGGGGTATTTTTTAATAAATCTGATCGTACCTGATTGTCAGAGATACCTGCTATGACGACTTCGATCTTGTTCGCCTCGCTCCACGCTGTCTCCAGTCGATCGATCATCGCCAGCTTGTTGGTGGAGTATTCCACGTAGCTAGCGGCGCGGTCACTCGTGTATTGCACCATGTCCCGGAAAAGGTCGTGGAAACGCTTGATGGAGGCAAATTGTCTTGCTAACCGCTCCTTCGCTTCATCCCACGTATTGCACAAAGGATATGATTTGGACGCCCACTTGCGTGCTCGGCCGCGTAGATGCGTAAAAGCAGCATTTCTCGTTTCATAATCCGTCCATGAGTTCTGTGTCCGGTGGTGGTCGATTTCGGCACACCATTGCGCCGCCGTAAACTCGCAATCGTCAGGATCGAACGACGGAATGTACACTTCAGTGGGTTTCATCTTCTTCACAGGTGGTTTGGAGTTTGAAGTTTGGTTTTCGTCATTGTGAAAAGTCTCCGCCATTCCACGGAAAAACGAAGCCCACATCTCAGGAGGCACATTAGGAAAAGCACTATTATTAGGCACGTTACGGTTTTCGGTACCTCGTGGCGTAGGTTGTTCGTCGCAGTTTGATTCGGCGGATTGGTTCGCCGATTCTCGGAAATATGTCTCGCTCGTAGTAGCAGGGTGTCGGTTAAGTACACTGGAGGAATGATGGTCAGATCCCACCGCTGCTTTCGGAGATTCCTCGCGATTAATTTCAACGTCCGCCATGATCGTAAATAATAAAAAGAATCAGTGCGCACAACTGGCGCGGTTGGCTGTCGGGCGGCAAGTGTCGGTCGAACTGACACCCCCCAACCTACCAAACTACTGACTCAAGGAAAATGTCATTGTCACTTGTCATTGTCATAAATTCATTCGTTAAAACTTCAAGTCTTACTGCGTCAATATTAAAAATACTCACAACTTTACCAATAGATGGCGTTAATACCAACTGAATAAATCAATACTCCGACATATATATAAGATTCATATTTGTAGGTTACTTTTTTAACTGAAAATAAGGAGAGTAGAGGTTAATGAAAGGACAAACATGCAAACAAAAAGTTTAGTTATACATAATAGTACCACATATTATTACTTAATATTATCATATTGTAATTTGTAACCTTATTAATTCTTGTACCCTTACAGGAGGAAAATATAAATTAAATTAAATGCTCATAAAATATTAAAATTTTACACGAAAATATTATATATTATTATAAATTTTAATAGGTTTAGGTACCTACTAAATCATTTCGTACTTCCAGACATTAAAAATTAGTACATTTGGTTGAAAGAGCTATAAGCTCAATACAAGACGTTGTATTATATACTTGCGGTCCGAACGGCTTCGCTCGTGGTACATATCTAGCTTATAGCACCCAGGGATCACGGACATACCCAACGGTGAAGGAATTTTTGAAATCGGTCCAAAAGTTCCTGAGATTAATGCGTTCAAACAAACTCTTCAGCTTCACTACATAGTATAAAACAAAGTCGCTTTCTCTGTCCCTATGTCCCTTTGTATGCTTAAATCTTTAAAACTATGCAACGGATTTTGATGCGGTTTTTTTAATAGATAGAGTGATTTAATGAGGAAGGGTGTCTACGCCTGTTAATTTATAATAGCAATCGCGCGCGCACCGACATTGATTGTCATTTTTATTTATTATTTATTGGCCGGGTAGAATGTATTTTTTTACTCACAAAGAAACCTTTGTACAAATGGGGCGTTGGTGTTGAAAATAAAATCTTTATACAAGTAATATTGAGTTTCCCTAAAGAAATTCCAGTTCCCATGCCTAAAGCGGGAACAATTTGGCGACCGTGACAGGACCAAAACGGATTTCACCGCAAAATACGAGTTTATTACAAAATATCTACACATCTACGCAACATTGTTTCTGGAATTGACGACTTCAATTTGGGACTGATTCCTGTCGAAAAGGATAACCTGCTTGTCTGAACAACGATACAGCTAAAGTGTCGTGCCGGAGTGCAGCTCATAGTACCAAGTTAAGTGCAAATCCTTAACACATTCCTATACCTAACCTTATAACATAAAATTCACGTTCATAATTATCCAAAAATTACCTATAATTTCGCTTCCATTTGTGTTAAACAATTCAAATTATAGTAATATTGGTTTATCAATACCTATCATCATTTCTTCACGCCAGATTCCCTTGCGGGATTGGCATGTAAATCGTAATCGTCGTCATTTGTTCCAAATTAAATTCATTTTTTGTTAACAACAATCTCGAATATAATATTATAGCCCCTTCTCGCTTATAAACACGACTTCGCCGAATAATTTCAGGAGCCGTCTTCTCAGGCGACTAAATATCGCTTGCACGATCTTCTGCGAAGCAGCTGCGTCTGAGCAGCAGCCCGGCTACCAGCGGCAGGTTCCACCAGGCGAGGAGCGTGAGATAAGCATTTTATTTCTTCCATAATCTTATCAAGCTTGTTGACGTGCATTTAAATAATTAATTAATCGAAAAATAATTACATAATTTCAAAATAATTACATACAATTAAATTTTAATTTCATAACAATATTCAATTAAACTATTTTACAAAATGTCTACGGAACCTAATCTAAAGTTATTAAGAGATTTATATTCAAAAAGGTCTGCTATTAAGGGCCAAATTACAAAATTTAAAAATTATTTGGACAGAATTAGTGAGTCCACTTCAATGGACGAACTATTAATGGCTGAATTTAAATTGAAACTTAGCAAATTTGAAGCATTGTCAACAAAGTTTGATGTGTTGCAGACTGAGATTGAGGTTCTTAATTCTGAAAATATAGATTCTGAGATTGATGAAAGAGACGACATTGAGAACGATTTCGTCCAAGGTATTGCTTCTGCTAAAATAATGATTAAACAATATGATAATTTATTTAATGACAACGAAAATCGTAGGAAATCGATGGGCAATGAAGACTCTTTCCATCAAGACTCAAATGTTAAATTACCACGAATCGAAATCTCAAAGTTTGATGGTTCATACTTCCGTTGGCTAGAGTTCCGCGACACATTTTCAAATTTAGTTCATAAAAACAAAAATATTACTGATATACATAAATTTCATTATTTAATTTCTTACCTTGAGGGTGATGCGGCACGGATTGTCTCTAATCTCGAAGTGTCAACAGCAAACTACCAGGCAGCCTGGACGCTACTTTGCGACAGATATAATAACAAAAGGCTTCTTGTTGATCATCACTTAGATTCTTTACTTAATATTCAATCTTTAACTCGTGAGTCAGACAAGTCACTACGTTTTTTAGTCGATCATGTTACAAAAAATCTTCGCGCCTTGTCTAGCCTGGGTCAGCCTACTGACTATTGGGATGTACTTATTATATTTAATTTGACTTCTAAATTGGACAAATGTACTCTAGTTAAATGGGAAGAGTATCGAAATACTATTGATGACATTCCAACTTTGCAACAATTTCAACGATTTTTAATCAACCGTGCAGATGTGCTAGAATCTTTAAATCGCAATAAGATTGGCACTAATAATGAATCCCAAAATAATTCTAAATCACAATTCACGTCACGTCCCTCACAACTAAATTCACAAAAAAATAATAAATTTAATACAAATAGAAATACTAATTCATTTTCTACATCTAATCATAATAAATTAAACGTTTATCTTTGCATAATTTGTAACGAAAATCACAGAATTTATGACTGTCCTACATTTAAGTCTAAAAACATTCAAGATAGGCTGTCGTATGTAAATAAATATAAATTATGTCGAAATTGCCTCAGACAAGGGCATCCTGTCAGTGACTGCCGCATGGGTTCATGTCGACAATGCCAGCAAAAACACAACACTCTTCTCCATAATTCTAATGATGACGTCACTGCCAACTTCAGCACAGACGAGCAAGTTGAACCAAGCGAATCTGTAGCAGCATTTTCTAGACAAATGTCCAAACATGTTCTCCTATCTACAGCATTGATAGAAGTTTTTAACCCTATTAATAAGCAAGTAGAAAAGGTTCGTGCTCTCTTGGATTGTGGCAGCCAGTCTTCATTTGTCACTAAATCCCTGCAACGAAGAATGTCATTAAGAACTTGCCCATTGCAGGCAATGAATGTCATTGGCATTGGCAATAATTCTTCTAATACAGTGCACGAAAGCTGTCTCACTCAATTAAAATCTCTAAGTAGCAACTATAGCGTTACTCTTTCATGTCTTGTTCTCAACGAATTGACGGGCCGCTTACCTAAGACGCCAGTTAATATTCAAAGTCTCAAAATACCTAATTCTTTAACTTTGGCGGACCCTGAGTTCTACAAGCCAGCTCCGATTGAAGTTTTAATTGGAGCAGATATCTTCTGGGACATTCTAGAAAGCGAACAGCTTTCTTTAGGTCCTAATAATCCTAAATTGCAAAATTCTAAATTCGGCTGGATAATAGCTGGCCCAATCAATAATTATTCTCGTAGTAACGAAATTCATTGCAATCATGCCATAAATACAAACCCTACTTCTAAAGAAATTCACAAAATGCTCACAAAATTCTGGGAGCTTGAAGAGCTACCCCAAAAAACTGTTCGAAGTCAAAATGACATAACATGCGAAAAACACTTTCTAAATACCACCACTCGCTTAGAAAGCGGCAGATTCTGTGTGAAGTTACCCCTAAAGGACTCACCTGACTGCCTCGGCGATTCATATTCTCAAGCTAAAAAACGATTCCTAAATCTTGAGAAAAGATTTAGACGAAAAAAAGAACTAAAATCAAAATACATTGAATTCATTCGTGAATACGCTGATATGGGCCATCTATCTGAATCACCTACTCCTATTCCAAATCCATCATATTTTTTGTGTCATCATGCTGTCATAAAGGAAAATAGTGAATCTACCAAACTCCGAGTAGTGTTCGATGGCTCAGCCCCCACAACCTCAGGCTTCTCTGTTAATGACATCCTCATGGTGGGCCCAAATATTCAAGACTCTCTTTTCTCCATTTTAGTGAGAGCTCGGCACCACAAATTCCTTTTGACCGGTGACATTGCCAAAATGTACCGTCAGGTCCAAGTTGAGAGTTCAGATCAAAATTTGCAGCTCATATTATGGAGAGAAGATGAGTCTCAGCCTCTGAAAACTCTGCGACTGAGTACTGTCACTTACGGTACCGCAAGTGCCAGTTACTTGAGCACGAGATGTCTTTGGCAGGTTGGAGAGGAATGTGGGGTCGAAATGATCAAAATATTATTCAGCACGACTTTTATGTCGATGATCTAATCACCGGCTGTGATGATGAAGATCAACTTAAATACATTCAAAATTCAGTTTCAAACGCTCTAAATTCAGCTTGTTTTCCTCTACGAAAGTACAAAACTAATTCAAAAAACTTATTTCAAAATTTACACGAAAGTAATTACAGAACATTTGACAATCAGTGAGTCGTCGAGCACTCTCGGACTTTGTTGGGATCCATCGAAGGATGCCTTCAATTTTCCAATCGAAATTCCACTTCATAGTGACAAAATCACAAAGAGACATATCCTCTCAAGTTCATTTCGAATCTTCGATCCTTTGGGTCTTTTGAGCCCGTGATTATTCATCCAAAGATGTTGCTCCAAAAATTGTGGCTCAAGGGTGTTGAGTGGGATGAACCTGTGTCGCAGGATATCAAAAATGACTGGTTGGACAGTGTAGATAATCTAAAATTTCTTTCAAAATTCGATATTTCTCGCAGAGTTCTTTGTGATTCACCAAAAATCATCGAATTGCATTCGTTTAGCGATGCATCTCGATGCGCTTATGGGCTCAACTTAACAAAAAACACGAAGAAGACTTACCTGAAGTCAAGGTCCATACAGCCGTCGAATCTGAAATTAATTTTGATTTTAAAAAATATTCTAAATTTACAAAACTTCAAATAACTTTCACTTACATTCTACGATTTTACCCAACTCTAAAAACAAAATAAAAATAATAAACTTACCGGCATTTTATTAATTGAATAATTAAATTATTCTTTTCAAAAACTGCGTTACCTGCACTCGTCTTCGTGGTCAGACCTATAATCCAAAAATGGCTGACTTACCTTCAAATCGCGTCAACGTTGACTTTCCCTTCAAGTCTGTTGGAGTGGACTATGCGGGCCCTTTCTTCATTCTAAATCGTAAAGGACGCGGTGCTAGAGTAATTAAGTGCTACTTATGTTTGTTTGTGTGTCTGCGTTTCAAATGCATTCACTTAGAGGTCGTGTCTGATTTGACAAAAGATGCTTATATTATGACACTTCGCAGATTTGTGGCACGCCGTGGGAAGCCAACCGAAATGTTTTCCGACAACGGTAAAAATTTTGTAGCTGCCGTGAAAGAATTGAATAGTTTTCTAAAGGCTAATCAGGAACCTCTCTCTGAGTTTGCTGCTCAGGAGGGAATACAATTTTCTTTTATCCCCGCTTACGCTCCTCACTTTGGTGGAATATGGGAGGCCGGGGTTAAGTCCGCTAAATTTCATATAAAGCGAGTCATGGGCAATACTCATCTCACATTTGAGGAACTTTCGACATTGTTTGCTCAAGTGGAGGCCATTCTCAATAGCCGTCCTCTGTGTCCCATGTCATCTTCCCCCAATGACTTCCTTTCCTTGTCCCCAGGGCACTTCTTAATCGGAAGACCATTGAATGCACTGCCGGCTCCTTCGTTGGATAACGCTAAAGAGAGCTCCCTGGATAGATATGGCAGACTTGAACAAATTCGCCAACACTTCTGGAAGAGATGGCAGAAAGAGTATATCTCAGAAATGCAACTACGAACCAAATGGAAGATTGACAAATCAAAAATAAACGTCGGAGACCTCGTACTTCTTCAAGAGGATAATTCTCCACCACTTTGTTGGCGCATGGGGCGTATCGTTCGATTATTCTATGGAACAGACGGCGTTGGTCGAGTTGCGGACGTCGAAACTACAAGAGACTGCGTTCGAAGACCTTTGGTTCGACTGTGTCCTCTACCCACTTCTGAATACCTTCAAGCTTGAAAATCTACGCTTTTCACCGGGGGGAGGATTATGTCTACGCCTGTTAATTTATAATAGCAATCGCGCGCGCACCGACATTGATTGTCATTTTTATTTATTATTTATTGGCCGGGTAGAATGTATTTTTTTACTCACAAAGAAACCTTTGTACAAATGGGGCGTTGGTGTTGAAAATAAAATCTTTATACAAGTAATATTGAGTTTCCCTAAAGAAATTCCAGTTCCCATGCCTAAAGCGGGAACAAAGGGGTTAGTACAGTGAAACTTGGTTAAGTGGGACCTGGATAAGTGAGAAACCTCCATAACTGGAACTCATGCTGAGGTCCCAACACTTTGACACTGAATTACCTCTGTTAGTGGGACGAGGTAAACCTCTATATCTGGGATTTGTTCTTTCGATTTATCATCATAGTTACCTCTATAACTGAGTCAGAGAGTAAATTTTATATGCATAAACCTCTGTAACTGAGATAACCATAGAGATAACATTGTTTGTTTACTCATTCTTATTTCACCCACAAATTATTTTATTTAATGATCGCACCTGTATAACTGAAATAACCTGTATTCTCACCTCTAATAATGGAACCCTCTGTAAATGAGACAGATATTTATTTATACCTGTATATCTGAGACACTGGGTAAGTGGAATACCTCTATAAGTGAAACGAAATTGCAGGTCCCTTGATGTCTCACTTAACCAGGTTTCACTGTATATAATTTTAAATTTAGACAACGTGAAAGTTTAGTTTATTATAATACGGTTTATTACCTATCAGTTTAATAAATTGAATTTTGATATATTAGCTAGTTCAATAAAGAAACGAATCTTCAATGGCGGCCAAAGCTGACTTTGACAGATGGTAGGATCAGCAAAAAAGAAAATAAAAATAACGTAAATTGATAATTATTTTATTAATTATTTCAAATTGTTTGTTGACAAACTTTTTTGTTATTGTATTTGTGTATTTATATGAATTATCATATTTACGTATACAGAATGTAATAAAATCCCCATAATACTTGTAATAAGCCCATAAAACTGAACAACTTTTCCCAAAGAACATATTTTGTCAAATTCCAAGAAAATATTATTTACTTTCGCAAATGAATAATTGTCATTGTAAATTTATGATAAAAACTATTATAGGGAAAATCAAATACATTTTAGTGATTTTATTTTTCCATTTTTTTTTGCATACCGTACGGCCGTGTGTGAGCGAGAGGGAATGATAAGCGCCGCCATTGAAGATTCGTTTCTTTAAAGAACTGACTAATACATTGTTATATTGCATACGTTCATAATTAGGCCAAGATATCGCATCAATCGATAAAGTATTATAAAATATCGATAAACGTTTAAAAACCCACGATTATTTTATCGGTTTTTGGCGAAAATACTTAATCTATACTAATATTATAAAGCTGAAGAGTTTGTTTGTTTGAACGCGCTAATCTCGGGAACTACTGATTCGATTTGAAAAATTCTTTCGGTGTTAGATAGCCCATTTATCGAGGAAGGTTATAGGCTATATATCATCACGCTACGACCATCAGGAGTGGAGCCACGGGGGTGAAACCGCGCGGAGCAGCTAGTATAGAAAGAAAGAAAGAAAGAAAGAAACTTATGTAAATCTTAATCTTATATATAAAATTCTCGTGTCACATTGTTAGTCCGCAATCCGCATACTCCTCCGAAACGGGTGGACCGATTCTCATGAAATTTTCTGTGCATATCGGGTAAGTCTGAGAATCGGCCAACATCTATTTTTCATATGTACCACGGGCGAAGCCGGGGCGGACCGCTAGTATACATATAATATATAAATCTCGTGTCACAATGTTTGTCCTCAATGGATTCCTAAAACAAAATTGGCACACCATGTGCAGTTCGATCCAACTTGAGAGATAGGATAGTTTAAACATGTAGGTACCACGGGCGAAGCCGGGGCGGACCGCTAGTGTGTAATAATAATTACTTACCGTCTTATTACAGTGAGAATACAATTCTTTCATAATGTGAAGCGTGTTATTAATTTAATTTAATTATCTTTGTAATTTATTGCAATTCATTCAAACCTGTCTAGCCGTATAGGTGTTTAAGAAAAACAAACATTGTTAAACAAAAAATGTGTGCTTGTACTAGTGTACACACGTAAGAAGTGAAACTTCTTTATGACCTTATTTTTAAAACAATAATTTACTATATGCAGCTTTACAGAAATACGTGGAATCACGCGTGGTAGGGATAAGAAAAAGATGTCGCGTAACGGAAAAATGTAACGCGTAACGAAAAAATGTTACACTAAATTTTTTTCCAACCCCGATAAAGAAGTTTCACGTAACTAGATAAACAATACAATTATTACGATTCGTTGAATTTTTTATGTTTTCCCAAATATCTGCATAATCATACTTACATAGATAATATTGTAAAATATTATCTAAATTATTTAAAATTAAAATTAATCAATACATTGATATCCGTTTGACTCATAAATTAGTCATAGAAAATTAAAATCTAAATTGAAATCTTAGTTGATAGAATTTCTCTATACTAATATTGAAGCAGTTTGTTTGCTTGAACGCGCTATTCTCAGGAACGATTGGGTCCGATTTGAAAAAATATTTCCAGATTATCTTTAGACCCTGAGAAAGAACATAGGCTACCTTTTATTGCGAAATATGTACCACGGGCGAAGCCGGGGCGGACCGCTAGTTATTTATATTGTCGTAATGCAACATTGAAGTATGATGATTAATATTTTTATCGATTATTGTATTGTATATCATGTTTTTTAAGTGCAGTGATGTCATCTAAATGATAAACAAATTCTGATTAAATTTGAACACGCCTATATTATCTTCACAGATTCCTTTAAATTCGATTTTACTTTGTACACTTTTCAAGGATCGGACAAAACAATAATAATTAGAGTAGAATCAGCTTGAACCGGTCGCGATGGTACCTACCTTTTAATCATGTATTTTGATGATTCAATATCCGGCTTCTATTACGTCCCATCAAATTCGGTTCAGCCGTTCCAGAGATTAGGTGGAACATCAGAAAGACAGACAAAAATTGTAAAAAATTATTATTTTGGTATGTGTATCCATATCTACACTAATATTATAAAGAGGAAAACTTTGTTTGTTTGTTTGATTGATTGTAATGAATAGGCTCATAAACTACTGGACCGATTTTGATGAAATTTGGCACCGATAATCTTTAGACCCTCAGAAAGAACATAGGCTACCTTTTATTGCGAAATATGTACCACGGGCGAAGCCGGGGCGGACCGCTAGTAATAAATAATTTAGTTAAAAGCGGTTATTTTTATATAAGAAACATTCCAATTGTACATAAGAAACTTATTCAATTATTATTTCCCTTGTTACAGATGGGAGATCCTAACCATGAAATAAATTGACGCAACGCATTCAACACGTACGCCGAACGCACACGCACCGTACATGCCACCCAGCGTCGACTGATACGTACACGAGAAGATACATAAGATGGCGTCATGTCTACACTTCCAGCGAGACTACGTTCCGGTTGCCGATTTTTACGCGGAGAAATCGATTTTTGTTACTGGCGGCACGGGGTTTATGGGAAAAGTGAGTTTTTGTTATAAATTCTAAGGCCTATTGTTTGCATAATACGCGACGGTGCTAGGCCCCACGACGAGCGTCTGACGCCGCGTTATCGTTTTGCACGATAAACGCATGACGCGGCATTGCCGCTACGCATGATGCGAAGGTGCCGCTCCGAACGATGAACGCATAACTAGCGGTTGACGCGACATTGCCACGCCGCACGACAAGCGGCTGACTTAACGTTGCCGCGCCGTTTTTGTTTATTTACTAATAAATTACACAAGATGCAGGCTACTGCCACAGCTACTGCTTTCTGAGTCAGTGCCCAGTGGCTTTTTATTTCTATAATAATTATTAATACATATTACTTATGACGATTCAATATCGAGCTACTAAATTATCTTGTATCGTTTTCTCGTAACACTAATCGAAAAAAATACTTATTTTTGACAGATATTTGAATGCGTCCTTACAATCTATCGTAGAAAGATAAGTTTAAGGAACAAATACATACTTATGTGTTATTTAATGGTTGTTTTAACATTTTTCAGGTATTAGTAGAAAAATTACTACGAAGTTGTCCAAAAATCAAAAACATATACCTACTGATGCGGCCGAAGAAGGGGCAAGATGTTACGTCACGGCTCAGCGAACTCACACAGTCACCGGTAAGTTGTGGCACAATTGTTAATTATTTGCCTAGGCAAGTCGTTCAAAATTAGCTCTAGAATGTCACTTCTCTGTCGAAATCTATACAAAAAAATATTTCTCTTTATAATATACTGATATATCTTCTCTATAATATCAGTATATTAAAAAGAGAAATATTTTGTGTTTGTTTGTTACAATGTAACTTGAAAACAACTTAATAGTTTTTTTTATATTTTCTGCATTGAGTTATATGTACTACGTACTAGAGGGGATATCGCTACTACACTTTTTTATCACGAGTTAGAGTCAATCGTCTCAAACTCAATTTTTTTTGTTACATTGATTGGTTTTAATTGATAAGTTTATTCATATTTTTTTAATAAGATAAACAATATTTATTTGTTACATTGATTGGTTTTAATTTATAAGTAATAAGAGGCAGAATATATCTACAAAGTGTATGACTCACAAGCCTTCCCGCGCCGCCGCGCTTGTCGCACAGATTTTGTTCGTGGTGCCCTCTCTAGTAATAATATGTACCTCAATGATTTTCTGCCATTTAAGAACAACATCTTTACGGATTATAATATGACATTTATATCCCGGGTGAAGAGGCTAGACACATATTAATCATTGTTCTTTTGATTTATAAATCATTTGCTATAAAACTACAAAAAAAATGTATGCGTGTACTAGAGTACACACGTAAGAAGTGAAACTTCTTTATGACCTTAAAAATGTCACGAGTATGGCGTAACGCAAAAATGTCACGCGTACGGCGTAACGCATAAATGTCACGCGTACGGCGTAACGCAAAAATGTCACGCGTACGGCGTAACGCATAAATGTCACGCGTAGGTACGGCGTAACGCAAAAATGTTACACTAAATTTTTGTCCAACCCCGATAAAGAAGTTTCACTTCAATAAAACAATCGTATTTATGTTACAGTTATTCGAAACGTTAAGAAGAGACCGACCGCACGAGCTGAACAAAATAGTGCCAATCGTTGGTGATATCACTGAGCCACAACTAGGAATCAGTAATGCTGACCAGGATATGTTGTGTCGGGAGGTATGTAACTTAAAAATATTTGTAAACAACATCTATACAGGGTGTCCCACTGTTGGTATACTAAGCTCAAAGGAGGTTATAGTTTTGCATACTCTGAGTACGTAAAAAATACTTATAAAATTCCAGATGCATTTTTTTTCAAATAGATGAAACCTTAAAACTCTATGTGTAAACCCATAACAAGCAACCCGCCCAACTTTGCCACCAGCACGTGAGCTATCGTTTAAGATTATGTTTCATAGACAAAATGCTCACATTAGAGAAGCGGTATATGCCGGCTGCGCGAAGCTAGAGAAGAAAACATGGATTTTCAGGAAAAGTTAAGCAAAAAATTTTTGACGTAATTTTGTTGTTAAAGTATTTTTTACGTGATCAGTGTATGCAAAACTACAAGATCCTTCGCGCTTAGTATACCAATAGAGGGACACCCTGTATATATTAAACTCAAAGGTGCCTGATATAGTGATCTATCAACGCACAGCCCAAACCACTGGACGTATCGGGCTGAAATTTGGCATGCAGGTAGATGTTAGGACGTAGGCATCCGCTAAGAAAGGATTTCCCGAAATTGCGGGAACGGGGAAAAACGGGGATGCACGTACAAAGTCGTGGGCGGAAGCTAGTTCAATATATGTTACAGCCAAAACTCCTAAGGGTCCGTTCACACAGACCGGCTCGGAGAGCATCGGCGCGCATTTTTCTTTTCACACAGACACATACCGGATCGTATACGCTTGGAATTGGTCAGAGCGGAGCCGCCAACTATTATTAATTATATTAACTATTATTAATACTATTTCACATAGACCGACAGGAAGCTATCTGAAAGCGGATGCGCATGCAATCAGAGCCGAACGGCTCCGCGAACGAGAAAAAGTACGCGATCGGAGCCGGTCAGCTCCTCTTATTATTTTACACCAAGCGCGTTCAATTATTTTTAATGCCAAAAGCAGTGCACACGCAAAAAAAAAACCTTACTACAAATACTAAAAACTCTGTTTTAATCGTGATAAGAATCTGCTCTCCTCTCCGAGCCGGTCTGTGTGAACGGACCCTAATCGGTCGAGAGCACTTTTGACTGTTAAAATTACACAAAAGTGGTTTTGGTCGTTCGTTACAGTTAAAAAATCTATTTTCCCATGACAGAAAGTTCAGTTTTTTTTTATTTATTCTTAAAATATTACTGGATATCGCAAATAATTATTTTGAATGTGAACAATAATAATTAATAGCTACACTTTTTTTTAACATCATGCAAAAAGTTACATAAAAATCGAAAATAAACAATTAATTGAGCCAAAAAAGCGGCCTTATCACCGCGACCTTAAAGCGATTTATACCAAGCAACCTAAGTACGGGTTACTTGAAATTAAAATCAAATTTAGAAACTAAAATTAAAATCAAATTTAGAAACTGTGTAAAATTTTAAGACCTTTTTTTATAATTGTTGTATATGTTATAGTCAAAGTCCGATACACAGTCTCTTCGCGGAAGGACTGGTTTATCCTAGGTTTGGCCAAAGCCATCAGGCAATCCCCGAAATACATTTCAATTTCGCCCTTTGCCTAAAGTATTATTAGTCAAACCCAGGAGCTCCTAACTTTTCAGTCAAACGTCGAAAGTAAATTATTCTGTTTCGGTTTTGGCCTAGTCAATCCTAGAAGCGACTACAATTCTCGGTCAAACGTTGATCTGAACATGTTTAAACAGGTTCATAATGTCTCTCGCGGACCGCGGTGTTCCGACTAGGAATGGGTCGTCGACGCATTTTTCATCAACGAGACTAGACCGTTAAATGTCGTTCAATTACTTAAGAAATTATTAAAACAATAAACATCAAAATTTTAAAAATGTTATTTTTTTATACTTAATCTTATAAAAACTAACCTCCGTATATTCCAAAGCATTTATTTATTTATTGCACATCGTACAAAAGGCGGGCCTAATGCCACACGGCATTCTCTCAAAGCATCTCAAATATAAAAGTGAAAATCACGTAAGCTGACCAATCAGGTGTCAGAACTGGCAGAGTTAAGCGGTTCTTAAGACTTGAAAGCTGCTTAAATGATAAAATGCTTCCAAATATACGAAGACAAGACACTTCATACCTATATCGGAGTTTGACTCGTCAAACCCCGATTTAATAAAATTGTGTTTTGACGTTTGCCTGACCAAATTAGTCTCTCCCAGATTTGACGAAAATTGTTTAGTCAAAGGCCGAAAATTTACATTTGTTTGGGCTTTGACTAAGTCATTCAGTCTGACCTGAGGATTGACCAGTCCAACCTAGGAGCGCCGGAGCTTCGGAGTTTGCCTATAACATATACGCCTGCTTTATGGCCAATTCAGTTTATGAAATAATTATTAATGTACTTCTGTAAATTGTATTAATTGAGTCATTATTGGTGTGTCTAATAAATAAAATAAAAAATAAAAAAAAAACTGTGTGATTCATAATTTGCAGGTGTCCGTAGTATTCCACTCGGCAGCCACAGTGAAGTTCGACGAGAAGCTAAAACTGTCGGTCACCATCAACATGCTCGGCACGCAGCAGCTCGTGCAGCTGTGCCACCGCATGCTGGCGCTGGAGGTGAGTCGGGGAAACAAACGAACAAACAAACAAAAAAAATTGGTTGTCTGTAAAGTCGGTTTACTGACGATAGTTGAACGTGACAACGTCCGATTGTGCTTCTTTGTCGCTCGTTCCGCGCTCTCGCTTGCACTTCAAGCCTTACATGGAACGCCTCAGAGCGAGGTAACGCCGCATGAGTCATGTTTTTTCGTGCGTGCAGCCGGCTCTATCGAATTATAAGACGTTGTCACGTCAAAAGGACGTGTGTCACTCGGAGACTGCCGCGGTAAAGCTATTGCATGCTATGCCTTCAAGCCACACTTCCGCGCCCGTCCCCGTGGGGAGCGTGAGGTTTTTCGTTACGGAATTTCTGGATTCGGTCCCCGCGCTCAAGGCCCGCGATAGAAGCTATGCAATAGCTTAAAAATATTTATATAATGGGGCAGGATCTGAAATTGAGTCTTTTGTCATGTCAGGGAAAATTTTCTCATTTGTCATAAATCATTTGAATGCTATATAAAAACTAAATATTAATTAATAGTTTAACTGTTTAAAAAATACGCTTAAACCTCCTAAAATTATTGTATAGTCACCGATCCTTGATAAGTGTACAAAGTTTGAATTAAATCTATCCGTTTAAAGTGGGTCAAAATCGAGTCTAAGGGCCGGCGAAGATATGGCGGAGCGCATTTTTCATTGTCAAATTATTATAGACATTGTCCTCATTAAAATAATATTCAAAAGCGCAGCGTGCTACCTATTTCATGTGATACTTCGATGCTCCTCGGGAATAAATTGTTGTTCCATATTTGATTTTGAATGCGCTGCGCTCCTCATATCTGCTCCGGCCCTTAGACTCATAGAGAAAAAAACTATCGGTCTTTGAGCTTAACATATGTTACATATATGTTTAACTAGCTTCCGCCTGCGGCTTCGCCCGCGTGGTGTTTTGATAAAAGGTAGCCTATGTTCTTTCTCAGGGTCTAAAGATTGTCTATGCCAAATTTCATCAAAATCGGTTGAGAGGTTTAACCGGGAAAGCGTAACAGACAGACAGACAGACAGAGTTACTTTCGCATTTATAATATTAGTATATTAGTAGGGATTATTATAAGATTTTAATTTACCGTTGTTATCAAGGATCTCGTTATTTTGACGTTCGTTTCTTTATTCGACGACGCGGTTGGCGCAGTAGTAACAGGTAAAGTAACTGCCTACTGAGCCGACGGTCCCGGGTTCGATCCCCGGTCAGGGCAAATTATTTGTGTGATGAACTCAATTATTTGTTCTTGGGTCTGGGTGTTATTATCTATACAATATGTATTTATTAAATATTATATTTATCGTCGCCTAGTACCCATAACACAAGCCTTAATTGAGCTTACTGTGGGACTAGGTCGATTTGTGTAATAATGACCTATAATATTTATTTATTTATTTATGTGCATTGGTGCACTTGGCGATAGACTAACGCGACTTCCTTCGGGAACACGGGCGTTTTGGTCCCTCGCCAAGGCCATCCAAGGTAACTTCTGTCGTTCATCCTTTCCACCTTTGCACAAGGACGAAGACTCTCTGGCCCATTCCGCTAAAGAGAAAGCCGAACTCTTGGGCGCTCTCTTTGCTAGGAACTCGACTCTTGATGACAGGGGAAAGACACCGCCGACCATCCCGCGGTGCAACCATTCAATGGCGGATATACGTTTCACACAACGTGCCGTTCGAAATGCTCTCTTTTCCCTTGACATCCATAAGTCGACAGGGCCGGATGGAGTCTCCCCTATTGTGCTTAGGACATGTGCTCCTGAGTTGGCACCGGTTGTAACGCGTCTTTTTCGGCTCTCTTACGCCAAAGGCATTGTTCCGAATTCGTGGAAGACTGCTCTTGTCCACCCAATCCCTAAAAAAGGCGATCGCTCAAATCCGTCTAACTACAGACCGATCGCCATCACTTCTTTACTCTCCAAAATAATGGAATCCATTATTAACTGCCAGCTCATGAGGTACCTGGAGGAGAACCAGCTGTTAAGCGACCGGCAATACGGTTTCCGTAGTGGTCGCTCGACTGGTGATCTTTTGGTGTACCTCACTCACAGATGGGCGGAGGCGGTTGAGAGTAAAGGGGAGGCATTGGCTGTAAGTTTGGATGTAGCGAAAGCCTTCGATCGGGTCTGGCACAGGGCACTTCTAGCGAAATTACCATCTTTCGGACTTCCTGCGAAGTTATGCGATTGGGTTGCCAGCTTCCTGGAAGAGAGGAGCATTAAGGTCGTTATCGACGGTTCTTGCTCTAAGCCTCTTCATGTGAATGCTGGTGTCCCACAAGGCTGCGTGCTATCTCCTACACTGTTTCTTCTGCATATCAATGATTTGTTACAAATCAGCAACATTCATTGCTATGCGGACGACAGTACGGGGGATGCTCTTTATCCCGGCCGTGCAAACACTTCAAAGGAAAGCCTTAATGAGAGCCGAAACAAACTTGTGTCTGAAGTCGAGTCTTCTCTTCAAGAAGTCTCGGATTGGGGCGAACTTAATCTTGTCGAGTTCAATCCCCAAAAGACACAGGTTTGCGCGTTCACCGCTAAAAAGACCCCATTTGTCGTAGAACCTCGGTTTAAGAGTACTCCCCTTAGTATATCGCCGAAAATCGGAATCCTCGGAGTTGAAATCTCGAGTGACGTTCAATTCCGCAGTCATTTGGAAGCGAAGGCTAAATTAGCCTCGAAAAAGCTTGGTGTGCTCAGTAGATCGAGACAGTACTTCAAGCCGGCCCACCGACTTCAGCTGTACAAGGCTCAGGTGCGACCGCATATGGAGTACTGTTCTCATCTCTGGGCCGGAGCTCCACAGTACCAACTCCTTCCTCTTGACCGCATCCAACGTCGAGCAGCTCGAATTGTCGATGACCGTAGGCTTTCCGATAGGCTCGATCCTCTGTCAGTGCGAAGAGACGTTGCGTCTCTCTGTATACTGTACAGAATCTACTATGGGGAGTGCTCTGAGGAATTGTTCCATCTACTACCAGCCGCACAGTTCCACCACCGGACCACACGCCGTAAAAATCTGTTCCATCCGCACCATCTGGATGGTTGGCGCTCCACCACTGTCCGCTTCACCCGCAACTTCCTTCCGCGTACGGTGAAACTGTGGAACAATTTGCCACCTGCGGTGTTTCCGAACAACTACGACATTGGGGCCTTCAAGAAAAGAGCTTATTTGTCCTTAAAAGGCCGGCAAAGCACCTGCAACACTTAGTGTTGCAAGTGTTTATGGGCGGTGGTGATCACTTACCATCAGGTGGCCCACCTGCCCCTTTGCTTGCTCTGACATAAAAAAAAAAAAAAAAAAAAAAAAAATGTATACCCTCTCATTCCTCCCCACAGGCGTTAGTCCACGTATCGACAGCATACTGCAACTGCGAAAAGGAGTCCGTCGAGGAGATGGTGTACCCTCCCCCCGCTCACCCGGAACACGTGGTCACGTTGGTACAGACGTTACCCGATGAGCTTGTTGATAGGATCACGCCGGATCTTGTTGGTGAGTCACAGACATACATACACACATACACACACACACACATACACACACAGATGTTACAGAGAAACACAATAAACAGTATGAGACGCAAATAGACACAGATATTGACTGATACAGGTATAGAAACTAATACAGATACCTATAGAAACAGCTACAGAAACTCAAACTCAAACATTTATTTACTCAATTGGGCTTCTTTTAGAAGCACTTTCGAATCGTCATTACTTATTTTTTTATCCTTACCACCGATTACTTATATTAAAACTAGCGGTCCGCCCCGGCTTCGCCTGTGGTACATATTTCGCAATAAAAAGTGGCTTATGTCCTTTCTCAGGTATCAAAATATCTCTATACCAAATTTCATGCAAATTGGTTCAGTAGTTAAGGCGTGATTGAGTAACAGACAGACAGACAGAGTTACTTTCGCATTTATAATACATATTAGTATGGATGTGCTATTTATTAAATAAAGTTGGTGCCGAACATTAAGCACTTAGTATTAAGCCCGTGCACCGACATCAAACCTTTTTAATAAATAGCACATATAAATAATATGTAGTAAATAATAATGTCAAATCTTTTTTATTTCTTACTTTTCCGTTTTTGAAGTCGGTTGTTTTTAACGCAGTTATTTTTATTAGTGAATATTAAGCTTTCCGTGCGATTAGAGCTTTTTATGAAAATTAAGCTCTCCGTGCGATTAGAGCCTTTAATGAAAATTAAGCTCTCCGTGCGATTAGAGATTTTTGTTAAAATTAAGCTCTCCGTGCGATTAGAGCTTTTTGTGAAAATTAAGCTCTCCGTGCGATTAGAGCTTTATGTGAAAATTAAGCTCTCCGTGCGATTAGAGCTTCTTGTGAAAATTAAGCTCTGTGTGATTAGAGCTTCTTGTGAAAATTAAGCTCTCCATGCGATTAGAGCTTTTTGTGAAAATTAAGCTCTCCGTGCGATGAGAGCTTTTTGTGAAAATTAAGCTCTCCGTGCGAATTGAGCTTTTAGTGAAAATTAAGCTCTCCATGCGATTAGAGCTTTTTGTGAAAATTAAGCTCTCCGTGCAATTAGAGCTTTTTGTGAAAATTAAGCTTTCCGTGCGATTAGTTTTTTGTGAAAATTAAGCTCTCCGTGCGATTAGAGCTTTTTTGTGAAAATTTAGCTTTCCGTGCGAATTGAGCTTTTTGTGAAAATTAAGCTCTCCATGCGATTAGAGCTTTTTGTGAAAATTAAGCTCTCCGTGCGATTAGAGCTTTTTGTGAAAATTAAGCTTTCCGTGCGAATAGATCTTTTTATGAAAATTAAGCTCTCCGTGCGATTAGAGCTTTTTGCGAAAATTAAGCTCTCCGTGCGATTAGAGCTTTTTGTGAATATTAAGCTTTCCGTGCGATTAGAGCTTTTTTGTGAAAATTAAGCTCTCCGTGCGATTAGAGCCTTTAATGAAAATTAAGCTCTCCGTGCCATTAGAGCCTTTAATGAAAATTAAGCTCTCCGTGCGATTAGAGCCTTTAATGAAAATTAAGCTCTCCGTGCCATTAGAGCCTTTAATGAAAATTAAGCTCTCCTTGCGATTAGAGCTTTTTGTGAAAATTAAGCTCTCCGTGCGATTAGAGCTTTTTGTGAAAATTAATCTTTCCGTGCGAATAGATCTTTTTATGAAAATTAAGCTCTCCGTGCGATTAGAGCTTTTTGCGAAAATTAAGCTCTCCTTGCGATTAGAGCTTTTTGTGAATATTAAGCTTTCCGTGCGATTAGAGCTTTTTTGTGAAAATTAAGTTCTCCGTGCGATTAGAGCTTTTAATGAAAATTAAGCTCTCCGTGTGATTAGAGCTTCTTGTGAAAATTAAGCTCTGTGTGATTAGAGCTTCTTGTGAAAATTAAGCTTTCCGTGTGATTAGAGCTTTTTGTGAAAATTAAGCTCTCCGTGCGAATAGAGCTTTTTGTGAATATTAAGCTTTCCGTGCGATTAGAGCTTTTTGTGAAAATTAAGCTTTCCGTGCGATTAGAGCTTTTTATGAAAATTAAGCTCACCGTGCGATTAGAGTTTTTAACCGACTTCAAAAAAAGGAGGAGGTTATCAATTCGGCCGGTATATATATTTTTTTTAATGTATGTACACCGATTACTCCGAGGTTTCTGAACCGATTTACGTGATTCTTTTTTTGTTCGATGCGGGATGGTGTCGAATTGGTCCCATAAAATTTTTAATTTTTTTGCGGATAGGCCCAGTAGTTTTTATTTTATGAGCATTTTTGTCTGTACTCGATGACTAAATTGAAATGTAGCAAGTAACTTTGATTCACTTCAATCGGTTAATTGAGCTGAAATTTTGTATACATATACAAATTTTGTATCATCATACGTTGCGCAAACCGGTGTCTCTCAGGGCTCTCACCTAGGACCCCTGCTTTTTCTCATATTCGTGAACGATACTGACGACGACGACGAACTGTAAACTCACCTTCTGACACCATTCTTGTTCAAAACGATCTCAATAAAATTAAAGAGTGGTGTCTTGTAAATGTCTCTCAATGCATCTAAGTGTTTTCATATAAGGTATACCAGGAAGAAAAAACCACTTGCTGCCATGTACGAGCTTGACGGCGCACCTTTAAAAGAAGTTAGCGAAATTCGCGATCTCGGTTTGACCATCGATAAAAAGTTAACATTTATTTCTCAAATAAACAAATCAGTCACTAAAGCTGCCCAGATGTTAGGATTTCTCAAGCGAAACACGGGTTGCTTTGGTGTAAAAACTAAAACAATTTTGTATAACGCCTTAGTGCGCAGTCATCTCGAATATGGTAGCCTTATATGGAATCCATTTTATACAGTTCACTCACAACGCATTGAGAGTATTCAAAGAACCTTTACAAGGCACCTAGCGTTTATAAGTAGTGGTTTCTCTCATAGACAGCCATACGAACAGCGTCTTAACAAATTCAACATGATATCTTTACATAATCGAAGATATTCAAGTACCTCATTCATTTCCAAGGACACGAATAAACAGAATCTTCCATATTCCTCTTGTCAAAACTAATTTGGGTGCACAGGCTCCTCTCATTCGAATTCTTAAGGAATACAACAAACTTAACAGTACCATCACGGGCCTTGATGTATTCGGTAGCCAGCTATCCCAATTTAAAAGAATTGTTTTCAATTATTTACGTATCTACCCACAGTATTAAGAAATAGTGTCTTATTTTATCTTTTTTTTTATCTTACTATTATTTTTAATCTGCTTCAATATTTTAAAACAACGCATCATGTTTCATGTGACTTTTTTTTAAACCATGTTTTAGATGTTAGTGTAAAAGTTTTGTCATAGCTCAATTTATGTACACCGTAATTGTCATATATTATAGATAATATGTTCAATATGTATTTTTATAAAACTTTATATAATGTATGATGTGGTGTTACTTAAATAAATAAATAAATAAATACGTATTATTTATACTAGCGGTCCGCCCCGGCTTCGCCCATGGCACATATTTCGCAATAAAAAGTGGCCTATGTCCTTTCTCGGGTATCAAAATATCTCTATACCAAATTTCATGCAAATTGGTTCAGTAGTTAAGGCGTGATTGAGTAACAGACAGACAGACAGAGTTAGTTTCGCATTTATAATATTAGTATGGATTAATTGTACGAAAAAGAAATTACCGTTGAAGGGGCATGCGCATGCTCCTTCAACATTCAATCTAAATTAATTTCATTAAAAGACTTATACCTGCATGACGCAAGGAAAAAATGAAATAAAAAAAAAATATGCAATAAAAATAAAACAATTTTCTTCTACACTTCCAGGTGACAGACCGAACACATACACGTTCACGAAAGCGTTAGCGGAAGACATGTTGATACGCGAGTGCGGTAACCTGCCTGTGGCGATCGTGAGGCCGTCTATTGGTGAGTAGTAAGTGTAAAGTGTAAGTGTAAGTGTAAAGTGTAAGTGGAGGGATAAGTTGTGAGGTTAAAGTGTAAAGTGAAAGATATATTAAGAGTAAGAGTAAAAATTAAAATGTAAAGTTAAAGTCAAGTTAAAGTAAACTTAAAGTTTAGAATATCATCAAAACCAAATAAAATGATAATCTTGGTAGTTAAATATAATAATATGTATTTTAGTAGTCTTTGATTAAATTTACATTGTATGTACATTTATTAGTTTGCGTAAATACATATAAAGTCAAAACTTAAAAGTCTGTAACATTTTGTTTTTGTCGGGAAATTAAATTAAACAACGGTACATATTGACTACAAATACTTTATTAACGGATAAGTCATGTAAAAATGCATAAATAAACACTATTTTAACCCAAATAACACTACTAAATCACTACAAAGTTTGTTTGTTTGTTTGAACGCGCTAATCTCGAGAACTACTGGTCCGATTTGAAAAAAATTTTCGGTGTTAGATAGCCCATTTATCGAGGAAGGCTATAGGCTATATATTATTACGCTAAGACCAACAGCAGCGAAGCCACGCGGATGAATCCGCGAAGCACTGCTAGTAATGAATAAATCGCGTTTAAACTCCGTTAAAATATAAATATATATATTTATACACAATTAATGTAAACTGTCTGCTTCATTGATAGTATTGTAGTCATGGAGTGGATTCCTAGCTGTAGTCATATTGTATTATTTTTACTAAAATAATTTTTAATTTATTTATAATTTTTACTTACAAAAAATGAGTCCTGATTGCTTGAATAAATGAATAAATTATTAATTAAGCTATTGCATAGCTTCTATCGCGGGCCTTGAGCGCGGGGACCGAATCGAGAAATTCCGTAACGAAAAAACCTCACGCTCCCCACGGGGACGGGCGCGGAGGTGTGGCTTAAAGGCATAGCATGCAATAGCTTTACCGCGGCAGTCCCCGAGTGACACACGTCTTTTTATTTGTTATATTATTAACAGTATTCTAAACATTGTTTCCAGTGCTATCCTCCCTCAAGGAGCCCGTCAAGGGCTGGGTGGACAACTGGAACGGCCCCAACGGCATCATCGCCGCCGTGGGCAAAGGGCTGTTCCGCACCATGCTCGGCTCGGGGTCGCGTGTCGCGGACCTCGTGCCGGTGGACACTGTGATCAATCTGATGATTGTGTGCGCGTGGCGGACGCATTTGAAGCGGTGAGTGGGGGTAGGGGGGGGATATGGGTTCAATAGCATGTGTCTATCAAATTATCCATTTATTTGGACTGTGAGCACGCTGAAAACTTTCTTAGCCCATTCAAGTGTAAAAAATATGTTCAGACGATTCATTTAGTGTTCGACTCAAGTACCCTCACTTTATTTAAGCCTTTGTGATGTAGAATCAAAGTATATTCTTATTGTGGTCAATATATTACTTATTCAACCCGGCCTCGTTTTGATTTTTGACATGTAGCTTTATTGTACATATTATTTTTGAAATAATATATCATTTCAAACAGTATTTTGGTCATAAAAATAACCTATATTTATTTTCATGTATTTTCCAGCGGTGAAGGCGTAGTAGTTTACAACTGTTGCACGGGCCAACAGAATCCGATCACGTGGAGTCATTTTGTACGGACCTGCTTCAAATATATGAGAAAACATCCCTTCAGTGAGTGATTTTTGTTTTTTTTTTGTTTTATTGCAGTAGTTTGCCTGGGTTGAGCAAAAACCTAGCTTCTGTTACGGTTTTAGTTTTTTAATGGTAAAATATTTTTAATAAAAGTAATTCCATCGATTTATAAATAATAATTTATAACATATAACGCTAAAAGTCTTAATCTGATAACTGATAAGTGATACGTGAACCTGGAAATACAAATCATTTAAAAAACTCAGTTTGATCTTAAAAAACCTATCAATTACGTGCAAAAATTTTATTTTCTTTTGACCACGCAAAAAATTGCATCCTTTTATGCATGTTCGTAGCCATGGTAGTAATATAACGAAAAGATGAAGTCAAAGTTTGATTTTATGTTTAAGCCAAAGTCAAAGTGAAAGTTTAAATTAAAGTCAAAGTTCAAGTCGAAGCCGATATTGTCGAATGCAACCCATCTATGACTCGTTTTAACGGCCAAGCTACCATTTCTGGTACCCTGACGGGCAAGGGACTAGCAGATGATGTAAAAGTAAAAATCTGGGTATAAATCAAATTTAAAGTTGATATAAAGTGTTTTTAACCGCCACGCTACCATTTCTGGTAAAAGTTAAAGTCAAAATTAAAGCCAAAATCAAAGTTAAAGTTGAACACCATCCTACAATGATTTGTTTAACCGATAGGCGATCTCTTCATCTGGTACCCGGATGACACGGGACCCGCTGATGATGTAAAAGTTAAATCTGGGTAAAAATTAAAGATTGCAACGTGTTTTTAACCACCACGCTACCATTTCTGGTAAAAGTTAAATTGAAGTGAAAGTTAAAATCAAAGTCTATGTTTGAATAGCTAAATTCCATTTAGTCCATTGAAAAGTTACATTTGGGGTTGCATTTTTTATAGGACGCAATTTTATTTTTTGATGTGTATTAGTGTGAAGCTATCACCAAGTTTGTGGGGTCGCCACCCTTGTCCCACAGCCGCCATCTTGAAAATAGCGTTTGATATGGTTTTTACGATATATCTCAAACTATATATTTCTTGAAAATAGCGTTTGATATGGTTTTTACGATATATCTCAAACTATATATTTGATAAAAAAATATTGTTAACATTATTTGTTGCAAATTAAATTGTCTACAACTGACAATTACTCTAAAAAACGCAAGGTTAGGCCTAAAAAATGTAACATTTCAATTTTCAATGGATTAATTCTACAATGACATCATTTAGACGACGTGGTTGGCGCAGTGGTAAATGAAATGCCTACTGAGCCGACGGTCCCGGGTTCGATCTCCGTTCAGGGCAAATACAGGGTGTCCAGCAGCAGATTTCAATGTTTGAACGCTTCTAGTTTTAAAACGCGACGTGCGAGGGGGACGCGGGGGGTGTCATTCAGCGCGTGAGTTCTGCGGATTTTTTAGTCGCCATGGAGCAGTGGAGCGGAGAGCATCGCGCTTATGCTATTGAGGCATACTTTTCGGGTGATTTCACTGGCAAAAACACGCCATCGGTTTAATAACCATTATCAAATTCATCGTTTAAGAGATGGACCTTCGATAAATTTGATACAGTCGTGGCTAGCAAGGTTTAGGGCTACAGGTTCAGTCATTAATAACCCTAGGTCGGGACCAGCACCATCAGTATCCACGATAGAAAACATTAAACTTGTTATGAATTCTGTAATTGAAAATCCTCGTTTATCACTTCGCACATGTTCGTCGATATTGGGAATTCCTAAATCGTTTTTCAGGTCATTATGTGAAAAAAGGTTAAGCTCCATCCATACTAAATTCAGATTATTCAAGATTTGCTACGGCTCATACTGCTAATGTGTCAATGAATTCAGTGCGGCAGTTATTTCCTGAAAAGCATATATCCCGAAACGGCACCATCCCGTGGCCACCCAGGTCACCAGACCTAAGTCCATGTGACTTTTTCTTGTAGGGCTATCTAAAAACTGTGGTTTACCAATCAAATCCAACAACCATAAGACAACTGAAGGAAAATATCCGGGCTGAAATAAACAGCATTCCCAGTTCCCTTTGCAAACAAGTTTTTCTCAACATGCGGAATAGATTGAGGAGTGTGTGAGAGTAGAAGGGCGGCATTTGGAAAATGTAATTTTCAGGAGATAAAATGCGCACTCGTCTTCTTTTGACTTTAATAAAAATATTTTGTTTAGAAATAATACTTCTTTTTTTACAAGCCCTCAAACATTGAAATCTGCCACTGGACACCCTGTATTTGTGTGATGAACTCAATTATTTGTTCTTGGGTCTGGGTGTTATTATCTATATACGTATTTATTAAATGTTATATTTATCGTCGCCTAGTACCCACAACACAAGCCTTAATTGAGCTTACTGTGGGACTAGGTCGATTTGTGTAATAATGTCCTATAATATTTATTTATTATTTAACGTGTAGGCGACCTATTCTGGTACCCGGACGGCGACATAACAAGCAACCGGCTGAAGCACTCAGTACTATCGCTGCTGCAGCACCGCGCGCCCGCCGCCGCGCTCGACGCGCTCGCCACCGCCGCCGGCAGGAAGCCCACGTGAGTGTGCGCACTGACACAGATACACAGACACAGACACACAGACACACAACCAGCTGAAGCACTCGGTACTGTCGCTGCTGCAGCACCGCGCGCCCGCCGCCGCGCTCGACGCGCTCGCCACCGCCGCCGGCAGGAAGCCCACGTGAGTGTGCGCACTGACACAGATACACAGACACAGACACACAGACACACAACCGGCTGAAGCACTCGGTACTGTCGCTGCTGCAGCACCGCGCGCCCGCCGCCGCGCTCGACGCGCTCGCCACCGCCGCCGGCAGGAAGCCCACGTGAGTGTGCGCACTGACACAGATACACAGACACAGACACACAGACACACAACCGGCTGAAGCACTCGGTACTGTCGCTGCTGCAGCACCGCGCGCCCGCCGCCGCGCTCGACGCGCTCGCCACCGCCGCCGGCAGGAAGCCCACGTGAGTGTGCGCACTGACACAGATACACAGACACAGACACACAGACACACAACCGGCTGAAGCACTCGGTACTGTCGCTGCTGCAGCACCGCGCGCCCGCCGCCGCGCTCGACGCGCTCGCCACCGCCGCCGGCAGGAAGCCCACGTGAGTGTGCGCACTGACACAGATACACAGACACAGACACACAGACACACAACCGGCTGAAGCACTCGGTACTGTCGCTGCTGCAGCACCGCGCGCCCGCCGCCGCGCTCGACGCGCTCGCCACCGCCGCCGGCAGGAAGCCCACGTGAGTGTGCGCACTGACACAGATACACAGACACAGACACACAGACACACAACCGGCTGAAGCACTCGGTACTGTCGCTGCTGCAGCACCGCGCGCCCGCCGCCGCGCTCGACGCGCTCGCCACCGCCGCCGGCAGGAAGCCCACGTGAGTGTGCGCACTGACACAGATACACAGACACAGACACACAGACACACAACCGGCTGAAGCACTCGGTACTGTCGCTGCTGCAGCACCGCGCGCCCGCCGCCGCGCTCGACGCGCTCGCCACCGCCGCCGGCAGGAAGCCCACGTGAGTGTGCGCACTGACACAGATACACAGACACAGACACACAGACACACAACCGGCTGAAGCACTCGGTACTGTCGCTGCTGCAGCACCGCGCGCCCGCCGCCGCGCTCGACGCGCTCGCCACCGCCGCCGGCAGGAAGCCCACGTGAGTGTGCGCACTGACACAGATACACAGACACAGACACACAGACACACAACCGGCTGAAGCACTCGGTACTGTCGCTGCTGCAGCACCGCGCGCCCGCCGCCGCGCTCGACGCGCTCGCCACCGCCGCCGGCAGGAAGCCCACGTGAGTGTGCGCACTGACACAGATACACAGACACAGACACACAGACACACAACCAGCTGAAGCACTCGGTACTGTCGCTGCTGCAGCACCGCGCGCCCGCCGCCGCGCTCGACGCGCTCGCCACCGCCGCCGGCAGGAAGCCCACGTGAGTGTGCGCACTGACACAGATACACAGACACAGACACACAGACACACAACCGGCTGAAGCACTCGGTACTGTCGCTGCTGCAGCACCGCGCGCCCGCCGCCGCGCTCGACGCGCTCGCCACCGCCGCCGGCAGGAAGCCCACGTGAGTGTGCGCACTGACACAGATACACAGACACAGACACACAGACACACAACCAGCTGAAGCACTCGGTACTGTCGCTGCTGCAGCACCGCGCGCCCGCCGCCGCGCTCGACGCGCTCGCCACCGCCGCCGGCAGGAAGCCCACGTGAGTGTGCGCACTGACACAGATACACAGACACAGACACACAGACACACAACCGGCTGAAGCACTCGGTACTGTCGCTGCTGCAGCACCGCGCGCCCGCCGCCGCGCTCGACGCGCTCGCCACCGCCGCCGGCAGGAAGCCCACGTGAGTGTGCGCACTGACACAGATACACAGACACAGACACACAGACACACAACCGGCTGAAGCACTCGGTACTGTCGCTGCTGCAGCACCGCGCGCCCGCCGCCGCGCTCGACGCGCTCGCCACCGCCGCCGGCAGGAAGCCCACGTGAGTGTGCGCACTGACACAGATACACAGACACAGACACACAGACACACAACCGGCTGAAGCACTCGGTACTGTCGCTGCTGCAGCACCGCGCGCCCGCCGCCGCGCTCGACGCGCTCGCCACCGCCGCCGGCAGGAAGCCCACGTGAGTGTGCGCACTGACACAGATACACAGACACAGACACACAGACACACAACCGGCTGAAGCACTCGGTACTGTCGCTGCTGCAGCACCGCGCGCCCGCCGCCGCGCTCGACGCGCTCGCCACCGCCGCCGGCAGGAAGCCCACGTGAGTGTGCGCACTGACACAGATACACAGACACAGACACACAGACACACAACCGGCTGAAGCACTCGGTACTGTCGCTGCTGCAGCACCGCGCGCCCGCCGCCGCGCTCGACGCGCTCGCCACCGCCGCCGGCAGGAAGCCCACGTGAGTGTGCGCACTGACACAGATACACAGACACAGACACACAGACACACAACCGGCTGAAGCACTCGGTACTGTCGCTGCTGCAGCACCGCGCGCCCGCCGCCGCGCTCGACGCGCTCGCCACCGCCGCCGGCAGGAAGCCCACGTGAGTGTGCGCACTGACACAGATACACAGACACAGACACACAGACACACAACCGGCTGAAGCACTCGGTACTGTCGCTGCTGCAGCACCGCGCGCCCGCCGCCGCGCTCGACGCGCTCGCCACCGCCGCCGGCAGGAAGCCCACGTGAGTGTGCGCACTGACACAGATACACAGACACAGACACACAGACACACAACCGGCTGAAGCACTCGGTACTGTCGCTGCTGCAGCACCGCGCGCCCGCCGCCGCGCTCGACGCGCTCGCCACCGCCGCCGGCAGGAAGCCCACGTGAGTGTGCGCACTGACACAGATACACAGACACAGACACAGACACAGATACACAGACACAGACACACAGACATATATGTACACAACACATACAAATACACTGCACATATATATACAGGATGACTGGTAATTCGACGTGATCCTTCAAAGGGGTTATAACTTATACTAGAGGTCATTTGCAACAAATTAAGTCCGGTTAATCAGGGGTCAAAAATGGATGGTTATTGAGTTGTATAACCCCTTTGAAGGATCACGTCGAATTACCAGTCACCCTGTATTTATACACATTATTTTTACCATGTAACCAATTTTAATTTATAATTAAGTACTAGTTACGAGGCATATTGTAAATTTATCTTAGAGGCAAGCTGTTTCTCCTAAATACAGGTTGCCCAGTAACTTGGCATGTACAAATTGTTTTAGTAGCCTTATACTTCTACATGAATAAATAAATATGTAATAAAATAATAAAAATCATTAATTGAACAATTTGTGGGTTAGGTACAAACATTTGGACCCCAAACAAGGACAGCCTGTATTTTGGGGTCCACCTTCCTTAATGACACAATAATAATAGAATAAAAAATTGTATATTGTAATAATTTGTAATCAAATTGAAATATTTCTGTGTGCGTTGAATCTGTACACATTCTTGTCATCTATCTTATGATTAATTCCCCAATTTCAGCATGATTCGCGTGCAAAACAAGCTGGAAAAAGCCTCAGCCTGTCTCGAATACTTCACGACCCGCCAATGGGCGTTCGCGGACGGCAACGTGCGGGAGTTATGCGCTTCGCTCGCACCGCGCGATCGAGAATCGTTCGACTTCGATGTCAGCGCCATAGATTGGGACAAGTATATCGAGTCCTACGTGCTCGGGATACGGTGCTTCTTGTTTAAAGAAAGTCCCGAGACGTTGCCGAAGAGTAGGCGTGTTTTGAGAAGGTAGGTATGGGAAAAAAGGCGGGGAAATAGGGGAGAAAGGGGGGGAAGTGTGTTTGGGTGAGCGTATTCGTGTGTGTATAAGGGAGGGGTGTGTGAGTGCGTTCGACTTCGATGTCAGTGCCATAGATTGGGACAAGTATATCGAGTCCTACGTTCTGGGAATACGGTGCTTCTTGTTTAAAGAAAGTCCCGAGACGTTGCCGAAGAGTAGGCGTGTTTTGAGAAGGTAAGTATGGGGAGGGGGGAGTGGGTAGTATAGTGTACGTGTGTGCGTATTGGAGAGGTGTGTGTGTTTGGAAGTAGCTATGTGTGAGAGTGCGTGTGAATGGAGAGAGATATAATATGTGCGTAGTAACTAGTAGTGTGAAAATGTGTGTGGGTAGTTAATTAAAATACGAATATTCTTTTTTATTTATTTAATCGATTCTTCAATTTGTTTGCAAAATTATGTTAATAAAATGGGTAGTTACATAATTACTTTATTTATACAAAACGTAACATTATTGAAGTGAAACTTCTTTATCGGGGTTGGAAAAAAATTTAGTGTAACAATTTTTTCGTTACGCGTGACATTTTTCCGTTACGCGCCATCTTTTTCTTATCCCTACCACGCGTGATTCGACGTATTTCTGTAAAGTTGCACAAAGTAAATTATTTTTTGAAAAATAAGGTCATAAAGAAGTTTCTCTTCTTACGTGTGTTCACTAGTACACGCACACATTTTTTTTTCTTTTCTTTCTGCTCTATTTCGTCTTGCTTTTCATATATACTGATGAACTCCTTCCAGGCTGCACATAGTGCACACGCTGGTGCAGGTGACGCTGGCGCTGCTCGCGTGGCGCTTCCTGTTCCGTCGCTCGCGCGCGCTCCGCGCGGTGTGGGCGCGCGTGTGCGCCGCGCTGTGGCGGCTCGCGCGGCTGGCGCGGCTCGACCGCCTCGCGCGCCTGCTGCCGCAAGACTGAGCCGCGCCCCACCACGCCGCCGCTTATATACCGCCGCGGGACCGACCGCGTGACGTCACGGTGGATAGGTGAGAGTGTTGACAGTACAAATGTTTGTCGGTTCGTTTCGTGCGTCGCGCGTTTCGAAGTCGATTCGGTCGTCGCTTGTTTCGATGTCGATTCGTGCGTCGCTTGTTTCGATGTCGATTCGTACGTCACTTGTTTTTTCGTTTGTTACACTGTCACGTGTGTCGGTCGGTTGGTTCAGAGACTGTACGGTTCTTGTTATCGCTAAAAGGATCGACGGTAGAACGATTTTTGCGATATTCGATCGGATTCCCTAATTAATGATATACGCTTACGATCGCCGGAGTCAAAGTCACGCGCGCCTCGAACTCGACGTTCCACATCGCTGCGAATGTTTTATGGCAATAATAATGTTTTGACGTCAATTTCGTTGACGATTCTCTTCCCGTGCTATAGCCGTTTCGTTGAATAATTGTAATTGTAACGTTGTGCCCGAATGGTTTCGTTTTGTGTTACTCTAACAGCTCAATACAATATTTATTCATTGAAATTTAATGTATAAGTGGTATAAGTGACAGTTCTGTATGTCAAATTGATTCCAACATGGCGGCGATGGTTTGACGTTGACATTGACGTGAGAAACGTCAAAACGTTTCAGTACTGCCATATACATACATTGAGCGAACGTTGCTTGTTGTTTTTTTAAAATGTAATGTTGCTATGTAAAAAAAGAGCGTGTGTGACGAGCAAACGTGTCAGAAGTGAAACTTCTTTGGCAAGATTCAAAGATAATAAAATCGTCGCCTTACTCCATGACGTGACCGTATTTCCATAACGCGACCTTGAAATTTTACTCTCAACGCGCCTAAAGAAGTTTCACTTCGAAATACAGTCGAACTTCAATACCGTCGTTGGCCATATTTAAATTGTAACAGGTTTACTACAAAAATGTTTGGTCAGCCATTTTGTTTAGAGATGGTTGTGTTGTAAGGCTGATTTGCCAAATATAATGACACCGCTTACAATATAATTAAGAACTACTAGTTAATAAAATTCCATCACTTGTAAGCTAACACAAATTAATTATCTATTTAAAATCAATTGATTATTGACGACACTGTGCTTCCAATTTATTTCTTTTCCTAAACAACAGGACCATTTTTGTAGTAAATCTGCATTTGTTTATCAGCTTAAGTTAACCAGAGATTAAGTAAATTGTGGGTATTTTTAAAACCTCCTTACTCCATAAGAATCCTTATTTATTTGAAAATATTATTTATTGTACTTAGTTTAAATAAAACTATAGATACATACAAAATATCGTTGAAATTGGTGAATTTTTCGTACGAGTACGAATAAGTATAGTACGTTGGTTTGAAAATTGCCTTCAGTAAATAATGACGCCATTTTGAAATGTTGGCGTCTCACTAGGCTTGCTATTTTGTCGAAAATAGCTTCTAGGTACTAATAAATTAAAAAGTTAGTGAAAGTTTTTTAAACGCTAGAAATCGTAGAGTGAACGAATCATAGAGAATGAATTATAGACAATTCTTTTGATAATATCATCGCGATTAGAACGTTTCAATTTTTAAAAATTAATTTGCCATTCGAAAACTGAACGCTCAAAGTTATAAACACAATTAAAAAAATTATCTCTTTAAGACAAATTTTTGATAATTAGCAATTGTTGAATATTATAGAGATTAGCGAATTGAATATTTTGCAAATTGCGATTTAGAATATTTTCTAATTGATGATGTTTTCGTGATTGTGACGAAGTTTATTTTGATGGATAATTATTTGAAAGACTAAAATTAAACTAGTCGACTGCCCCGTCGTTTTCTATTGTTTTCTATGATTAACTATAACACCAACTGAATATCTTTAAATAGTTGTAACCCGTACCAAGAGATTAATTCTAAACGTATTTAAAAGTATAAATAATATTAATTAATGTAATCGTTGAATCCGTAAATTACGTAAACGCCATATAAAAAAAATTATATACTTAATATATCAAATTATTTACAAGTCATTTTATTATTAACAAGCTTCCAAAAATAGTGTAACCTAAAACGTCGGTGCGTATGAGTTAATATTATGAGCTTGGCTCATGGCACATGAGTTATACAACTCATGTCACCTCAACGTGAAAACTCATGTTGGGTGACGTAATACGAAGACTAAAATATACTTCCCTATTTCAAATGCTTCCTTTTATAATTAACCCTATAATAAATTATCCCATTCTTATTATAATTGTTAATTAACAGACTGTTATTTTCACTAATTAATTATGTTTTTGTGACGCACTTGAAACTTTGGCAAATTGTAATGAATAAAAATAACTTGAATTTTACACGCTGTGAAGCTTTTTGAAAACATGTGCAATATAATACAGGTGTTTACACAAGCTGTGCTGAAACTACTTTAAATATAATCTAAAGAACATGAAAAAAGGTATTTGAAGTGAAACTTCTTTATCGGAGTTGGAAAAAAATTAAGTGCAACATTTTTTCGTTACGCGTGACATTTTTCCGTTACGCGCCATCTTTTTCTTATCCCTACCACGCGTTATTCGACGTATTTTTGTAAAGTTGCATATAGTAAATTATTTTTTGTAAAATAAGGTCATAAAGAAGTTTCACTTCTTACGTGTGTACACTAGTACACGCACACATTTTTTTTCGTATAGTTTTTGTTTAAGACGTTTTGTAAAGCTGCGATCTACTGGGTGACGTCATGTGACAAATACTTGAAGAAGTAAATACTCATACAATCATATCTAGAAGAAAATATAATCAGAAAATCGTGTTTTAATGACAATTTTCCAGTGAATCGCAGCTGGCTATTAAAATGACTAATTTACACGGATATAAATGTTCACGACCTTAACTAAAGACCTAAAATTAGTTTTAATTTCTAATTATTGACTATGTAAAATACCCACGCAATATACATACTATAAGTTATATTGTTAAGTAATGCCTAAGTTTATACAAAATGTTGAATAGCATTCTTTCCTTAAGTTAAGTCAGTCGCATCTTAGCTTTCTCGTTCGAACACAGTTTATTCGAATAGAATCGATTTTTG
Source organism: Colias philodice (assembly GCF_061535455.1). Lineage (NCBI taxonomy): Eukaryota > Metazoa > Arthropoda > Insecta > Lepidoptera > Pieridae > Colias > Colias philodice. The sequence goes on from NC_143115.1 coordinate 5,018,768, forward strand.
GTATCGATTTTATCGATTACGCACTCAAATCTGATGCTGCCAGTAATGTAGAGAATCGATTTATGAATGGTCCAATCGATATTGAGAAAACGATTCCGATGTCCAGTGTTATGTAATTATAAGTTCTACGCGTATTATGGCTGGTGTTATTTCGTTGTACGTAGAGCCATGTGATAGAGCCTTGTATCTATTGACACATATTGTATTACATGCATTTTTAAATAAGCTTGGCTTACGCGTAATTTTTATTTTTAATTTGGTCGATCGTTGTGACCGTAAGCTAAAGCTGAGAGTGGGTTAAATGTTTAAATATTCGATGATCAATATTGAGAGAGTTTAATTTATGTATTTAAAAGTTATAATCTTGTGTAATAAGATTCGTCCTATATCGATCATCGATAGTTTAAACTCATGTCACTCGCTAAATATGTCGTAGGCAAATTATACAATTACGCTTATGAACGACGTCTTTACGATTATAATAACGTTTATAAACGACATGGTTCGTTTAAACACACTTAACATTTCGTAGAGAATTCACTTATTCCAAATGTACTATTGTAGAGCCATTTTAATAGGCAACATTTGACAGTTCAACAAAATTCAACAACGTAACCTAGTAACCACGACATAGAATAACATGATATTTCGTTTTGTTAGAACTGCACATTTGTTTAACTTTTTTCAATTACGATTACATATTTATAATAATAATGACCGATAGAAGTAATTTTAGGACTTGATTTTACTGATAAACCATTCTAAACATAATGAACAATTTCTGATTTAAAGAACTGACGTCGCTACAATTTTGTGTCAATAAACCTTTTTTCTTTTTAAATACCAGAGACGTTACTCTAAAAATCGAAATCTGACATCTAGAATCGAATGCATTGATTACTTGGGAATAAAAATTATCATAAATTATTGACATGTGTTTCAAGTTCGATTGACAAATGTTTCAAGTCCGTATCGATTAATTCACTTTAATCGATGTTTTTAAGCAGGTTACCACCCTATGAAGATAAAATTGATAGACGTCAAATGTTGCCTATTAAATTGGCTCTACTATAAGTGCCAATAAGCCAATTTCGAGCCGACACATTATTAGTAGTTTTAAAATAAAACTAATCTAACCTAACTACGAAAAATTATAATTACGAATTCTCGTCATACTATAAAATTTCCAGTGTGTTCAAATGGACGACGCAGTTTATAAACGGCGCGGTCCGTTTATAAACGGCGTAATTACACAATATGCCTGCGACATTTACAATGTAATACAAATGTCGGTCAATTTAAACATGGCTCGGTATAAATAATTTTTGCGTAGGGCAATGTGCTAGATTAATAACATTTTGATTCCTGAACGGAAGCGAGTTTGTGAACAATATTGTTTTCTCGCTTGTAAGTATATAATTATATGTAAATTTTGAAAATCCTCCTTCCTTATTTAATAGTTGCGCTTGTAAAAACGTTTTGCGTTCGATGCTTTTGTATTTATTATGTTTTCAATATTCGATTATTGTGTATATAGAATTTAGTTAAAGTTAAATCCAAATATAATATAAATATGCAAAATTTTGTTTATTTTTTTTTCGTATTTCGCCGTAGAATGTATTACGCGTGTGTGTTGACGTTTTTGGACGGACGTCGTTTGGCGCCATTTTGAAAAGTGTAACAGATAACAAATATTAAAGGCTATTAAGATGATATACTGCCAAATTGAGTTTTTTTTTTTAATGTCAGAGCTAGCAAAGGTTAATTATTATGTATTGTGAATTGTGATCCAAATGTAAAATATCGTTTAGAAACTTATAGATAGTCGGTTCTGAAACGACGTTCGTCTCAAACCGTATGAGTGCTTAAATTATTTCGCTTAGAAACAACTTTTAGTTGTAAAACAGTAAATCTTGGTGGAATGTTAATAATATTAGTGCTGGTTGGTAAACGCTCAATGTTTGAATGTCTGTCTCTTGGTTTAGCTAGACTTTGGTGACATAATAATTAATATGTAGGTATATATAATATTTTTGTCTATACTTTATGTATATTTTTGTTTAATCAAAACAAAATTGGATCGAATTTTGTTCGTCATTTAATAAATGTGCAGCTTTATGTAAGAAAAATAATATAATATAATACGTAAATAGTGTTTAGTTTAAAATTATTGCCATATTTAGATACAAACTAACAAATTCAATTAGATTGTAAATCGTGATAAAAATGATGGATTGTAATAGTGTGCGAGCGAGAGAGAGATACGCCAGTGCTCTAGCTAGAACGAGACAGATAGTGTGTAGGAAACAACGCGATTTGGTGATAGGACGTCATATACATGGGGTTAATGATTATTCCATATATTAAAATAAAAACAATGTAAAGTTTTTTTGATGTTTTATTGAATTTCCTATATATTTTATATAAAACACTCGACAAACCCGTTTGAAGAACATATAGAATAAATGAAGAAATATGGTGAGTGTAAAGGCTAATTGCTAAAAGCAATATCATCCAGGTAACCTTGAAAGAACTTATACTGCTATTTTATAGATGCTCTAGCTGATTCAACAGGTCTTGCAGTCATTTATCTCAGATCTATAGAATATCCACATAAAATTTCATAAAAATCGGTCCAGGCGTTTCTGAGTGTAACTAACACTGTACCACGAGAATTTTATATAGATACTTACCTACTAATTTATGCCTGCGACATTGCTCGCGTGCAGATTGTAAATAAATAAATAAATAAATATTATAGGACATTATTACACAAATCGACCTAGTTACGCATCCACCCCAACCCTCTGTATTAGGTTGAGCAATAGCCTTCCGCTGGCCTCAGCAAGACCACCGGAGAGTTCTTGCAATTTAGCATAAGCGTTGCAGTTATTGAAAAACATTTATTTCGCAATAAGGTATCGATTGTATCATTGCATGTAATTCTGGCATTAACATTTGTGACTCCAAATCGTCCACTTGTTATAGTTAAGTAATAATTAAATAAGTTTAATTTTAATTTTATTTTATTTTTTTAAAAAAGTCAAATCGCTCCCGCAAAGTTTAACTGGCGCAGCCGGTAGGATAGCCATATAAGGTCTGCATGTCTAGAGGTCTTCAAAATTAGCCCTAGAACATTGCTATAAAGGCCGTGCTATCCTGAAAGAACCGAATAATAAATTTGTTAAACGACCACGACGAGGACATGGGATCGACGATCGGTTGGTGAGTAAAACTTTTTGCCATCCTTTCTGATATATTCCTATATCCTTTTCACGAGAGTGTAATTTTGACTTTTAACTATTTTTAACTGTTATTTTGGGATTGAACGTCTCGCATTATAACGGATCTGGTTTTAATATGAAATTCTATTAAATCAGTAATTAGTTAGTTATACGTAAGAAATATCGTATTTAATTCTAAGAATTGTCTTGCATAAAACTCTGCACAGACTAATTAACTATAGAGTGTAACTTAATTAAAAGTTTTAAATTAGAAAATTAAATGATTTTTGCATAAAGAAATATTAATATTAATTGATTTAATTGATCTCAAAATCGATCGTAATTCAATTAATGATTTTTATATTTTATATGTGATTTTATACCTTATTTCAAGTTTTAATTTTTATAGTAATTAATAACTTATATATTTTTTTTATTGTGCTATATTTTAAGACTTTTTATTATATCGTGTTTTTAATTGATTTTTGTGTGTGTGATTTTTATAATTCGAAATTATTGTAATTGGTTAAAGACTTCAGAACTTTAATTACTCTGTACTTATTTAACATGGAAAGCGTAAACGTAATAACAATTCCGAGTGATATGTTAAAGCTTATTCCTCTTTTTGGTGGAGACAAAAGAATTTTGAATTTATTCTTTCGAAAATGTGAATATATAATTAATAAATTTAGAGGGCATGAAGAGCAGAATATTTACGTTTTACATAATTAAACGCGCGAAAATTGCGATTTATAATCATACAGCCCTGAACGTTTTCTTGTATAATTTGCCCGAAAACATGGTGCGAATTGTTAGACTAAAATCGCCTAATACATTAGAACAGGCTCTAGAAGTTGTGTTAGAAGAAGTTAATTTTCACGAACAATATCAGTCGCGCAATCGTACCCATAATAATACAACGGTGCCCCAATTTTTACAAAATCCTCAACAAAGATTTAATTTTGGGACACCAAATGTACCTCAAAAATTTGGTTTTAAATTCACACCCCAACAACCGTTTAATAAAAATCCACAATTTGGTTATAAGCCACCGTTTAATAAAAACCCACAGTTCGGGTATAGGCCTTCATTCCATCAAAATCCACAATTTGGTTATAGACCAACATTAAATCAAAATCCACAATTTGGTTATAGACCAACATTAAATCAAAATCCACAATTTGGTTATAGGCCTACATTTAATCAAAACCCACAACTTGGTTATAGGCCCCCTCAAACTTTTGGTATGAAGCCACAGCATTTCGGTCAAGGACCTCCTCAAAATAACCGCTTTGAGTCTACTGACGTTTCCATGAGGACGGCACCCCCTCGACCGCAAATAACTCAGCAAGGTTTTAGACTGAATGAAACTGACATACATAATGACAATTTACTATATGACAATTATTACTATGACTATAATCCTTACGACTATACGAATTACGAATACGATGAGAATGATATTTATATACCCACTGACGATACTGAAGACATTAATGTGCCTCCGTCTGATGAAGAAAATTTTCAAACGGAAGCCTCTACAAAGGAGAAATCATAGAATTAAATTGCGATCCAAATCTGAAATTGCCACACATTTATATTCCTGAAATTAATTCCAAATTTATGATTGATACTGGGAGCACGCGATCATTCATCAGCCCCCGAATTGCCTATCAATATTTTCCGAATTTTATAAAATATGAACCCTTTAAAGTTATAAGCACCCATGCATCCAGTCAACATGACGAAGTTATAGAAATTCCGCTTTTTCCAACGTTAAATACCCCTGACGACCACAAATTTCATTTGTATGACGTAGACGAACGCTATGACGGACTTATTGGTAATGACCTACTAAAAAAAATAGACGCAATAATTGACCTGAAACATTTGCTACTGAGAACCAGGAACACAGACATCCCCATCATTAATAATAACTTAGATTATATTATCCACTTGCCACCCCGATGTGAACAGAAGGTAAAAATTCCTACCGACCTTCACTCAGGTGTTGCAGTAATCGACTTTAAAGAATTTAAACCCGGAGTAAGAATGCCCTCAGCACTAGTTAACTGTAATAATGGCTATGCGACAACAATAATCCAGAATAGCGTAGAATCACCCATGACTCTGAAAATTAACGAACCTCTTCAAACATCAGACCCTTCCGATTGTAACTTTGTACATAACGACAAACACAACGACAACGAAGATGACGAATTACTCAAAAATAATTTATCAAAGCTGAGACTTGACCACACTAGCGAAATAGAGCGTAATAAGATATTCGCCCTATGTCACGAATATAGGGACATATTTTATTGCGAACAAATCCCATTAAGTTTTACAAACGAAGTTAAACATAAAATTAATACCAAAAACGAAGACCCGATTTTTGTTAGACCGTATAGACAGGCTCCTGCGCAAGCAGATGAAATTAATAGACAAGTCGAAAAATTACTTCAAGACAATGTAATACGAGAATCACATTCCCCGTGGAATGCTCCAGTTCATTTAGTTCCGAAGAAGCGCGATGCTTCCGGATTAGTTAAATGGCGTATGGTAGTTGATTATCGAAGGCTTAATGACGTGACTGTTGACGACCGTTATCCACTTCCTAATATTACTGACTTACTGGACAAACTTGGTAAGAGCCTCTACTTCACTACACTTGATTTAGCAAGTGGTTATCATCAGATTGAGGTAGACGAGCGAGACATTAAGAAAACAGCCTTCAGCACTCAGTATGGACACTATGAATTCCTTAGAATGCCATTTGGCCTAAAAACAGCTCCTGCTACATTCCAGAGAGCAATGGACAATATATTAAGAGGGCTACAGGGAATACATTGCATGGTCTACTTGGATGACGTAATTGTATTCTCCTCTAGCTTAGATGAACATATATTAAAATTAAGAACCATTTTTGACCGACTCAGACAGACAAACTTAAAGGTACAACTAGACAAATCTGAATTTTTACGAAAAGAAGTAATTTACCTCGGACATACTATTACTAAAGACGGACTGAAACCTAATGACGATAAAATTACTGCGGTACTTAATTACCCGATACCCAAAACAACTACTGAGATCAAATCCTTCCTTGGTCTTATAGGATACTATAGACGGTTTATTAAAGATTTTGCACATGTAACGAAGCCCTTAACATCTTGCCTGAAAAAACGGAATAAAATCATTTTAGATAAAAATTACATAGACGCATTCAATAGATGTAAGGAACTCTTAACGAATGCACCACTTTTGCAATACCCAGACTTTGAAAAACCTTTTATCTTAACGACTGATGCGTCTAATGTTGCGTTAGGGGCAGTATTATCACAGGGCCCCATTGGAGGCGATAAACCCGTTGCATATGCAAGCCGCACCTTAAGTGACACCGAATCACGCTATAGCACCATAGAACGCGAGTGTCTAGCCATTGTTTGGGCTATTAAACATTTTAGGCCTTATCTTTATGGTAAGAAATTTATGATATATACAGATCACAAACCTTTATCATGGCTTAACTCTCAAAAGGATACAAGTAGTAAACTGACTCGTTGGCGACTTCGACTCCAAGACTATGATTATGAAATAGTTTATAAGAAAGGGAAGCAAAATCTAAACGCGGATGCTTTGTCTAGAATTAGGGTTAACGCTACGCATTCCGATAACGAAAACGAATCTATGGTTGTTAATATAGACGATAGAGACAATAGGCCAAGAACGCGTAACGACTCTAGTACAATTACTATATCAGAACGCGATTCTAGTGAAACGATATCTATTCCCGACTCTGAAACTCTATCGGCGATGAGTTCTCCTAGAACATGTGACTACCCAGTCAGGTCACCATCCGTAACGTCGAAATCGGATGCAGTTCATTCAGCTAATATAGTAGAATCGTCTGGTAAACCTATATTACATGAAGCAATAGATACGAAACCAAATCAAACTTTAGTATATACGTGGTTTAAGAACGAAATGCAAGTTCACGACCTTTCACGTGAAAAGCAAAAAGTAAGCGATAGGAGAGGTGGTGAAGATCAAATCAGTCTCCCTTCAGGAAAAATTATATTTGCGAAAGACGTTAATAAGCGAAAAAGCAAGGATAAGCCGCGATTCCATAAAGCTAAGGTTATAGGTCAAGGTTCAAGGAACGTTATACCGATAGATATTGGTAAAAGGAAGACTATGGTCCCTATTAAAAATGTAAAACGCCTTCCGCGTTGTGGTGTTGGCTGATAGTGATGAGGTCCGCGCTGGCCCTTCAACTACAACCTCTTCAACATAACCCGGGAATTTATCCTGTGAAAGAAGGGCAAGCATATCTTCAAACAGACCATTGGACTATAATTAAGGTTTTAAATTTAGATAAGATTAATGATGACTTAAATTTTATTATTAGCAAATACAGTGAATTCGATAGTTTAATTAATAAGAATATTTCATACTTACACGATTTTCAAGTGGCAAAATATCACGCTGAATATATTCGCGACATAACGGTTCAGAAATACGAACAGTTAGTTCCACACAAACGCGTCAAAAGAGGTATCCTCAACCCTCTGGGTTCCTTAATTAAAATTATAACGGGAAATTTAGACTATAGTGACGCAATTAGATACGATAAACTTACAGCTAAACTTGAAAACGATCAGACTATCATTAGAAATAAAATTACCTTAATATCTAAAATGCTCGATAGTTTTATCAATTCTACTGAAGTCTTAAATCAAAATTCTAATATATTAGATAAGCGTTTAAAAATTGTAGAATCTATGATTAAGGAATTAGCATCTAAGGATAATCATTGGGTTTATACTACTTATGTTGTAAGTCTTTTAAATTTATTTGTTAGTAATTTTCGTTCTATTTCTATAAAATTAGGAGAAATAGAGACTGCTCTAGCATTTAGTAAAGTATCCATATTACATCAAAGTATTATTAATTCTACTGAACTGTTGCAACATTTAATTCTTATATCTCAAACTGAAAATTTAGCGTTTAAAGCGAGTGAGGCAAATTTAGTAAAACTAGAAGAAACTATTAATGTGAAATCGTATATTAAACAAAACCAGATTACGTTCATAATGGAGGTTCCACTTACAGATAATTATACTTATAACTATTACAAATTATACTCTTTACCTATGTACCGTGCATCCGATAGTAAAACCCTATCCATTTTTCCTAAATATCCTTACCTGTTGGCAAAGGGGATGAAATCCTTACCGATCGTAAAACCGTGCCGATCGCTCGCTGCTGGAGAACAATTTCTATGCGATGAACAAAATCAAATGCCATATCCTGAAACTACTTGCATAGAACAACTGCTTAAATTTGAAGGAAACCCAATGCACTGCGAACAACAGCTAATCAATATAGAGAATGTAAGAATTCAAAGAATCACACCTATAAGTTGGATACTTTTCTCAAAATACAGAAATACTCTGACTCAAATTTGCAATGGTGATGTCAGCAAATATCCTGTCGTGGGCACATATATAATGACCATCGACGAACCATGTAGCATCGAGATCCAGAATATAACGATTCGCCCTCACCAAGTAATCACTGAGAATGATCCTGTAGAACCAACAAAAATTATAGTTTTGCCGCAATTACCTGTGAATAGAACTCCAATATTATCCAGTACACGTGTACTCAATATGCGAGGCATCAACCTGGACGAAGTTAAATATATGTCAACGATATTAAAGCAATCAGTGTTCAGTGATAGTGAAATGGTTAACAGTGAAAGAAATTTTAGATTCAGTGCTACTTTAGGCTATACGTCTCTATTTTTAATCTTTGTACTTGTAATTCTATTTTTACTTTACTTACTTCGTTATAAGATATTAAATGTAACATGTCTGCGAAATCATCGGATAGTTATTAAAAATGAACAAACCGATAATTTCGCACTTAAGGAGGGAGGAGTTACGCATCCACCCCAACCCTCTGTATTAGGTTGAGCAATAGCCTTCCGCTGGCCTCAGCAAGACCACCGGAGAGTTCTTGCAATTTAGCATAAGCGTTGCAGTTATTGAAAAACATTTATTTCGCAATAAGGTATCGATTGTATCATTGCATGTAATTCTGGCATTAACATTTGTGACTCCAAATCGTCCACTTGTTATAGTTAAGTAATAATTAAATAAGTTTAATTTTAATTTTATTTTATTTTTTTAAAAAAGTCAAATCGCTCCCGCAAAGTTTAACTACCTAGTCCCACAGTAAGCTCAATTAAGGCTTGTGTTGTGGGTACTAGGCGACGATAAATATAATATTTGATAAATACATATATAGATAATAACACTCAGACCCAAGAACAAATAATTGAGTTCATCACACAAATATTTGCCCTGACCGGGGATCGAACCCGGGACCGTCGGCTCAGTAGGCAGTTACTTCACACTGCGCCAACCGCGTCGTCAAAATCATTCCCAAATCCATCCTAAGACCCATAAAAAATTTCATTAAAATCGGTCTAGTCGTTTAGGAGGAACTCGATCACAAACAAACGCACAGAAGAAATCTAAAGCATACAAATGTCAAAAATACCAAAAGTACTGGGTTCGATTTCCGGTGGTGGTTAAAAGAAAGTAGTTATATACCTATTACAATAGGCTGATCACCTACTAGGCTAAGGACAATAAAATTACATTACATCAATAAAAAAAAAATAGATCTTACATTTTACATGCTCTAAATTCTAAAATTTAACAATAAGCTTTACAATTACATAAATTTGGTTCTTAGTATCAAAAGCAGTCTATGTGGTAAGTTTCAGTGAATTTCCTAGACAGACAAAAACACATAAAAAATGGTATGCATATTACCTTGATTTTATTAGTCCATGCTATTACCTAGATATAATATACCTTTCCACTTGTGAATTTTCTAAGTGGATTAACCAAAATAGCAAATGTTCATTCCTCTTTATTTGCCATAGACATTTAACGAACGAGACTCAAAGTAAAATATGTAGGTAGTTGAATTTTGCAATATGTTTGGGTTCGATCCCCTAACACTTGGAAAGTCAGTAATAATCTTCATAAAATACATACACATACAAAAGCTGTAATCTGAAGAAATTTAAAATAATACAGTATCTTCTATTAAAATGACTGTCTGTACAAGCCGACCCAACGACGTCGTTGAGCCGACTCCTACATTAATAATTTATTACATTTTGTAAAGCCTTGCCTAAGCCATTTATTTTGGAAGAATAATTACAGTCGGAGAAAGTTTATTGTGATGGTAAGTAATATAAAATAAATACTGTATGAAAAAACTAAAAGCGCCTTCTATCGGAATATATAAAATTTGCAACCTTACGCAACATAAAGGACCTTTCTATGGAAATGAAATTATCAAAAAAGTAACCTTATGCCTATTCTCTCACTCTCTCTACACATAAAAAATTAACAAAGTTGATTCAGGGTCTAAATTTAACAATTACATTAATGTGACAACGAAATGGGTTGCACGAGAGTTGCATTACATTTATTTACAGAAGTTGTCTTCGTTACTTTTAGTAGAAGATCCGAACCTAGGTCGACCTTCACCGGCGTGATAATAGAATGAGACCAATTTTGTAATAAATTTAATATATGTATGTATATTAAAAACTGGGTTTGCTCGAAAAATCCCGGACAGGATATTTTTTATTAATTATGGTATTGTTACCACAGATTAGTAAATATTTGAATTTTGTTAATTATATAACTTTCTTTAGATTATTACTAGCTTTCCGTGCGCGGCTTTGCCCGCTTTGTCTAAAAGTTAATAAATTATATACTTACCTTCATCTTGAATTATTCTATCTATTAAAAAAATCGCATCAAAATTCGTTGTGTATTTTTTTCAAGATTCTAATTTTTTTATACATAGCGATATAGGGACAGAGAAAGCGACTTTGTTTTATACTATGTAGTGATTCTGATCGACAGCGTTGTAGTTGGCATACTATGCTAAAGGGATCCTTCATAACAAGACAACGCTTATATGCTATCGGTATGGTTAACCATTCTAACGCAACTAACTAAATTTTGTTCGCTGTTTTCTCATATTTGTGAATTCAGTATTTTTAATATGACTTAACTTGTTATATGTAATTTTACTTTAATTTTACTACTTTGCTTCAAATAAATATTTTTATGTTATTTTTATCTACTTTTTTCTGTTGAGTTTGATTTTATCGTTTTCTTCGTTTTGATCTTTTTAATAAGACATTGTGTGTGTTAATGCTGTGAATAAATGTTTGTTTATATCTATGTGTTTTTATTCCTACATTTAAAACATCCTACTACCTCTAGAGTAATCAACAATAACTTAGATTAGTTTCTTGGTTACGGAACAGAAATTATTTATAATATACAGTAAATGACTAACGTAAAAATATATTCTTATGACAGTACAAAAGTGTTTCTACAAGAAGTCTAATTAAATACATATTTGAGTTATGCTGAACATTATGTGCAGCATGAAAATGTTTTGTAAACATGTATTTTTTATTTTCTTTTCCATTTTAATCTAGCAATTAGAATTGAAATAAACCAAAATTGATCGATATGATTAAGATCTCTAATAATACAGCTACATTATTGCCGCCAAGATACGTCGTATATATACTTAAAAAGTGCTTATAACAGTGTTTTTTTGACTCTCTCACGGCCTTTAAGATTTTGACCATTATTAATTAAGTATTATTACTATTGTGTTAGATAGATTTATTAGTGTAGTGTACGCAATGGGTCAAATGCCAGGATAAAATCAAAGATAATTTCCAAATGTGATTTTATTTTACATTTTATTGAGAAAATACTAAATATATTTTGGAACAGTCACGGGGCGGGTCGCTAGTTGGAAAATAAATAAAACACACCAAATGATTTTCAAATATATTTCAGTAATCAAAATATAATGATAGGCTTACATTAATAGTTACAAATCGTATCTCATGGCGATCGTAAGAAATACTCAAAAAATGACAAAAAAAACAACCGACTTTAGCCCAAAAAAACTCGTTTACAGCCGAAACCCAAAAATATTTACAAGCGAAACAACATTCCCAATACAGTAATACAGTTTTTACATACAATTTAGTGCATTTATTCACATTGTGGGTTCGCTTATTTTTTATTTTTCTCGATAATAAATAAAACAAAGGCACTGGCAACCCAATCACACGAGCTGTCAGCTGTCATCTGTCACCTGTCAATGTCAAACTTGACGTGAGCTGTCAAACGCTTGTGTAATTGCGTTGCCACACTTAAATACTACAGTGTATTACTTATATTGTGCATCAACATCTTAATTATAAATTTAAATAAAAAAAAACAATCTTTTGCGTTTTACATAGAATACGTTTTTTTTTTATTCCATCGTTATTCGTTATATTCTCAATTCGACATAACTACATTATTATCTCCATAATGTCCTGTACTTTAAAAAATGTGTTACGATTACAAAATTATATATATGAATTAATTACTCAGCTATTTATTTACAATAGTCATCTCGGCTACGTTTTTAAATATACTTTTAGAAATATTTTAGGCAAGCATCGATAATTCTTAAACTATTAAACGTAATACAGATAACAAATAAAAAGTTAGAAAACTCATGAGGAACTTCTCTTCTAGTATGTACATTTTTTAATTCTTAAAGTATTTCATATCACAAATAAAATTCCAAACTATTATATGAGCAATTATATTAAATACTACTATTGGTCAGGATTTATGTTAGCAAGTAGTAAGCTTTGATAAATGAGAAATTATTTTAATTTTTTTATTGTAATAATATGTATGATTATCTGTAGCCCGCTGTTAATTAAAAAAATAAGCTGTCAAACATAAAAATACGGATGTTTTTATATAAAAAAAATCATAATAAGGTTAACTCACTTGAAGTTAGGGCTGCAATTATGTATAAAATATTATATTGAATTTTAAATTAGTATAATATTCTATTTTATTTCAATGCAAATGATTATTTAAACAAATTATTTGATCGCTTATAAAATAAGTAACTTATTGGCAGCCCTATTACAAAAAATAAAAATAAAAACAAAACTTCAGTATTATTTGTATCAATACAATTGAGTCAAAAAGAAATACTGAATGTACAATATTTAATAAACACTATCAAAAACAGTTCACTGGTTTATAGACGTTAAAAACAAGACAATAATTACGAAGAATTACATTTTAAGATGTACAAAATGGTTGTTCCCTCGTTTTTATTTAGAAAAAATTATATCAATTCGGTACATTTCGCAAATTCCATATTTTCCTACATTTTTACATTAACTGGTATATTTCGAATGAATGAATGAATAAATTTGTGCATTTACTGGATTATTTATATTTATATATTTTTTACAGTCGAATTTGCAAAATATACCAAAAATAATCGACAAATAAGGGCTGAGCTGTCTATATTTTAATCTATCTAAACTTAGTGTTAGCATACACTTAAAAGCGTTTTATATCTATAATATATTTGTCCCTAGTTTATAAAAATGTTTTTATTTCGTTAATTATTGAGCGTATCTTTAAAATGAATAGCTGCTGGGTTTTGTGACAACCCTAATACAAAAAAAAAATACAAAAAAAAATTTCGTCTTAGACAAAACTAAAAAGGACATTTTAATACGAAAAAGTGGCAAATATAATTGCGTTGAATTTTCGTTTTTTTTTTTCAAATATCGCAAAGCCAGATAATTTTATAAAAAGTCATATTTTACTATATTTACATTCGTCCGTCCGTACTAATTTAATATATATATATTTATTATATATAGGAAACGCTGTCCATACATACAAAATTTAAATACACAGGCGTTTTAAACACGAGCGTTTTGAACGCGGCGTTTTTTTTAATATATAAATTACAATCGTTTGTCATTTAAATAAAAAGTAATACACAAGGTATTTTGATTAAACAAAATTTATAAAATACAATAAATTTTAAGGTGACAAGATATTATAAAAATATCCTAAATAAAATAAATATATATAAGCAATAAGACAAAGTATTTTTATTACAAAATGTATTATAAAAAATAACATAAAATATGTTACTACTAGCTGCCAAGACCAAGCTGCCCATAAAAATAAACGCCGCGTCTCAACCGCTCGTTTTAAAAACGCCTTAATACGTTAAAATCAAACCCAAAAAATTACTTTACAGATAATAAATAACGTAAAAACTAGCTGCCATTACAACGCTGGCAACATTAGAAAATTATTCCCGCCAAAAGTTTTATCACAATAAAGCAACACTAATTTTAAATGCGCTATTTTATATATAATTAGGTTAGGTTTAGCTGTGTATATAGTTATTTTATGCAAATTATATTAATTTAAAAATACATAAATGAAAATTAACAAACTGGGATGGCAGTAAATTTGGAAAAATCTTTTTTATTTTCTTAAAAATTAGCCTGAATAACATTTTTATATTTGTTGTAATTTTTTTTCGAACTAAATCACTCTTTCTGAAATAGTACACATCTTTCAAAACTGCACCAAAAAATTTATTGTTCCCAATAATTTTCTTCCATTCTGACAATATATTCCAAATTAAAAAAGAGTAATAATTTTAAACAACCAACACACAGCCAAACCCCCACACTGATCTACACGTCACAAGAGTATCATCTGACGCAGGCCAGCACTAGTGACGTCAGCAAGATGGCCGCCGGCGCCATCTTGTGAGCGACGCTGTTGTACTTGCTGCTTTGTTCGCATGTGCCTGGAAAATGTAATAATGTATTAAAAACTTGATTTTATGGAATATTTTGAGGATATAGCAAAGACATTCTGAAAAAGTATTATTAGATTGACATGGAGAAAATCTATACTAAAAGAGTTTGTTTGTTTGAACGCGCTAATCTCAGGACTACTGGACCGATTTGAAAAATTATTTCGGTGTTTAGATAGCCCATTTATCGAGGAAGGCTATAATATATCATCACGCTAACACCAACAGAAGCGGAGCCACGCGGGTGAAACCGCGGAGCGCAGCTAGTAATGTATAAAAGAGGTTAAAGAAGATATAATAATAAAAAAAAATCATCATCCCAAAAACGGTGGACCTTGCGTCATTTGCTTACCGAGTGAAAAATATCTACACACAATAAATGATCCAAACAATAAAAATACTTTACTTGCTTGCCATATGAATGAATGAACAAACTAAATTTTTGTAAAATTCTATAGAATTATAATACTCAAAAACGGCTATACCATTAGAGGTGAGATTGTACGCTGCGTCTGGAGTTTTCGCAGTTCGGGAACATGATCCGCCCACTGCACTTAGATATACTGTTTCACCACCGCCGCTTGCTGAAATATTATTATTTAATTATTAAAGCTAATTAACATAAAAAATACACAACAATTAATATAGTCCGAAAAAACTAATAAAATAAATATATATGTTACAGTCAAAACCCTTAACCAGTCAATAACCTTAATGACCGGTAAAATTAGTCAATGAGGTTATTAACTAAGTACGATGACTGGGTACGTTGGTCAAAACCTATATTGACTGAATGTGTGCTCTTTAAATTAGTCAATAAGATTATTGACTGAGGGCGTCGGTCAAAATCCTTATTGACTGGTATATTTGAATCTTACCAAAGAAGTTTCACTTCTGACACTTGTGCTCGGTACATATACTCTTTTTTTTACAAAATATCTTACCATTAGCAGCTTTCGTAGTATACACGAAGCAAAAAGTCCGCGGGTGCGTAGAGGAGCGTGCTACGGGGGCCGCTACGACGTAGCCGCGGGTACCGTCTTGCCAACTGCCGTAGCATGTGTATACTGGAGGAAATTAAAATATTTAAGTACATTTTTAAACTATTAATAGTACTGAACTAATTATTAAATTGTTCGTTTGTCGTAGCATTTGTTTAGAGGGAGGAGAGGGGAGGGCAACATAAACATGATAAAAACAAGACATTCTCAAAGAGAAAAAGTTTGTTGCGTCGTGCTACAGGGTCGCTACGACGTAGCAGTGGCACTGTATTGCCAGGTACCGTAGCATGTTAAATGTATATACATACTTTAATTAATTAATTCCATAAATCAATATAATATGAAGATGAAAAAGAAATAGTTATTTCCGCTACAACGTAGCTTCGATAACTTCGAATTGCCAGGTGCTGTAGCGTGTGTATACTGCAGAATTTAGAAATACGATGAATATGGGATATATTCAAGTTAATACAAATCTTAATAATTATAATTATAACTCAAAAATTTGGTGGTAGTCATCATTGATACGTTTTTCCCATATATGTGTCTAAGTACAAAACTTTGTAGGTGCTAGCTACGGATCTCCGTAGCAATCTTGCTACGCCGTAGCTACGTAAACTTTGTACAACAATAACTTTTGTAAAAACAGTTAAAGGCAATTTACAGCCGTAGTATACCGGGGAGAAACTACGATAAACATAAGTATAAAACTGCTACATTTTCCACCCTTTTTCAACTAGTCACCCAACTCACCTGTACTCATACATGCTGACTTAAATTCGATGGTGTTTTGCGACGCGCTACAGCCAATACTAGCGCTATCGTAGTCGCCAGATACACACTCTGTGTGACCATCCTCGTCTGGGTTGCCTGGAATGAGTGTGAGTTAGTTAAGAATAGTGTGTGTGAGTGAGTTGGGAATGAGTGTGAGTGATAATAATAATTTGAGTGAGTGAAAATGAAAAATGAATAATTTTTATTTAAGCAAAAACAAAATAAAATTAAAATGGGTTGCCCGGAATAAGTATTAGTTGGGAATAAGTGTGTTTGTGCGAAAATGGAAAATGAAAAGTATTTTTTCCAGCAAAAACACAATACAATTAGAATTTAATAATAGTGAAAGAATAAACAACACAAGTAATAGATAATAAACTATTTTTGTTCTTGTGGATTATCTCAGACATAATGAATATTGGAAAACGTTAGAAAGAAAAGTAACCACTAATATCTTAGCAGTTCGTAGTTCTATTATCATTGCTATGTATTTTTGTAAAAAAGTATGTTATTTTCCATTAAAAATACATTCATTCATTCAATCGTACAAGTTCTCTATTAATTAATCAGCATTTTTATTCCATAAAGTGTGTATTACATGTGGTATTTTTTTAAATAAAATAAACTTTTAATTTCCTTCATTCATTTCATTCACTTCATTCATTCATTACCTGTCTGTTGTCTGCGCAGACGCCTGTCAGCCAGCGAGTCTATGATCGAGTATCGCCCGATAAGAGGACACCGCATTGGAGTCAATTGCGTGGCTGAAAACATATAAATACAAATGAATATATTTGTTTGGAAATGATGTTTAAGAATGATATACAATAACGTTAGTTTCATATTTATAATGTTTTGAGCATTAAAATTCAAGTTGAGATTATACTATGTAAAAAGCTTATACCAAAAAATAATATTGTACGTATTTTGCGGAAACCAATTTAAGTTTCGTGAGGGAGCATGTATGTATAGGTATGTGTAAGTGTTTGAAAACGAATGTAGTCTTTTCTTCTTTACTTCTATACGAGTCTTTGTATTTGAGCGAGTGACTGAATGACTGAGTGATTGAATGAAAGAGTTACAGAATTACTGAGTGATTGAATGACTAAATAAATAATTAATGAACGAGTGAGTGGCTGAAATGTTTAAACATTTTGTGACGATCTAAAAGTTCTTTTATAAGAAGTTTAATTGAATAAATAAATGTTCGAGTTTGAGTTTGTTTGAAGGCATGACTGAGTGACTTAGCCACTGAATGAATGACTTAGTGATTGAATGATTGTATGACTAAGTGAATGATGTGTATGTGTGTGTCTGTATGTATGTCACTCACACACGAGCGTGACGCCGTCCCCGGGCGCTGAGTCGGCGCATGCGTCCTGCGGCGCGTCCCACAGCGTAGTGCCGTGTTGCAGCTCGAGTATATTGCCTTCACGGCGGTGGAACTTGAGGCACACGTGGCCGGATTCGCTAGAAACGAGGGTAATTTGAGAATTTAAATGGAAGAAAAAAGACGGGTTGCACTCCGGGAGTGCCGGCAGAAGTGAAAACTTGATTATCTGGGAACGGAAATGCAAGTTTATATATTGCCAATAAACTAAAAATCTTGAAAATCTGTTCAGCCGTTCGTAAGTTACAAGTAGTTACAGAACTTTTTCATAATATATTATGTAAAGATTGATTAAGGATTTTTTTCCCATATCAACATAAAACAATATTTTTATTTTATATGGGATTCAGATGGGTATCATCATTATTATTATCAGACTAGCAAACCGGGCGAACTCCGTTTCGCCACCAGAGACACCTTTTCTTTGCTATAAACCTCACGGAGCCCGAGACCTTTCCAACGAATGCAAAACCGTGGAAATCGGTTCGTGCGTTCTGGAGTTATAGCGTCAGGAAGGAAAACCCGACTTATTTTTATATAGTAGATTTTACGACAGTTTACAATCTCGCGAGATAGGTAAACATCTAACAATTTTTTTTTATTTGACGGTGAAATATACATAAGATGGGATTATGAAACCTATCTCTTAGCATAATACATATATCAATCGAAACAAGCTACAAACGTTAATGGAGGTAATATTGTCATTCTATTCCTCACGTTCATAAGATGCGATTCAAAATATGTTTATGTTTATGTTCAATGTATGGTTTGATGGGATTCAGGTGGGATTATTATATCATTCGTAACATTATATCTATCGAAATTTTATTATAAAATTTTCATTGTGTGCTGTTTTTGAAGTGAAACTTCTTTATCGGGGTTGGAAAAAAATTTAGTGTAAAATTTAGTTTTTTTTTTTTTTCGTTACGCGTGACATTTTTCCGTTACGCTCCATCTTTTTCTTATCCCTACCACGCGTGATTCGACGTATTTCTGTAAAGTTGCATATAGTAAATTATTTTTTGAAAAATAAGGTCATAAAGAAGTTTCACTTCTTACGTGTGTACACTTAGTCCATTGAATCAATCCCTCCAAGGGGGGTCTAGAGTGCGTGAGTTAGTAACGTAAGATGTTTCTTCGGAAACATGTCAAGAGTCCCTAGGTAATAAACATACTAAAACCCCGGGCCACTAGGAGGAGCCCCGGAGTGGGGGGAGGGGGGAAATGGGTCCATTTTTTCATTTTTCGCTTAAATCTCAAAAACGGTACATGTTAGAGAAAAACTTTCAAGGAAAAATTGAAAGGCCATAAAATTATCTACAAGTTGTACCAGAATCATTTTTTCCTATATCCTACCGTTTCTGAGTTATACGCAGTAAAACATGATTTTGGCTCAAACAATTTCAACATCAATCGATCAAAAAATATTTCTTTCTTCCAAAAAACTCAAATGTGCAACTTGTGACCAGTACTGATAGATTGCTCTTAATTAGTTCTATAATTGGTAAAATAAACACATTCCTCCATGGAAGCCTTTAGGAGGAATCGATTGTCAAAATATTATATTAGGGCAGTTTGAGTTACTGAACTTGATCTTTTTATTTTTTTCTTCCAAAAAACTCAAAAGTGCAACTTGTGACCGGTACAGATAGATTACTCATAATTAGGTCTATCATTGCTAAAAATACCAGATTCCACCACGGAGGCGTTTACGGGGAATTGAATTTTATCAGGGTAGTTACGATACATGAACTTTTTATTTTTTTCTTCCAAAAAGCTCAAAAGTGCAACTTGTGACCGGTACAGATAGATTGCTCATAATTAGGTCTATCATTGATAAAAATACCAGATTCCACCATGGAGGCGTGTACGGGGAATTGAATTTTATTAGGGTAGTTAGTTAAAAAGTTCATGTATCGTAACTACCCTAATAAAATTCAATACCTCCTAAAGGCCTCCATGGTGGAATCTGGTTTTTTTTATCAATGATAGACCTAATTATGAGCAATCTATCGGTACCGGTCACAAGTTGCACTTTTGAGTTTTTTTGGAAGAAAAAAAATAAAAAGTTCAAGTATCGTATCTACCCTAATAAAATTCAATTCCCCGTAAACGCCTCCATGGTGGAATCTAGTATTTTTATCAATGATAGACCTAATTATGAGCAATCTATCTGTACCGGTCACAAGTTGCACTTTTGAGTTTTTTGGAAGAAAAAAATAAAAAGATCAAGTTCAGTAACTCAAACTACCCTAATATAGTATTTTGACAATCGATTCCTCCTAAAGGCTTCCATGGAGGAATGTGTTTATTTTACCAATTATAGACCTAATTAAGAGCAATCTAACAGTACCAGTCACAAGTTGCACTTTTGAAATCTTTGGAAGAAAAAAATAAAAAGATCAAGTTCAGTAACTCAAACTACCCTAATATAGTATTTTGAAAATCGATTCCTCCTAAAGGCTTCCATGGAGGAATGTGTTTATTTTACTAATTATAGACCTAATTCAGAGCAATCTATCAGTATCGGTCACAAGTTGCACTTTTGAGTTTTTTTGGAGAAAAAAAATAAAAAGTTCAAGTATCGTAACTACCCTAATAAAATTCAATTCCCCGTAAACGCCTCCGTGTTGGAATCTGGTATTTTTATCAATGATAGACCTAATTATGAGCAATCTATCGGTACCGGTCACAAGTTGCACTTTTGAGTTTTTTTGGAAGAAAAAAAATAAAAAGTTCAAGTATCGTATCTACCCTAATAAAATTCAATTCCCCGTAAACGCCTCCATGGTGGAATCTAGTATTTTTATCAATGATAGACCTAATTATGAGCAATCTATCTGTACCGGTCACAAGTTGCACTTTTGAGTTTTTTGGAAGAAAAAAATAAAAAGATCAAGTTCAGTAACTCAAACTACCCTAATATAATATTTTGACAATCGATTCCTCCTAAAGGCTTCCATGGAGGAATGTGTTTATTTTACCAATTATAGACCTAATTAAGAGCAATCTATCAGTACCGGTCACAAGTTGCACTTTTGAGTTTTTTGGAAGAAAGAAATATTTTTTGATCGATTGATGTGGAAATTGTTTGAGCCAAAATCATGTTTTACAGTTTACTGCGTATAACTCAGAAACGGTAGGATATAGGAAAAAATGATTCAGGTACAACTTGTAGATAATTTTATGGCCTTTCAACTTTTCCTTGAAAGTTTTTCTCTAACATGTACCGTTTTTGAGATTTAAGCGAAAAATGAAAAAATGGACCCATTTTCCCCCTCCCCCCACTCCGGGGCTCCTCCTAGTGGCCCGGGGTTTTAGTATGTTTATTACCTAGGGACTCTTGACATGTTTCCGAAGAAACATCTTACGTTACTAACTCACGCACTCTAGAACTTTTTATTCAATGGACTAACTAGTACATGCATACATTTTTTTTTAAATATCTTAATGTTAAATGGGATGATGGGATTCACTTACCACCCCCTAGTGACGTGTGCAACTAATGTAATGTGTTTCTTGTCTTTCTGTTCGAGTATCGAGTGACAAACGAGTCGCTTTTCTTCGTAGGAACCGTCTGTGTTCATTATCTGTAATATTATATTATTATGTTAAATATTTGAGTCAATAATTAAGGAGATTACTATAATAAAGTAGCGGTCCGCCCCGGCTTCGCCCGTGGTACATATTTACGTTTTCTCTACATAAAACCCATCCTCGTACTTCAAGGAATATAATGAAAAAAGAATTATCGAAATCGGTTCAGCCGTTCTCGAGTTATTCGCTTACCAACACATTTTGCGATTCATTTTTATATATAAGAGATAAACTATAATATATAAATCTCGTGTCACAATGTTTGTCCTCAGTGGACTCCCAACCACTTAACCGATTATAATAAAATTCGCACACCATGTGCAGTTCGATCCAACTTGAGAGATAGGATAGTTTAAATATGTAGGTACCACGGGCGAAGCCGGGGCGGACCACTAGTAAACTATAATTTATTATTTAAGAAATACACAAATTTTACAAACTAGAATTTAACACAAATAGATTGATTTTTCTTTCGTTTATTCCAAATTAGTTTATTCCTCAATTACATAGTTATTATATTATGTATTGTGTAGAGGTCTATATATTGAATTTCAAATGACGTCATCATTAAAATTCTATTTAAATAAATAGTCCTAAGGACATAATTTTGAAATAAGAACGTTTTAGATATTCTATTTCGAATTTATAATCTTTGAGCAATAATCAGGCGCCATATTGAATTTACAAAATGACGTCACAACCTATAACCCTCTTCACTTATTAACACAACTACTTGTAATTTATCAAAACACATCCCACAGTTTCGACGCTACACCCATACATACATACATACATACATACATACCTTCAAAGTAGCATTTTTAGTGGTGAAATGATATTGGTGCGTGTGATCAAGGCTGAACCATTTGTGATGCTCCACAATCCAGCTGGGGAAGTGACAGCGGTTGTGTTCGTCGTCACCTGGAAGATTATATAAAATATATGTATAAAAAACAATTTTGTGGAATAATTTTTAGATATGTGAATATGTTCTTTTTGGGAAAACTTTGTATAGAGTCGAAAAATTTGCTATTAATTTGTATTGGTATGTATATGTATACGTTTTTGATAAATTTTATACTAAAAGTGTTAAAATGTTGTAATTCATTGTAATGAACTAACGCAAAATTAGATGGTGATCGTTAAATTGTCTACTTTTTAATAGATTTTTTAGTAACACAGTAACAGTTTCTTATAACTATAGTCGTATGACATTTTTTATTAATAGTAATACTGTTCAATTATCATTTTAATCATTATTATTAGATACTTAATGTTTTAATTAAGTTATTGCATAATTCACGCTTTTGTGTATCCAGTAAAATTAAAGGATAAAAATCATACTTGCACATAGTACTTGTATGTATGTCTTGTATGCAGTTAAGTAATAAGTATATAACTTAACGGCTTAAGTAGTAACTTAAAACTAACTTATAACTAATACTTACTAGTAGTAAGTTTCATAGTCCTACTGCCATCAGTAGGCGAAGAGAGGCCATTACAAGTTGCGTCACCCGACTGAGCTATAATGTACGACATGCTTTTGTCACTGTGTTGCCCTTTGTATATGAAACACCTGGAATTAGTTGATAAATATAATTAATAAAATTAGAAATATACGAATGAAGAAATTAAATCAGATTATGAAACAGCTGTAATTAATATATCACTATCACTACATAGTAATATAAAACAAAGTCGCTTTCTCTCCCTATGTCCGTTTGTATGCTTAAATCTTTAAAACTACGCAACGGATTTTGATGCGGTTTTTTTAATAGATAGAGTGATTCAAGAGGAAGGTTTTAGTATATAATTTATTAGGTTTTAGATAGAGCGGGCGAAGCTGCGGGCGGTAAGCTAGTATATGTATGTAAAAGAATTAAAAAAGACAATAAATGTAGGAATTATCAAGTTATAAAAGTACATGTATGAATAAATGAATGAAAGAACGAATGCATGAATTGTTTCATTGAACATTTTAATTCTAAATTTTGTTCAAAAGAATGAACAACAATAAAAAATATGAGTGATCTCAATGTTCATAATATAAATGAATAAATAAATGAAAACACTACAAATATTAACGAATGAAAGAACGAGTGAATGAATTCATAATGAATGAATGACTATATTAATAATACAAAATTTTTCCGAATTTGACCATCCCAGGAACTAGAGGAGCTATTTAAAAAAATTCTTTCAATATTAAATATATACGTGATCCCTGAGTGTTATAGGCTATATTTGTACTACAAGCGAAGCCAGGGGTGATAGCTAGCTTACCTATATGTATCTTCATCGGAAGCTATGGAATTCCTCCTCTGGACTTGTGAAATTTGGCCCACGAGGTATCGAGTGGAACCTTCCTTCCATGTAGCCAAGCAGACTAGTTCTTCCACTGAAAATAAAAAAAGACATGTGTCACTCGGGGACTGCCGCGGTAAAGCTATTGCATGCTATGCCTTCAAGCCACACCTCCGCGCCCGTCCCCGTGGGGAGCGTGAGGTTTTTTCGTTACGGAATTTCTCGATCGGTCCCCGCGCTCAAGGCCCGCGATAGAAGCTATGCAATAGCTTAAAATATTTATTTAAAAAAATGAGGGTAGATGAAAAACAACAAGTAGTTCATCATCACTATCAGCCCATATACGTTCCCACTGCTGGGACACGGGCCTCGTATGAGGGTATAGGCCATAATCCACCACGCTGGCCAAGTGTGGGTTGGCAGATGAATTTAATAATTATTGGATTTTATGGGACTTATGTACTGTAAGTACCTATATAAATATTTTTATTTGTAGTATAATTATAACTGAATTAACTTGGAAATAATTATTATTATGTATTTTCAAATTATTTTACTTGGACTGAATTTGTGATAAATAATTTTTAAACTAGCCACACTGCAGACGACTACATACATACAGCATGTATGCAGTCATATGGTTGAATCTGCCATTTGATTGAATGACTAGTGCTTTCATTGAATGACGACATGAATGAATGAATACGTTTATTGCCACAGCAAAATCTATATATATAAAAGAAAGTCTGTATGTTCCAACACTTATAACTCGAGTTCTACTGAACCAATTTTCATGGTTTTAGATTCGTTGGATTTGTCTCCGTCCAGAATAGAAGAATAAATCATAAAAACAACAAAAACTAGACGAATGAATATTTTCCCAAAATTTTGATTTTCGTACATGTCAATCATTAGTTGTCAATCCTGTCAAATACGGAAAATAATGTTTGACATTCATGCGTTCAAAAATGTATTATGTGTAAAATAATAAAAAATTAAAAAGGGTGAATAAATATTGTTTGTATTTATTTTAAAATCAATTATTAAAAAGTGCAATAAAAGCAGATACATAAAAATTCCTCAAATGTTTGTGTTTACGCGTGTTTTCAGAAATTAATAAGGTATTTTTGGTGGGGAAACTAACCAAGAAGTTTAGTTCGATTAATTATTAAAAAAATTCTATAAAAATGTAAAAATTCTGACAATTATTTGTTGCGATTTCGTCGACTGCGTCAACAATATTGCTATCAAATTGCTATAAACAAGCTAAATTGCGTTTTGAAGATTACGTCCATTTATGCGATGCAATTAGCACAGAAGAAGGTGCAGAAAATGTTGGTCTATTGATTATTTTACCGGCGACATACACAGGTAGCCCAAGTGAATATGCGCAAGATGCAATGACATAATAATATGTTCGTCATTATGGTCGGCCAGATTTATTCATTACATTTATATGTAATCCGAAATGGATGGAAATTATTCAACTGCTGCTTCCCGGACAAATATCAAGTGATCGGCACGACATCACCACACGTGTTTTCAAGCAAAAAATCCGATCACTGATGAGTTACATTAATGGAACACATCTTTGGGATTATTCAATGATGGATGTATTCAATCGAATGACAACAATCTGGCTTGCAGCATGCACACATTTTAATTTGGTTAGTCGAAAGGATTCGGGCAGATAAAATATATGAGTGTGCGGGGATTGCTAATCCTGAAACCGATCTAGACCGACATAACGTTGTTATCACGAATATGATTCATGGACCGTGTGACACCATCAACCACCAATCACCATGCATGGTTGACAGTGAGTGTACCAAAAGGTATCCACGAAAATTGATGGCAGAGACCATCACAGGCAACGATGGTTACCCACTGTATCAGCGTCGATCGCCCAATGATAATGGTAAAATTATTATCACAACTAAAGTGAAACGAAACGATGGCGTGGTCGATAACAGTTAAAGAATGAAAAGAGTTAATCCATGCTGCACAAATTATTAAAATTCAGTCATTTTTCTCTGAGACGTGTTTGAAGTAATAAAATAAAATACTATTACATATCAATCCATATAAATATTTATTTTGTATCATTGTATTACGTTCATCAAAGCCTAAATTAGTTCAGCTAAAAGGTAACACAACATTCATTTACAGGGCGGTACAAAGTTCGCCGGGCCAGCTAGTTGGTACATAAATTAAAAATCTACTTAACCTAAAGAACAGAATAAAATTTAACAATATATAAAAACAAATGAGAAAAATAATATTTTTGTGGCAAAAGGTCCACACTCAGCTATGCTGTTTGACTCGAATGGGGCAACAGCGCTGATTTTCAGTACATTTAATTGAATTTCATTCTTAGTATATACATTTATAGTATGTAGGATTAGTCCTACATTTATCTAAAAACTAATAGACTCACCATTACTCTCAGTCCCGGGAACATCAGGACAGGCCATATACCGAAGCAGAAGCCTGGAATCATCCGTACAGGACTCTGCGCGGGATGGGGGATATGTACAATCGCCTGTGCCTCTGAAATTGTATACAATTAAATAAATAACACACATACAAACTCAAACTAAAACATTTATTTATTCAATTTGACTTCTTATAAAAGCACTTTTGAAACGTCATAACATTTTTTAACAATTACCACTGATTCGGAAAACAGTATCTATGGAGAAGAACCGACAAGAAACTCTATAGTTGCTCTTTTAAAATCTAAATCTAATACATATAATATTCCTAATCTTATATATAAAATTCTCGTGTCACAATGTTAGTCTGCATACTCCTCCGAAACGGGTGGACCGATTCTCATGAAATTTTCTGTGCATATCGGGTAAGTCTTTCTGAGAATCGGCCAACATCTATTTTTCATATGTACCACGGGCGAAGCCGGGGCGAACCGGCGGCCGGCTTATATTATAAATTCGAAAGTTTGTGAGGATGGAAGGATGTTTATTACTCTTTCACGCAAATACCACTGTAACGATTACAATGCAATTTAATACCATGTATATAGCTGAAGACCCAGAATAAGACATCTGCTTTTTATCTCGGAAATCCCACAGGAACGGGAACTAGCGAGTTTAAGTCTGTCTTACAAATTGCAGCTTTTGTGAAATCAGCCTGTTAAGAGTCTTTTACTAATACTTTATTATTACAAATGTATTTATTAGGAACGGGGATTAATTATTTAAACGTTGGATAAAATTAATATACAAAGAAAAACACCCTATTTATAACGCTTATTTAAATTTAGTTGCCGTATTCCAAAACAAACTTAAAAACAAATATACAGGGTGTTCGCTCAGTGGAAACAACCTTCTACTTGAATATTCATTCAGTAAATTTGAATTTTATTGGCTCGCCACCTGTGTACTTGCTTCTTTGTACCCTTTGAAATACTGAACAGAAAAAGATAAGTTTTATACTATGTGTATGTATTTGTTTCTGTAGTTATATTGAAAAATGTAAAAAATCAGTGTTCCTGTGTTAGGTGAAAGTAATTCACTTATTATTCTTTTTCTTACAATTATCGATTCAAACTCAAACATTCATTTATTCAATTAGACTACTATTTAGTAGCACTTTCGAATCGTCATTACATAGTATTTTTAACATTTACCACCGATTCGGAAAGCAGTATCTATGGAGAAGAATCGGCAAGAAACTCCATAGTTGCTTTTTTAAAATAATGTCAATAAATTTACATAATATGTAACTTATATCTAACTACATAATATGCCAAAGAACTGTCCTGTGGTTTTTACGCGACAACCCTCCATGGGTCTTTATCGTCCGATTCTCTTTGGGAATAAATAATAGTAATTTAAAATAAATATCTATCTACAACTATGTTATAGACATAACACAGGGTATATGTTATTTTGTCTCTAATTATTATTAGAGACAAAATTAATTATATTATTATTAATTATTATTAACGCACAAGTTAAATGTTAACAAACATTCATCCACACAATCTGTAATGTCTTGTAGGATTATTAAATTTTCATTTATAGCAAGGTATACAGGATTACGTCGCCAAGTTTTTGCAACATAGTTACACACAGAACCTATACATTATATCTTGTAGGATAATAAGGATAGTCTTATAACCTCAAGTTTTTAAAACACACAAGAACAGTACAAACTATCCTCTCTACTTTCCATTTATATAAAATTTATATCTTGTAGGACAACTTACTTATTATAAGTAAAAGTGAAAGGCGCCGGGTGGAACGGGCAGGGCTGTGGTGTCGGACTCGGTTCCTTTCTAAACATCGAGTATAATGGCGCGTCACCGCTTATCTCGTCGCAGATAGAGGATAATGAATCCTTGAGGCTGCAGTATGCTGGAAGATAGTGTAAATTGTAAGATGGGAGACAGAGAATAAATACTTATTTGAATGTTATTAGAATGGGAGACAAAGAATAAATAGTTATTTAAATGTTTTTTTTTTCGTATTTAATTGTTTTAGAGTTAGTATGAAGAAATGGGAGACAGTAAATAAATCATAGTAGGATTATTTGGTAAATACTTTCAACATACATTGAATCCATTAAACTCGACTTATTATTAGATATTTCTACTCACTTTCTTTGTATTGCAGCACATATTTGTGTTTCTCGTGAATCACCATACACTTGTAGCAGTTGTAGCTCCTGGAAATTAGGAATTAATGAATGAATAATGGCACAGAATATAATTATTCATGGCGACCAGTCAATTATGACTAGGTCATTTGAAGTGAGATTAAAAGTAAACAAGACTACCTATTATAGGTAATTATGTAATTATGTATATTTAATATCTAATTGTTATTAAAAAATACAATTTTGTACGTTTATAATTTTTTTTCATATCTCAGTAAAGACTAGTTCGATTGCAGTGAAACTTTTTTTGTTAATAATCAGTTACGGAAACGGATCGTGCTTCGATGCTTTCAACGTTTGACCCAATTACCCTCACTTTGTTTATAGGTGACTGGTTGTGATTTGTTATCAACTGACTATATCAATTAGGCAGTTGTGTAAAATCGCAGTACATTCTTATTACATTCAAACTAACATGCAATCCAGACGCTTCGAATATCTGTAGTGTCTGTATATATAAAAATGGATCCCTATTTCCCTTGGTCACGGCATCACGCGTATTCGGCTGGACCGATTTCGATAATTCTTACTTCGATGTGTTCGTTATTGTTAGGAGAAGGTTCGTATATAAGAAAAATTCAAGATATTTGCGACAAAAATACAAACTTCACGCGTTTGACTTTTTGATTTGCGCGTAGACAGGACAACGTCTGTCGGATCAGCTAGTAAATAATAATTATTCAATGTAATTATTATTAGTACCTATACAGGGTGTACCACTGTTGGTATACTAAGCTCAAAGGAGGTTATAGTTTTGCATACGCTGAGTTCGTAAAAAATACTTATAAAATTCCAGACGCATTTTTTTTTCAAATAGATGAATTTTTAAAACTCTATGTGTACACTCATAACAAGCAACCCGCCCAACTTTGCCACCAGCACATGAGCTATCGTTTAAGATTATGTTTTCATAGACAAAATGCTCACATTAGCGAAGCGGTATATGCTGGCTGCACCAAGCTAGCGAAGAAAACATGGATTTTCAGGAAAAATTCAGCAAAAATTTTTTGACGTAATTTTGTTTTTTAAGTATTTTTTACGTGATCAGTGTATGCAAGAATACAAGTTCCTTCGCGCTTAGTATACCAATAGGACACGCTGTATAGAAGTCCTCCAAACATACCTGTCATATAGCAGGAACTTATCATACGACTCCGTCTCTGAACACTCGCCCTTCATCTGTATGTGCGTGGAGTTGATGTCAATCAGCTGCGGTACCCCCGACTGGAACCAGCTGCCCGTCCACTCAGAGGGGAAGGTGCAGCCACCTGGAATATAGAGAAACCTTAATAAAAAAAGGCGTGTGGCACTCGGGGACTGCCGCGGTAAAGCTATTGCGTAGCAATGCCTTCAAGCCACACCTCCGCGCACGTCGGAGTGGGGAGCGTGAGGTTTTTCGTTACGCAATTTCTGGATTCGGTCCCCGCGCTCAAGACCCGCGATAGAAGCTATGCAATAGCTTAAAATATTTGTAAAGAACATTCAATATAATATGTTACAGCCAAAACTCCTAAGGATCCGTTCACACAGACCGGCTCGGAGAGCATCGGCGCGCATTTTTCTTAGGATAGTAGGATTTTATTAAGCTATTGCAGCTTAATAAAATCCTACTATCCTACTAATATTATAAATGCGAAAGTTTGTGAGGATAGATGTGTATGTGTGCGTTTGTTACTCTTTCACGTAAATACTACTGAACCGATCACAATGAAATTTATCACACATATAGAGGGTAACTTGCTTTAACACATAAGATAGGTTTTATCCCGAAAACGCGGGCGAAGCCGCGGGCGAAAAGCTAGCAATAAATAAATAAATATGTCGGGACAATTTTCGCAAATTTTCGCAATTTGGGACAAACGCTTGTATATAATTTTAAATAAATACTTAAATAGATAATTAACACCCAGACAAAGAGCAAACATCTATGTTCATCACACAAATATTTGCCCCGGGTGGGAATCGAACCCACGACCTCTGGCTTGGAAGGCAGGGCCATCACCAGCCAAGCCAACCGGCCAGTCAAATTAAATCAATATTTTGAACAAATATTACTTCTTCTTTTGAGAACTTTACACTTTATACTTACCAAAAGTGAATACAGATAACATCAGCATTTGAATATAAAATGACGAAATTTTTATAAGGTCAGGAAAAGAAATAAACCATTTCTTCCTTTTGCTATTGTGACCACAAACAATATTTAATTTAATTTTTTATCGCATATATAGAGAAAATAAATGAAAACGAAAAATGATGGTTAATGTAAAAAATATGTTATGACGATTCAAAAGTGCTTCTAGAAGAAGTCTAATTGAATAAATAAATGTTTGAGTTTGGAGTTTTTTTCACTAAATATTCATACACAATACACGTTGTTTTTTACCTAGACTATTTTAAAGCCAGGCATCGTGAACCTGTTGTTTACGATGCAAAATATAATTGAATAACATTAATGAGTGCAAAACATGTTTTTTGCTGAAAATGTCTGGAAATTTCAGTACTAAAGTATTGAATTTAATTTTAAAAGTTTGTAACTAGTGCTTCACCCTGGTTTCACCCAGTTTTTGCTATTACTGTCTTAAAATGAATTTAATATATGATATTTTTTATGAGAAAAACATTAAAGATTAAACTTATTAATCTATACTTACTAATACGGTACTTTAAATTGTTAATGTGAAAATATGTTTGTCACGCTTTCATACCTAGACCGATGAACCGATTTTGATGAAACTTATCATACGAAATGTAATGTAGCTACAAGATGACAGTTAATTCTACCAAACAAGAATAACCATCTCTACAAAAGCTTTCGTTTTCATAAACCACATTCAAATCGATTCATCCATACGAATACTACACTCAAACACACATGTTAAGTTCATTACACCCCTCTTTTCAGTCGGTTAAATCGTATGAAATTCATTAGTTTATTGTTAAAAGCAATTAATAAAGGGTCTAGCGTATAGGTCCCTTTTTGGTTCCTAAGCACAATACTTTATTGTTCCTAGGTATTTTAAAATTGACGCGAAATGAAAAATATTATTGCGTTTGGCGCAATTTAGAAGCGATTCATTTTTAAATGAATTTTATTCGTAGCAATGTTATAAATTTGTATTATTTAAATATACATAATACATGTTAGATTTTCAAATAATATAGCGCCATCTATTGGTATTAAAAATTTCAATCAACTTCAATCGCTTCGTTATGACGCTAAGAACAGAAAAACAGTCAAACAAACACTTCTGAAATTATAATAGGTATTAGAATGGATTTCTCGAAATATCTACATATTATATTGATTCTTTTTGCTTGATACAGCGGCAAGTACGAAAAATAACGCTGTTTTTAATATTACTATTTTATCCTTATATTATGTCTCGTGGTCGTGTAAACTGTTAATATTATTGAATAATTTTATAAAAATTAAACTGTTAGTAATTTTATTTTTATTGGTAGGTTTGAGAATAGATCTTTATCAATTTTTACATCTCTAAATGATAAGGATGTCTTTGCAGGACAGCGTTGACCAGGTCAGCTAGTACCTAACTAATGTTATTTGACATCTATACTAATATTATAAAGCTGAACAGTTTGTTTGTTTGAACGCGCTAATCTCAGGAATTACTAATCCGATTTGAAAAATTCTATCGCTGTTAGATAGCCCATTTATCGAGGAAGGCTGCAGGCTATATATCATCTCGCTGAGACCAACAGGAGCGGAGCACTGCGGGTGAAACCACGGAGCACACGCTTCCGCTCGTAACCCAGCCCACACAAACATACATACGTAATAACGCCTATTGTTTTCCACATATTGTTAGACACCAGGTGGTTCAGATTCAGTTCTAGACTGGATTGATGGGGTTCAATGAACCGTGAGGGCTCGTTGGGAATTCATTTGATTTTTAAAAAGTGATAAATAGGGTAGTTTTCGATTTGATTTTTAAATACGATTATTGGTAAATTATATTTTAAATAGTTTTATAATTTTATTTTTGAATAGGTACATAAAGCTAATTATGTTTTTAGTTGTCTTTGGTAGTCACCCGCGGAAAATAGGGGTAAAAATTTATGAGGTACATAATCTACAAAACGGCTAAGTTTCATGAAAATTCGTTCAGTAGTACCGGTAATAAACTTTTTTTTATTTATATGTAGTAGTATATACATATGTAGATAATTAGCTGATATAGGTAAGATGTAATAGAAATACCTATAATATGTCGTTTCTACTTGAAATACAGATTCCATAAAATTCTTTCTAGTCTGTTTGCTTAATTTCATCAACATCTGTTCATCCTTATAGACTTGATTGCCACACGAACAAAAATAAGTTATTTTTTTCACATTAATATAATTAGAAGTACTTTCATACTTAGTTTAACTCAATTAATGCATAAAATTCGATGATATTTTAGCAAAAAGGTAGATAATATTTCACATTGAAACGTAATGAGCATTAATATATTATATTATTTTATGAAATAATTACATCATGTAACAAAACGAGCGTCAAAAGATTTTGTAATTGCTTTTCTGATTATGTTTATGCAAGAGTGAGACATAAATATAATTAATTTTATTAGATAAATATGCGCAAATGTTAATATTTAATTATTTAGTATATAATATATTAGATAGACACTACAATGACTTAATAATCCTTTTATTTTATTATAAATCGACTACCCTATAGCTTATAGCAAACATCCAGTCAATTAAGTTAAGATATGAAACAAGGACTTTTATGAAATCGGTTATAAAGTTTAAACTTAACTGGTTAATAAAGCATTATTGATTGATATTTTCCTAAAAAGTATAACAATTTAAGCATTAGTGTAGGAGGATCGTATCAAACAGCACCATTTGTTTCCGAGATTAGTAAATTTTTAAACATATACAGACAGACGGAGATATGTATAATGAAAAGCTAGAAAAAAATTGGAATATTAACATATCATGACTCGTAAGCTATAGTTTAAGCATATTTCGTGAGAATCTGACATAATTTACATTAGAAAAATATTTCTTTTTATCTGACATTTACATAAGAAAGAAAAAAAACCATTTTTTTTATTTAATATAAAAGAAAAACAGTTGCATTGGGATTTCGATAATACTTGGCTTTTCTTGATTATTTAATAAAACATAATTTTCATATTGATACAAAAAATTAAAAAAAATTGAAATTAATTACCTATTACATAACACCATCCCATATGCGGCTAATATGATTGAAGTTCATTTTCAATGAGTAATAAACGACGCTCATTTGCTATTACAACCATCCCGCTCGCACACACACCCACACTACGAGTGTAAGCGAGACAGCTATATACCCTGCCTTGTGATAGGAATAACAACCTTATGTTCTAGGTAAAAAGGTATAAAATAATTAAGCAAATATATAGTGATTAATTTTCCATTTTATAAAGTGCTACATATTGGTCGGTAATTGAAAAATATTCATATTTTTTAAGTTCATTGTTTTTCTATTTAACGAAAGGTTCATTGGTTAGTAATTTGCTTTCTTAACCGCGTTTTAGCTTCACCTGTATGTTTGTATGCAACCGACTCTTTACATTCGATTTTGACTCACTTTAAACGGACAGATTTAATTCAAACTTTGTACACTTATCAAGGATCGGTGACAATACAATAATGAGTGTCTTTTTTATTATTTACAAACTAAGTAAGCATATTTATGTATTGTTAAAATTGGTTAAAAAAACTCTTGAGTTTGAATTAAAAATAGCCTTTTTCTTATTAAAATAGGTACATTACTTAAAAACTACCAAAGCAATTTCGCCATTTTTAAAAGCATATTTCAATAAACATCACAACTAGAGATTTACCTCAGCTTCCAGTAAATTACAAAAAACTCAAACAAATTAAAAAGGCTATTTTAGGGAAAAATTCGCTATAAAAATTCACCAAAGAAAATAATACCTCAACTCAAACAGTACATGTTTTCCGCCGTTTGCCCGCGATTAGAGGATTACCAAAATCGGCTTAGCTGGTCCGGAGGAAATTAGAAAATATGTAAAACATATTTTTATTGCGTTACCGGTTTATGTTTTGTAAATGTGAAAACAAAATTGACGTAGATGTTTGTAACTTCATAAGTCGTAACTCACGGACGGCTGAACCGATTTTAATAATATTTGATGTGCTGGATTTGTCTTCAGTTGAATTAAGATAATATGTAGATGCCTACATATTAAAAAAAATTAAAAGAGCGTGTGTGCCGAGCACACGTTTCAGAAGTGAACCTTCTTTGACAAGATTCAAAGACTGCACAAAAATCGTCGCCTTATTCCATGACGTGATGACGTTGCCATGACGAAGTTTCACTTCAAAAAATTCCGAACGTCGTATATGCTTTGAGCCTTTGAAATTTTTATATTAAAATACGTTGAGTAGTTTATACTATTTATTACATACAGACAGAAAAAACTACCTTTATAGTATTACTAGCTACGCCCCGAGGTTTTAACCGCGTTGCTCCGCTCCTGTTGGTCTTAAGTTCTTAACGTGATGATAGCCTATAGCCTTCCTCGATAAATGGGCTATCTAACACCGAAAGAATTTTTCAAATCGGGCCCGTAGTTCCTGAGATAAGCGCGTTCAAACAAACAAACTCTTCAGCTTTATAATATTAGTAATAGTGTCCGACCGAACTTTCGGTTTCGGTTTCGGTTTCGGCCGAGTTTCGGCCAAAAATCAAGTTTCGGCCGCAGTTTCGGTTTCGGCCAAAATCGGCCGAAACTTTTGCCGAAACCGAAACTTATTTCGCAAGTTCAGTGAACTTAGTTCACACACGTTGTGACACACGTTCACGCTCGCCTAACTTCGTTTTCCTCGGCAACGCTTTGACGGACGCTGTCAAAGCGTTGGTTGACCCACGCTGGTGGAAACAATTTTTGATTATCTATGTTGAGATTGGAACTGGGTGTAATAGTAATTAATAATTATTATTTTTATATAAGAGGTACCTTAAAGAGACTGATTATTCTTCTAAGTACAAATACCAATCCAAAGTATTAAAGACTCTTTAATAAAGAGAAAGATCTCAAAATACCAAAACTTAGTATTAAAAGTAACAGTAACAATTACTGATTTGATTTAGATGACTGATTTAACTGAGAACTTAATTTGAAAAAATAATAAAAATTAAAATTGTTATTATTAATATTTTAAAAATACTATTTTTTTATTTTATATTAAATAAATGATTACAACAAATTTAATATACTGTGTTTTCATTTCATGCCCTAATTAAGGCAAAATAATAGGTAAAATGCACCAAAGTTCAGTATTTTTAGAAATTTCATACTTGACCACGTGAGTTTCGGTTTCGGTTTCGGTTTCGGCCGAAACTGAAGCCACGGCCGAACATTCGGTTTCGGTTTCGGTTTCGGCCTGGAAACCAGTTTCGGTCGGACACTACTTTCATGATAATCATAAATTCGTATCTATGAAACATTTGCGGGCAAACAAACATCATTATATATAGATTGTTCGAAAACATGACAGTGGAATAACCCATGATATTGGTAGTATTTTAACGGGTTTATTACCGGTTTTTAACATGCGATGTGTCCTTATATTCATGAATTAAAAACTAATATGTACTAGCTTTCCGCCCGCTTTGTCTAAAACCTAATAAATTATATACTAAAACCTTCCTCTTGAATCACTCTATCTATTAAAAAAACCGCATCAAAATCCGTTGCGTAGTTTTAAAGATGCAAACATGAATGCATGAATGCATGGCCAATGGGACAGAGAAAGCGACTTTGTTTTATACTATGTAGTGGTACCTATGTATAATGTAATTTCCTAGGAGAAGTAAAATAGGTATATTTTTAACGGATTTTAAACTCGATTTATTCGTAAAACCTAACATGCAAATGTTCATACGGTCATCATCTTAAAGTCAAACTTATGGTAGAAGATAAACTCAAGTTAGCATTTGAACTTAAACTTAACTAAACTGAAACTGCTGCGTTAATCTGACTTCTCAATAAAATATTTTATATAATTATGTATGTATGTAAGTATGTTAAAAACTAGTATTAACCCGCGGTTCAAACACAATTTCTTTTTCGTAGTTGTTAGTTAAATCCATACTAATATTATAAATGCGAAAGTAACTCTGTCTGTCTGTCTGTTACTCAATCACGCCTTAACTACTGAACCAATTTGCATGAAATTTGGTATAGAGATATTTTGATACCCGAGAAAGGACATAGGCCACTTTTTATTGCGAAATATGTACAATAATATTATGTAGTAGTGAATAATATCAAATCTTTTTTGATTTCTTACTTTTCCGTTTTTGAAGTCGGTTGTTTTTAACGCAGTTATTTTTATTTAATACTTTTTAGTGTATTTTTCAACACGAATCAAACGAGCCCAAACTCGATAAAGTTGAGTCAATATATTACTGAGTTCCTATGGCCACCTTCCGATTCCATCATCAAATCAGCTTCATGTCATGATAATGTTTCATCGCTATCAAATTTACATACGTATACAAAATTTCAGCTCAGTCGGTTACCGGGAAGTGAATCAAAGTTACTTGCTACATATCAACTTAGTCATCGAGTACAGACAAAAATGCTCATAAAATAAAAACTACTGGGCCTATCCGAAAAAAAAAAATGTATGGGACCAATTCGACACCATCCCGCATCGAACAAAAAAAGAATCACGTA